>NC_069501.1:961377864-961990364 GCF_027579735.1 Bombina bombina | reverse complement strand
CAAGATTCCAGCCGCCTGAAAAAAGCAGGAGTTAAGAGCTTTCTGGGCTAACGCCGGTTCATAAAGCTCTTAACTACTGTACCCTAAACTACACTAACACCCATAAACTACCTATGTACCCCTAAACCGAGGTCCCCCCACATCGCCGCCACTCGATTAAAATTTTTAACCCCTAATCTGCCGACCGCCACCTACGTTATACTTATGTACCCCTAATCTGCTGCCCCTAACCCCGCCGACCCCTATATTATATTTATTAACCCCTAACTTGCCCCACACAACGTCGCCGCAAGCTACTTAAAATAATTAACCCCTAATCTTCCGACCGCAAATCGCCGCCACCTACGTTATCCCTATGTACCCCTAATCTTCTGCCCCTAACATCGCCGACCCCTATGTTATATTTATTAACCCCTAATCTGCCCCCCACAACGTCGCCGACACCTACCTACACTTATTAACCCCTAATCTGCCGACCGGAGCTCACCGCTATTCTAATAAATGTATTAACCCCTAAAGCTAAGTCTAACCCTAACACTAACACCCCCCTAAGTTAAATATAATTTTTATCTAACGAAATAAATTAACTCTTATTAAATAAATGATTCCTATTTAAAGCTAAATACTTACCTGTAAAATAAATCCTAATATAGCTACAATATAAATTACATTTATATTATAGCTATTTTAGGATTAATATTTATTTTACAGGTAACTTTGTAATTATTTTAACCAGGTACAATAGCTATTAAATAGTTAAGAACTATTTAATAGTTACCTAGTTAAAATAATTACAAATTTACCTGTAAAATAAATCCTAACCTAAGATATAATTAAACCTAACACTACCCTATCAATAAAATAATTAAATAAACTACCTACAATTACCTACAATTAACCTAACACTACACTATCAATAAATTAATTAAACACAATTGCTACAAATAAATACAATTAAATAAACTATCTAAAGTACAAAAAATAAAAAAGAACTAAGTTACAGAAAATAAAAAAATATTTACAAACATAAGAAAAATATTACAACAATTTTAAACTAATTACACCTACTCTAAGCCCCCTAATAAAATAACAAAGACCCCCAAAATAAAAAATTCCCTACCCTATTCTAAATTTAAAAAGTTACAAGCTCTTTTACCTTACCAGCCCTGAACAGGGCCCTTTGCGGGGCATGCCCCAAGAAGTTCAGCTCTTTTGCCTGTAAAAGAAAACATACAATACCCCCCCCCCCAACATTACAACCCACCACCCACATACCCCTAATCTAACCCAAACCCCCCTTAAATAAACCTAACACTAAGCCCCTGATGATCTTCCTACCTTGTCTTCACCATGCCAGGTTCACCGATCCGTCCTGGCTCCAAGATCTTCATCCAACCCAAGCGGGGGCTAGACATCCACTGAAGAAGTCCAGAAGAGGGTCCAAAGTCTTCCTCCTATCCGGCAAGAAGAGGACATCCGGACCGGCAAACATCTTCTCCAAGCGGCATCTTCTATGTTCTTCCATCCGATGACGACCGGCTCCATCTTGAAGACCTCCAGCGCGGATCCATCCTCTTCTTCCGACGACTAGACGACGAATGACGGTTCCTTTAAGGGACGTCATCCAAGATGGCGTCCCTCGAATTCCGATTGGCTGATAGGATTCTATCAGCCAATCGGAATTAAGGTAGGAATTTTCTGATTGGCTGATGGAATCAGCCAATCAGAATCAAGTTCAATCCGATTGGCTGATCCAATCAGCCAATCAGATTGAGCTCGCATTCTATTGGCTGTTCCGATCAGCCAATACAATGCGAGCTCAATCTGATTGGCTGATTGGATCAGCCAATCGGATTGAACTTGATTCTGATTGGCTGATTCCATCAGCCAATCAGAAAATTCCTACCTTAATTCCGATTGGCTGATAGAATCCTATCAGCCAATCGGAATTCGAGGGACGCCATCTTGGATGACGTCCCTTAAAGGAACCGTCATTCGTCGTCTAGTCGTCGGAAGAAGAGGATGGATCCGCGCTGGAGGTCTTCAAGATGGAGCCGGTCGTCATCGGATGGAAGAACATAGAAGATGCCGCTTGAAGAAGATGTTTGCCGGTCCGGATGTCCTCTTCTTGCCGGATAGGAGGAAGACTTTGGAGCACCGGATTGTGGATCGCCAACCCCCGCTTGGGTTGGATGAAGATCTTGGAGCCAGGACGGATCGGTGATACCTGGATGGTGAAGACAAGGTAGGAAGATCTTCAGGGGATTAGTGTTAGGTTTATTTAAGGGGGTTTGGGTTAGATTAGGGGTATGTGGGTGGTGGGTTGTAATGTTGGGGGGGGGATATTGTATGTTTTTTTTTACAGGCAAAAGAGCTGAAATTCTTGGGGCATGCCCCGCAAAGGGCCCTGTTCAGGGCTGGTAAGGTAAAAGAGCTTGTAATTTTTGTATTTTAGAATAGGGTAGGGAATTTTTTATTTTGGGGGTCTTTGTTATTTTATTAGGGGGCTTAGAGTAGGTGTAATTAGTTTAAAATTGTTGTAATATTTTTCTTATGTTTGTAAATATTTTTTTATTTTCTGTAACTTAGTTCTTTTTTATTTTTTGTACTTTAGATAGTTTATTTAATTGTATTTATTTGTAGCAATTGTGTTTAATTAATTTATTGATAGTGTAGTGTTAGGTTAATTGTAGGTAATTGTAGGTAGTTTATTTAATTATTTTATTGATAGGGTAGTGTTAGGTTTAATTATAACTTAGGTTAGGATTTATTTTACAGGTAAATTTGTAATTATTTTAACTAGGTAACTATTAAATAGTTCTTAACTATTTAATAGCTATTGAACCTGGTTAAAATAAATACAAAGTTACCTGTAAAATAAATATTAATCCTAAAATAGCTATAATATAAATGTAATTTATATTGTAGCTATATTAGGATTTATTTTACAGGTAAGTATTTAGCTTTAAATAGGAATCATTTATTTAATAAGAGTTAATTTATTTCGTTAGATAAAAATTATATTTAACTTAGGGGGGTGTTAGTGTTAGGGTTAGACTTAGCTTTAGGGGTTAATACATTTATTAGAATAGCGGTGAGCTCCGGTCGGCAGATTAGGGGTTAATAATTGAAGGTAGGTGTCGGCGATGTTAGGGAGGGCAGATTAGGGGTTAATACTATTTATGATAGGGTTAGTGAGGCGGATTAGGGGTTAATAACTTTATTATAGTAGCGCTCAGGTCCGGTCGGCAGATTAGGGGTTAATAAGTGTAGGTAGGTGTCGGCGACGTTGTGGGGGGCAGATTAGGGGTTAATAAATATAACATAGGGGTCGGCGATGTTAGGGCAGCAGATTAGGGGTACATAGGGATAACGTAGGTGGCGGCGGTTTACGGAGCGGCAGATTAGGGGTTAAAAGTGTAATGCAGGGGTCAGCGATAGCGGGGGCGGCAGATTAGGGGTTAATAAGTGTAAGGATAGGGGTGTTTAGACTCGGGGTACATGTTAGAGTGTTAGGTGCAGACGTAGGAAGTGTTTCCCCATAGGAAACAATGGGGCTGCGTTAGGAGCTGAACGCTGCTTTTTTGCAGGTGTTAGGTTTTTTTTCAGCTCAAACAGCCCCATTGTTTCCTATGGGAGAATCGTGCACGAGCACGTTTTTGAGGCCGGCCGCGTCCGTAAGCAACTCTGGTATCGAGAGTTGTATTTGCGGTAAAAATGCTCTACGCTCCTTTTTTGGAGCCTAACGCAGCATTTGTTTGAACTCTCGATACCAGAGTTAAATTTATGGTGCGGCCAGAAAAAAACCCGCGGAGCGTTAACAGCCCTTTTACCGCCAAACTCCAAATCTAGCCGTTAGTGATTTATATTCAGCTAGTATGGATCCTGCTGAAATACCTTAATTCGTATATAATTTAAATCAAAAAGTGGATAAAATGGGACAAGCCATTTTAGATTTGCAACTTGAAACTCAGGAACATAGAGAACTAATTAAAGATCTCAAAGATCAAAACATACCAAGCACTGAGCCACAAGTAAGCCTACCAGAACCTTTCACTGGTGATAGGAGGTTATACAGGCAATTCAAAAATGCATGCCATTTGTTATTTAACCTAAAACCCAAAACGTACCCTACAGACAGGGTCAGGGTTCTTTCAACAATTTCATTTCTTAGGTCAGAACCCAGGGTGTGGGCTGACCACTTATGTGAAACAAATGATCCTTTGCTGAATTCTTTCTCAGGATTTTTTTCTGCTATGGATGAGCTGTACAGGGATGCAGATATACAACTCACCGCTAAACAAAAAATGAGGAGTCTCAAGCAAGGAAAAAAAACAGTAGAAGACTACATCACCGAATTTAAATTATATGCATCAGACTCTGCCTGGAGTTCGGTTTCCCTAAGAAATCAGTTCAGACTGGGATTGTCTGACTCAGTTAAAGATGAACTTGCTCGAATAGAAATGCCAAGTACCTTAGAAGCACTTATGAAAGTGGCAACACAAATTGACCGAAGACTCAGGGAACGCAAGGCAGAACGCAGCTATTCTGAAACTACATCTAAGCCATCTTCATATACTTACTCACACCAGAGACCTATAACTACAGAACAAGCAACACCCATGGAGATTGGAGTTATTAGAGGACCCCTTACCGCAGATGAAAGAATGAGACGTAAAACCAACCATCTCTGTATGTATTGTGGCAATTCCAACCATATGGTCACAGACTGCCCCATCTTACGCAAGAACAAAAAGAGTAAGTTTTTAACTATAAATAATACTAGTCATGTAGAAAAAACACTTTCTTATTGCAATTTATCTCTTACTCTGCAGTGGGACCTTAGAAGACTCACAACCAATGCCATAGTGGACTCCGGAGCTTTTGGGAATTTCATAGATATCAGCACTGTTCAAAAAAATAAAATACCTACCGTATTAAAAAAAACTCCAGTCTCTCTCAAGGTTATTGATGGTTCTGATCTAAAAAATGGTCAAATTACACATAGCAAAATTCCAATATTAGTTACTATTGATGGGGCACATACAGAATATCTTACATTTGACATCATACCATCACCACATTTTCAGGTTGTTTTGGGTCTGTATTGGTTACAGTTACACAACCCTAGCATCAATTGGTCTAGTTTCTCAGTAAACTTTAATTCACCCTATTGTGAAAGCACTTGTTACCCACAGCCTGTAATACTTCAAGCAACTACTGAAGAAGTAAAAATACCTGAACCCTATCAAGATTTTGTTGAAATCTTCAGTAAGTCTGAGGCCGAATCATTACCCCCCGCACCGGGTTTATGACTGCCCGATAGAACTAATCCCTGGAGCAACATTACCAGTTGGTCACTTATACCCATTAAGTCAACCGGAATTGGATCATTTAAAGCAATACCTACAGGACAACCTAAGGAAAGGTTTCATACGCCCCTCTTCCTCTCCTGCCGCAGCTGGTATGTTCTTCGTGACCAACAAAGACTCTACTCTCAGACCTATAATAGATTATAGGGAGCTCAACAAACGTACAGTAAAAAAACGGTACCCACTTCCATTGATACCGGAACTGATCGAACGCCTAACCAATGCATCCATTTTCACAAAGCTTAATTTAAGGGGGGCTTACAACCTAATCCGTATAAGGGAAGGCAACGAATGGCTCACTGCATTCAGAACGAGGTATGGCCTCTATGAATACCTAGTGATGCCATTCGGCCTTTGTAATGCCCCTGCAACCTTCCAACACTTCATAAACGACATATTCCGTGATTTACTAGATGTCTGTTTGGTTGTATATCTTGATGATATTCTAATTTATTCTAATAACATATCAGACCACATAAAACATGTACGTTGGGTGTTAGCTCGTTTAAAAATACATAAGTTATATGCAAAATTAGAGAAGTGTTCTTTCCACAACACTTCCATTTCATTTCTAGGATACACCATTTCCTCAGCTGGCATTCAGATGCAGTCAGAAAAGGTCGAAGCAGTTAAACATTGGCCACAGCCTACTGATCGGAAATCTTTGCAAAGATTTCTTGGTTTCGCTAACTATTATCGAAAATTTATAAAGAATTTTTCCACGGTTGTAAAACCACTCACTCAACTCACTGGAACTACACATCCATTCCTATGGGAAAAGAAGCATACTCATGTTTTTGAAAATTTAAAAAGATTATTTACAGAAGCTCCTATACTAATGTTGCCAAATGTTGAACTACAATACATACTGGAGGTAGACTCTTCAGATTATGCTATAGGTGCTGTATTATCCCAACAAAAAGCTCCTAACGAACCTATTCACCCAATCTCTTTCTTTTCTAAGACCATGACATCAGCAGAAAGAAACTATGCAATTGGGGATAAAGAATTGCTAGCCATTCGTCGATCTTTGGAATTCTGGAGACACCTTCTTGAAGGTGCAAAGAAAACTTTCATAATCTACACTGACCATAAAAACCTACAATATCTCCAAAATAATAAAACCTTGTCAGCCAGACAGGTTAGATGGAGTCTTTATTTTGCTAGATTCGATTTCCAAATCATATATCGACCTGCTTGCAAAAATGGAAAAGCGGATGCACTTTCCCGTCAACTATCAATACCTCCAACATTTTCAAAACCCTCAAATATCATACCAACGGAAAGATTCATTGGGTTGACCTCAGATTTCATCTCGGATGTTAAGAAGTTTTCAAATACTTCACCCCCTGACTCCAAATTTGACTTGATCATCAAGGATAGAATATATTACTATAAAGATAGAATCTACTTACCTGAACCCCTCAGACTAGAAATAATCAAAGAACACCATGATACTCCATTATCTGGACACCCAGGAGAAACTTGTACATTACAGCTGTTAACTAGATTATACTGGTGGCCGAACATGAAAAGATCTATCTCTGAATACATAAAGGGCTGTATTACCTGTCAAACTTGTAAAACTGAAAAGAAAACACCGTATGGCTTATTAATGCCCATTCCAGTTTCAGACAGACCATGGAAACAAATCGGAATCGATTTCATCGTTGATTTACCTCCGTCTAAAACTCACACCACTATAATGGTAGTGGTTGATAGCTTCTCAAAAATGGCACATTTTATAACGTTCCATAAGCTGCCAAGTTCAGCTGAAACTGCCACTCTCTTTATCGAACAAATAGTCAGGTTACATGGAGTACCATCCATTGTGATCTCAGATAGGGGTTCCCAATTCACTTCCAGATTCTGGAAAAGCCTATGTCTTTCCCTTAGTATCAAACACCAATATACAACATCATTCCACCCTCAAGCTAACGGACAAGTAGAAAGAATAAATCAATGGTTGGATGAATACCTACGTTGTTTCTGTTCCTATCAACAACATAACTGGATAACATTTCTACCGTTTGCAGAATTTGCGTACAATAATCTAACTAATTCTTCAACTAAACTTACTCCGTTTTTCGCGAATTATGGATATCATCCTTCTTTCACTCAAGTTTCCTCTACTCCTCCAGATTCTCCCCTGGTGGATGAATTCAATAATTCACTACAGGATAATTTCAATTTTATTAAAGAGAATATTATAAAGGCACAAGATTCACAGAAGTACTACTATGATTTAAGACGCCGGGAACCACCTCGCTATCAAATTGGAGACCAAGTTTGGTTATCAACCAAAAACTTAAGGATACAAGTACCCAGTAGGAAATTGACTCAAAAGTATTGTGGACCATTCACAATTGTGAAAGTTGTTAATCAGAATGCGGTTACACTTAAATTACCACCTTGTATGAAAATACACGCTACTTTTCATGTTTCCCTCCTTAAGCCTTATACTCCAACGAGATCTAAAGCTCCTATACTCCCATCCTCACTCAGCATGCAAGACTCGGATGTGTATGAGGTTAAGGAACTCCTTGATTCACGTTATTCTAGAGGAATGTTACAATACCTTGTGAGGTGGAAGAATAATTCAGAAGAAGAAGATAATTGGGAGCCTGCTTCTAATATTTACGCACCTAGGTTGGTGGCACAATTTTACAGGAGATTTCCGGACCGTCCCAGGCCTCAAGCTGAGGATCAGCTTGCTTGAGGGGGGAGTCATGTCAGGGATTGTGGTTATGCTGTACCTTTAAGGAATTCAACCAATAGGATTCTTCCTCCTCTCATTTAAACACCTGCTCAGGTTACAAACGTTGCTTAGTATTTTGTTATTTTCACTAGTAACACTGAGCCTTGCTACAGCTAAACTACTGCCTTCTCTCTGCATTTGTTTAGCCTCTTGGTCTTTTGTGTTTACAAATAGGAACTACAGTCACTGGAATCAATTCCTTTTATTTAGGAACTTTCTGTTTGCACATTCCTGCACAGCCAGTGACTGCAACTAAATATTCATCTACCTTATCAACACCCTCTACTATAAATAATAGATTGAATGGATACCAAAGTTATATCTTGTTAGTACATTCTCCATACAAAATTAACCTTTGCAAACTAAATGACACTATACTACTTGGTTTCACTTTGAAGCTAGTGTTACCATATCAATTAGTGTTACATTCAAATATTTCTAAATCTTACAGATGCTTACCTTCATGTGCCAATCCACAGGGACTACTTCAGGTTCCTAAGATTTTCATTTCTGGACCAACATTTTCAGTTTGTGGCCCTTCATTTTGGTCTGGCAACAGCCCTGAGAGTCTTCATGAAAGTTCTGGGGGCGCTGCTTGAAGTGGCCAGATCCAGGGGCATTGCAGTGGTTCCACCTCGGACCTCTTCAATTGTTCATGTTGAGAAAGTGGAACGGCGATCATTCAAATCTATCACAGCTGATAACCCTGGATGTTTGGACTCGGAACTCCCTCTCTTGGTTGATTCGTCCAGAGCAATTGTTCATGGTGACATCCTTCTTGAGACCTTTCTGGGAGATTGTGAACATGGACACCACTCTGTCAGGATGGTGAGCTGTTTGGGGTGCCAGGATGGCACAAGGAAAGTGGTCCAGGGAGGAATCTCTCCTTCCAATCAACATCCTAGAACTATGAGCAATCTACAATGCTCTGAAGGCTTGGCCTTCTCTGGGGTAGGTCAGTTTCATTAGATTCCAAACCGACAACATTACCTCGGTGGATTACATCAACCATCAGAGTGGGCGGAGTCCCATGACTGCTCACTCTCAGCGATTCACATTCCGGGTGTGGACAACTCGGAAGCAGACTTTCTCAGCAGACAGTCCTTCCATCCGGGGGAATGGTCTCTTCACCCCAAAGTGTTTGCGGAGATTTGTCACAGATGGGGAATGCCGGAGATAGATCTCATGGCGTCCAGACTCAATTACAAACTACCTTGATATGGATCGAGGTCCAGAGATCCCCAGGTGGAGCTGATAGATGCCTTAGTGGTTCCTTGGGGATTTAGCCTAGCTTACATTTTTCCTCCGTTACTACTTCTACCTTTCATAGTGGCATGCATCATACAGGAGGGGGCCTCAGCCATTCTGTTTGCTCCTTTGTGGCCACGGAGGATGTGGTTTACGGATCTGGTGGGGATGTCATCCTCTCCACCGTGGAGGTTACCCTGTCACAGGGATCTGCTGTCACAGGGCCCCTTTCAGCATCAAAATCTAGTTTCTCTGAGGCTGACTGCGTGGAGATTGAACGCCTAGTTTTAGCCAAGATAGGCTTTTCTGAAAGTGGGATTGATACTCTATTTCAGGCAAGGAAGCCAGTCACTCATTGCATCTACCATAAGGTATGGAGGATT
Source organism: Bombina bombina (assembly GCF_027579735.1). Lineage (NCBI taxonomy): Eukaryota > Metazoa > Chordata > Amphibia > Anura > Bombinatoridae > Bombina > Bombina bombina. The sequence continues at coordinate 961,980,603 of NC_069501.1, read as the reverse complement.
ACTTGTCCTGGTGTGAGAAGCATGGATATCCTTGGCATAAGGTGAAGGTATCCAGGATTCTGTCCTTTCTTCAGGATGGTTTGGAGAAGGTTCTTGCCGCTAGTTTCTTAAAGAGACAGATTTCGACATTATCAGTCTTGTCGCATAGGAGACTCGCTGAGCTCCCTCACATCCAATCTTTTGTTCAGGCTCTATCTAGAATCAGACCTGTCTTTAGGCAGTTGGCTCTGCCTTGGAGCTTAAATTTAGTCCTTAGAGTTTTGCCGAGAGTTCTGTTTGAACCTATCTATTTATTTGTCTATTGGGTACTTATAGAGCGCAAACTAATCACCCGTGAGGGTCTCAAGTCGCTAAGGGAAAGCAGATAGGAGGAGGAGGGGAGGGGGAGGGGATGGGCGTTTACTCGAAGAGCTAGGTTTTGAGGTCCTTTCTGAACTTTGTAAGGGAGGTGGATTGTCTGAGGTGCAGCGGGAGGGTGTTCCATGTCTTTGCTGCCATGTGGGAGAAGGATCTTCTGCCCACTGTGGATTTGCTGATGCAGGGGATGCTTGGTGTATTTGGCTCCGATGTTGTGTAGGGCCTTGAACGCATGGGTAAGGAGCTTGAAGGTGATTCTCTTGTTGATGGGGAGCCAGTGAAGGTTCCTTAGGTGTTCGGTGATGTGGCATTGGAGAGGGATGTCGAGGATGAGTCTGGCTGTGGCGTTCTGGATATGTTGGAGTCTCTTTTGGAGTTTGATGATGGAGCCGGCGTAGAGTGCGTTGCCGTTGTCCAACCGACTGCTGACAAGGGCGTCGGTGACTGTTTTCCTGGTTTCGGTAGGGATCCACTTGAAGATTTTTCGTAGCAGGTGGAGGATATGTGGAAGCATGTTGAGGTGATGGCATTGATTAGTCAGTTCATGGAGAGTGAGGAATCCAGGATGAAGCCTAGATTTCGTGCGTGGTCGGTTGTGGTTGGAAGGTGACCGAGGGCTGTGGGCCACCAGAAGTCGTCCCATGCGGATTTATTGGGTCCGAGGAGGAGGACTTCAGTTTTTTCTGTGTTCAGTTTGAGCCAGTTGTCATTCATCCAGGCAGCGACTGCTGTCAGGCCTTCATGGACGTTCTTTTTGGTGCTGGTGGGATCTCAGGTAAGTGAAATAATTAACTGGGTGTCGTCGGCGTAGGAGACAATGTTGAGGTCATGGCGTCAGACGATGGCTGTGAGGTGGGCCATGTAAATGTTGAAGAGGGTGTGTTTCAGCGAAGAGGCTTGCAGTACACCACAGTTGACTGGTGTTGGTTTGGAGGAGAAGGGTGGGAGTCTGACTTTCTGGGTCCTGCCCATGAGGAAGGAGGTGATCCATTCCAGGGCTTTGCTGTGAATGTCGGCATCATGTAGGCGCTTGCAGAGTGTGTTGTGGTCGACAGTGTCGAAGGCTGCTGAGAGGTCTAGGAGGATGAGGGCAGACATTTCTCCTCGGTTGAGCATGACGCAGATGTTGTCTGTGGCGGCGAGGAGGGCAGTCTCGGTGCTGTAGTTGGTTTTGAAACCAGATTGGGAGTGGTCCAGGGTGTGGTTGGCCTCAATTTGGTCAATAAGTTGTGATTTGATGGACTTCTCTATGACTTTGGCAAGGAAAGGGAGTAGAGAGATGGGGCGGTAGTTATTTGCGTCCGTGGAGTCTGCTGAGGGTTTCTTCAGCAGGGGTTTCAGTTATGCATGCTTCCAGACATCCGGGAAGGTACCGGTTTTAATGGAGCAGTTGATGGTACGGCGGAGTTCAGGGGAGATGGTGTCGCTTGCTTTGTTGAATATGTGATGGGGGCATGGGTCCGAGGGTGCGCCGGAGTGGATGTATTTCATGATTCTGAGGGTGTCCTCTGTGGTGAGATAGTCCGTGTGTGTTGTGGAGGGGCGAATTTGAGAGGGGTGTTGTTGGGTGTAGGGGAGTGGGTGGTGGGGGTTGAGTTATGAGGTGTGAAACTGTCATAGATGTCGACTATGCATTCCATAGACAATAAGATTCCATAGACATTAAGATTCTGTCCTGAAAGGTTCTCTTCCTGTTGGCTATTGCATCAGCACGCAGAGTATCGGAGCTAGATGCCATGCAATGTGATCCTCCTTATCTGGTGTTTCATGCGGATAAGGCTGTTCTGCGCACTGGGTTGGGGTTTCTCCCCATGGTGGTGTATAACCTTAACATCAATCAGAAAATAATTGTTCCTTCTTTGTGTCCTAACCCTTCTTCTTCTAAGGAGAGGTTACTTCATAACCTGGATGTGGTTCGTGCCTTGAAGTTTTTTCTTCAGGCTACCAACCATTTCATACAGTCTACATCTCTTTTTGTGGTGTATTCTGGGAAGCGCAAGGGGCAAAGGGCCTCTGTTACTTCTTTGTCTTTTTGGTTGAGGACTATGATTCGCTTGGCTTATAAGACAGCAGGACATAAGCCTCCTCAGAGGATCACAGCTCATTCAACTAGAGCTGTGGCTTCATCTTGGGCCTTCAAGAATGAGGCCTCTATGGAGCAAATTTGTAAGGCGGCTACCTGGTCTTCCTTACACACTTTTACAAAGTTTTACAAGTTTGACGTTTTTGCTTCTGCAGAAGCTATTTTTGGCAGAAAGGTTTTGCAGGCTGTGGTGTCCTCTGATTAGGGTCCGCCTTTTACCCTCCCGGTTTCATTCAGTGTCCTCTAGAGCTTGGGTATATGTTCCCAATAGTAATTAATGAAGCTGTGGACTCTCCTCCCCTTTAGATGGAAAACATAAATTATGCTTACCGGATAATTTCATTTCCATCGAGGGGAGGAGAGTCCACGGCTCCCGTCCGTATCTCCGATGGGCAGACCTAAATTTAATACTCTTCTGGCACCATTTATACCCTGATATTTCTCCTACTGTTCCTGGTTCCCTCGGCAGAATGACTGGGGGATAAGGGAAGTGGTGGAGGTATTTAAGCCTTTGGCTGGGGTGTCTTTGCTTCCTCCTGGTGGCTAAGTTCTTAATTCCCAATAGTAATGAATGAAGCTGTGGACTCTCCTCCCCTCGATGGAAATGAAATTATCTGGTAATCATAATTTATGTTTTTTATGGAAGACATCTCGCTACTCGCAGCAACAGACCCTTTTTTATATAATGCCAAGAGGCCAGCCACTGTGAGTGTCGGTGTGGTCTCCCTGAAGCAGAAGTTAAGAAACGGTGGTCGTAAGACTGCTGCTCCTTAACTCGTCCTCCATCTCTGAGGCGGAGGACAGCAATCAGCTGATTAGATACGATCGGGTTAATTGACACCCCCTGATAGCGGCTGATTGGCCGCGAATGTGCAGCGGGAGGTATTGCACAAGAATTTCACTAGAAATGTTTGGGAAATAATAAATGCCGATAGCGTATGCTCTTTATTTATCGATGTGCGGCGGATATTAGTAAATCAGCCCCTTTGAGTCTGAGAAAATGGCCCAAATTCATCCTTATTAATGTCATGCAGATAAACAAGTAAAGAACAAATAATTTGCATTTAGTTTCACATCCGTTAAACCTCTAGGCAAAATTCTTTGATATAGTATTCTTGATATAGTATTCTAGGTCTTATGTTATGCCTACAACCATCTGACTTTCTACGAAAAAGTTATGTGCTTCTCTCACTGACTCAGAACCACTTTATTTTGCTTCTCCAACCTCTGCAATATTTCTAGTTACACCCACTACATTCTCATTTGTCTGCCCCATTAATTGGCTAGACCAGAATCAATCTACTGTCATATATTGGCTTAGCTTGCTCCCACAGTACATTTTTCTAGCCTATCCCCTCACACAATATGTTCTCCACTAACCTATCTTTCCTGTATAGTCACTCACACAGACAAGTCCTCATTTACTCTCCTCCTTCTTACTGTTCCAGCCTCTCTCACTATCTGGTGCACTGGCCCACCTCTTGCTCACTCTCCCTCTCACTAATCCAGCCCCTCTCACAAACTGGACCACTCTCAGTCATATCTCCAAGCATGAATAAGCAATAGGCTTGATCACTTTCATTATTCTGTAAAGTGCTAGATTATCTAAAAAGTTTGAATCCTTCTGATCTTTGCATGTATATTCATTTGGTTCTTTTCATAATCCAAACAAACCAACACCTAAATTACAAGTGTTGCGGTACGGCTATACCGCTGAAAAATTGGCCTTTGTGCGCGGAATGGACAGGTCACCCGTATTACAATTTGCGGCGGTACCTTGCATTCCTATTGGCTGAAATCTTGAAATTAGCCAATAGGATGAGAGCTGCTTAAATCCTATTGGCTGTTCAAATCAGCCAATATGATTCAAGAAGCTCTCATCCTATTGGCTGATTTCAAAATTTCAGCCAATAGGAATGCAAGTTACCGCCGCAACTTGTAATACAGGTGACCAATATAATAGGGGTAGCTTGCATTCAATCTTCATTCCCTCTTCAATGTGGCCGTCTTTGCCGTTCTTGCTTAGCTTTGCGCCGCCACAGCTCTGTGCCATCTGGACGAAGAAAAAAGATGTCTCTGCGCTGGATATAGATGTCGCTGTCTGGATTAAGACTTTTCTCCGCCTGGAAGAAGATGAATGTCCGGACTTCAGGAACGGCGAGTACATTTTTAGAGGTTAGTCTTCATTTTTTTAATTTAGATTAGTTTTTTTTTTTTAGTTTTTAATGGGCACTAAAGAGCGAATTGCCCTTTTAAGGGAAATGCCCATACAAATACCCCTTTAGGGGCAATGGGTAGCTTAGGTTTTTTTCAAGTTATTTTTTTATTTTGGAGGGTTGGGTGGGTGGGTGGGGTGGTTTACTTTTAGGTGGGGACTTTGTAATTTTTTAATGTAAAAGTGCTGATTGCTTCAGGGCAATGCCCTACAAAAGGCCAAATTAAAGGGCTATTGGTAGTTTATTTTTTGGTTAGGGATGTTTTTTATTTTGGGGTGGCTTTTTTGTTTTTATAGGGGTATTAGATTAGGTTTAATTTGTATTATTTTGGATAATTTTGTTTATTGTTTTATTTAATCTTATTTTTTTATTTTTTTTTCATAAGTTTAGTCTTTTTTTTGTTGTACTTTTAGTTTTTTTTTTAATTTTGTAAATTTAGGTTTTTTATTTTTAGTTTAATTTAGTTTGTAAAATAGTAATGTTAGGTTTATTTATAGTTTAAGCTTAGTTTTATTTTATTTGAGAGGTACACTTTTTATTTATTTTAATAGTTATAGTAGTTATATTGCAACTTTAATTTAAAGTTAGGGGGTGTTAGGTTTAGGGGTTAATAGTTTAATTTAGTTTGTCACTATGTGGGGGGTCGGCAGTTTAGGGGTTTATAGGTTTAGTTTAGTATTTGCAATGTGGGGTACGGCAGATTATGGGTTAATAGGTTTATTTAGGGTTGGTGATGTGAGGGGTCGACAGTTTAGGGGTTAATAAGTTTATTTAGTTTCGGCAATGTCGGGGGGCAGTGGATTAGGGTTATTTAGACTAGGGGTTTATGTTAGGGTCTTAGGTTTTTACATAACTTTCTTGTCCCCATAGATATCAATGGGGAATGCGTTATAGAGTTACCATTCCGCAATCGCAGATGTTAGTTTTTTCTAACACTTTTCTCCATTGATGTCTATGGGGGAAGCGTGCACGAGCACATCAAGTCAGGACTTGGCTTTTGTGCGGTATGGAGCTTATCGCACCATAACGCACAACACAATAATTTTTTTTGTTAACTTGTAATGGCAGCGATATGGAAAGTGCGGTACCACTAAATTTTTAGCGTTATTTACGCACCAGGTTTAGCGCAAAATTTGAAATTTAGGTGCAACTTACCCCATTTATAAGAATCAAAGCCAAGGAAAAAAAGTAATAGAAGAACGATAATAAATTGAACAGAACATAAGTTCATATATAAGTAACAATAATGACCAGGTTCCACTTAGCTTTTAAGTGATGATATTCCTAAGGTTCCTTTATGTCCATTGCGGATTGCTCACCGATATTATAATCTCTATATCCATTCATATATCTCAGGCAACACACAGTCCAGATCCCTGCCATTACTATTAAGACTTCCGGTACCCTTTGGGAAATATGCAACTCGCTGCTAATATCTCCTCCCAGCAAGTAAGCATGTTGGAATGCTGCCGCTTCCATCAGCTCAGAATGGAACTCCTGGTGTGACGTCATCCCAAAGACTCGCTGTTAACCGGGAAAAGTGTAGTTGCTCAAGCTGGGTGTATAAAGCAATACTAAATCGAAATAACCAGCTAGACACTCAGATTAAGCACTTATAAAACAATATTTATTCAATGGAGTATAAAATGTTATGAAAATATTGCATCAGGCCATCATCATGTCCCTAATTTTATTATATTAGATCCACATAGATTTATAAACTAACTAAACCATATGACTGACCCCTTTTTTAGCAACTTTTGATGGTTGCAAATGTATCATTTTTATTGTAACCAGAATTGACATTTTATGCATTTCGGCAGGTTATGCCTTAATCATAGACATAATCAGACAATCACCTATGGGCATTTAAATATAACAGCTGATTGGTGAATGCTGTGGTTAAGAAAAAATGTACACAATCTAACTAATGGACAAATGATAAATTACAAACTATAACCATTAACAATCTGCTAGAACAATTTAGACCAAGATTATGTGTTCATAAACCAAGAACAGCTAGTGTTACAGAGACCCTATCATAGAATATGAACAGAAAATGTTTTTTAATAAATTGTTAGACATCAATTAGGTTCATTATAATGACACGAGAGCAAAAGAGAACACAACTGCAATGCTTAATTGGCTAAGTATTGAAGAAACAATTAAAAAATGTAACGATTATTCAAATATATTTTCACTTCAAAAAAATGGTAATATCACCATCAATATTGAATTCAGGTGGTCTTCTGGTCCTTAATTGGAAAATCCAAAAGGCTTCCCTGTATAACAGTTTGGTAGTTCTAGCTCCGCCTCTAGGGAATCATCAAATCTACTTAATTACCTGCCAGGAAAAGAAGTAACATCTTGATTGTGTTAAAAATAAAGTGCCTGGCTAGATACGAATACTCATCACCCTGTTCTATATCTTTTAGGTGTTCCCTAATGTAAGTGTGAGCCTCCCTAGTCTACTCCAGAATTTTTATTGTTTAAAAAGATAGATAATCGCTTTATTACCCGTTCCCCAGTTTGGCATAACCAACACAGTTACATTAACCCCTTAACGACCGAGGACGTGCAGGGTACGTCCTCTAAAGGATGTCAGTTAACGACCAAGGACGTACCCTGCACGTCCTCAGTCTGGAAAGCAGCTGGAAGTGATCCTGCTCGCTTCCAGCTGCTTTCCGGTTATTGCAGTGATGCCTCGATATCGAGGCATCCTGCAATAACACTTTCTGGCCATCCGATGCAGAGAGAGCCACTCTGTGGCCCTCTCTGCACCGGACATCGATGGCCGGTATTGTTGGTGGGTGGGAGCCGACTTGGGAGGCGGGTGGGCGGCCATCGGTGAGCTCTGTAAGGTGGAGGCGCCGGGATCGGGGGCGGAGCCTTCGGGGGCGCGCACGGGGCACGTAAAGTGTAAAAATAAAAGAAATAAACTTTTTTTAAAAAAAACATCTAAGGGATCTGGAAGGGGTGGGGGGGGGTGGTCTTGGGGGGGGGGGGAAGCTACACTACAGAAAAGGGACATTTTTTTAATAAAAAAGCATATTTTTCACTAAAATGGGTACTGGCAAACAGCTGCCAGTACCCAAGATGGCGCACATTAAGTCAGAGGGGGAGGGTTAGAGAGCTGTTTGGTGGGGGATCAGTGAGGTTGGGGGCTAAGGGGGATCCTACACAGAAGCATATGTAAATATTGCACAAAAAAGCCCAAATTTTCCTTTTATTTTAGTAGTGGCAGAATTTCTGCCAGTACTTAAGATTGCAGGGACATTTGTGGGGTAGGGGAGGGAAGAGAGATGTTTGGGAAGGATCAGGGGGTCTGATGTTTCAGGTGGGAGGCTGATCTCTACACTAAAGCTAAAATTAACCCTGCAAGCTCCCTACAAGCTACCTAATTAACCCCTTCACTGCTAGCCATAATACACGTGTGATGCGCAGCGCCATTTAGCAGCATTCTAATTACCAAAAAGCAACGCCAAAGTCATATATGTCTGCTATTTCTGAACAAAGGGGATCCCAGAGAAGCATTTACAACCATTTGTGCCATAATTGCACAAGCTGTTTGTAAATTATTTCAGTGAGAAACCTAAAATTGTGAAAAATTTAACGTTTTTTTTTAATTTGATCGCATTTGGCGGTGAAATTGTGGCATAAAATATACCAAAATGGGCCTAGATCAATACTTGGGGTTGTCTACTACACTACACTAAAGCTAAAAATACCCCAAAAAGCTCCTTACATGCTCCCTAATTAACCCCTTCACTGCTGGGCATAATACACGTGTGGTGCGCAGTGGCATATAGCAGCCTTCTAATTACCAAAAAGCAATGCCAAAGCCATATATGTCTGCTATTTCTGAACAAAGGGGATCCCAGAGAAGAATTTACAACCATTTATGCCATAATTGCACAAGCAGTTTGTAAATAATTTCAGTGAGAAACTGAAAGTTTGTGAAAAAATTTGTGAAAAAGTGATTGATTTTTTGTATTTGATCGCATTTGGCGGTGAAATGGTGGCATGAAATATACCAAAATGGGCCTAGATCAATACTTTGGGATGTCTTCTAAAAAAAATATATACATGTCAATGGATATTCAGGGATTCCTGAAAGATATCAGTGTTCGAATGTAACTAGCGATAATTTTGAAAAAAAATGGTTTGAAAATAGCAAAGTGCTACTTGTATTTATGGCCCTATAAGTTACAAAAAAAGCAAAGAAGATGTAAACATTGGGTATTTCTAAACTCAGGACAAAATTTAGAAACTATTTAGCATGGGTGTTTTTTGGTGGTTGTAGATATGTAACAGATTTTGGGGTTCAAAGTTAGAAAAAGTGTGTTTTTTTCCATTTTTCCTCATATTTTATAATTATTTTTATAGTAAATGATAAGATATGATGAAAATAATGGTATTTTTAGAAAGTCCATTTAATGGCGAGAAAAACGTTATATAATATGTGTGGGTACAGTAAATGAGTAAGAGGAAAATTTCAGCTAAACACAAACACCGCAGAAATGTAAAAATAGCCTTGGTCCCAAACGGATAGAAAATGGAAAAGTGCTCTGGTCACTAAGGGGTTAATATACTTTTTACTTTAGAAACAGGCAGAGATTTAGAGGTGTAAAGGTTATAAAGTATATTGAAATAAAAATGTTGGTTGTGCAAAACTGGGGAATGGGAAATGGGTAGTAAAGGCGCAATCTATCTGTTCAAACAATAAACATGGAGTAGACTGTCCCTTTAACCTATTAGACAATAATGTGTAAAAACATATTTTATAAAACTTTTGAATATTAATGAGGATCTGGATCTATTATTTTGTTGATAATTTATGTGTTCATGTTTTATATCATAGTATTGTGTACTGTTATGTTTATCTAATTATTCAATACAAAACTGAAAAATGTTTATGTTCATTTGTTTGTTTTAATGCACACTAAGGGGCCGATTTATCAAAGTCTGGCGGATATGATACGCTGCAGCGAATCATGTCCACCAAACATCGCTGAATGCAGACAGCATTTAACATTGCACAAGAAGTTCTAGTGAACTTCTTGTGCAATGCTACCCCCTGCAGATTCAGGGGCAATCGGGGGTGTCAATAAACCCAATCATATAGAATTGGGCGGATTGATGTTCGCAGCCTCAGAGGCAGCGGACCAGTTAAGGAGCAGCGGTCTTAATACCGCTACTTCTTAAGTGCTGTTTCCAGCAAGCCTGAAGGCTCACACGGAAACAGGGCCATCAGGGGCCATTCAGCCCTTGATAAATCGGCCCCTAAGTATGAGTGAATATATATTTGAAAAAATGTGTAAATAGCCTGGAAATGTTTATAAAGATTTGAGCGGAACATGCTTGAAAAAGTAATTTAAAAACAAACAAATCATAGAATAAATAAATTTTTAAAAAAAGTATTTTATTTTGAAAAACAGCATATCCCACTCTGAAAACCCATTCAAAATATCTCTTCTAATAGGCCGGAAGGAATAGACTCTATTCTTATCTTTAAAGGGTCATGAATCACTTTAAAATGGTAATATAAAATGTTTATTTAACCTTCGTAGTAAAAATATTTGCAATATACATTCATTATTTATTTTTTAACACATTTCCTTGCATTTTCTTCTGAAATTAGTGGGATTTTCAATACTGAGATCTGAAAGTGCACACTGTATTCTCTCTGGAGCTAATGAAACAAGCCAGTTTCATGTGTATTTTACAGAAAAAGCAGGCAAAAAATAATGATGTATATTTCAATGTTGTTTTATTTTCCGTAATCATTTTACAGGGAGATTAAATATTAAGTTTAATAACACTTTATCTGTATTTGAATAGCTAGTATTTCTAAATGTGCCTTAGAGCTGTAGAGAGCTCATTACAATAACCTGTCACATAGTATATGCATTGTTACACCAGATTGCTGAAAGATTATTGAAGTAAACTGAAATGCTGATAACTATTTCACTTTACCAAAATAGAATTTTAATTCAAACAACTCTAGTCGCTGCTCTTCTACAGCACATTTACAGGTATATTGCAAGGCTTTTTCATGAACGCAAATTGGATCAAATTATTGCAAATTGTATTCAACAAAAGAATATATATTTTTTAAATATCTTGTGTCCAATCTAAAAAGCTTTCCTGCAAGGCCTTTTTTCAATAGCATGCAGTTTACAAATATTTTATAAATTCAGTATTACATTTCTTAATCCAACCATTTTTTCAGTTCATTACACATATATTGGATAAACGTTCATCATCATCAAAAGGATTTTGGATAGTTAAAATGGATTTCTTTCTACGTTTTACAGAAATGGTTCAAATAAATAACTCAACTCTGCTTGTTTATTTGGCATATTGGTCTCAGAAATATCATCAATCAAGTAATGTCATGCACAAGTATTTTATTAAATGGAAAATAATTAGGAACAGATCAAGATTTTACAAAGGACAATCAAACATGTACTTTCTCATTCAAATCAAGTAATTAACAACAACAGTTATTTATAACATTTCTAAATATTTACAAAGAGCCAAGTAGTTTGTTTGCATAATTTGCTTGGATTTACTTTTATTTATCTTTACAATATCTAATGCACCAGTAGCACTTGTATAATAATAAATACCTCTGCCAATTATGCAATCTCCATTAGCATAGGGAAAACATATTGGGTTACATGGGGTCCATCCGATAAAAATCGTCGCCCGCAAAAGCCGGCGACGCCAATATTTGCGCGGGTTTGGTATCACATATACGGCGTAACCTAGAAGTTACGCGCGTATATTTCTGCCGTCGCCCGTAGTTTTTTGGGCTATAGGCAGGTATACCAAACCAGCGCAGTTTGGTATCCAATATGCAGCGTAAGGACTTACGTGGCGAAAATGGAGAAAACTTACTCCATTTTCACCTCGCCACAAAAAGCAGCCGTAAGAAGCCTTACGCTGACTATTGGAGCCCCGTAACTCCCTAAACTGGCTGCTAAAATAAACCTAAAACCTAACGCATGCGCAATGTTTATCTCCCTGTCAACCGCGATCTTCTAAAATAAACCTAACACCTAACGCATGCGCAATGTCTATCTCCCTGTCAACCGCGATCTTCTAAAATAAACCTAACACCTAACGCATGCGCAATGTCTATCTACCTGTCAACCGCGATCCCCCCCCCCCCCGAAATCCCTAATAAAGTTATTAACCCCTAAACCGCCGCTCCCGGACCCCGCCGCCATCTACATAAACTAACCCCCTACTGTGATCCCCTAAAACCGCCGCCATCTACCTTATCTATCCCCTAATTAGAACCCCTTACACCGCTGTCATCTACCTTATCTATCCCCTAATCTGACCCCTTACACCGCCGCCACCTATATAAAAATGATTAACCCCTAATCTAATCCCCCTATACCGCCGCCAGCTATATTAATATTATTAACCCCTAATGTAAGCCCCTTACACCGCCGCCATCTCTATTAAAATGATTAACCCCTAATTTAATCTACCTATGTTATCTATATTAACCCTAAGTATATTATAGTTAATATAGGTATTACATTATATATATTAACTATATTAACCCTAATTATATTAGGGTTAATATAGTTAATATAGTTACTATAGTATTTATATTAACTATATTAACTCTATCTATAACACCCCTAACTAAATTTATATTAAATTAATCTAATTCATTTATAAACTAAAATATTCCTATTTAAATCTAAATACTTACCTATAAAATAAACCCTAAGATAGCTGCAATATAATTAATAATTACATTGTAGCTATGTTAGGGTTAATATTTATTTTACAGGTAAATTGTTAATTATTTTAACTAGGTATAATAGCTATTAAATAGTTATTAACTATTTAATATCTACCTAGTTAAAATAATTACCCAATTACCTGTAAAATAAATCCTAACCTAAGTTACAAATACACCTACACTATCAATAAATTAAATAAACTACAAACATCTATCTAAAAATACAATTAAATTAACTAAACTAAATTACAAAAAAAAACAAACACTAAATTACAAAAAATAAAAAAAAAGATTACAAGATTTTTAAGCTAATTACACCTATTCTAAGCCCCCTAATAAAATAATAAACCCCCAAAATAAAAAAAATTCCCTGCCCTATTCTAAATTAAAAAAAATTCAAAGCTCTTTACCTTACCAGCCCTTAAAAGGGCCTTTTGTGGGGCATGCCCCAAAGAATTCAGCTCTTTTGCATACAAATACAATACCCCCCCCCCCATTACAACCCACCACCCACATACCCCTATTCTAAAACCACCCAAACCCCCCTTAAAAAAGGGACAGCCAATAGAATGCGAGCTCAATCTGATTGGCTGATTGGATCAGCCAATCGGATTGAACTTGAATCTGATTGGCTGATTCAATCAGCCAATCAGATTTTTCTAACTAAATTCCGATTGGCTGATAGAATCCTATCAGCCAATCGGAATTCGGCGGACACCATCTTGGATGACGTCATTTAAAGGTACCTCATTCGTCGTTCAGTCGTCGGCCGGGATGGATGCTCCGCGGCGGCGGAGCGAAGAAAGAAGATTGAAGATGCCGCCGGAAGAATGAAGACTTTGCTGCCGCTTGGAGGAAGACGTCGCCGGAGGAAGAATTCTTCTTTTCCGCTTGGAGGAAGACATCGCCGGAGGAAGAATTCTTCTTTGCCGCTTGGAGGAAGACATCGCCCGGATCGGATCAGGAGTTCGGCCCGGTGTGGTGAAGACAAGGTAGGGAGATCTTCAGGGGGGTAGTGTTAGGCTTTTTTAAGGGGGGTTTGGGTGGTTTTAGAATAAGGGTATGTGGGTGGTGGGTTGTAATGGGGGGGGGTATTGTATTTGTATGCAAAAGAGCTGAATTCTTTGGGGCATGCCCCACAAAAGGCCCTTTTAAGGGCTGGTAAGGTAAAGAGCTTTGAAATTTTTTTAATTTAGAATAGGGCAGGGAATTTTTTTTATTTTGGGGGTTTATTATTTTATTAGGTTCTTGTAATCTTTTTTTTATTTTTTGTAATTTAGTGTTTGTTTTTTTTTGTAATTTAGTTTAGTTAATTTAATTGTATTTTTAGATAGATGTTTGTAGTTTATTTAATTTATTGATAGTGTAGGTGTATTTGTAACTTAGGTTAGGATTTATTTTACAGGTAATTGGGTAATTATTTTAACTAGGTAGATATTAAATAGTTAATAACTATTTAATAGCTATTATACCTAGTTAAAATAATTAACAATTTACCTGTAAAATAAATATTAACCCTAACATAGCTACAATGTAATTATTAATTATATTGTAGCTATCTTAGGGTTTATTTTATAGGTAAGTATTTAGATTTAAATAGGAATATTTTAGTTTATAAATTAATTAGATTAATTTAATATAAATTTAGTTAGGGGTGTTAGGGTTAGATATAGTTAATATAGTTAATATAAATACTATAGTAACTATATTAACTATATTAACCCTAATATAATTAGGGTTAATATAGTTAATATATATAATGTAATACCTATATTAACTATAATATACTTAGGGTTAATATAGATAACATAGCTGGCGGCGGGGTAGGTAGATTAAATTAGGGGTTAATCATTTTAATAGAGATGGTGGCGGTGTTAGGGGCTTACATTAGGGGTTAATAATTTTAATATAGATGGCGGCGGTGTTAGGGGCTCACTTTAGGGGGTTATAGATATAATATAGCTGGCGGTGGGGTACGGGAGCGACGGTTTAGGGGTTAATAACTTTATTAGGTTGCGGCGGGGTACGGGAGCGGCGGTTTAGGGGTTAATAGCTTTTTTATTGTTAGGATAGTGAGGGGGGATAGCGGATAGAGGGTTAGACGTGTCGGGCTATGTTAGGGAGGCGTGTTAGACGTGTCGGGCTATGTTAGGGAGGCGTGTTAGACAGTGCGGGTGATTTAGACTTTAGTCAGGTTTTATAGGCGCCGGCAGTTTCTAACGTGCCGCAAGTCACTGGCGACTCCAAAAATCTGTACTTAAGCAGATTTCTGGACATCGCTGGTTTGTGAGACTTGCGCCATTTTAGCAAGTGACGGCGCCGCATATTGGATGGCTCGAGTTGCGAGCTGAAACTGTGGGCGACGTGGGTTCCCTCGCTTGCACCGCAAACTGCGATCTATATCGGATCGCGCCCCATATTGTCAGATATTTTTCTTTCAAATACAAATATTTCTTAATCAGTCATCCTTTGGAAATGGCAACTGATTATGAATGAGAGGTTTTTTTTTAACCATCATTGGTGCATATGAATAGACCGATCCAGTTAACAAACGCGACCAATATTTCATGCGGGCAAGTAAAATGGTGACGTGAAATGTTCTTGTAAGTGGAACAGCCAAATTAAAAATAATAATGCTGCATTAGATATTTTCAGTTTCCAGATATTAAACTTTCCCTCGTGCTATCAGACTCTCCCCTAACCTGCCTCTTTTAAACGCTCCCTTAAGACATTTTGTTCAGGGAAACCTCCCAACCAATTCAGTAACAAATTTATGCCACTTACCTAATAATTGCCCTCATTTAACTCTGTATTAATATCATTCTCACCCTTGCAATCCTCTCCCCCTGTTTCCCACCCTCCTACACTTCTAGATTGTAAGTTCCCAAGGAAATAGTGCCCTCAACTCATCCTGTATGTGTTTGTCAAATTTTGTCTTGTCTCCTGCAAGTTTTATATAATTATTTTAATTAAACAAATTGTATCCATGGACAGCCCTGCGGAATATGTTGGTGCTTTATAAAAAAATGTATAATAATAATAAACTACATTTATGTGCTCAGCTTTGCATTAGATGTTTTCCAAACTTATTGACAATGCTTGTTCTGTTTCCAGATGTTAACTTAGGGATGTGGTAGACAAACTGTTATTTTTTTTTTTAGTAAATTATTTAAAAAAAATTGCTTCTCAGTTTTGAATTAGATATTTTCCTGCGAAGCTTGTTTCGTTTCTCGATGTTAGCTTAGTAATGTGAAGATATCTTAATAATGTCATTGAAGCCTCAAAGAAGAAGAAAATGAATGATGCAGCAAAGAGAGAAATGCACAGACAATTTTTACTGTTATTTGTTTGCTTTAAAATAAGATTTTGGGAATCCCAATGAGATCAATCCCTCAATAGTATAATTTTTAGGGATTATAGCTTAGTTTCATAATTGTATAATTTGACCAATCTAAGGAATGCAAACAAAAATAAAGAATACAACTTTGTGAGAACATGCTTACTTTGCCTTATTTTCAGGTTTTTTTTCCCTGTTTTGTTTGCCATGTGCTGCTGGCAGCCATTTTACTCACCTCTCTTGCTAACTATGGTGCATTGTGGGGGATACTGCTCATTTCCTGCACTTCCTTTTATGGCCAGACTGGTGTGCAACATCCGTGTGAGACAGGATGCAGTCTCAGAATTGTGATGTCATCACTTATTATTTAAAGGGCCTCTGTTCAATATGCTTTGCCTTTGCGTTGTCTCAGACCTGTTTGTGAGAGTTCCAGTGTATTACCTGGCTGCCTGACGTCCTTCCTAGTTCCTTATCCCTGGCTTGTTCCTGACTCTGCTGTTTTCCTTGTTCCTGATTCCGGCTCATCTGACTATTCGCTTTGGCTCCGGACTCAGTTTGTCTGACTACTAGCTCTGGGGTTTTGACTCCTGGCTTGTTATTTGACTCGTGGACTTTTTATTATTTTTTGCTATTAATAAAGGTGTGATTATTTTTGCACTTCTCGTCTCAGTCGGATTCCTGGCACCCTGACACTTATTAAGGTAACATACACTCTACATACAGACATGCAAGGACGATTAAAGTTTCTTGATAAGTTTTGTAATTTACTCGACCGTTAGGTGAGAGGATTTGTTGGATTATCATAGGCCCTTCATTATTTATTTCTAAAGAAATCCAGTGACGGGAGCATTGTATTATTAATTAATTATAAAAAGTCAGTAGTATGCTGGGGCTGTACTTTCTGCTTTATTTCGTCTTTAAAGCAGATATTAGCATGATATTACCCTCAAGTCTGCCAATATATCAGTCTTTTTATTCTTCTTATTTTTTAACATAAAGAGTAAACAACAGGGAATGTGTACAGAAAGTACAAAAACTAGAGGGATGGCAATTACAAGTAAAATACAGGGTGGTAATATCCAACCCAAATATCTCTGTAAAAGGGGAACAAAATGTCAATATACAGAGGAATTTAGCTAAAACAGATATGGTCAAGAATATACCTGTAGCTGGTAGAAGGCAATGTTGAGCTAGCATTTGTATAGTAGACAACATAAATAATTCGCAAAATAAATTGACATACATCCAAAAATTAATGCAAGCAAGATTGTGTTCCCCATTATTAACTCAGGCTGTTCCCCAATAGAGAGGAGTAGGGGATTAGGAGGCAAGTTTGTAAGGGATTTGGATTAAGCTATAGAATGCAAAAAGAAGAATAAATAAAGTACTATCCTCTGTAATTCCAGGATTCCTGACTATGAAAATAGGAGAGACATAATCAGTAACCAAACTGTCACTTAATTTGGGGTTGGTTTTTCCATAAACATATCTTGGAGAAAAAATATCAACATCCAGAGTTGCAATAAAATTTATGTTCACGTGCCATGTTGTGTTCAACTAGATTAACCTAATTAATGTAAGATTGGGTTGACTGACATAAGATGGAGTTGACTGCTTTCAGTATCATGGAAAAAGACGTTTATTACAATTATCTATATTATAATGTAATTTAGTTGGGGTATTAAGTACAAAAATAATGGAATCTGAGTTAGAAAACTCCCAATATTTTTTTCTATAGAGGCCTATTTATCAAGCCGTCAACCGCAAATACACGGAATTCTGCAGTGAAATTGTGGCGAGCTTGATTCGTCTCATTTATAAAAGCCTACAGATCGGCAAAAGTTGAAATTTGTGACGTAACATACGATCTGCCGGTCTCAATCCGACACAGATCGATGCTTACATCATTACAGATGTTCCGAATACAAATTCGGCACTATCTGACAACTTTTGCAAGTTATCAAACTGCTAACAGCTACGCTCGCCACTATTTTGGCCTAACTAAATATATTAACCCCTATACCTCCGCTCCCGGAGCCCACCTCAACTAAATAAAGTTATTAACCCCTAAACCCCTGGCCTCCTACATCACTACCACTTACTAAACCTATTATCCCCTGAACCACCAGCCCCCCATATCGCCATAAACTAAATTAACCTATTAACCCCTAAACCTAACAACCCACTAACTGTACATTAAAATTACATCATCCCTATCTTATAATAAATTAAAACTTACCTTTATAATTAAATTAAACTATATTAAACTATTAATTAATCTACCCTAACTGTTCTACTAAAATTGCATTAAACTATATTAAACTATTAATTAATGTACCTTAACTATTAGACTAAAATTACAATAAACTATATTAAACTATTAATTAATTAATCTATCCTAACTATTATACTAAAATTACATTAAACTATATTAAACTAATAATTAATCTACCCTAACTGTTATACTAAAATTACATTAAAAAAACCTAGCCTTCAATAAACTACCAATGGCCCTTAAAAGGGCCTTTTGCGGGGCATTGCCTCAAAGAAATCAGCTCTTTTACCTGTAAATAAAAATAAAACCTCCCCAACAGTAAAAACCACCACCCAAAAAAAAACAAAAAACCTAAGCTCCCCATTGCCCTGAAAAGGGCATTTGGATGGGCATTATCCTTAAAATGGCATTTAGCTCATTTTCCTTGCCCAAAGTCCCTAATCTAAAATTAAAACCCACCCAATAAACCCTTAAAAAACCTAACGCTAACCCCCGAAGATCCACTTACAGTTTTTGAAGACCCGACATCCATCCTCATCGAAGCGGCAGAAGTCCTCAGCGAAGCTGGCAGGAGTCTTCATTAAAATGGGCCAAAGTCTTCATCCAATCCGTCAGAAGTCTTCATGCAGACGGCATATTCTATCTTCATTCATCCAGCCCGGAGCGGCACCATCTTCAAGACTTCCTCTTCAATCAATGTTTTCATGAACAATGAGGTTTCCTTTCAATGATGTCATCCAAGGTCCCTTAGATTCCGATTGGCTGATAGAATTCTATAAGCCAATCGGAATTAAGGTGGAAAAATAGAATTGAGCTCACATTCTATTGGCTATTCCAATCAGGGCAATGGGGAGCTTAGGTTTTTTAGATAGAATTTTATTTGGGCGGGGGTTGGTTGTGTGGGTGGTTGCATTTTTATTTACAGGTAAAAGAGCTGATTTCTTTGGGGCAATATATACTAATCCACAATATACAACCCGTAGGATAAAGATAAACCTGTATATGAGGAAGAGAGGAGTGAAATGGGGCACTTACAGTGGCAAGTCGACGGGTGGGCATCTGGATAGACCTTAAGTGTACTTAATTCTCTATACGGTCTGTGTGTGAAAGTGAGGACAAGTACAGTACAACCCTATGTCAAAAAGGGGACTCACCCTTCAGGACTTTCGCTTTTCTCAGCTTTATAATCCTAGTGCCCTTCTGGACTTTTGCTATCCTCAATGAAATGCTTGTAACGCCTGCCACCAATGCCATACTCCCAGTCTTCAGCCCCCGGTAATGACATCAGTTCTGATGTAACCGTTGTGGAGTCTGATATGTCCAGGTTATATCCGGATCACTCTTCTAATGCAGGCGGTATGTTTAGGCAGAGAAGTAGAAACATTAGGAAACTGCTTATGAGGGACTCTGGTGATTTTTAAAATCCATTAGGTTCAAAAAAGAAAAGTCCCTAAAATGTCCCAAGCGTAGCGTTTCATTAAAAAGTATAACAACTTTATTTCGATTCCATTAAAAACAGCTTTGCAGTGAGATAGTGACAAAAAACAGGATAACACTTAGTCTAAGTGCTATCCTTTTTTTGTCACTATCTCTCTGCAAAGCTGTTTTTAATGAAATCAAAATAAAGTTGTTATACTTTTGAACGAAACGCTACGTTTGGGACATCCTTTCTTTTTTAACCTAATGGAATATATACTAATCAGTTAAAAGAGAGAAAGTAAAGAAAGGCTTGGCAAAACATCATTAGAATGGTGAACCAATGACGTTAAATATAGAGCGTGATCCGGTACTACAGTTCGTACATGCAGCCCAACAATTTAGTAAATTATAAACTACCATAATCTAAAAAGATTTATTGTGGTGAACTGATAGCTAAACTATCGATCACAGTCTCACACACAGGGAATAACATCCATTACACTGGATAAAGATGAATTGTAAACAATGAGTGGTGGCAAGAGAATTATAAATTATAAACAAAAAATTGTAAAAGATGAATGACAATGATAAAAAAAAGAAAGTGACATCTAAAAAACGAGAGGATAATGTGTATCTACAAACCTACATTAGAAAACGCCAACTTGCTAAAAGAAAAAGAAAAAAAGAGAAGACTATAAGCTATACACCAAAAAAGCCTGGATAAGACTAATGGTGATAAATGTGATGTCCCGACTACACCTCCACATACTAGAAGATGCTCACCACAATACATATTTTTAGATTATGGTAGTCTATCATTTGCGATCTTGTTGGGCTGCATGTACAGGGAGTGCAGAATTATTAGGCAAGTTGTATTTTTGAGGATTAATTTTATTATTGAACAACAACCATGTTCTCAATGAACCCAAAAAACTCATTAATATCAAAGCTGAATATTTTTGGAAGTAGTTTTTAGTTTGTTTTTAGTTTTAGCTATTTTAGGGGGATATCTGTGTGTGCAGGTGACTATTACTGTGCATAATTATTAGGCAACTTAACAAAAAACAAATATATACCCATTTCAATTATTTATTTTTACCATTGAAACCAATATAACATCTCAACATTCACAAATATACATTTCTGACATTCAAAAACAAAACAAAAACAAATCAGTGACCAATATAGCCACCTTTCTTTGCAAGGACACTCAAAAGCCTGCCATCCATGGATTCTGTCAGTGTTTTGATCTGTTCACCATCAACATTGCGTGCAGCAGCAACCACAGCCTCCCAGACACTGTTCAGAGAGGTGTACTGTTTTCCCTCCTTGTAAATCTCACATTTGATGATGGACCACAGGTTCTCAATGGGGTTCAGATCAGGTGAACAAGGAGGCCATGTCATTAGATTTTCTTCTTTTATACTCTTTCTTGTCAGCCACGCTGTGGAGTACTTGGACGCGTGTGATGGAGCATTGTCCTGCATGAAAATCATGTTTTTCTTGAAGGATGCAGACTTCTTCCTGTACCACTGCTTGAAGAAGGTGTCTTCCAGAAACTGGCAGTAGGACTGGGAGTTGAGCTTGACTCCATCCTCAACCCGAAAAGGCCCCACAAGCTCATCTTTGATGATACCAGCCCAAACCAGTACTCCACCTCCACCTTGCTGGCGTCTGAGTCGGACTGGAGCTCTCTGCCCTTTACCAATCCAGACACGGGCCCATCCATCTGGCCCATCAAGACTCACTCTCATTTCATCATTCCATAAAACCTTAGAAAAATCAGTCTTGAGATATTTCTTGGCCCAGTCTTGACGTTTCAGCTTGTGTGTCTTGTTCAGTGGTGGTCGTCTTTCAGCCTTTCTTACCTTGGCCATGTCTCTGGGTATTGCACACCTTGTGCTTTTGGGCACTCCAGTGATGTTGCAGCTCTGAAATATGGCCAAACTGGTGGCAAGTGGCATCTTGGCAGCTGCACGCTTGACTTTTCTCAGTTCATGGGCAGTTATTTTGCGCCTTGGTTTTTCCACACGCTTCTTGCTACCCTGTTGACTATTTTGAATGAAACGCTTGATTGTTCGATGATCACGCTTCAGAAGCTTTGCAATTTTAAAAAGGCTGCATCCCTCTGCAAGATATCTCACTATTTTTGACTTTTCTGAGCCTGTCAAGTCCTTCTTTTGACCCATTTTGCCAAAGGAAAGGAAGTTGCCTAATAATTATGCACACCTGATATAGGGTGTTGATGTCATTAGACCACACCCCTTCTCATTACAGAGATGCACATCACCTAATATGCTTAATTGGTAGTAGGCTTTCAAGCCTATACAGCTTGGAGTAAGACAACATGCATAAAGAGGATGATGTGGTCAAAATACTCATTTGCCTAATAATTCTGCACTCCCTGTATGAACTGTAGTATTGGATCATGGTCTATATTTAACGTCATTGGTTCAACATTCTAATGACGTTTAGCCAAGCCTTTTTTACTTTCTCCAATGGTTGGTTGGTAAGAATTTTCCAATCAAGAGGCATTACGCATCAGACACAATGGTCACACTGCCCATGCATGCACAATACATTCTGATACACGCCAACTGATTAGTATATATTGTTGTGTTGTAAGTCACATAAGATTATTCACCTGAGGAAACAGTCCATATAGACTGAGAAATGTGTTGTATTTTAACTTAGTTTCATTATTTTAATAAATTTCTACATTCATTGTGGCTCCAGCACGCTTTTGGGACCTTTTTTGATACATAGTATCATTGTTGCAATATGTTTGTTGCATTATCGCAAAACATCCTTCCCCAGTTGGACAGCTTCCAGTACTCATAGGAACACCCAAGACGATATTGTGTATGAGAGGGTAATTTTCTTTCTGGGAGAGATGTGACCAGACTGAGGGAGCTTGTTTAATGGCTCTTAAGGTTCAGAACAATCAGAAGGGGATTCAAGCACTTTTAATAGTGCCACTCCATTTGTGAATACTACACCACTGTCTTGCACCATAGTTGCGCCTTCTTTTCTTTATATCATTTTAGACAATTTTACTGACTTGACGTATTTGAAGAAGTTTGTAACCATCCTGAGATATCACCATATTGGGATTTGACCATATTGCGATCACATATGTGACTGATTGATACAGCTTTTGTGACATTCAACACTCTATGTGCATTAGCATTTCCATTCACAGACATTAGTTTGTGTAACACTATTGTTCCACTATTATTATTGTCACTTTTATTATTACACCGCTGTTTTTATATTGTACCTATGATCATATAGGGGTTTTGCACTTATTGTTCTCTCTTTTATGAGAGTACATTGTTTATTTATTTTTTTGGTTGGCACAGTCAGCATTCTTTTTGCTCTAGTTAAATCAGATTTGCGAGTGTGAGATTGCACAAAATATCATCCAATTATCAAAGGGTCTACCAATGTAGGGCTAGATTACAAGTGGAGCACTAAATTATTGTGCACCCGTAAATGGGAAAATTTGAATGTTTGCTGGCATGCAATAATTCCCCAGCTATTACAAGCAGTAGCAATTAGTGTTCAGAAAACTAACCAGAGATCTGATCTCTGGTTAATTTTCTAAAAGTGCCCCAAATGCCCTCACAATAGAGGGCATTATAGTGGTGGTTGTCTTGGAGGTGTTTTTGGGGTCTCTATCATGTTGGAATATTGTCCTGCTGCCCAGTCTCTGAAGGGAGGGGATCATGCTCTGCTTTAGTATGTCACAGTACATGTTGTCATTCATGGTTCCCTCAACGAACTGTAGCTCCCTAGTGCCGGCAGCACTCATGCAGGCCCAGACCATGACACTCCCACCACCATGCTTGACTGTAGGCAAGGCACACTTGTCTTTGTACTCCTCACCTGGTTGCCGCCCCACACGATTGACACCATCTGAACCAAATTTTATCTGGGTCTCATCGGACCACAGGGCATGGTTCCAGTTCCAAGTCCTTAGTCTGCTTGTTTTCTTTTGAATCATCTTTAGAAGAGGCTTCCTTCTGGAATGACAGCCATGCAGACCAATTGGATGCAGTGTGCGGTGTACGGTCTGAGCACTGACAGGCTGACCCCCCACCCCTTCAACGTCTGCAGCAATGCTGGCAGCACTCATACGTCTATTTTCCAAAGACACGTGCACGTGCACCCAACTTCTTTGGTCGACCATGGCGAGGCCTGTTCTGAGTGGAACCTGTCCTGTGGCACTGATGTATGGTCTTGCCCACCGAGCTGCAGCTCAGTTTCAGGGTCTTGGCAATCTTCTTATAGCCTAGGCCATCTTTATGTAGAGCAACAATTCTTTTTGTCAGATCCTCAGAGACTTCTTTGCCATGAGATGCCATGTTGAAATTCCAGTGACCAGTATGAGAGAGTGTGAGAGCGATAAAACCAAATTTAACACACCTTCTCCCCATTCACACCTGAGACATTGTAACACTAATGAGTCACATGACACCAGAAAGGGAAAATGGCTAATTGGGCCCAATTTGGACATTTCCACTTAGGAATGTTCTCACTTTTGTTGCCAATGGTTTAGACATTAATGGCTGTGTGTTGGGTTATTTTGAGGGTACAGCAAATCAGCAAATTTACACTGTTATACAGGCTGTACACTAACTACTTTACATTATAGCAAAGTGTCATTTCTTCAGTGTTGTCACAGGAAAAGATATAATAAAATATTTACAACAATTTGAGGGGTGTACTCACTTTTGTGAGATACTGTGTGTATATATATATAGGGTTACCATATTGCCCCTTTAAAACATATGTCAGGGCTGTTTAAATAATTTTTGGTATAAGAACCCTAGCATATGTATATTTCATATGTCTCCCTTTTTAAAGTGGGAATATGGTAACCCTATATATATATATATATATATATATATATATATATACACGTGTGTATGTGTATATCCTAATATCCTATATAATAAAAAGCCAAGTGTGTTTGTCCGAAGCTGTCATGTGCAGTAGAGACTGCGCGCGATGACAAACACACCTTGCCTTCCAACTGACCTGACGTTGTGGGGTGGAGTGGGCGTGGCCGGGCGGGTGCAGAGTGGGCATGTCCCGGCGGGTGTGACGTGAGCATTGCCGGGCGGTTGCGATGTGGATGTGGCCGGGCATGACATGGGCAGGGCCGGGCGTGACGCAGGCGGGGCCGGGCGGGGCCAGATGCCGAGAGACAGAGAGCTCTAAAAAGAAGCGATAGAGAGAGCAGAAGAGGGTGGATAGAGAGAGCATAACAGGGGGGATAGAGAGAGGTAGAGAGAGACAGCAAAAGAGAGAGGGGGAGAGAGACAGCAAAAGAGAGGGGGGAGAGAGACAGCAAAAGAGAGGGGGGAGAGAGACAGCAAAAGAGAGGGGGGAGAGAGACAGTAAAAGAGAGGGGGAGAGAGACAGCAAAAGAGAGGAGGGAGAGAGACAGCAAAAGAGAGGGGGAGAGAGACAGCAAAAGAGAGGGGGGAGAGAGACAGCAAAAGAGAGGGGGAGAGAGTACAAAAGAGAGGGGGAGAGAGCACAAAAGAAAGGGGGAGAGTGCACAAAAGAGATGGGGGAGAGTGTGCAAAAGAGAGGGGGAGAGTGCGAAAAAGAGAGGGGGAGATAGCGCAAAAGAGAGGGGGGAGAGAGCGCAAAAGAGAGGGGGAGAGAACGCAAAAGAGAGGGGAGAGAGCACAAAAGAGAGGGGAGAGAGCGCAAAAGAGAGGGGGAGAGAGCGCAAAAGAGAGGGGGAGAGAGCGCAAAAGAGAGGCGGGAGAGAGCGCAAAAGAGAGGGGGATAGAGCACAAAAAAGAGGGGGATAGATCGCAAAAGAGAGGGGGGAGAGAACGCAAAAGAGAGGGGGTAGAGAGCGCAAAAGAGAGTGGGGGAAAGAGCACAAAAGAGAGGTGGAGAGAGCGCAAAATAGAGGGGGAGAGAGCGCAAATGAGAGGGGGAGAGAGCGCAAAAGAGTGGGGGAGAGAGCAAAAGAGAGGGAGAGAGCAAATGAGAGGAGAGCGAGAGCAAATGAGAGGAGAGAGAGCAAATGAGAGGGGGGAAGAGAGAGAGCAAAAGAGAGGGAGAGAGACAGCAAAAGAGAGGGAGAGAGAGAGCAAAAGAGAGGGAGAGAGACAGCAAAAGAGGGGGAGAGAGAGCAAAAGAGAGGGGGGGAGAGAGAGAGCAAATGAGAGGGGGGAGAGAGAGAGAGCAAAAGAGAGGGGGAAGAGAGAGCAAAAGAGTGGGGGGAGAGAGAGAGCAAAAGAGAGGGGGAGGGAGAGAGCAAAAGAGAGGGGGTAGAGAGAGAGTAAAAGAGAGTGGGAGAGAGAGAGCAAAAGAGAGTGGGAGAGAGAGAGCAAAAGAGAGGGGGAGAGAGCAAAAGAGAGGGGGAGAGTGAGAGTAAAAGAGAGGGCGGAGAGATAGAGTAAAAGAGAGGGGAGAGAGAGCGAGTAAAAGAGAGGGGAGAAAGAGAGAGCAAAAGAGAGGGGAGATAGAGAGCGCAAAAGAGAGTGGGGATAGAGAGAGAGCAAGGGGTGGGACAGCTGTACTGCAAAAAATGGCCCATGTACATGGGCTTTAGGACTAGTATATATATATAAAAACATAAATACACATGTG
This sequence comes from Bombina bombina, assembly GCF_027579735.1. Classification (NCBI taxonomy): domain Eukaryota; kingdom Metazoa; phylum Chordata; class Amphibia; order Anura; family Bombinatoridae; genus Bombina; species Bombina bombina. Next base: position 961,954,527 of record NC_069501.1, on the reverse strand, counting down.
TTTACAAATATATATATATATATATATATATATATATATATATATATAAAGCAGCAAAGAGGAAGTCACTCACAGGGTCTTGCAAAAAGATAAAGTATTTATTTTGACGTTTCAGGTGTTCCTCTTCCTCTTTGCTGCTTTATCTATACTCTTGAAGTGCACCTGGGGCAAGGAGAGCTCAATGTAGCTATTTGAAGCTGGAGTGCTACTACACCTTCTACATGTATATATATATATATATATATATATATATATATATATAGATATATATATATATTGTGACAGAGTGCAAGGTGTCATCATGGATGGCATTTATATTTCTTCATCACTGTTACAGAGTGGATATCCGGTATTATAACTACAGGGAGAAAGTTTTCATTTATGTTCATTTATAGAAGCTGTTACAAATAGCTAGTAGTTTTTTGGATCCCTGGGTTGGAGTATTTTGGAGAGCAGGGTGGGCCAGTGCTCCACTCCACATTTTATATGCCGCTTGCAGCACAACAGGTTGAGAATCCAGGCCAAGAGTTTAATGAAACCTTTAAATTCTCCTCATCTGAGAGTGTTGATTAGCAGAGGCTGCTAGTAAAAATCCTCTAGCAGAGAAGTTGACACACACAAGTAAAATGCATAAAGTGACACTGCATGGTTTTTCCTGATTGAGGAAAATTGACTGAAAGCTAAATTGTAAGGTCTGAACAAATAATTATTTTGTGCTTAAACAGTTGTTGGCTACGGATTAACTGACCAACTGTAGATAGTTCTTTGTTTTTCTGTGAAAGTTAGTGCTCAAAATAGCAAGATTAGTTGTTGTTTTGCAAACTGTATTACCTTTTGTACAAGACCTGTTTAAATAAAGACTTTTAAAGATTGTGTGGTATTGCAGGTCCCTGGACAAATAGTACAAGTAAGAGGTGCTATTGTCCCAATATATATGTATATACACATACACACACACACACATATATATATATATATATATATATATATATATATATATATATGTATATACACAATATTGCCATTATCATATACCTATTAACTCATACAAATTTGTATAAATATTTATATGAATCATTTTTATCAGATATTTTAATGTATTTTGTGTTTGATGCACATTTTGTTTTTAGTCTAATACTTTGTGGTTGAGTGAATGCTTTTATTTTCAACTTGTAATATGCACACAAGTTCGCGCAGACACAATATTGCTTAACACGACCCGCCCGAACACTATTGTGCAGGGCCGGACTGGGAATAAAAAGCAGCACTGGAAAATATGAAGACCAGCCCTATGTTCCGTTGAGACAGTAGAATGCACATGCCCCATTTTTCCTAAAGGGAATTACTGAGACACTCCTTCCCCAATATTTTTTTCAGCAAAAAAACATAGGAGAAGGGTTTAAATTGTCAGTACATTGCACTTCTAAGGGATCAGAATTATGTCCTAAGACTTAAAGAGACAGTCTACACCAACATTTTTATTGTTTAAAAACATAGATAATACAGCTATTACCCATTCCCCAATTTTGCATACCCAACATTATATTAATACACATTTTACCTCTGTTATTACCTTGTAGCTAAGCCTCTGCATATTGCCAGCTTATCTCAATTCTTTTGACAGACATGCATTTTAGCCAATTAGTACTGACTCATAAATAACTCCACGGGATATGACACACATGAACTAGCAGTGTTTAACTGTCAAAATGCATTGAGATAAGAGGCGGCCTTCAAAAGCTTAGAAATTAGCATATGAACCTACCTAGGTATAGCTTTTAACAAAGAATACCAAGAGAACAAAGCAAATTTGATTATAAAATTAAACTGGAAAGTTGTTTAAAATTGTATGCCCTATCTGAATCATGAATGTTTAATTTTGACTTGACTGTTTCTTTTAGCACCAGTTTCCTCCATAATGATTTAGAATTGTAAGGACAGGCAACTATCTAAAATTACAGGGAGTGCAGAATTATAAGGAAAATGAGTATTTTGACCACATCATCCTCTTTATGCATGTTGTCTTACTCCAAGCTGTATAGGCTCGAAAGCCTACTACCAATTAAGCATATTAGGTGATGTGCATCTCTGTAATGAGAAGGGGTGTGGTCTAATGACATCAACACCCTATATCAGGTGTGCATAATTATTAGGCAACTTCCTTTCCTTTGGCAAAATGGGTCAAAAGAAGGACTTGACAGGCTCAGAAAAGTAAAAAATAGTGAGATATCTTGCAGAGGGATGCAGCACTCTTAAAATTGCAAAGCTTCTGAAGCGTGATCATCGAACAATCAAGCGTTTCATTCAAAATAGTCAACAGGGTCACAAGAAGCGTGTGGAAAAACCAAGGCGCAAAATAACTGCCCATGAACTGAGAAAAGTCAAGCGTGCAGCTGCCAAGATGCCACTTGCCACCAGTTTGGCCATATTTCAGAGCTGCAACATCACTGGAGTGCCCAAAAGCACAAGGTGTGCAATACTCAGAGACATGGCCAAGGTAAGAAAGGCTGAAAGACGACCACCACTGAACAAGACACACAAGCTGAAACGTCAAGACTGGGCCAAGAAATATCTCAAGACTGATTTTTCTAAGGTTTTATGGAATGATGAAATGAGAGTGAGTCTTGATGGGCCAGATGGATGGGCCCGTGGCTGGATTGGTAAAGGGCAGAGAGCTCCAGTCCGACTCAGACGCCAGCAAGGTGGAGGTGGAGTACTGGTTTGGGCTGGTATCATCAAAGATGAGCTTGTGGGGCCTTTTCGGGTTGAGGATGGAGTCAAGCTCAACTCCCAGTCCTACTGCCAGTTTCTGGAAGACACCTTCTTCAAGCAGTGGTACAGGAAGAAGTCTGCATCCTTCAAGAAAAACATGATTTTCATGCAGGACAATGCTCCATCACACGCGTCCAAGTACTCCACAGCATGGCTGGCAAGAAAGGGTATAAAAGAAGAAAATCTAATGACATGGCCTCCTTGTTCACCTGATCTGAACCCCATTGAGAACCTGTGGTCCATCATCAAATGTGAGATTTACAAGGAGGGAAAACAGTACACCTCTCTGAACAGTGTCTGGGAGGCTGTGGTTGCTGCTGCACGCAATGTTGATGGTGAACAGATCAAAACACTGACAGAATCCATGGATGGCAGGCTTTTGAGTGTCCTTGCAAAGAAAGGTGGCTATATTGGTCACTGATTTGTTTTTGTTTTGTTTTTGAATGTCAGAAATGTATATTTGTGAATGTTGAGATGTTATATTGGTTTCACTGGTAAAAATAAATAATTGAAATGGGTATATATTTGTTTTTTGTTAAGTTGCCTAATAATTATGCACAGTAATAGTCACCTGCACACACAGATATCCCCCTAAAATAGCTAAAACTAAAAACAAACTAAAAACTACTTCCACAAATATTCAGCTTTGATATTAATGAGTTTTTTGGGTTCATTGAGAACATGGTTGTTGTTCAATAATAAAATTAATCCTCAAAAATACAACTTGCCTAATAATTCTGCACTCCCTGTAGATAGCAGAGCATAATTATTATTATTATTGTTATCAGTTATTTGTAGAGCACCAACAGATTCTGAAGCACTATAAACCTAGGAATGAAATGCAAGGTAACATTTATAGGAAACCAGCAGGTAGAGGGCCCTGACAAGAGTTGCACTGTTGTAGTAAACTCTTATGAAGGTGATCTACAAATAGCTGGGCTCATAGGTTCTAATAGTCTGTCTTTTTTCAATTGCCTTTTTCTTATCATTATGTAATATATATATAAGTGTGTGTTTGTATGTATATATATATATATATATATATATATATATATATATATATATATATATATGCGTGTATATATATATATATTTGTCAAAATCTACAGCACCAACACTTATACAGAAATTTTTAGAAGTTTATTCTCATCACAGGTACAAACATAAGCAACGTTTTGGGAGCCATTCCCTTAGTCATGCTTAAGCTAAACAGGTGGGCACTGAATATTTATAGGGAAAACTTAACCCTTCATGTAACCATACAATTCACATTATTATAGCGCCACCTGGCTGACGTTATAATCTAGTGCATCAATTTGAAGAACAATTTATTTACATATATTAAAACTAGAATAATTATAATAGATAATTCTAAAGTGCAAACAAGTTAAAAAATACCTATACCAGACCGGACTGCAAGGAGCTATCCTTATTAAAGGAACACTCAAGTCAAAATTAAACTTTCATTATTCAGATAAAGCAGCAATTTTAAACAACTTTCCATTTTACTTCCATTAGCAAAATGTGCAGTCTTTTTATATTTAGACTTTTTTTTTTTTTTTTTTTGAGTCCCCAGCACCTACTGAGCATGTGCAAGAATTCACAGAATAAGCGTGTATGCAATTGTGATTGGCTGATGGCTGTCACATGGTACAGGGAGAGTGGAAAAAGACAAAACTTTTAAAATTGTCAGAAAAAAAATATACTACTCATTTGAAGTTCAGACTAAGTGCTATTGCATTGTCTTGTTATCTTGCATTTGTTGATTATGCAAATCTACTGTGTTGACTGGTCCTTTAAAGAAACACAGTATAATCTAACTCCATATTTAGACCTATGGGTATCATGGCGTTAAGCTTATGAATCCAGAAGGACTCTTTTTGTTTCAATAACTGTCCCCTATTGCCTCCTTTGCGTAACCTTCCTATACCATCAATAATTTGCAATATAAGTTGACATATATTGTGTCCAGCCTTTAAAAAATTACTGGACACTGGGGCATTTAGATCCCCAAAACAAATGTTGGACCTGTGTTGACTCATCCTATTTCTCACCTTTCTAGTGGTCTCACCCAAATAAATCCTCAAATAGGGACACTTTATTAGGTAGATGACATAGGATGAGTCACACGTGTAATGTTCTTTAATCCTAAATTTTCTCCCAGTTAATGTCACGCTGCGCCACTCTAGCCATTGCTAGTGGCGTGGCATCTCCTTCCCTGCTCGTTGCCAGGGGTTGTGTTGGGTCCAGATGCGTGCGGCACTGATGTCATTGCAGCACACTCCTCTCTCCCTGATGCCGGTCTGGACGCCTCTGGCGCGAATCTTGCGCCTATGTAAGTCCTGTCACAATGATCTATCACTGCCAAAGTATATGTATTACTTTTGTGTGCTCCTGGGTGTGATTGTTGCTTCAATAAGCCTATTTGTGTATGAACCCTGCCTGTCTGACTACTCTGCCTGTTTAATCCCTAAATTGCTGGATTAATTACTGCTGCTGAACTCTGCTTGTCTGACTACTCTGCTTATTAACCCCTGCTGTTCTGGAATGCCTCTTTCTTGCTGAACCCTGCCTGCCTGACTATTCTAGTGGTGTGCCCTTGGACTGCTTTACCATTGCCAAACCCTGCCTGCCTGGCCATTCTAGTGGTTTGCCCTTGGATTGCTTTACTGTTGCCAAACCCTGCCTGCCTGACCATTCTAGTAGTTTGCCCTTGGATTGCTTTACTGTTGCCAAACCCTGCCTGTCTGACCATTCTGGTGGTTTGCCCTTGGATTGCTTTACCCATGCCAAGCCCTGCCTGTCTGACTACTCTGCCTGTTTATCCCCTAAATTGCTGGATTGATTACTGTTGCTGAACTCTGAATGTCTGACTACTCCGCTTATTAACCCCTGTTGTTCTGGATTGCCTCTTTCTTGCGGAACCCTGCCTGCCTGACCATTCTAGTGGTGTGCCCTTGGACTGCTTTACCATTACCAAACCCTGCCTGCCTGACCATTCTAGTGGCTTGCCCTTGGACTGCTTTATTGTTGCCAACCCTTCCTGCCTGACCATTCTAGTAGTTTGCCCTTGGATTGCTTTACAGATGCCAAAACCTGCCTGCCTGACCATTCTAGTGGTTTGCCCTTGGATTTCTTTACTGTTGCCAAGCCCTGTCTGTCTGACCATTCTAGTGATTTGCCTTGGACTGCTCTGCCGTTGCCGCTGGGGACTGTCCTGCCTGTGGTGAGTGCCGCCTTCCTCATCTTACTAACTTTCTCTGCTCTGGGATATTCCCTATCATTCTGGCTCAACGCCGGAATAACAAGACTACTGGCCGAGTTTGGTCCGATAGAGGAGTATCCCTAGCATTAGAGTTTAGGAATGGAGAAAATCTTTGCCCTTAATGACTACACTTCAGCTAGCACACCCCAAACATGGGAAAGTGCCAGTATTTTTAGATGTGATATAGGTTTGGCAGGGAACTTTTCTGGGGCCCACATCACTCTTAACTAACACATCTCTTAAGTTAGGGACCCTTCTATAGGCCATAATAGGGAAGTCTTTAAAGGCCATAATGTCAGGATTGCAATATCTTAAAATGTTCCAATGCTTATATATATTCCTGGAGATATCCTTGCTATATGGGTTATGTTGAGTTACACATACTATGCGCTGTGGCTTTTTTTCTTTTTTTGTGCCTATTTAATACTTCTTCTTGGACCCTTCTTTCTCATGATTAATCATAGACCTGGGATATCCCCTTTCCTCAAATTTCATGGCCATTTCTGTCAATTTCTGTTCAGCTAAAGAACTGTCCGTTACAATTCTTTTAACTTGCAGCATCTGGCTGCATGGAAGAGAGTTCATTAACTGATCAGGATAATAACTGTCATATGCCAATAGTGTATTCCTATCAGTGGGATTTTTATGAAGATCTACACTTTTTTTTTTGTTTGAATAATTTTTATTGAGGTTTACGGTAAAAGGACATACATATACAGATACAGGTGAAACTGCTACATAATAACAAGAAGCAGTATCATACAGAAGCATAGTTATAACATATAGTTCAGTGACCATTAACATCAAGTGAATAATAACAATAGTATGTCATACAGAAAGTACCAAGACTAAGCAAACCTCACACATTTTTTGTTTTATACTTAACACATCGGTTCATCAACAGTCAATAAGTAATATTACATGGTATAGACATAGATTGTCGAGTTGTTTATCAATATCAAGCGAGAGATAGAGCGACTCAACAAATATATAACATATAGTAAGAGAAAAGGAAAGAGGGGGAGGAGGGGAAGAGAGAAAACAAAAAACAAAAAAAGGGGGGAAGAGGGGGGAAGAGGGAGGGGAGAGGAAAAGGGGAGAGGGGGAGAGGGAGGGGAAATTACAGGGAGTGCAGAATTATTAGGCAAATGAGTATTTTGACCACATCATCCTCTTTATGCATGTTGTCTTACTCCAAGCTGTATAGGCTCGAAAGCCTACTACCAATTAAGCATATTAGGTGATGTGCATCTCTGTAATGAGAAGGGGTGTGGTCTAATGACATCAACACCCTATATCAGGTGTGCATAATTAATAGGCAACTTCCTTTCCTTTTGCAAAATTTGTCAAAAGAAGGACTTGACAGGCTCAGAAAAGTCAAAAATAGTGAGATATCTTGCAGAGGGATGCAGCACTCTTAAAATTGCAAAGCTTCTGAAGCGTGATCATCGAACAATCAAGCGTTTAATTCAAAATAGTCAACAGGGTCGCAAGAAGCGTGTGGAAAAACCAAGGCACAAAATAACTGCCTATGAACTGAGAAAAGTCAAGCGTGCAGCTGCCAAGATGCCACTTGCCACCAGTTTGGCCATATTTCAGAGCTGCAACATCACTGGAGTGCCCAAAAGCACAAGGTGTGCAATACCCAGAGACATGGCCAAGGTAAGAAAGGCTGAAAGACGACCACCACTGAACAAGACACACAAGCTGAAATGTCAAGACTGGGCCAAGAAATATCTCAAGACTGATTTTTCTAAGGTTTTATGGAGTGATGAAATGAGAGTGAGTCTTGATGGGCCAGATGGATGGGCCCGTGGCTGGATTGGTAAAGGGCAGAGAGCTCCAGTCCGACTCAGACGCCAGCAAGGTGGAGGTGGAGTACTGGTTTGGGCTGGTATCATCAAAGATGAGCTTGTGGGGCCTTTTCGGGTTGAGGATGGAGTCAAGCTCAACTCCCAGTCCTACTGCCATTTTCTGGAAGACACCTTCTTCAAGCAATGGTACAGGAAGAAGTCTGCATCCTTCAAGAAAAACATGATTTTCATGCAGGACAATGCTCCATCACACGCGTCCAAGTACTCCACAGCGTGGCTGGCAAGAAAGGGTATAAAAGAAGAAAATCTAATGACATGGCCTCCTTGTTCACCTGATCTTAACCCCATTGAGAACCTGTGGTCCATCATCAAATGTGAGATTTACAAGGAGGGAAAACAGTACACCTCTCTGAACAGTGTCTGGGAGGCTGTGGTTGCTGCTGCACGCAATGTTGATGGTGAACAGATCAAAACACTGACAGAATCCATGGATGGCAGGCTTTTGAGTGTCCTTGCAAAGAAAGGTGGCTATATTGGTCACGGATTTGTTTTTGTTTTGTTTTTGAATGTCAGAAATGTATATTTGGTTTCACTGGTAAAAATAAATAATTGAAATGGGTATATATTTGTTTTTTGTTAAGTTGCCTAATAATTATGCACAGTAATAGTCACCTGCACACACAGATATCCCCCTAAAATAGCTATAACTAAAAACAATCTAAAAACTACTTCCAAAACTATTCAGCTTTGATATTAATGAGTTTTTTGGGTTCATTGAGAACATGGTTGTTGTTCAATAATAAAATTAATCCTCAAAAATACAACTTGCCTAATAATTCTGCACTCCCTGTACTTCTTACCTTTAACTCCAGATGTCACTATAGTTCTAGGTCTCTACAGGAGGACCCACCGGCGGCCTGCACCCAACCCCCTATAAGTGGTATCACCAAGAATCCCAATACATAAAGCATTTCTAGCACACAATAATCTCCCCTTCTAGGCATTGTCGCCAGGCTTCCCAACATAAACAATGAATCGTGATTTTGTTGTTAGCTGCAAAAACCACGCATTCCATGGTTTCAATATGTGCCATTGTGGACTTAATCTGACTCCATCTCGGGCCCTTAGATTGGAGCCATGCCTTAGCGATATACAGCTTAACAGACATGAAAATATATATACACAGAAACTTTAAGTGTCGAGGCATCTTGTCAGTGAATAAATGAAACAGTGCTGCAGCTGGACGATTAGATTCCACCAAGCCTAGTTTGGTGCAGTAATAAAATGCCCTGGTCCAAATTCTCTGAATCTTGGGACACTCCCACCACATATGGGCTGGGGATCCCACTCTGCCATATCCCCTCCAACACATAGGGGAATTTGTTTTGGAGATCTGAAATAAGCGTAAAGGAGTGTAATGCCATTGTGTCAAAGTCTTAAAATAGAGTTCAAAATAGGTAGTACTATGAACCGCACTCTTAATTAGTAAGGTTGCAGACCTCCATGCCTCTTCAGGAGCGTTGAAGCGCAGAGCACCCTCCCAATGTATGATATAAAAAGACTTATTGTATATAGGTGCCTGTATGAGGGCGGAGTAGGCAAGAGAGAACACCCTTGGGGTGAGATATCTTGCATCCCAAAGCTTTTCCCACAAAGTTCGGGATCTTAGAGGTCCTGAAGTAAAGCCCCAAGCACGCAAAAAGTTTCGTAGTCGAAAGAACTCAAAGCTCATTAGAGGTGAGGGGGAGAATCTGCTTCTAAATAGAGTGACTGAGAGCAAACCCGTATCCAAGAACAAATCCCTTACAGTCTGAATCTCTAGTGCTTTCCACTCCAGAGGATGTGGGTCTGCTAAGGCCCCCAGTAAGCCTATGATAGAGTGGGTTGGGGAGGGATGTGGAGCGATTCCATTCCTATGATGAATTTTATCCCAAAACTTCAGGTTAGAGGCTATGATGTAATTTAAACTTAACTCTGGTTTCCTGGAGTGTCTTGGAATCCAAATTAGATCTCGCAGACTGAGTCCCTTTGGCAGAGACGCCTGCTCAATTTCCGCCCACCTACTCTCGGAAGACTCCAAACCCCAAGCTGTAATATGGGCTAACCTGGATGCTTCATGATAAACCGCTATATTAGGAGCTGCCGCTCCGCCGGCTAATACTGGATAGGACATAATTTTCATCGCCACTCTAGGACGCTTTTTCTTCCAAATAAAATTGTTGCACAATCGCTGGAACTGTGAAATGATGCTCTTAGGTATAGGGAGAGGAAGGCACCGGAAAAGATATGTCAATTTTGGTAAGAGATTCATTTTAATAGCAGCTATCCTGCCCCACCAGGAAATATTGGGTGAGTCCCATTTTACAAAATATTCTTTAAACTTACATAATAGGGGGTGAAAATTAGATGATATAATAGTAGAGATATTGTGCGATAGATAAACCCCTAAATGTTTTAGCCGTGTAGAGGACCAGACAAAAGGGAACTGTCGCTTTAATGCCTGAAGGTCTAAATTGGAAATATTTAAAGTGAATGCTTCGGTTTTAGGGTAATTAAGTTTGTACATGCTAATGTTTGAAAATGTTTCTAGTAAATCGAATAATTTCGGTAAGGATTCCAGCGGATCGGTGACCAAGACAGTTAGGTCGTCCGCAAACAGAACTACCTTTTGGGTAGTATCATGTAGTGTAATCCCCTTTATCTCAGCAGACTCCCTAATGGCTTCCGCAAGCGGCTCCATCATAAGGGCGAAAAGCAAGGGGGATAACGGACACCCTTGCCGGGTTCCATTCGTGATTTTTAATTCAGGGGACAAAAACCCCAGTCCTCTCACTCGGGCTCAAGGATTAGAATATAACGCAAAGATTTTAGTGCAGATAGAAGATGTAAACCCAAGATGCATCAGTACCTCTCTCATATATAGCCAGTCGACTGGGTCAAACGCCTTTTCGGCGTCAAGCGACACCGCAGCGCATGGGAGACCGAGCCGACCTACTTAAAAAAATATATTCAACAATCTTCTAGTATTATCAGGGCTTTGTCGCCCTAATGTGAAACCCACTTGGTCTGGGGCTACTAGGCATGGGATCATCTTATTAAGACGCTTAGCCAAGATCTTGGCATATAACTTTGTGTCTAGATTTAGAAGAGAGATCAGCCTAAAATTGGGGCAAGGGTCCGGGGATTTCCCAGGCTTAGGTAAATTTACAATGGACGCCTGGAGGAATTCATTCGGAAAGTAACCCAATTGTTCCGCTGAGTTAAACACGCGTGTGAGAAGAGGGGTTAAGCAAGCGCTAAAGGTTTTGTAGAAGAAATCGGAGAATCCATCTGGACCAGGGGATTTCCGAGGCTTGAGAGAGAAAATAGCATCTTTAACTTCCTCGATGGACATTGGAGCCTCCAAGGAAGCAACATGTTCCTCGGAAAGTTTTGGTAGGGATAGATTAGATAGAAACAGTCTAATATCTTCATCTCTGGGGGGTGCATGACCCCCCCAAGGTTTGCAAATTGTATAGTTGTGCATAATATCTGGCAAATTCCAACCCTATATCATTAGGATTAGTCAGTTTGCGATTATCAGTGATTAGATAAGGAATTCTGGCTTGGGCTATTCTCTCACGCAACTTCCTTGCTAACAGATAGTCAGGCTTATTCCCCTTAAGATAGAATAGCTTCTTATTCTCACGTAATCTATTCTGGACTCTCTGATATTCTAGCATTCTAAGATGTTGTTGCACTGAAGAGATTCTTGGTAGAAGGGTGGGGTCCAGGGTTAGCTTGTGTAAGTCTTTCAAGGACCTTAACTCCATATGCAGGTGGGCCAAAGATATCGAAAATTCCCGTCGAGTTTGAGCCTGGAGTTTAATGAACAGACCCCACAAGTATGCTTTAAGAGCTCCCCATAAGAGGAAATTATCAACATCTCCTGTATCATTTAATTCAAGAAATGATGCAATCTCAGACTCAAACTTCTCGATCTGCCCCGGAACCGACAGCAACGAATCAATTAGGCGCCAAGGAGGTCTAGAGGACGGTTCAGCCACTCCGTTCAAACATATAGACACTGGATTATGGTCAGACCAAGTTACCTCTCCAATGGATGACCCTCCTATCCTATCTAAAAGCCAGGGGTAACTGAAAAAAAAATCGATTCTAGAGTAGGAATCATGAACCGGGGAGTAATAAGTGTAATCTCTATTGGTGGAATTGAAGGAACGCCACACATCAAAAAGGTTAGCCTGGGTCAGAAGGGTAAAGAATTTTTGGGATATGTCCATGGTAGCCTTGTCTATAGGCCTATTGTGAGATACTCTCTTATCCACCGCTGGGTCTATGACCATATTGAAATCACCAGCGAGTAGTAAAAGGCCTCTCTTTACTTTGTCTAAGCGAGATAAAAACTTCTTAAGATGTCTAATTTGAGAAGAATTTGGGCCATAGTAAGAAGCTAATGTATAGGTGTTGCCCTTCAACTTGCAAACCAAGATAAGGAATCTCCCCTGGGGATCAGCCTCCACATGCAGTTTTTCATAGGTGACATCTCTATGAACTAATATAGCTGTGCCTCTAGATTTTTTGGTAAAGGAGGCTGTCTCCACAACCGGGAAATAGGGAGAGCGAATAGGAATCGGTTCCCCAATCCGCCAGTGGGTCTCCTGCAAGAAAACAATTTTTGCTTTAAGGTATTTTAAGGAGCAAAACAATAAGCTTCTTTTGGTGGGGGAATTAAGTCCCCTTACGTTTTGTGAAACACATACAATAGACATCGTGGAGAGGGAAGAAGGGAAAAAGATTAAAAAAAAAAAAAAGGGGGGGGAGGGGAGGAAGTAAGAGGGGGGTACAAGGAAAAGTAATTAGTTTTGCGGTATATACAAGGATTGACCACGCTAAAAGTCACTGGTACACAAATTTACCAGACAACTATAATAACTATGATAACGGTAAGGAAAAAAAGATAAAATACAAACATAAAATTACACTTGTTAAATTAAAGCACAAGAAACAGTCTAATCACTGGTAGGTTTGGTGTATGAATGGATGGGAAAGGAAGGAACGGAACTATACAGATTATGGGTAGATAACCAAGGGGGAACGGGTAGATGTATGAATAATGGATGAAAGTTTGATGAGGGATGAACAGGGAAGGGGATGGGATTAGGAGGGGCAAGGGTGAATGAATGAAAGGTGAATAGCCAAGTTATGGAATATATAAGTATGCGAATGGGTGAGGTGCAAGGGGGAATGGAGGGCAGAAAGACAAGCAGTCCGTGGGGAAGGAGAAGAGGGGGGGGAGGACCTGCTAAGCTCCAAAGAAAGAAAAACCCCACAGAGAAGGATAAAAGAATTCACAGTGTATATAAACAATTATCTTTTCTTAGGTGATACAATACAGTAAGCTCGATATGATAGACTAAACCCCTAACTCTGTATGTTCTCTCCTCCCAAGAAGCGCAGGGCACTTAAGCATAGAATGTTAACAAATGAGAATGACAATGAAGGAAAAAATAGATAAAAAAAAAGAAAAGGGGGGGGCAGGGAGGGGACACCAGAACATATGCCACACAAGCAAACATAGGCACGCTGTAGTTAGTTGCAACACAAAGCAGATAGTTTTTGGAGTGATATACCTTACTTTGTCAAGAGCAATAACAAAAACATTCACAATTGCGTACGGTGTATATGTAAACATAGGTTATTGATTATCCTAGGTGATATGCGCATGATCACAGGTGAGAAAAAAAAAATTAAAAAAGAAAATAAACCCCCCTCCCTCCCACTCAATCACACTCACAATCACACTCCCCAGTCTCCCCACCTGAGACCACTGCACAAAGCCATATAACAAGTACCTTAACCTAGATTTATAGACAGAACTATACGTTGCTAGTTGTAGCAGACTACCATTAAGTTAGGTGATATAGGTTCAATCCATTACTCCTAAGAAGTAGGCAAAACACATAACACAAGTCTCAACATATATAACGGTATAACTTGTAAATAGGTGACAGGAGATATCCCCTACCTTCCTAAAAAAGAGAACACAATGCATGTATAGACTATGCAAAACAAATTAGAAACACTTTTAGAAACATTTCAACTTATTAAGTTACATTTGAGACATTTAGTACTTCTTGACCAATGTCTCTGTTACTTTACCAAGCACGATCTTCTCATCAGACAGTTTTTCAGGTGTTGTCCTCTAGGAGAGAGGGGTCGAGGTCTCGCTTCTTGCATTGAGGCATAGAGTTCCAGGATGTTGCAGAAGGCCTCAGTGAGGTTTGAGAGGCCAGGACAGAAGATGAAGCTGGCAATTCACGGAGGTGAGGATGGAGATCTACACTTGAATTTCTATATATTACAAGTGTGACTCATCCTATGTCATCTACCTAATAAAGTGTCCCTGTTCAAGGATTTATTTGGGTGAGACTACTAGAAAAGTAAGAGATAGGATGAGTCAACACAGGTCTAACATTCGTTGTGGGGATCTAAATGCCTCAGTGTCCAGTCATTTTTTAAAGGCTGGACACAATATATGCCAACTTAGATGGCAAATTATTGATGGTATAGGAAGGTTACGCAGAGGAGGCAATAGGGAACAGTTATTGAAACAAAAAGAGTCCTTCTGGATTCATAAGATTAACGCCATGGTACCCATAGGTCTAAATATTGAGTTAGATTATACTGTGTTTCTTTAATAAGGATAGATCTTTGCAGATCTAGTCTGGTATAGGTAATTTTTAACTTGTTTGCACTTTAGAATTATCTATTATAATTATTAAAGTTTTGATATCTGTAAATAAATTGTTTTTCAATTTGATGCACTAGATTATAATGTCAGCCAGGTGGCGCTATAATAATGTGAATTGTATGGTTACATGAAGGGTTAAGATTATCCCTATAAATGTTCAGTGCACACCTGTTTAGCTTAAACATGAGGTAATGGCTCTCGAAACGTTGCATATGTTTGTACCTGTGATGAGAATAAACGTCTAAAAATGTCTCTATAAGTGTTGGTGCTGTGGATTTTTAAATTTTGATACTTGAGAGGATAGCAGTCTCCTCTGTTCCACTGGCATCGAATATTACAGGAATAAGGTGCTGTTTGTGAATTGACTGGTGCTATTTTGAAAAATAGATATGTAAATAGTTTATTTTTATCGATTAACAAAATGCATAGAAAGTGACAACAAATATATATTTGAAAATACAACATTTTCTACTTTGTGAAGAACATTGGTGTGACAGACTCCAGCTACCCCGGCTGGGTAGCTCCACCAAAAGGGTCCTTCCTGTACCTGGAACCTGTAGCTGTAGAGCGGAGAAAGTGATTTTAGCAAGAGCCCACCCTAATAAACAGACAAGACCAGTATTAAGGTGAAACACGGACAGACTTTGTTGGGAAAACCACACAGCTTATATACACATTCTCATTTTGGTAAGAGCCTTATCTGATCCCACCATTCCACCACTCCAGACAGGCTGGCACCTCCATAGGAGCCATAGTCACATAGAGACCCCCACAGGTGATTCTGGGGGAGTGGCGGCCCTTCCAGGGTGTGGTCGGAAAGCACCTGGGCCACAGATGCTACAGTCCAAAAAGTGACATGATCCGTTACTGGGGACCAGAGTGACAACCTGGCAAATGTACTTAGAAACAGCCTAAGGTCCAAAAACCCCAGTTCCCGAGCGAGTTTCCCCTCAACACTCACCCCAACCCCTATCCACCAAAGCCTAGCAAATCCCCAAAAGAGTGGAGCTCTGGGGAATAGGTCCTTTGGAGTGACCTAGAGTAAAGTCCAGCGGGGACCGCTAGCAAGCACAGCCAGCATAGAATTTCCATTAGCCCGGCAAGGCAGGAAGGGGCCAAACTGCAGAGATCAGCTCTTTCCATGACAATCAGGGTAACAATACAAGGGAAGCTGGTGAGGGACACAATAATCCACAATATGGGGAGGAGGTAGCCTTGGCAGCCTGGTATCAGTGACAGTGCTTCCCCCTTCAAAGTCTGGAAGACCAGGCAAGATCCTGACGTTTTGTTTGGGGCTGTCTGGTGGTGCTATTCCAATTCAGTTTTCCCAGGAGAGTCCATCTGAATTGCCATTTCTCTTTCCCGGCCGATACTGAATTGTAATGTTGAAGGGCTGCAAGGCTAAGCTCCACTGCAACAGACGTCCATTGTCCCCGGAGACCTGGTTAAGCCATATCAGTGGGTTGTGGTCGGTGAGCACTGTGAAGAACCTTCTGTTTAGGTATGGCTGCAGTTTCTTGAGAGCCCTGAGGTAGAAAATTTCTGCTAATGTAGACAACAGGGTATTCACAGCTCTCCTCATCTACCTGGCTCAGCACTGCTCCCAATCTGAACATGGAGGCATCTGTATGAACACAAAAATCTTTGGATGAGTTAGGAGCGGCCAGGATAGAGGCAGAGACTAGGGTTGTCTTCAGTTGTTGGAAGGCAGCCTCGCACTCGGGGACCACAGAACTTGCCAGGGTAAGTATTTTCAGGTCAGGTCGTCAGGAGTTTGGCCAGGGTGCTATAGTTGGGCACAAACTTACGGTAGTACCCTGCTGTACCAAGGAAGGCTAAAACTTGGGTTTTGGTCTTAGGGGTCGGCCATTTAGCGACAACCACAATCTTGGCCAGCTCCGGCTTCTGCTTCCCACAGCCCACTCAGTGCCCACGGTACTGGACCTACTAACTCCCTACGGAGCACTTTTTGGGCTCAGGTATCGCTGTAGATTACAATGTCATTCAGGTGTGCGCAGGCATAATACTGGAGGCCAATGAGGAGGCAATATACAATCCTCTGGAACATCGTCGGAGCATTCTTCATCCCAAATGGCATGACCTTAAACTGGTACAGGCCGAATGGGGTGATGAATGCCGACTTCGAATGGATTCCGGGTCCAGGGGTATCTGCCAGTGCCCCTTGCACAGATCTAACATTGTTAGAAAGTTACCCTGGGCGATGCAGTCTAACAATTCATCTACCCAGGGCATAGGATAGGCGTCGGTCGTGGTCCGGTCATTAAGCCTACAGTAATTTACACAGAAGCGGGTCATACCAGAGAACTCCGGTATCGAGCATCTCCCTAATTTCATGCCTTCCCTAACTGACTCGGGGACCAGGTACGCCAGCTGCCGCAAGGTCACACCTTTATTAATTACAAAAAATAATAAAAAGTCCACAAGTCAAATAACAAGCCAGGAGTCAAAACCAGAGCTGGTAGTCAGACGAGCCGAGTCAGTAGCCAAAGCGAATAGTCAGACAAGCCGGAATCAGGAACAAGGAAAACAGCAGAGTCAGGAACAAGCCAGGGATCAGGAACCAGGAAGAACGTCAGGCAGCCAGGTAATACACAGGAACTCTCACAAACAGGTCTGAGACAATGCAAAGGCAAAGCATACTGAACAGAGGCCCTTTAAATAATAAGTGATGACATCACAATTCTGAGACTGCATCCTGTCTCACATGGATAATGCACACCAGTCTGGCCATAAAAGGAAGTGCAGGAAATGAGCAGCATCCCCCACAATGCACCATAGTCAGGAAGAGAGGTGAGTAAAATGGCTGCCAGCAGCACATGGAAAACACAACAGGGAGAAAACCCTGACAGAACCCTGTAGATTCCTGGGGTACCTCCCTGTAAGTGAACAGGTGGTGCAGCAGGAATCTCTCCCAGTCCTTGTGAGAAGATGAGAACATCTGAAGCAGCTGCTTCAGTGTCCTGTTAAACCTCTCACACAACCTGTTGGTCTGGGAGTGGTATTGGAGAGCTTGGCAGGGGTCTTAACCCGCAAAGCCTCTATAGCTGCTAGGTGAGCTCAGCAGTAAACTGAGTCCCTTGGTCCAAGATAACCTCCTGGGGGAAACCCACTCTGGCAAAGATCTGGAGCAGAGCATCGGCTATGGTCTTTGTCTGGATGTTGGCCAGGGGAATTGCCTCCGGGTACCGGGTAGCATAGTCCACTACCATCAGTATATACCTCTTCTACTAGAGACTGGGACGGTGCAAGGGGCTGATGATGTCAACAGCTATCCTGCTGTTCAGTTCGTCTATGATAGGTAAGGGATGCAGGGAGGCTCTAGAGTGGTCACCAGTCTTCCCTACTCTCTGACAAATGTCACAGGTACAGCAGTACTGCCTAACTTCTCCCGTAATCCCAGGCTAGAAGAAGGTCTGGGTCAGTCGCGGGCCAGTCCTAGTAATCCCTAGATGTCCAGCCAGGGGAATGTCATGCCCGATGCGCAGCAGGTCATACTAGTACTTTTGGGGTACCACAAACTGTTGCTTGGGCATCTGCTTACTCCCACCACCCTCGGTAACCCAATACAGAAGTCCTCTGTCCCACTCAAAACCCCACTGGTTCAGTCCCTGCTCGGACTTAGTCGGGTCACTTAACGTCTCCTGGGCAAAGTCAGAGGGAGAAGCCCAGAAGACAGGATGGTCAGTCGGGGTAAGAGTCGCGTGAAGGTAGCTTACCTGGGTTCCAGGGTCGAGTTTAGCAGCTTGGAGCCTTGCTTGTTGGCAGGTGGTGACTGGGAAAGTATCCGTAGGGCCACCCATAATAAAGGAGGATGCAAGATATCCCAAGTCATTTCCCAATAAGGCTTCCACTGGCAAGTGGGCCATGACTCTCATTTCGACAGCACAGGAACCAACACCCCAATCTAGGTGCACCTGTGCTGTAGGGATCTGGAGCACCTTACCCCCAACCACAAGAACTGTATTAGATTTCCTAGTCTGGTCCAACTGATTACCAGGTGTGGCTGGACAAGAGAAATGGTGGCTCTGCTGTCCCGTAGTCCTTGGGTCTGCTGGTTGTTGATCTATACCGGCTGGCGATGGTGCAGACGGTTGTTGCCAGCTGCCGCCTATACAGGGTCTACCTCATGCAGAACCCCAAATTCTTTTTCAGCCCAAGTGGTGGTGTCTGCTGGGTTTTCTGACTCAAAACAGTGAGCCTCTCCTCTGGGGACCCCAGCTGGTGCTCTGGTCCAGTTGGGGTGGGGCAGTTTCTTGGGGCAATTGGACCGTACATGGCCCACTTGATCGCACCTGTAGCACTGGATTCCTGTCTTCTGGGTGGACTGGGCACAAAAGAGCAGAGTGGAGCTAGTGGGGCAGGGGGGTGCCGGTAAGTCACTTGAGGCCGAGGAGATGCAGGAGTGGAGCGGGCTGTCAGACGGGGTTCAGGGTGAACCGGGAGCCAGAACGGCAGCTTGATCCACTGTCTTAGGTTTCTGAACCCTGACCCAGCTGAGCTTGGGCCAGGGTGGTCACTTGGCAACCCGAAAACCAATAGTCTAGGGAGCAGGTGAACTGGTGGGTCCTCTCTGTAAAGAGTTGCCCCTCTCTCCTCCTCAGGCTCCGGAACTTCAGACTGTGAGCCTCAGGGGTGATGGCATACCTTGCCAAGATGTTCTCCTTCACCCACTCATAGTTCCGTTTGTCTTCGAGGGGAATGGCCTTGAAGGCATCCAAGGCCCTCCCCAACAGTTTCCCAATCAGGAGGTTAACCCGATCGGCATCAGCTCGCACTGAGTCTCGAATACCTGCAGGTATTGATCAATCTCTTCTCCTTCCTTAAAGGAACAGAAAGCCTCATGGGGTAGCTTCTTCTGAGGGGGAGCAGGCCTCAGGTCGGCCGGCACGGCTCCCCCATAGCTTTCTAGACTTCTAGCATCTTGAGGTGTGTAGTGGCAACAATAATCTGCGTTATGATCTCCTGGGGTGGTCCCTTAGAGTTCCATCTGACACTGGATCTCCCTCTGAACCTCGGACATCTCAGTCCCCCCAGTTGATTGCTCACTGGTCTGGCCACTGCCCCGGCTGCTGCCAGGCTCACTGGCCTGATCACTGGCTCGATCACCTTTTATCAGCTCGGCGATTATCGCTGCCTTGGAGTTGTTGCTGGCCACTTGTCCACGAACTTCCAGCAAATCTTTAAGGGTACTTATTTTGAACCCAGTGTATCGCTGCTCCATCTGAAGTGAGCCTGGTGGTGGTTTGGATGTTCCAGGTAGAAGGAAGCATCCCACCACTGCCAACCAGTTGTGAGAGACTCCGGCTACCCCGACTGGGTAGCTCCGCCAAAAGGGTCCTTCCTGTACCTGGAACCTGTAGCTGTAGAGTGGAGAAAGTGATTTTAGCAAGAGCCCACCCTAATAATCAGACAAGACCAGTATTAAGGTGAAACACAAACAGACTTTATTGGCCCACACTAGGCCAAAACATACGTCTGGGGTTTTGCCGTTTCTCTTGTTCAGAGTGGGATAGCCTGGTATTTCGGGGCTGGACTGTACTGTTAAGTCAGGATCAGACTGATATGCTACAGGAAATTTTTTCTCTGTGAAAGGCACATGTTGAGCAAAAATAATCTACTTCTTGGGTGGTAACTAGCCATAGAACAAGCTATTATGCTATTGTTCGTTCCTAGATTAAGCGCTCCTCTCTTTTTATTTATGCAAATTATGACTCTTAGGGAAGTCTCCCAAAGCATGATGCGGGAATCCAGATGTGGACCCGTTGCACAGTGTGCCTAGTGGGATATGGCTGTACCTCACTGACGAGGCCCACACTAGGCCGAAACATACGTCTGTGGGTTTGCCGTTTCTCTCGTTCAGAGAGGGATTGCCTGGTATTTCGGGACTGGACTGGATTGGACTGTTAAGTCAGGATCAGACTAATATGCTACAGGAAAGTTCTTCTCTGTGAAAGGCACATGTTGAGCAAAAAGAGACTGCATCTTAGGTGGTAACTAGCCATAGAACAAGCTATTATGCTATTGTTTGTTCCCAGGTTGAGCGCTTGTCTCTTTTTATTTATGCAAATTATGACTCTTATGGAAGTCTCTCTGAGCGTGATGCAGGAATCTAGATGTGGACCCGTTGCACAGCATGCCTAGTGGGATAAGGCTGTACCTCACTGACGAGACCCACACAAGGCCAAAACGTACGTCTGGGGTTTTGTCAATTCTCTTGTTCAGAGAGGGATTGCCTGGTATTTCAGGACTGAGCTGTACTGTTAAGTCAGGATCAGACTGATATGCTACAGGAAAGTTCTCTGTGATAAAAAGAGGCTGCTTCTTTGGTGATAACTACCCATAAAACAAGTTATTATGCTATTGATCATTCTCAGGTTGAGCGCTTCTCTCTTTTTATTTATATTAAGATTTGTATAGTTTGAACTCGATGGGCTTCTGTCTTCTTTCAAACTTTTTTCAACCTCATCAATTTTTAGAATACGGCTCTTTCATTGCAAGCAGTTAAATACACTTATGTGTTGTATAATCACTACATTGAAGTGTGTGGTTCACAGACAATACTCAAACAACTTCAGCAGGAATATAAATGGTGGGCCCACAAAACTGAACCTCATCACTGCTCTCCCAATATCTATCTGTTGAGCTGCATTTTCATTTTATTTTATGTGGATAAAACCTTTGACAATACCAAAACAAGGATGGCTAACCACAGGGCAGCCATAAGGGTGGCAATCAAGGACAAATCAAGTAAACAACAGTCACTAGACATTTTGTGGCTGTGGGCCATACGGTTGCTGACATGCAGTTCATCCTTATTTACCATATACCTCCACTGAGGAGGGGGAGACAGGAATAAAAAACATTGCCAACTGGAGCCCAGTGCATCTACTTTTGCACTCAAAGGGCCTAAATATGCTCTCTGGTGATAGTCATTATCAATGGCTCTTTCCTGAGTGTTTTAATGAGGAGGGTGGGGGTACATCCAAATTATATTAGGGATCGCACCTTCTCTCTCTCCCTGAGTAGCTGTAGGGTGATGATATTGAAAGAACAGGACACCCACCGAGATCATTTAAAAAACGCTGTGTATTTGAACTCAATTTTACACCAATGAAATACATGGATACCCGATAGTCCCTTGTAATTGATTAATTTATGACCCAATGAGGTGGGGACATCTAAGTTAATTTTGCTGGCACAGGCTTGCAACATACTGCTTTACCTATGTACTTAAGTTTGCTTTTTTTGTGAACCGCACACTACAATGTAGTGATTATACAACACATAAAGAGAAAAAAGAAGAGTGCCAGAAGTAGCAAGTCAGGACTGTTGAGGGTCGACCGACAGACATGCTGGGGCCAGGTACATCACAGGGATTCCTCCAATCAATGCGTACGCTGCTCCAGAACACCAGCAACAGGATCTCGATGTGTGGCATCAAAGTTGTATAGCTAGATACAACTAACTGACATATAAAGTGGTGGTGGTGATATATAATCACAATACAAGCGTAGGTGTAAAAACAGCAATAGTTTTATTAGATAAACAACAGCAACGCGTTTCTCGGCTGGTGGCCATTTCATCAGGCTGTACATCACATAACATTTGTTCTCACTAAATACCCTATGCTCACCTATCAGGAGGCAGTCTCAGTTGCAGGTGGACAAGTTATGTGATGTACAGCCTAATGAAACAGCCACAAGTTATGGTTTATACCGCTGCTTCATAACATAACTGAAGGCTCCCCGGAAACAAGGGGCATCAAGCTCCATACAGAGTTTGATAAATATGCCCCATGGGATTAATATTTTTGTTGCCACTCTGTAAGCAAGGCAGCAGTTTTTGGCACAATTTTGTGTGTGAGGTTGGGAGTGGGGCTCTGTGGTCTATTTAAACATGGCTTCTTGGGTTAATCTTGTTTGGTCTGAGGAAGGGGTTACCCTCCCCAAAACATCACCAGTATTATTATTGATTAAAAGTTTGTTTGCTTTTTCTTTGCAAATCCAGTGCAGTCTCTCCTTTTTGGTGTGTGTGTATATATATATATATATATATATATATATATATATATATATATATATATATATATATAAAAAGTAAAAGTTAAGCTAGCACTGCAACTTCTTGATAAAAAGTCCAATTTTATTTAAATTCCATAAAACGAGAACAAAAATAAAGTGCAAAAAGCTCTTAAGGTGATAGCTTGTCTAACATGTTTCGGCCGTAGCCTTAATCATAGACATCACTGTCTGTATATATATTTTAGGGATGCACCAAAATTTCGGCAGCAGAAAGTTTCGGCCAAAAATGGCATTTTTTGTTATTTTGTTTTTCGTTTTTTTGCCTTTTATGTTCGGTAAAATTATTGTGTAGCATATTTCAAATTTGATGCCAGCCTAGAGCTGCTGTTTGAGTTCATTACTTGACTTACTGTTTTGCATATAATAATAGTTTTCTAGGACTATACTTTATTTTGATAATTGGTAAAAAAAAACAAAAAACAAAAAAAACGGTTAAATCTGATTCTGTTACACAGAACTAAATAAAGAATAATACTAGCAATGCACCAAAATTTGGGCCGCCGAAAATGTGCAATTCCAATT
Organism: Bombina bombina; assembly: GCF_027579735.1. Classification (NCBI taxonomy): domain Eukaryota; kingdom Metazoa; phylum Chordata; class Amphibia; order Anura; family Bombinatoridae; genus Bombina; species Bombina bombina. Next base: position 961,931,301 of record NC_069501.1, on the reverse strand, counting down.
TCGTCACAAAGAGGACCAAAATGGCTAAAAATGTACAGCCCTCCCCTGTTCTATTACATGTCTATCCTTAGCATAAGGTGAGCAGCACAGCACTGGCATGGTACACGGAGCACACACATAAGTACCATGACATGATGATATTTGAAACCAAAGTTCTTAATACAATATTCAAAGGAGGATAATTAACATGTTTATAAACACTTGATATTACCAGACACAGCCCTAAGCACACACAGTGAATATGTATAAGCCTTATATACAGTGCTCATACATCAGCCTCTTGTGCGTAGACATTCTATTTACCTGAGGCAAATATGCGTGCACACTATATATGCATAAGCCCCAAGCTCACACACAGTTGGTACAAATTAGCACCCACCAGACAGTGTATACAAAAAAGCACAGTAACTTTCTATAACCACCTTGCACGTAAGGTTGCAGCCAATTTCGGTGGTCCTGATAGGTAACAGGCAGACTCCATTTGGGGCTCCGGACATATAATCTGACGGGTCAGTGTGAGACCCGTACCAGGAACTAGGCAGAGATACAATGAGAGATGATCAGGTGCAGCCACGCCCATCACACGGATAACTACAACCAAAAACAAAACACATGTCCCCCTCATATTGTTGTCTGGCTATAACCATGCTCTCCCTTGTAGAGCTCCACCAGTTTCACTGCAGATCACACCCTACGGTACAAGTGACCACACCCATTTGTTGGAGCTTTTCCGCCTACAAGCTCTCTCAGCTACACACACACACTGTAGTTAAAAGTTTTTTTTAAAAAAATCAGTTTCGGTTTTCGGCCAGGGGCATCTGAATTTTTGGTATCGGTTTTGGTCCAGAATTTTCATTTCGGTGCATCCCTAATATATATATATAAAAATATATATATACAGGCTCACAATTTCCACTAGCAATAGAATAATATGTACAGCGCCAATAAAGGCTGAGGGATAAATATAAGCACTAAAAAATGGTGTAGGAGTACCAGGGCTAAAATGATAGTTTAATACAAAATGGTAGGTAAAAACAATGGTATAGGTAAAAAGTGGCCAGGGATATAATGACAGATCCCTATAATAAAAAGCTCAAAATTACGTTAATTACTTAACAGTAAAGATCATGGATCCATGAATTATATGGTGAGAAAATAATATAAACTCCACGTATGGACATAAATAAACCAGTGTGCAAAGTGATTTACAGCATAGGTGGGCAATAAACACACAAGTGTAATAATAAAAATATAAACAGTGTATAAATATACAAGATTAAAAAAACAACCCAAAAGTAGCTGAACAGTTCTGCTGATAGCACTGCAGTGCAAAAAATAAACACAAATAAGTGAATACAAATAAGTGAAAAATGTGAAAAATGGTGAAAAAATGGGATGAGATGACACAGTAATAATGAAAAAATGAAAAAATGAAATGGGTCAAGAATCCAGTGAAAAAACGAAAAATAAAAATAAAAAATAAAAAATAAAAATGATGTTCAACAAATGTTAATGAAGATCGAAAAATGTGTTTTGTAATCCAAATAAATAAACAGTTGAATTAAAAATAAAGTCACAAGAAAGAACCTTGGATCCTGAGGGTGAAAGATCCCAGGTGAATCCTGACAGCGGTCAGCTGCATATCCAATATCCTAGAAATGTCCCTGTAAAAAAAGGATGAACATAGCGTAACAAGTCCTTAAAATAGTGAAAATCTTAAAATGGTGCTTACCAACAGGTCTACGCGTTTCGGCCCTAGAAAAGGCCTTTATCAAGACTGGGTCATGCTTAAGCTGGGGTTGATAGCTACCCTATAATTACCTAAACAGTTGTGTGTGTTTAGTGGAGGCCCTGGCCCCAGAGTGGGGGCCTTGTGTTTGGATGTGGGGTTTAATGCTCGGGGGCCCTAAAGTGTGGGGGGCTCCTGTCAGGGTCTGTCACTGTGAGGGCCATAGAGTGGGAGATCTGGCCCTGGAGGTTGGGGTCCTGTCTCTTGTCCTGGACATTGGGGGTTCTGGCCCTGGAGGTTAGGGGGCTTGTTGGGGGGCAGGGTATGGAGGCTACGATATTTATTTGCATACATTTTAATACATTTGGGTCAGTGTGAGACAGTTGGGGCCCATCCCTAATGTTTGCCCGGGGCCCTGATTTCTCTCAGTCCGCCCCTGTGCACAATAGGGTGTTTCACCTTGGCTAAACATATGTAAAGGGGGTGGGGTTAGTGGGTGTGGTAATGGATGGGATCAAAAGTGGTGAGTAACATTTTGTGCTGGCTAGTAGCTTAAGGCTTGAAATTTTGAGACCTGTATATATATATATATATATATATATATATATATACTGTATATATATATATATATATATATATATATATATATATATGTGTGTGTGTTACACTTTTTAATATATATGTTGTGTTTAGTGCACATTTTTTTTCAAAACTTTTACACTTTACACTAGGTTTCCACTCGTGCAAACCCGGCGTGCGCTAACTTTGCATTCGAGCAAATGTGTTTACATTCAACTTGTAATATGTGCATAATATGGGTGTAAATTAGCGCTGGCGCGATATTGCTAGTCGTGACTCACGCTTACAATAGGGTGCCACTTGTTATCTAGCCCTGAGTACTATAATGTAAAAGCTATTTTAAATGTTATCTTATTTAGGGCTAGTTTACAAGTGGTGCGCTAATTTATAGAGATAAATAACTAGTCGCTACAAATGGCTGGTTATTGCTACTGTGAACTTGCGGTACCAGTTAGCGCTTATAAAACTAACCAGAGATCAGATCTCTGGTTAATTTTATAATTGTGTCCTAAATGCCCCCCAAAATACAGCTTAGTGTATTTATTAAAAAAAAATGTTTTTATTTTTTAGTAAAATAACTACACTTAGCAGTATTTTGGGGGTAAAGCTGGTTGGGTGGGGGTGTTTGAAAAGACAACAACATACATTGTGGTCTATGGGAACTGTGCGTTCCCGGTAAATATATATGCTTATATACATATATATTTATGTGTTAATATGTGTATATAGCAAAAAATGAAGGAGGAACGGATACCCAAATAAATAAGTAAAAAGTTCTTTATTTAAACAAATAATTTAAAAGTTGCAGACAGGGGCAACAGTGAAAAAACAGGTGTAAGACAAGCGAGACACCAATGGGCTTACATGTTTCGGAACTTAGCCGTAATCATAGCCTAAGGTGTCACAGTTAGCAGTGAGTTTAAAAGAAGTACAGTGCATGCTGATTGGTTAAAACATACAAACAAAAGCACACCTATTTTACACAACAGAAAGGAACATTAGAAATTAACCCTATATGCCTAATAGAGCTCTGAAGAAATAATGGAAACTAAAAACGGAGAAAAAGGGGAGAAGGGGGCAAAATAAATAATAAAGAAAATAAATAAATAAAATAAATATATCTAAAGTATTAAATTATGCATCAAGGAAAAAAATGGAAGAAAAAAGAAAAAAGAATATTATGAAAGATATTTTAAACAAAAATGAAAGAAAAAATTATGAGAGGAATAGAAATGCAAAAATAGATACAAAAATAATAATAGTAGGTGGCTTCCTTATAAGTCGGCAAGTATAGATAATAAATTAAGTTTACTTTCATTTTTATATATATATGCATTATTGTTTTTATTTTTATTCCCAGAAGTTAATTAGATCATATTTTGAATTCAAACCCAGAGGGAGTCTGGTTTTTAAGGTAAAAATCCAGTAAACCTCTCTTTTGGCCAAAGTGTCATCTAAATTGCCTCCTCTATTGGGAATTTTTGCTTTTTCTATTGCTGCCCATCTAAAGGAGTCTAAACTACTGTTGTGTTTAGTGACAAAGTGTTGGACCAATGGGGTTGTGGATTTTCCTTTAGATATGGTTAAAAAATGCTCCCTAATTCTGGAATTGACATCCCTAGAGGTTAAACCTATGTATTGCACCTTGCACGCAGTGCAAAGAATTAGGTACACCACATAGGTACTTTGGCAATTGAGACATGTCTTGATAGAATATGTCTGACCAGTCACAGTGGAGGAAAATGTAGAAGTAGTAAGAGCATAGTCACAGGGCTTGCACTTACGATGGCCACATTTGTACATTCCCAAATGTTGTAACCATGAGCTCGTAGAGCTTTGTGTTTGTTTGAGTTGTGTGGGGGCCAGAATAGATGCAAGCGTGGGACATTTCTTGTAGGAACATCTAAACCAATTATAAACTGTTTCTTGCAGTTTATCATCAGCAGCAAGTAAGGGGAAATGTTTCTTAATTATGGTACAAATCTGAGGACATTTTTCACTGAAAGTCGTCACAAAGTGAACTTTATTATGAGCCTCAGTGGTCTTACTCGGTTTATCACATAGTAAGGTGGCTCTATCCAATTTGTCTACCTTATTTCTGGCTGCTTTTATATGTGTGCGAGTGTACCTTCTCTCCTTGAGCCTCTGTTCAAGCTTATTTGCCTCCTGGATGTAGTCAGATGTCTTACTGCAATTCCTTTTTAAACGGACAAATTGTCCCTTAGCTACCGCAGAATCAGTATTGTAAGGATGACAGCTAGACGCATGTAGGAGGGTATTGCCTGTGATTGGCTTGCGATAAACTGTAGTGTGTATAGGTCCCTTGACATCTCCAATAAGAGATAAATCTAGGTAGTTAATGGACCTAGAATCTGAAACAAAAGTAAAACGGAGATTGAGGTCATTAGTGTTAAGAAATTCCACAAAAAGGGGGATTTGTGTTTGTGGACCAGACCAAACCAATAGAAGGTCGTCTATATATCTCTGATAAAAACAGATTGACGATTTGAAAGGGTTACCATCTCCAAAAATGTTGTATTGTTCCCATTTACCAAGATATAGGTTGGCATACGAGGGGGCATATTTGGCCCCCATCGCCGTACCACACTTTTGGAGAAAGTATTTTCCCTCAAAGGCAAAGAAGTTGTGAGTCAGAAGGAAAGTTAAAACTCACACAATATATGCCTGAAAATCCTGAGTGTAGTCAGTAGCAGTGGCAAGAAAATACTCAACCGCCTCAATACCCTCTTTATGGGGAATGGTAGAATAAAGGGAAACCACATCGATGGAAATCCATGTATAATTGCGTTCCCATTTGAGGTTAGCGAGGAGGTTGAGTATGTGCTTGGAATCACGGGTATAGGATGGCAATGCTAGTACCAAGGGCTGGAGAATAGCATCCAGCCATTGGGACAGGCGCTCCAAAAGTGAATCAACTCCACTCACTATTGGACGTCCTCTTACTTCTACCAGAGATTTGTGGACTTTTGGAAAAAGGTGGAATAATGGCATTTTAGGATTAGATACAAAAAGGTAAGAAGCTGTGTTAGCATCTAAGTAGCCATATTCCACACCATCATCCAAAATGTTGGTAAGAATACATTTGTATTCATTAGTAGGGTTTCGTGGTAAAGAGACATAGTCATGAGGATTACTCAGCTGTCTATTGGCCTCAGCTAGATAGTCTGTTTTGTCCATTACAACTATAGTGCCGCCTTTGTCTGCGGGACGTACCACCAGTTGGTCATTTTTTTGGAGTGTTTTGAGTGCTTGTCTAAGTCTGTGTGGAAGATTGGAAGGTAATCTGTCGCAGTCTGACTTAAGTCTCTGTAAATCTGCCTCGACACGAGAATAGAAAGTCTCGATAACTGTACCCCTGCTTTGGATAGGGTAAAAGGAAGATCTATCCTTAAAAGAAGTGCCACAATTGACAGCTCCTAAGGTGCTGTCTGTTTCCAAAGCTAAGTTTTGAAGGGAGACTATATCGCACGTTTCAGAAAAGGTCAAAGTGTGCGAAGCATGAATAGTGTTGGTGCGAGCTAATGGGGTTGGTTCAGATTGGGTGGAGGGTATGTCACAGAAATGTTTTTTTAGGGTAATATTCCGAATGAATTTGTTTAAATCTTTCATGGTCTGGAACAAATCAAATTGATAGGTGGGAGCAAAACCCAAACCTAGGCTCAATAGCTCGACTTGGTCCTTGGTTAGTTGAGTTGATGATAGATTTATAACATTATTCATTTGTATTTTGTCTGACTGCGATTGGTCCTTACTGGGTATCTCTCCTGATTGAGTGAGGCTAGTGCAGATGTGCCCCCCACCCCCTGAGGCGGCTGGCCCGTGGGAAAAACCTGATTAAGCATAGACTGTTCTTGTGTGGCTGAATTACCACTATGTTGTACTGTAGTGGTCATTGTACCCTGAGTGGGTGTATATTTAGATGCTGTGGACTGAGAATTGTGCTTATCTTTATCTTTGGGATTAGTACCTGATTGTATTTGGTTGTTCATACTAGAGGTAGAGGTGTTTTTCAGGATGCCCGATTGTGAGTTAGATGCAGTATTCATCTGAGTGTTGGTGTCAGTAATGTCCTCTGTACCTGACGTGTATACATCTGATGACCTATCAGTGTCACTGTCAGAGAAAGTAACTTGTTTTGATTGTTTATTTCTATTTCTATTTCTACGTTATCCTCTGTGATTTTTGGACCGTGGCAAACTGCGTCTGGAATCAGACCGCTGCTTCCTATTCCAGATGTAGACAGAGTTTTTAAGATAATCTGTCTTGTCTCTGAGGAATTTCATATGTTTGTTCTCCATAATGATTTGTTTGCCACGTGCCAATGATTGTTGCAAAATATTATCACATTTTGGAAAATCTGGATCAATGCTACGTGTATTAAGTTCAATTTGTAAATTGTCTATTTCAGCTTTTATATTATTAAGTTGGTATGTTCTATAGCGTATCAACAAAGACATTAGTTGTAAAGAGCATTCAGAAAGTACATTATTCCAATCATTTACAAAATCTTGGTCAGAAATGTCAACCTCAAAGGTGGGAAATTTAAACAATCTAAGGCCTCTGGGAATCATCTTGGCCTTAATATAGGACTGGAATGTCCAGATGTCCCACTGAGCTTTTGTCTCCTTAAATAATAAAGTCTCCATAGTATCAAAAAGGGTGCTCAGTGAGAGACTTGCTTTGTCATCTGAAAAGATTTTTTCACAGTCCAAAGGAGGATTAGTGCGAGCTGTTGCAGGCATAAGGGAAAAGAACTGTTGTGCTGTTACTGTGCCCTCCATCGCAGATTATGAACGTTAAGGATGCAAATGCAAATAAATGTCCATATATCAGGAAAAGTCTTGTATAGATAGAAAGCCCTCTATAGATAACATAGAAGAGTGTACCTAGGTATCACCAGTAATACCCGTAATGAACAAGTAGAGAGAGAGGATTGGTACACTCACAATATTTGTCTATGTCGAAAATATCAGTTCTCTTTGAAAGTTAGAATATCACAATATATTAAGAGATATGTTGGTCCCGGGACTTCAGTCCAAATGACCCCCACTCACCGCACAGCTAGGAAGCTTTTGCCTTCACCCACCCGGGGGTGAGCCGTCCGTCTGTATGGAAAACCCAAGTAACCACCTGGGAGACTCCAAAGAGCGTGCTGGCCGGAACTTGTCTTCGGCGTAAGCAAGTGCGTCTGCAATCTGCGCTGGTATCCCTGTGGGAAGGTAGAGTGTAGAGACAGACGGCAATCCGTAAGAGTTGGCTGTTATCCAAATTACTCTCTCTGGTATTCGGCATTCAGAGTGTGCGTGCGTGAGTGTCGGGGGGGCGTGACCATCTTCACCCGGGATGGCAACATTTAGCAGGGCTGTAGGTGTGGTGGGTATCCGTAAGCCACAGCAAAAAATGAAGGAGGAACGGATACCCAAATAAATAAGTAAAAAGTTCTTTATTTAAACAAATAATTTAAAAGTTGCAGACAGGGGCAACAGTGAAAAAACAGGTGTAAGACAGGCGAGACACCAATGGGCTTACATGTTTCGGCGCTTAGCCGTAATCATAGCCTAAGGTGTCACAGTTAGCAGTGAGTTTAAAAGAAGTACAGTGCATGCTGATTGGTTAAAACATACAAACAAAAGCACGCCTATTTTACACAACAGAAAGGAACATTTGAAATTAACCCTATATGCCTAATAGAGCTCTGAAGAAATAATGGAATCTTTTCAGATGACAAAGCAAGTCTCTCACTGAGCACCCTTTTTGATACTATGGAGACTTTATTATTTAAGGAGACAAAAGCTCAGTGGGACATCTGGACATTCCAGTCCTATATTAAGGCCAAGATGATTCCCAGAGGCCTTAGATTGTTTAAATTTCCCACCTTTGAGGTTGACATTTCTGACTTCTGACAAGATTTTGTAAATGATTGGAATAATGTACTTTCTGAATGCTCTTTACAACTAATGTCTTTGTTGATACGCTATAGAACATACCAACTTAATAATATAAAAGCTGAAATAGACAATTTACAAATTGAACTTAATACACGTAGCATTGATCCAGATTTTCCAAAATTTGATAATATTTTGCAACAATCATTGGCACGTGGCAAACAAATCATTATGGAGAACAAACATATGAAATTCCTCAGAGACAAGACAGATTATCTTAAAAACTCTGTCTACATCTGGAATAGGAAGTAGCGGTCTGATTCCAGACGCAGTTTGCCACGGTCCAAAAATCACAGAGGATAACGTAGAAATAGAAATAGAAATAAACAATCAAAACAAGTTACTTTCTCTGACAGTGACACTGATAGGTCATCAGATGAATACACGTCAGGTACAGAGGACATTACTGACACCAACACTCAGATGAATACTGCATCTAACTCACAATCGGGCATCCTGAAAAACACCTCTACCTCTAGTATGAACAACCAAATACAATCAGGTACTAATCCCAAAGATAAAGATAAGCACAATTCTCAGTCCACAGCCTCTAAATATACACCCACTCAGGGTACAATGACCACTACAGTACAACATAGTGGTAATTCAGCCACACAAGAACAGTCTATGCTTGATCAGGTTTTTCCCATGGGCCAGCCGCCTCAGGGGGTGGGGGGCACATCTGCACTAGCCTCACTCAATCAGGAGAGATACCCAGTGAGGACCAATCGCAGTCAGACAAAATTCAAATGAATAATGCTATAAATCTATCATCAACTCAACTAACCAAGGACCAAGTCGAGCTATTGAGCCTAGGTTTGGGTTTTGCTCCCACCTATCAATTTGATTTGTTCCAGACCATGATAGATTTAAACAAATTCATTCGGAATATTACCCTAAAAAACATTTCTGTGAGATACCATCCACCCAATCTGAACCGACCCCATTAGCTTGCACCAACACTATTCATGCTTCGCACACTTTGACCTTTTCTGAAACGTGCGATATAGTCTCCCTTCAAAACTTAGCTTTGGAAACAGACAGCACCTTAGGAGCTGTCAATTGTGGCACTTCTTTTAAGGATAGATCTTCCTTTTACCCTATCCAAAGCAGGGGTACAGTTATCGAGACTTTCTATTCTTGTGTCGAGGCAGATTTACAGAGACTTAAGTCAGACTGCGACAGATTACCTTCCAATCTTCCACACAGACTTAGACAAGCACTCAAAACACTCCAACAAAATGACCAACTGGTGGTACGTCCCACAGACAAAGGCGGCACTATAGTTGTAATGGACAAAACAGACTATCTAGCTGAGGCCTAATAGACAGCTGAGTAATCCTCATGACTATGTCTCTTTACCATGAAACCCTACTAATGAATACAAATGTATTCTTACCAACATTTTGGATGATGGTGTGGAATATGGCTACTTAGATGCTAACACAGCTTCTTACCTTTTTGTATCTAATCCTAAAATGCCATTATTCCACCTTTTTCCAAAAGTCCACAAATCTCTGGTAGAAGTAAGAGGACGTCCAATAGTGAGTGGAGTTGATTCACTTTTGGAGCGCCTGTCCCAATGGCTGGATGCTATTCTCCAGCCCTTGTTACTAGCATTGCCATCCTATACCCGTGATTCCAAGCACATACTCAACCTCCTCGCTAACCTCAAATGGGAACGCAATTCTACATGGATTTCCATCGATGTGGTTTCCCTTTATTCCACCATTCCCCATAAAGAGGGTATTGAGGCGGTTGAGTATTTTCTTGCCACTGCTACTGACTACACTCAGGATTTTCAGGCATATATTGCGCGAGTTTTAACTTTCCTTCTGACTCACAACTTCTTTGCCTTTGAGGGAAAATACTTTCTCCAAAAGTGTGGTACGGCGATGGGGGCCAAATATGCCCCCTCGTATGCCAACCTACATCTTGGTAAATGGGAACAATACAACATTTTTGGAGATGGTAACCCTTTCAAATCGTCAATCTGTTTTTATCAGAGATATATAGACGACCTTCTATTGGTTTGGTCTGGTCCACAAACACAAATCCCCCTTTTTGTGGAATTTCTTAACACTAATGGCCTCAATCTCCGTTTTACTTTTGTTTCAGATTCTACCTAGATTTATCTCTTATTGGAGATGTCAAGGGACCTATACACACTACAGTTTAAGCCAATCACAGGCAATACCCTCCTGCATGCGTCTAGCGGTCATCCTTACAATAATGCTTCTGCGGTAGCTAAGGGACAATTTGTCCGTTTAAAAAGGAATTGCAGTAAGACATCTGACTACATCCAGGAGGCAAATAAGCTTGAACAGAGGCTCAAGGAGAGAAGGTACACTCGCACACATATAAAAGCAGCCAGAAATAAGGTAGACAAATTGGATAGAGCCACCTTACTATGTGATAAACCGAGTAAGACCACTGAGGCTCATAATAAAGTTCACTTTGTGACGACTTTCAGTGAACAATATCCTCAGATTTGTACCATAATTAAGAAACATTTCCCCTTACTTGCTGCTGATGATAAACTGCAAGAAACAGTTAATAATGGGTTTAGTTGTTCCTACAAGAAATGTCCCACGCTTGCATCTATTCTGGCCCCCACACAACTCAAACAAACACAAAGCTCTACGAGCTCATGGTTACAACATTTGGGAATGTACAAATCTGGCCATCGTAAGTGCAAGCCCTGTGACTATGCTCTTACTACTTCTACATTTTCCTTCACTGTGACTGGTCAGACATATTCTATCAAGACATGTCTCAATTGCCAAAGTACCTATGTGGTGTACCTAATTCTTTGCACGGCGTGCAAGGTGCAATACATAGGTTTAACCTCTAGGGATGTCAATTCCAGAATTAGGGAGCATTTTTCAACCATATCTAAAGGAAAATCCACAACCCCATTGGTCCAACACTTTGTCACTAAACACAACAGTAGTTTAGACTCCTTTAGATGGGTAGCAATAGAAAAAGCAAAAATTCCCAATAGAGGAGGCAATTTAGATGACACTTTGGCCAAAAGAGAGGTTTACTGGATTTTTACCTTAAAAACCAGACTCCCTCTGGGTTTGAATTCAAAATATGATCTAATTAACTTCTGGGAATAAAAATAAAAACAATAATGCATATATATATAAAAATGAAAGTAAACTTAATTTATTATCTATACTTGCCGACTTATAAGGAAGCCACCTACTATTATTATTTTTGTATCTATGTTTGCATTTCTATTCCTCTCATAATTTTTTCTTTCATTTTTGTTTAAAATATCTTTCATAATATTCTTTTTTCTTTTTTCTTCCATTTTTTCCTTGATGCATAATTTAATACTTTAGATATATTTATTTTCTTTATTTATTTTCTTTATTATATATTGTGCCCCCTTCTCCCCTTTTTCTCCGTTTTTAGTTTCCATTATTTCTTCAGAGCTCTATTAGGCATATAGGGTTAATTTCTAATGTTCCTTTCTGTTGTGTAAAATAGGCGTGCTTTTGTTTGTATGTTTTAACCAATCAGCATGCACTGTACTTCTTTTAAACTCACTGCTAACTGTGACACCTTAGGCTATGATTACAGCTAAGCGCCGAAACATGTAAGCCCATTGGTGTCTCGCCTGTCTTACACCTGTTTTTTCACTGTTGCCCCTGTCTGCAACTTTTAAATTATTTGTTTAAATTAAGAACTTTTTACTTATTTATTTGGGTATCCGTTCCTCCTTCATTTTTTGCTGTGGCTTATCACCAGATTACGGATACCCACCACACCTACAGCCCTGCTAAATGTTGCCATCCCGGGTGAAGATGGTCACGCCCCCCGACACTCACGCACGCACACGCTGAATGCCGAATACCAGAGAGAGTAATTTGGATAACAGCCAACTCTTACGGATTGCCGTCTGTCTCTACATTCTACCTTCCCACAGGGATACCAGCGCAGATTGCAGACGCACTTGCTTACGCCGAAGACAAGTTCCGGCCAGCACACTCTTTGGAGTCTCCCAGGTGGTTACTTTGGTTTTCCATACAGACGGACGGCTCACCCCCGGGTGGGTGAAGGCAAAAGCTTCCTAGCTGAGCGGTGAGTGGGGGTCATTTGGACTGAAGTCCCGGGACCAACATATCTCTTAATATATTGTGATATTCTAACTTTCAAAGAGAACTGATATTTTCGACATAGACACATATTGTGAGTGTACCAATCCTCTCTCTCTAATATGTGTATATACACATATTAACACATAAATATATATGTATATATGCTTATACATTTATATTTACAATTTGCTGCCATCGCTGCACGACTTACCCCCTTTGTTGTGCTTTGGTTCTGTGCCGTGTTTGACGGCATCAGAACGAGACTCCCATTGGAGCCTATGGAAGCTCGCTCTAGTGATGCTTCCTAACAATGCGAACACGAGCGCCCAATTTGTAATACCAGAGCATGATTATGTGTGCTGGTATTACTCAGTGCAGCGCAAATATTGCTTTCAAGAAAGCCATTTTTAATGCTCCACTTGTAATCTGGCCCTTATTGTTTTTAAATATATTCATTCAGTAGCGTTGTTAACACAGAAAGAAGTCTATTTTTTGTTAGAAAATGCATCTTGATTTTTATTTGATAAATAGTATGTTCTTGTTATACAAAAAATGTGCTTTACAAAGGTTGAAGTGCTTTCCTTTCATTCACTGACATTAGCCTATATTTAAAGGGACATTATCTAAATTCTAAAGCACTTGAAAGGGATATAGTATACAGTATATGCAAAAAGCTGACTAGAAAATATCACCTGAACATCTCTATGTAAAAATAGAAGATATTTTACCACAAATCTCTTCAGATCAGTAGATAGCTATAAATACTTTTTTAATTTGACTCCAAATGACCAGAAATTGAGGACTATACATTTAGGGCTAGATAACATGTGACGTGCTAAAGTTAGATTGGGTCACGATAAGCATTATGGCAACCACGTTAATTTTTGAGTGTATTACAAGTTGAAAGTAAATGGATGGACCCATTGGATTAGCGCAAGGGAAGATCTAGCGTAAAGTACATAAATAGTAATATATTTTTTTTATAAAGGTTGTGAAGAACATTGGAATGTAAAATACCTGATCTGAAGCTCTCCCCTCTGGCAATATTGTCAAATCTTGTAAGTACTGTGAGGTGCCTCAAATAATTTTACAGATGTTTATCTCACTATGCAGGTCCTGGTTACATAACAAAATAATGCTAAAAAAAAAAAAAAAAACACTGAACATTTTAAGTGATTTCTCTTCATATCATCAGATTCTATGGGCTCTATTTAACAAGCTCCGTATGGAGCTTGATGGCCCCTGTTCAGTGGCGTCACTAGGGTTGGTGTCACCCGGTGCGGTAAGTCATGGTGTCACCCCCCCCCATAAAGCAGACACACACAAAAACACAGGCAAACACACATACAAACACACTCTGATGCACACACAAACACTCGGAAACACACTCAGACACACACACAAAAACAAACACACAAAAACACTGAGACACACAAAAACTCAGACACACACATACAAAATATGTAAACTGCACTGCATTAATTATGAAGCTCATGCCTAGAGCTGCTCCCTGGCTCAGCAGAACATCAAATGAAAGATAAACAGAGCACTCTAAAATAAATCACTGAAGAAAAGGTTTAGGTGCGCAAACTATGAAAATTCTGCTCTCTGACTCTGTTCCAAGACTGTCAGTGCACAGCCCTGGGCCGCATGTCACTGAGCAGTGAGCACAGATAGGCAGGCAGGTTTAGGCTAGCAGCGCAACTTTGCAAGCACCACGGCACACCCACAACAATCATAGTGAAATTGAGCAGGGGAGGAGCAAAGTACAAACAAGCAAAAGCAGCCGGGAAAACTATTTGTTGAAATTGCAGCACTGGCTCAAGGGGCAAAGTTGTGTGTCTACAACTTCCCCAGTCCCACTAATGTTCACAAATGTCAGCCTCTAATAAAATAATCTATGCATCTCAATATTGTATTTCTTTGAATTTCAATAAACTGTAAAAAAAAAAAAAATTTTTTTTTTTGGTGTCACCCCCTGGAGGGTGTCACCCAGGTGGGCCCGAACCCCCGCACCCCCTGTTTCTGGCGAGTCTTCAGACTCGCCAGAAACAGCAGTTATGAAGCAGCGGTCACAAAGACCGCTGCTCCATAACCCAGACATCCCAACTCTCCCTGAAGTTCAGGGAGTCTCCCTGATTGTATTAGCGGCTCCCTGATGCCAGCAAATGGAATGCAATCTCCCTGAAACTCAAAGTACCATGATCCAATTTGGCTCAAATCCGGAAAAGTGTTTCATTAAGGAGCCTTTAGTTGCTGGGACGTTATAGAACCCTCAAAGCATGCATCAGTAACCAAAAAGCCCCCACTGATTTTAATAAAATAAAAACACAAATACTGTCTTATTTACTGCACGTAATTAAACTTTGTATCCTAAAATATTTAAGCATTCAACAAGCGTACGATCACTGGAAAATAGGTTTGTTGTAAGTGGTAGTGCAATAAAGCTACTTTTTTAAATGTGACTTTAGTGGGAAGCTACTTTAATAATAAGTCTCTATCTTATTTAGGGTGTCCAATATATAACTCAGAGGGGGGTTGGCTGCGCAATAGCGGGTGAAGTCACCTCCCTGAAATGAGTTTTTGTAGGTTGGGATGTCTGATAAGCTGTCCGCCTGCTCTGAGCAGGCGGACACACATCGCCACAATACAACACAATTGAGTTGATTGACATTGGCCGCGAGTCTGCAGGGGGCGGCGTTGCACCAGCAGCTCTTGTGAGCTGCTGGTGCAATGCTAAATACGGCGAGCGTATTGCTCGTCGTATTCAGCGAGGTCTGGCAGACCTGATCCGCAGTGTCGGATCAGGTCCGCCAGACCTTGATAAATATGCCCCTATATGTTTGAAATAGGCAATGAATTCTGTTACTCTGCTTTACTTTCAATTCCTCTACACTATCTATCTATCTATCTATATCTATCGATCTATCATCTATCAGACATGTGCATTAGTTTTCAGAAGAATCAAAGAAAATAATGAAAATGCCATTTCCATTATTTTGAATGAATGAAAATAAAAAAATAAAAAAAATAAAATAAAAATGCTTTATTTAATATTTTTTATTTGAATTTTAGTAGGCTGACCATATTTCCTTGAGACAAAAACGGGACATTGAGCGGTCAAAAACAGGTTAATATTCTTTATTTATATATATTTCCTTGAGACAAAAACGGGACATTGAGCGGTCAAAAACAGGTTAATATTCTTTATTTATGTAAAAAAAGTAAGATTTTAAAAAAAGTTAACTTTTATGACATGAATTTAACCCCTTAATGACCGGACCATTTTTCAATTTTCTTACCCTTAATGACAATGGCTATTTTTACATTTCTGCAGTGTTTGTGTTTAGCTGTAATTTCCCTCTTACTCATTTACTGTACCCACACATATTATATACAGTTTTTCTCGCCATTAAATGGACTTTCTAAAGATACCATTATTTTCATCATGTCTTATAATTTACTAAAAAAAAATAATAAAATATGAGGAAAAAATGGAAAAAAACACACTTTTTCTAACTTTGACCCCCAAAATATGTTACACATCTACAATCACCAAAAAACACCCATGCTAAATAGTTTCTAAATTTTGTCCTGAGTTTAGAAATACCCAATGTTTACATGTTCTTTGCTTTTTTTGCAATTTATGGGGCAATAAATACAAGTAGCACTTCGCTATTTCCAAACCACTTTTTTTCAAAATTAGCGCTAGTTACATTGGAACCCTGATATCTGTCAGGAATACCTGAATATCCCTTGACATGTATATATTTTTTTTTAGAAGACAACCCAAAGTATTGATCTAGGCCCATTTTGGTATATTTCATGCCACCATTTCACCGCCAAATGCGATAAAAAAAAAAAAAGTTCACTTTTTCACAAAATTTGTCACAAACTTTAGGTTTCCCACTGAAATTATTTAAAAAACAGCTTCTGCAATTATGGCACAAATGGTTGTAAATGCTTCTCTGGGATCCCCTTTTTTCAGAAATAGCAGACTTATATGGCTTTTGGGTTGCTTTTTGGTAATTAGAAGGCCGCTAAATGCCGCTGCGCACCACACGTGTTTTATGCCCAGGAGTGAAGGGGTTAATTAGGGAGCTTGTAGGGTTAATTTTAGCTTTAGTGTAGTGTAGTAGACAACCCCAAGTATTGATCTAGGCCCATTTTGGTATATTTTATGCCACCATTTCACCGCCAAATGCGAGCAAATAAAAAAAAAAACTTAACATTTTTCACAATTTTAGGTTTCTCACTGAAATTATTTACAAACAGCTTGTGCAATTATGGCAGAAATTGTTGTAAAAGCTTCTCTGGGATCCCCTTTGTTCAGAAATAGCAGACTTATATGGCTTTGGCGTTGCTTTTTGGTAATTAGAAGGCCGCTAAATGCTGCTGCGCACCACACGTTAATTATGCCCAGCAGTGAAGGGGTTAAATTAGGTAGCTTGTAGGGAGCTTGCAGGGTTAATTTTAGAGATCAGCCTCCCACCTGACACATCCCACCCCCTGATCCCTCCCAAACAGCTCTCTTCCCTCCCCCACCCCACAATTGTTCCCGCCATCTTAAGTACTGGCAGAAAGTCTGCCAGTACTAAATAAAAGAGGTTGTTTTTTTTTTAAATAAAAATAATAAAGTATTTTAGCTGTGATGGACCCCTGCCTTAGCCCCAACCTCCCTGATCCCCCCTCCAGCTCTCTTACCCTCTCCCCTACCTAATTACCACCATCTTGGGTACTGGCAGCTGTCTGCCAGTACACAGTTTGGCCCCAAAAACCCCCCAAAAAGTATTTTTATTTTATTTTTACTTAAAAAACTATTTCTGTAGTGTAGCAGCCCCCCACAATACCCCCACCCCCTCCCAGATCCTTTTATATATATATATTTTTTTTTTTTAAAAATCCCTTTTTTTCCCCCTTTCTGCCCTCATTCATTGGTGTCAGTGTGGCTAATGGGTGCACGTGCACGCGTGCGCGCACGCGCACATGCATGCTCACGTGCACACACGCGCATCGTGCACGCGCGCGCGCACCGTGCACGCGCACGCGCACCCTCACACCCGGCACTATCGCTACCGGTGCAGAGAGGGCCACAGAGTGGCTCTCTCTGCATCGGGGGCTTGTAAATTGGTATTGCAGGATGCCTCCATATCGAGGCATCACTGCAATACCCTCAGAGCTGCTGGAAGCATTTGTGATCGCTTCCAGCACTCTGTTAGACAACTGACGTACCAGGTACGTCCATTGTCATTAACTGCTTGTTAATGCATGACGTACCTGGTACGTCAGTTGTCATTAAGGGGTTAAACTATTGAGCCAACAATTATCCTTCAGTGACAGAAGAACTCATACAAAAATTTTTAGATCATCATGATTGTACCATGAATATTTGTCTGATGAAACAAACTTACACAGCAAATGTCGGTCTTTCAACACCATATAATAAAACTTCTCACACTCCATGGGCTGATGTATCATGTATATGAAAATATTTTTACTTTAAATTTGATGCACACAGAAAATTAGCAAATTTATATAAAAATAAAGCACAAATGTTCTGACTTATAAAGACACCCTATAAAATGTGTTTTATTATAACTGTTGTTAAGGGAAATAAAATTACTTATCCAATAACCATTCTAAAGACGAAGGTTCCCTCCATTAGATCACATCCATCATGCCCCCCCACACAATATTCATTAATATTAATATATATTATGGAACTTGTCTCAGACTCATTGTCACTTTTAAACAGATGGATACCCAAGCCAAATTTGTTGTTTAACAAAGAAAATCAAAGAGAACATGCTTATATAATAAGAAGAGCTGATTCTGACGCTTGTGAACAAAAGTATTACAATTTAATTTATCATACAAACAACGAACATGCTTTAAAAAAGTGAGATTATCCTATGTTAAGGCAAATTCCCCCATATTAACTGATTTTAAAGGGTAAAAGCCTCTGAACTTGCGTTTGGTTTGAATATCTGGATAGTAGTTGTAGATTTTTTTTAGCTGAGTTGCCCAAAATCATTGTTACACATGTAAGTGGTGGAAGAACTGATAAAAATGTGGAACTACATAGTTACTTGATAATAACCATTATTTTATAATGTCTGTACTACAACCAGCACTGCAGCAGCATAATAATAATAAGCATATGATATAATAAATGACAATTAATTTAATTGATTGCCAGGCACAGACACTGGTCTTACCTTAGCCGTGCACAATTCTTGCAGAAGCTGAAGTTCAGAACATAGACTGTAGACAGTTGAATCGATCTACTTCCAGACCAGACCATAACACTAGTTTGTATGTTCACTTCACATGTCTGTGACATAAACAAGAAGAAGATGGCAACAAGAATTATCTCTCTGGTGTCTGGTGATTGTCAGGTCAGCCTATAATTCAGATGATGGTGAGACAGCAGCTAAAGGTAGATGATTGATCATCACATCAGATCCAGATGATGACTGACTGAATCTCAGATATTTTTAGTCCGACTCCTGCTGACCCCTGTGCTGAGCCTGTCCTGAGTGTAAGTTACTAGTAAAGTATTGGCACTACTGCAGCTGAGCTAGCTAGTAATCTTCCCTCACGCTGACCAGTGACCAGTTTCCCTCCTAGGCTCAGTCTGACAGCTCACGACTGAGTACTGACCTACTGTCACTGACTCTTTATAGGCACCTATCAATGACACGCCCCTAATTTTGAAGAGCGCGGGCGGCATAGACTGCTAAGACTGCATGAAGACTGCATGCTGTGGATCATGTGGGACTGCCACCCAACCCGGCTGCAGTTAAAAAAAAAAAATAGTTTTTTAAAAAAACTGCCCTCTCCGCCGGCGGGGAGTTTGAAAAAAGTTGCCTTTATCAGGGACAAAAATATGAAACAACAGTCTATTTAGACAAATGGATTGATCAACTGCTCAGTAAGGGAACTGTATTTAAGTTCACACAGTTCAAACCCTTTTAAAATGCTCTGCTGAGCCTTGTAGTTTGCGGGCAACTTTCGCATAGACACTGTGCAACTTTAATAACGTTCCTTCAGTATATAATATATGAGTTGCTTACCCAGTCGTCGTTATGTTTATTCTGTAGGAAATACCTGGTACTGAGCTCCTTCCGTGACTTTCAAATAAGTAACTTGTACAACTCCGAGCTCCACTTTGTTGCGGAAGACGTGAAAGCCCCTCAAGCTCCTCCGATTAGCGCTTCACTCGGTTGCGGTCCCATGACCTGTCCGGAAGTGTCGTATCACAGGTATAGCAGGTATAAACATAGGCAGAAACAACCACTTTGAAAAGGCGTCCAAACCTTTGAACAAATCTTGATACTTAATGAAACAAAGAGCGGTTGTGTGGTCATCAAGCTGCGCAATTTATTTTGCTGTTTAAAAAGCAATACATCATACGTGGTACAACAGGTCAGATAAATCCTACGCGTTTCATGCCGACAGGCACTTCGTCAGGGATAGTGAAAACACTCCTCCTCCTTTGCTTAATACAATGAAAATTCATAGCAATTACATTCAGGTGTTAAACGAAAATGAATTAAAGTGATACATGTTCTACATTTTTGTCAAACAAACGTGCACTTCTTATTCTTATTATTACTAATACTGTTATATTCATACAGTTAAAGAGAGTGATATCATTGCACTTATTCTTCCTTTAACCTTACTATCATAAATCACATTATTGTAGCAACATTTCAACAAAATACATGGCAATGTAATAAATGTTTATCCTTCTCATTTTTCAGTATATGTAAATAATTCAACCTCGTATAATATAAAGTATTTCCAAGTAAACATATACAGATGATGAAAAAACTTTAATTGCCTAATACGTGCAACATATATAAGTGAAACTAAATTGTGATACAAGGTGGCTATTACTCATCTTTCTATTCTTTACTAAAACACACTATAACTATTCAAAATCTTGTATATTGTAAATACATAACTATGCATCTTTGTCAATATATATATCATCTCAGAGGATAAAGAATGAAATATTATCATAATTCAAACAGGACTGGGAACTAATTAAAAACTAATATACATTATACATTATGGATAGGCACATTTGTGTCAAAAACAACAGTATATCCAAGTAACTTGTTACTTCTCAGATCTCAGTTTTACGCTATATATATTTCTTAAGAATATTATTCCCACGTTCTTGTCATATATTTAATATATTTAATCATATATTACTATTGTTATTATCTCCATCCGAGAGCACATTTTGTAACAAACACCAGTTTAAGTGTCCAAAATTAACTAAATTATAATTAAAATTAAAACTCTGTAATAAATATCTCCATGAAGCTATATATACATTTATATTTGTATTAGAAGACATTAACCTCAACTTTATCTTTATACACCTGTACATGTCTTCAAGTCCCAAATCATGTTTATGCCTAGGAGGGTCCCCGTTTGGAGCATATAAATCCAATAAGCTTCTCTTCGGTTAAGCCAAGCTAGTCTATCTCCTCCCCTAATATTTTTGGGAACACAGTCTATAGCTTGGAACCAAAACATGTTGTCCCTATTGGTCCCTGTATGTTTTGCAAACAGGGGTTTTCGGGGGGTCAGCACTTATTGAATTATTGTGTTTTTTTATACTGTTTGTTATAGATATCATATGTTGTGCAATTCCGTTTTAAACGGATAAGTTGCCCTTTAGGAATTGCACTTTTGAAGTGTGTAGGGTTATGTGAATTGGCCCTTTAAGATTTTATTTCCTGATATCTTCTTTCTAAAGGTTTGTGTAACAATTGTCCCTGTGCCAATCTCCTTTGAGATCAACAAATCCAAAAATGGAATCTCTTTATCTGAAAACTCAATTCTAAATTTGAGATTTTTATCATTATTATTCAAATATGTGATGAAGCTAGAAATCTCTGCCCTATCACCACTCCAAATAAGAAGCAGATCATCAATATACCTTGAATAAAATTTAACTTTGTCTTTATATAGATTTGTAAAGGTAAACAATTTTTCTATTTCAACGGCATTTAGATACAAATTTGCATAAGAAGGTGCAAATTTAGCACCCATTGCCGTACCGCATTGTTGTACAAAAAAATGACCCTCGAAAGAGAAAAAATTGTGAGTAAGCAGAAAAAATACAGAGTCACAGATGAATGTAATATAAGATTCATCATAATTACTGTATAAAACCAGCATTTTAGTGCCTCAATACCTTGATAATGTGGTATACAGGAATATAGTGACAAAACATCTATAGTAAGAAAAATATTGTTATCCTGTATAGCCATATTATGTAACTTATTCAAAAGATGTTTGGTATCCCTAATATATCCTGGCGATTGTTTTACAATTGGTTGCAGTATTGAGTCTACATAACTTTGCCCCCAGTTTTTCACCTAATGATCCAACCCCTGCTTCTGATTGGACCGGATGTGTATTTAACGGCTGAACAGTTAACCCCTTACTATCCCTGACGAAGTGCTGCTACAGCACGAAACATGTTGGAGCGTTTGATATTGGGCTATTAGGCTGACTTGCTTAAGGCTGTGATATTGCTTTGATTCTCTGTGACCACTCACAGTACTTTTAATGTATATCTAATAAAGGCACCTTTTAAACTTCACTTTTCTCGGTCCATTCAGTGCTGGACTTTTTTCCACCTGTGTGGAAGCATTTGACCTGATACAACCCCTGAGACTATGGGTCTTACGGGTGGTGATATAGTAGTTTTATGTATTCTGGGTAGGTACTTAAACACTGGAACTTGTGGATTATGAACCATTAAAAATTCTGCAGTTTTTTGTGTAATAAAGTATTCATCTTTAGCATAAGATAGAAAAATTTGCAACTCTCTTTTATATTTCTCCGTCGGATTAAAGGTGATTCGTTTGTATGTGTTAATGTCCTCCAATTGCCTTTTGGCTTCATTGACATATTGGGACCTATCTTGAACTACAATGGAACCACCTTTATCAGATTTTGAAATCACAACATTTTTATTGTGTTGCAAATTCCTCAAAGCTTTTACTTGTTCTCTAGTCATGTTTGATTTAAGATGTTTGGTCTTGTCCTAGGAGTAACTGATTCTGCAAGTGCAAAACTATTCCTTTCAATAATTTTTTTTGAATGTATCCACAGTCACCCCGCATTTGTATAGGGTAAAACCTTTCACTAGACCCCTTGAGTGTACTTTCTGATTCATATCTAGTACTCTCACTTTCTAGTATATGTAATGAAATTACACTGAATTGTTCATCAAACTTCATTGTTTGAAAAATGTCTATTTTTTCATTTCTACTTATAGTCGATGTCAATGACTGGCATGCTGCTAAGTCGCTGTCAAATTCAGTTACATCTTTGTTTTGTGCAAAATGCCTCTTTAAAGTTAAAGCACGTGCTAATTTATTGATTGACATCGACAAATGTATCAAATACCTTGAAGTTTGTTGTAGGTGAAAAGCCCAAACCCAGGGATAACACTTCTTTTTCAAATCTGGATTGTTTAGTATTGTTAGGTATGTTAGGATTATACTACTGTAACAGCTTACTGCCAATGTAGGACCACTCATTCTCACACCTAACCGCGGATTCCCACAGATTGAACTTAAGGGAACCCTGATATGCTCATTGATCTGAGGGTCACTACAGCAGGGTAGCTGAGTGAATACGGATCCGTCACGCAACAAAATCTGCTGGCAGCAGAAAGGAGAGTAAAGTATGTGAATTGGCAACACACTTGTAATCAAAGAGTTAACTACTGCAGGAACCTTGATTCAGTCTCACATGCAGTCAAACATAAAATAAATACAATTGGCTTTATCAAACACACCAGCAATCATACAGCAATTGGTTATATGAATAAAAACTAACCAAGCTGAAAATAAGGTTTGAACCAGGTTGAGAATGGTTACTTAGTAATATCCAAACTTATCCAATGTAACTTTAAGCAGGAAATAAAGTAGCGGTGTTGTTTTTATAATGCAGGAGTAATTGATAATCCAAACTGATTTGCAAGCAGGTTAGGACATAAGATAGAAATCTACTTGAGTATGCTTAGGAAGTCCATTTATGAACAGTTTGAAGCAATATATATATCTTTGTCAAAGTTAGTTGTATTCAAGTCAGCAACAAGAAAAAGTAGTTTGAGACACTACAAAACTTATTCGTCAGAGGGAAGCAGATACAATTCTCAAGCAAGCGTGAGCGTTAGCTACACAGTTAGTATAGCAAGCTTGCAGATAGAATAGTCAAATAGTAGTAGTAGATGCAGTTCATATAAAGTAAAATATACAGACCAGTTTACCAAGGAGGTGGTTATGAGCAGAGTAATACAGTACTGTTACCAGGCAGCAAACAGTCCCATCGGTATCAGAGAGAGCCGAAGACACAGCCGGAGCGGGAGAATGTCGGGCGTGACGTCACATGCTGCAGGGAGTAAACTTCAATACAGCTGACACAGAGTGATCTTTGGCTGAGATAAACTGTGAAAGGTTTTAACCTTAAGAGAGCATAAGCAGGTAGATCCAAAAAAGTAGAAACTCAAGGTGAGTTTAGAGAATAATGAAAGTAAATACAATGTTGTATAAACGGCAAGGTCTCTTCAGAAGCAGCTTGTCACTGAGCAACAAATTACCAAGCAATGAGTTCTGTTGGGAGGTGCCTTAAATAGGGCTAGAGAGTTCAGTTTCTTAAAGGTACAGCATAACAGGAGATGAATCCCTGACAAGTATCAGATAAATTAACAATATTAATATCAGTAGCCACAATATCTTGTATTTGTTCTAATCCCTGGCTACCTTTAGACTTTGTATCTATTGTTTTTTGCTTTCTGATTGACCCCTTGTCTTCTTTAAACCTCTGCTTGGATATCTAGCTGGGGGAACCACCTCTCCTAAGTTTTTTGAGGATGAGGGTTTGTCCAACATAGAGTTAATCTCTTCCTGTGACTCACTAGTATCAGTTGTTCCCATTCTAATTCTAATAGGTTGGTGAGACACTCCAGTCTTAGGTTTAGCTCCCACTGACGTATCCTGATTATAATTAGTTATATGTGCAACTGGTGTAGTCTATAGAGTTACTAGTTTCAAAGCTAGAAAAAGTAATTTTTCTTTTGTTACTATTCTTTCAACATTGTTTTTTATTCCCTTATTATTCCAACTATAAACAATATTGAGCTCATAGTCTTTACAATCTCTATCATACTTTTTCATTTTAAACTCGGTCAGTTCATTGTCCACTTTGGTAAGAGTGTCCTCTAGTTGTTTCTGATAGTCACCAAGTTTGGTATCATTCTCAAAGTTGACAATTTTAGATTTTAACTCCTGAATTTCAAGTAGTATGTTCTCGTGATCCACTTTTTTATCTTTCAACTACTGTTTCATTAATGTTAAAGAACACATTGATAGAGTATTGTTCCATTCAGACATAAAGTCCTCTCTTTTGGATGCAAAAGCAGGATATTTCTTCATGCGTAACCCACAAAGGTCCATTTCTTCATTAATATAAAGTTTCAAAAACTCAATGTCCCACCATAATCTCAATTCTTTTATCTCTAATTTCTCTCTTTGTGAGAAAAGACTTCCCAAGTTCTGATTAAAATTAGTATGACTGACCTGCTGACCTTGTATGAGAGCATTAAACTTAGCTCTTCTAGTGTCAAAACTACCTTCTGCCATAATTAAAGTTGCCTTTATCAGGGACACAAATATGAAACAACAGTCTATTTAGACAAATGGATTGATCAACTGCTCAGTAAGGGAACTGTGTTTAAGTTCACACAGTTCAAACCCTTTTAAAATGCTCTGCTGAGCCTTACAGTTTGCAGGCAACTTTCGCATAGACACTGTGCAACTTTAATAACGTTCCTTCAGTATATAATATATGAGTTGCTTACCCAGGCGTCGTTATGTTTGTTCTGTAGGAAATACCTGGTACTGAGCTCCTTCCGTGACTTTCAAATAAGTAACTTGTACAATTCCGAGCTCCACTTTGTTGCGGAAGACGTGAAAGCCCCTCAAGCTCCTCCGATTAGCGATTCACTCGGTTGCGGTCCCATGACCTGTCCGGAAGTGTCGTATCACAGGTATAGCAGGTATAAACATAGGCAGAAACAATCACTTTGAAAAGGCGTCCAAAACTTTGAACAAATCTTGATACTTAATGAAACAAAGAGCGGTTGTGTGGTCATCAAGCTGTGCAATTTATTTTGCTGTGTAAAAAGCAACACATCATATTTGGTACAACAGGTCAGATAAATCCTACGCGTTTCATGCCGACAGGCACTTCGTCAGGGATAGTGAAAACACTCCTCCTCCTTTGCTTTATACAATGAAAATTCCTAGAAATTACATTCAGGTGTTAAACGAAAATGAATTAAAGTGATACATGTTCTACATTTTTGTCAAACAAACGTGCACTTCTTATTCTTATTATTACTAATACTGTTATATTCATACAGTTAAAGAAAGTGATATCATTGCACTTATTCTTCCTTTAACCTTACTATCATAAATCACATTATTGTAGCAACATTTCAACATAATACATGGCAATGTAATAAATGTTTATCCTTCTCATATTTCAGTATATGTAAATAATTCAACCTCGTATAATATAAAGTATTTCCAAGTAAACATATACAGATGATGAAAAAACTATAATTGCCTAATACGTATATAAGTGAAACTAAATTGTGATACAAGGTGGCTATTACTCATCTTTCTATTCTTTACT
The DNA here is from genome assembly GCF_027579735.1 of Bombina bombina. Taxonomy (NCBI): domain Eukaryota; kingdom Metazoa; phylum Chordata; class Amphibia; order Anura; family Bombinatoridae; genus Bombina; species Bombina bombina. Next base: position 961,905,181 of record NC_069501.1, on the reverse strand, counting down.
AAAACACACTATAACTATTTAAAATCTCGTATATTGTAAATACATAACTATACATCTTTGTCAATATATATATCATCTCAGAGGACAAAGAATGAAGTATTATCATAATTCAAACAGGACTGGGAACTAATTAAAAAACTAATATACATTATACATTATGGATAGGCACATTTGTGTCAAAAACAACATTATATCCAAGTAACTTGTCACTTCTCAGATCTCAGTTTTACGCTTTATATATTTCTTAAGAATATTATTCCCACGTTCTTGTAATATATTTAATCATATATTACTATTGTTATTATCTCCATCCGAGAGCACATTTTGTAACAAACACCAGTTTAAGGCCTAGATTTAGAGTTTGGCGGTAGCCGTGAAAACCAGCGTTAGAGGCTCCTAATGCTGGTTTTAGGCTACCGCCGGTATTTGGAGTCAGTCAGGAAAGGGTCTAACGCTCACTTTTCAGCCGCGACTTTTCCATACCGCAGATCCCCTTACGTCAATTGTGTGTGTATCCTATCTTTTCAATGGGATCTTTCTAACTCCGGTATTTAGAGTCGTGGCTGAAGTGAGCGTTAGAAATCTAACGACAAAACTCCAGCCGCAGAAAAAAGTCAGTAGTTAAGAGCTTTCTGGGCTAACGCCGGTTTATAAAGCTCCTAACTACTGTACTCTAAAGTACACTAACACCCATAAACTACCTATGTACCCCTAAACCGAGGTCCCCCCACATCGCCGCAACTCAATTAAATTTTTTTAACCCCTAATCTGCCGACCGCCACCTACGTTATACTTATGTACCCCTAATCTGCTGCCCCTAACACCACCGACCCCTATATTATATTTATTAACCCCTAACCTGCCCCCCACAACGTCGCCGCCAGCTACCTAAAATAATTAACCCCTAATCTGCCGACCGCAAAGCGCAGCTACTTACGTTATCCTTATGTACCCCTAATCTGCTGCCCCTAACATCGCCGACCCCTATATTATATTTATTAACCCCTAACCTGCCCCCCTCAACGTCGCCTCCACCTGCCTACACTTATTAACCCCTAATCTGCCGAGCGGATCTCACCGCTACTATAATAAAGTTATTAACCCCTAATCCGCCTCACTCCCGCCTCAATAACCCTATAATAAATAGTATTAACCCCTAATCTGCACTCCCTAACATCGCCGACACCTAACTTCAAGTATTAACCCCTAATCTGCCGATCGGAGATCACCGCTACTCTAATAAATTTTTTAACCCCTAAAGCTAATTTTAACCCTAACACCCCCCTAAGTTAAATATAATTTTATTCTAACGAAATTAATTAACTCTTATTAAATAAATTATTCCTATTTAAAGCTAAATACTTACCTGTAAAAGAAACCCTAATATAGCTACAACATAAATTATAATTATATTATAGCTATTTTAGGATTAATATTTATTTTACAGGCAACTTTGTATTTATTTTAACCAGGTACAATAGCTATTAAATAGTTAAGAACTATTTAATAGCTAAAATAGTTAAAATTATTACAAAATTACCTGTAAAATAAATCCTAACCTAAGTTACAATTAAACTTAACACTACACTATCAATAAATTAATTAAATAAAATACCTACAATTATCTACAATTAAACCTAACACTACACTATCAATAAATTAATTAAATACAATACCTACAATTATCTACAATTAAACCTAACACTACACTATCAATAAATTAATTAAATACAATACCTACAAATAAATACAATTAAATAAACTAACTAAAGTACAAAAAATAAAAAAGAACTAAGTTACAAAAAATAAAAAAATATTTACAAACATTAGAAAAATATTACAACAATTTTAAACTAATTACACCTACTCTAAGCCCCCTAATAAAATAACAAAGCCCCCCAAAATAAAAAAATGCCCTACCCTATTCTAAATTAAAAAAATTCAAAGCTCTTTTACCTTACCAGCCCTGAACAGGGCCCTTTGCGGGGCATGCCCCAAAGAATTCAGCTCTTTTGCTGTAAAAACCCCCCACATACAATACCCCCCCCAACATTACAACCCACCACCCACATACCCCTAATCTAACCCAAACCCCCTTTAAATAAACCTAACACTAAGCCCCTGAAGATCTTCCTACCTTATCTTCACCCTGCCAGGTTCACCGATCCGTCCTCGGAAGTCTTGATCCAAGCCTCGGAAGTGTTGATCCAAGCCCAAGCGGGGGGCTGAAGAGTGACGTCCATCCTCGGGCCTCTTCAACCGACGACTAGACGACGAATGACGGTTCCTTTAAATGACGTTATCCAAGATGGCGTCCCTCGAATTCCGATTGGCTGATAGGATTCTATCAGCCAATCGGAATTAAGGTAGGAATATTCTGATTGGCTGATGGAATCAGCCAATCAGAATCAAGTTTAATCTGATTGGCTGATTGGATCAGCCAATCGGATTAAACTTGATTCTGATTGGCTGATTCCATCAGCCAATCAGAATATTCCTACCTTAATTCCGATTGACTGATAGAATCCTATCAGCCAATCGGAATTCGAGGGACGCCATCTTGGATGACGTCATTTAAAGGAACCGTCATTCGTCGTCTAGTCGTCGGTTGAAGAGGATGTTCCGCGTCGGCTTGGAAGAAGATGGTTCCACTCCGCTCCAGAAGAAAGAAGATTGAAGATGCGGCTTGATAGAAGACTTCATCCCGATGATGGACTTCCGACTTCAGCCCGATGATGGATTTCTTCAGTCGCCGCTTGGATCCAGACTTCAGCCCGAGGATGGACGTCACTCTTCAGCCCCCCGCTTGGGCTTGGATCAACACTTCCGAGGCTTGGATCAAGACTTCCGAGGACGGATCGGTGAACCTGGCAGGGTGAAGATAAGGTAGGAAGATCTTCAGGGGCTTAGTGTTAGGTTTATTTAAGGGGGGTTTGGGTTAGATTAGGGGTATGTGGGTGGTGGGTTGTAATGTTGGGGGGGGTATTGTATGTGTTTTTTTTACAGGCAAAAGAGCTGAATTCTTTGGGGCATGCCCCGCAAAGGGCCCTGTTCAGGGCTGGTAAGGTAAAAGAGCTTTGAACTTTTTTAATTTAGAATAGGGTAGGGCATTTTTTTATTTTGGGGGGCTTTGTTATTTTATTAGGGGGCTTAGAGTAGGTGTAATTAGTTTAAAATTGTTGTAATATTTTTCTAATGTTTGTAAATATTTTTTTATTTTTTGTACTTTAGTTAGTTTATTTAAATGTATTTATTTGTAGGAATTGTATTTTATTTATTTATTGATAGTGTAGTGTTAGGTTTAATTGTAGGTAATTGTAGGTATTTTATTTAATTAATTTATTGATAGTGTAGTGTTAGGTTTAATTGTAGGTAATTGTAGGTATTGTATTTAATTCATTTATTGATAGTGTAGTGTTAGGTTTAATTGTAACTTAGGTTAGGATTTATTTTACAGGTAATTTTGTAATTATTTTAACTATTTTAGCTATTAAATTCTTAACTATTTAATAGCTATTGTACCTGGTTAAAATAAATACAAAGTTACCTGTAAAATAAACATAAATCCTAAAATAGCTATAATATAAATATAATTTATATTGTAGCTATATTAGGATTTATTTTACAGGTAAGTATTTAGCTTTAAATTGGAATAATTTATTTAATAAGAGTTAATTAATTTCGTTAGATTTAAATTATATTTAACTTAGGGGGGTGTTAGTGTTAGGGTTAGACTTAGCTTTAGGGGTTAATACATTTATTAGAATAGCGGTGAGATCCAGTCGGCAGATTAGGGGTTAATGTTTGAAGTTAGGTGTTGGCGATGTTAGGGAGGGCAGATTAGGGGTTAATACTATTTATTATAGGGTTAGTGAGGCGGATTAGGGGTTAATAACTTTATTATAGTAGCGGTGCGGTCCGCTCGGCAGGGGGTTAATAAGTGTAGGCAGGTGGAGGCGACGTTGTGGGGGGCAGATTAGGGGTTAATAAATATAATATAGGGGTCGGCGGTGTTGGGGGCAGCAGATTAGGGGTACATAGGGATAATGTAAGTAGCGGCGGTTTACGGAGCGGCAGATTAGGGGTTAATAATAATATGCAGGGGTCAGCGATAGCGGGGGCGGCAGAATAGGGGTTAACAAGTGTAAGGTTAGGGGTGTTTAGACTCAGGGTACATGTTAGAGTGTTAGGTGCAGACGTAGGAAGTGTTTCCCCATAGGAAACAATGGGGCTGCGTTAGGAGCTGAACGCAGCTTTTTTGCAGGTGTTAGGTTTTTTTTCAGCTCAAACAGCCCCATTGTTTTCTATGGGGGAATCGTGCACGAGCACGTTTTTGAAGCTGGCCGCGTCCGTAAGCAACTCTGGTATCGAGAGTTGCAGTGACGTTAAATATGCCTGTAAGCTCCCTTTTTGGAGCCTAACGCAGCCATTCTGTGAACTCTCAATACCAGAGTTATTTAAAAGGTGCGGCCAGAAAAAAGCCAGCGTTAGCTACGCGGGTCATTACCGACAAAACTCTAAATCTAGCCGTAAGTGTCCAAAATTAACTAAATTATAATTAAAATTAAAACTCTGTAATAAATATCTCCATGAAGCTATATATACATTTATATTTGTATTAGAAGACATTAACCTCAACTTTATCTTTATACACCTGTATATGTCTTCAAGTCCCAAATCATGTTTATGCCTAGGGGGGTCCCCGTTTGGAGCATATAAATCAAACTGCAAGGCTCAGCAGAGCATTTTAAAAGGGTTTGAACGGTGTGAACTTAAACACAGTTCCCTTACTGAGCAGTTGATCAATCCATTTGTCTAAATAGACCTAAATATTAAATTCATGTTGGCAACACTTGTTGCAGGATACAAGGGCGGTTCATAGGACCCTGATACCATTGACACAGAAATACTAATATATATTGGCAACTTTTGTTACAGGACACTACGTACTAGTTACATTATTTAACCAACGTTATTATGTACAATAACTGTAATACTCAAGTCATAGGAGGGCTGAAACAAGCTGTTTTTACTAAGCTTAATAGCGCTATTTTATGAAATAGGAGGCTAGAGATACTTAACTCAATGTGGTTATAGACACACAATTAACAAAGTGATATATATAATCACAATACTTGACATAAACTCTTTAAGTTTGAAATCCTGGATACTTGTGATATCAGCCGCATTTAATAATCTGTTAAAAAACATCTATTATATAACCCAAATAATGGACTATATTTAGGTCTACTATTGAACTATTTAATAACATAAATGTAAGAAAATAGTGGTTAGTGATACAGTTAATAATGTACATCAGTATTAAGCACAGAGCACTAAGTATATCATTGTATTAAGGCTGATTTATACCAAGTTTAAATTCAATTGATATTTAAGCACAATTGGGTTACAAATTGATGCTTACAGATATCAACCAAGCATATGGGCATTATGATATAAACCCAAGACACTTTTCCAGTATAACCTAGCTACAATTAATATACCCCGGATGAGATCAGGACTAATACAGTATTGTCCGTGCATCTAGCATGATACGTATGCACAGTTAGGTATCCAGGTATAAAAACGGATGCTGTCAAAACCTAACATGACCTAATAGGCCCTTTATCTCATTATGTTTTTATGTCATACAGGTAAATTATGGTATTACTTCTATTGATAAATCTATGTGGAGTTGATTAATCACTATTAAATACTGAAACCAGTCAATGGTAATATACATGCTTATATATATATATGCTTTATTTTGACAAGAGATACAACATGTCACACAGATCAAAATCTCAACAAACAAAACAAAATCATAAACATAGTCTTGATTTTCCAGATATGTCTTTTAGTGTTTCTTATCATTCTGCCATCTCAAGACTATTAGTGATTGAGTCATAGTCTTCTCCCATTAAGTTCGGTTGATATGTGGACTGATGCTTTGGGGCTTGTTTCGCTGAGCAGAATTGCTCGTTGTGATAATAAATACTTATTATATAACATATGTAGCTTAATAAACATTACATCAGGATATAAAATAAAACGTATATTGAAATACTCAGCATACCTGCTTCATACTGCTGAAAATATTATCGTACCTGCTGACTACCTTTAGAGGGTAAAAGCATAGATTAACAGATCAAGAAGTTCAGAGTAGTAAAAGGAGGATAAAGAAAAAAGGGGGGAGAGGAGAGAGGAAGAGAGAATTTCCCCCCCCCCTTTTCCTCTCCCTCTCTTTTGGGGGTGGGAGGTAGGGAGGGGGTGTAGGGGGGGGGAAGGGGAGAGGGGAGTTGGCACAGGAGGGGGAGGGGCTGTATACGACTCTCAATGAATATTTGGGTGACATGTTTCAAAACTCTTTGCCTGCCAAAGTTAACACCAACATCTCATGAGTCGCCAGTTTCCCAATTTTTAGGTAGTGATAACTTTCAAGTTTGAGGAGGTCCCCCACTCTAGCCCTCCACTCCTGGATGCTTGAAACTCTAGTTTTTTTCCAGTATACTGGTATTAGCCCCTTTGCGACATTCAGCATCAGCAAAAGGAGTAGATACTTATCCTCACCAATTATTTTGGGTAATTCATGATAGATCAGGTATGTTGATTTTGGTGGAATAATCATCTTGCGAATACTGCTCATTTCTCCCAGCACCGCTTCCCAGAAAGGCCATATGTCATGCCCACCAAATATGAAGAAGGGTTCTTTCTTCTCCACAGCCCCTCCAGCACTCCCCACTTGTGTGCAGATAGATTTTTCGAAGTCTTTGTGGCATCAAATACCACCTACTTAAAAGCTTGTAGTGCGTTTCCTGAAGTCTCATTGAGACTGAAGCTCTCCTAGCTCTCGCAAAGATCTTCGCCCAGTTTCCAGCCTCTATCTCCTGTCCAAGCTCTCTCTGCCAAGTATTCACGTATGTTGGGAGGATAGATACACCCCTGGACAGTAGCAGTTTGTATAGCTGAGATATGAGATGCGTGGGACTTTGAGACATTTTACACAGCACTTCAAATGGTGTCCTGTTCCTAGCCAGCCCTCCCCGATCCTGATGAGTATCAAGGTAGTGTGAGATCTGAGCTACCCTGTACCAGGACAAGAAAATGGCACCATCCCATTCAGCAAGTTCAGCTTGGGTTATGAGTTTGCCTTGTTTTAAGATATTAGAGATGGATGCCTCTGCCAAGGTATAATACTCTCCCGAAACATGAGGTCTAGTTTCCATTCCCAAATCTGGCTTCTCCCAGATAGGGATGTTTGGTGATACAGGAGAGGATATATATGTGCCCCCCGACAGAAGATTGTCCCATATCTTCAATGTATCTGCCATCAAGGGGTAAGATGAAATCTTACCTGGACGGCCCCTTACTGAAATCCATGCCAGCATTCCCACATTTCCCCTCCGTGGGATTTCGTTGTCGATTTGTATCTAGAGCTTGTTATGGGAGTTCCAATTCTACTCCACCAACCTCTGAAGCAATATGGCCCTTTGGTACTCAATGAAAAGAGGAACACCCAACCCACCTCTTTCTCTGGGTAGGTATATGGTATACCTGTTTATTCTAGGTCTGATGCCGGCCTAGTGCCGTTCTCTATCTTGAAATTTTCCGAGAGAGTGCCATTGACTCTTACTTTCGCGTTAGGCGCTGAGTATAGGGACAGCACTCTTTTTATGAAGTTTGGTCCGAAACCGAACCTCTCTAGTGTGAGTCGCATGAACTGCCAATCCACCCGGTCAAATGCTTTTTCTGCATCTGTAGCGACCAGAGAGAGTGGCAGCTTTATGTGGGCATGAGTTATCAACTGCAAGATCTTAAGGGTATTGTCCCTAGCCTCATGGGCGGGCACAAATCCCACTTGATCGGTCGATATCACGTCAGGGAGGTATCTATTCAGGAGAGTAGCCATCACCTTTGCCAGGATCTTCACATCCGAGTTAAATAGTGAGATAGGCCTGAAGTTCTCAGGTTTGTCATGCGATTTCCCTGGTTTGGAAATCACTGTAATGTAGGCCTCGAGCATAGAGGGAGATCGGGGGTTTCTGATAACAAGTTAAATATGCTCACCAGTTTGGGGACCAATATGTCTGCGTATATTTTGTAATATTTTAACCCAAAACCATCAGGTCCAGGGCATTTCCCTGAAGTCTTTAATTGCTTTTTGAACTTCCTCCAATGTAATCGGTGAGTCCAAATGCTCCATCTCCTCGTTACTTAGTTTGGGGAAGCTTACTCCCTCTAGATAGTCCGATATGTCTCCGTCCCCCTGTGGAGGCCCCGGGGCAAGTTGTATAGGGACTCATAATAAGTCCTAAAGATTTTCGCAATTGATTTACTGTCAGCTCTAATCGAGCCTTTACTATCTATCATGTGATGTACATATGCCTTCAACTTTTTCCGCCCAATAGCCCTAGCAAGGAGTTTCCCCGGGTTATCACCTTGCTCAAAGTACAGTCTCCATAAGATAAGAGCTTGTTTTTGGTGCTCCTCTTGTAAGAACTGCAATAGAGCTGCTCTGGACTGGGTCAACTGACCTAGGCTGGCCTCATCGAGTGGGTGCTGCTTGTGATGTCGCTCTGCCCCTTTGACCTGAGTCAATAGAGCACGGTAACGCACTTTCCGGAGACTATTCAGCCTTGATCTTCTCTTGATCATGAGGCCTCTGATAGTACACTTATGTGCCTCCCAAATGGTGGTACCACTTAGCTGTTCGTTAGTGTTAAGCTGAAAGAATTCTGTCAATGAGTTTCGAATATCGGCGCAGAACATCTGATCCTCAAGAAGTGTGTCATCCAGCCTCCACACGTAAGGAGTTATAGGTGTATTGGGCCATTGAATAGAACATCCCACTGGGGCATGATCTGACCATGTGATAGTGTATATGCTGCTACTCTTAGTGATTATGAGGCCCATAGAATCAGTGAACAGGTAGTCAATTGTAGAATATTTTTTGTGTGGGTGTGAGTAGAAGGTATAATTTTTAACCGATGGATGCTGCAAACGCCATATGTCATGTATAGCCAATTCTGCCAGTGTTGTGATATGCTTCAAAGTTTTGTGAGGAGTGCTGGAGACACCATTAGAGGTATCAAGAGAGGGATCCATAGGAGCATTGAAATCTCCTCCAAGGTACAACACACCTGTCTGCATTTCTAGGATTTTGCGAACAACCCTCTGTAAGAAAAGGTGCTGGGCTTGATTCGGGCAGTATACATTTGCAAGAGTAATGGGTCAACTGAACAGGGAACCAACAAGTACAATGTATCTGCCCTCTAGGTCTTTGTATGCTTGTGTAAGCTGAAAAGGCATTCTTGCACTGAAAATAATTCCCACCCCATTTGTTTTTTTAGTGCCAGAGGCAAAATGGGTGTTAGGGAACTGGCGACTGTACCATCTTGGTTCATGCGAAGCTGAGAAATGAATCTCCTGCAAGTAAACAATGTCACCACCCATTTTTTGTAGGTCTCTTAACACAATGGCGATTTATTAGGGCTATTCAACCCTTTAGTATTTCTAGATATAAGCTCAACCGATAGAGGTTTATGTCTGTCAAGGTGGTGAGACATTATAAGCGACTTCAATGCAACAGGTCAATGTGGTGTGAAGATGTGAGGTCCGGGAGGGCAGAATAAGGGGGAGGGAAGGAGAGAGAGAAGAAAAAAAAAGAAAAAAAAAAAAGGGAGGGGGTAAGCACCAGGAGAGAGGAAGAAGGAGTTTGTAGGTGGTGCGTGGAGGAAGTGCGTGGAGGAGGGGGCTTTATTAAAGGTAGAAAGGAAAGAGGGTCTTCTATAAGAAGACAAGCAATTAAAAGAATAGGTAGTGTGAATTCTTAGTGAAACCAAGTTTCCCTGGTCAATAAGGATGGTTAATAAGTTCTAACTTAGAACTAATCTAATACAACTACAATAAACAAACAGGGGTAGTTATCCCCGTCTATTGCTCACTTGTTAGATAGAATTTAAACATTTTCTTAGTAATTCAACATGAACTTAAAAACATACCTCTTACTGTTTACCTAGTGTCCAATATAACTAAATACTGGGACCCTTATTATTTGTGCCAACCTGTAAGCCTGTCCGGGTCCGTCAGAACGGTATACCCTCCAGTCACTGACCAGCTGGGAACTAATGTATTATGAAGACAGGCTGCAAGTAACAAACTAAATTATTGTATCAGGGGTAGTCCCCATTGCCCATCCTATACATGATCTAACTGACTGACTACTGTACATAACATTAGACATGTGCGGTTCGTTTCGGATTAATTCGGAAATTCTGTAAATTCGGAGATTCGGATCGATTCGGATTTCCGAATTAAAATACTTCCGAATCTACCGAATGAATCCGAAATAGCTGCCGTATCTCCGAATAAATCCGAATTAGCTCGGTAAAATTCGGCATTTCCCCATAGGAAACAATGGGAGTTTCGGCTGAAAAAAAACTAACACCGCAGCCCCATTGTTTCCTATGGGGAAACACTAAGTCTGCACCTAACACCCTAACATGTACCCCGAATCTCTAAACACCCCTAATCTAACACTTATTAACCCCTAATCTGCTGCCTCCGCTATCGCTGACACCTGCATTATTTTATTAACCCCTAATCTGCCGACCGAATATCGCCGCCACCTACATTATAACTATTAACCCCTAATCTGCTGTCCCTAACACCGCCGACCCCTACATTATAGTTATTAACCCCTAATCTGCCCCCCCAACGTCGCCGCAATCTAACTACAAGTATTAACCCCTAATCTGCCGACCGAATATCGCCGCCACCTACATTATAGCTATTAACCCCTAATCTGGTGTCCCTAACATCGCCGACCCCTACATTATAGTTATTAACCCCTAATCTGCCCCCCCCAACGTCGCCGCAATCCTAACTACAAGTATTAACCCCTAATCTGCCGACCGAATATCGCCGCCACCTACATTATAACTATTAACCCCTAATCTGCTGTCCCTAACACCGCCGACCCCTACATTATAGTTATTAACCCCTAATCTGCCCCCCCCCAACGTCGCCGCAATCCTAACTACAAGTATTAACCCCTAATCTGCCGACCCGATATCGCCGCTGCCTACATTATAGCTATTAACCCCTAATCTGGTGTCCCTAACACCGCCGACCCCTACATTATAGTTATTAACCCCTAATCTGCCCCCCCCAACGTCGCCGCAATCTAACTACAAGTATTAACCCCTAATCTGCCGACCCGATATCGCCGTCGCCTACATTATAGCTATTAACCCCTAATCTGCTGTCCCTAACACCGCCGACCCCTACTTTATAGTTATTAACCCCTAATCTGCCCCCCCCCCAACGTCGCTGCAATCTAACTACAAGTATTAACCCCTAATCTGCCGACCCGATATCGCCGCCGCCTACATTATAGCTATTAACCCCTAATCTGCTGTCCCTAACACCGCCGACCCCTACATTATAGTTATTAACCCCTAATCTGCCCCCCCCCAACGTCGCCGCAATCTAACTACAAGTATTAACCCCTAATCTGCCGACCCGATATCGCCGCCGCCTACATTATAGCTATTAACCCCTAATCTGGTGTCCCTAACACCGCCGACCCCTACATTATAGTTATTAACCCCTAATCTGCCTCCCCCCAACGTCGCCACAATCTAACTACAAGTATTAACCCCTAATCTGCCGACCGCAAATCGCCGCCACTATAATAAATGTATTAACCCCTAAACCGCCGCACTCCCGCCTCGCAAACACTATAATACATTTTATTAACCCCTAATCTGCCCTCCCTAACATCGCCGCCACCTACCTACAATTATTAACCCCTAATCTCCCGCCTCCAACGTCGCCGCTACTATATTAAGGTTATTAACCCCTAAACCTAAATCTAACCCTAACACTAACAACCCCTAACTTAAATATAATTTAAATAAAACGAAATAAGTTTACTATAGTTAAATAAATGAATCCTATTTAAAACTAAAGACTTACCTGTAAAATAAACCCTAAGATAGCTGCAATATAACTAATAGTTACATTATAGCTATTTTAGGATTTATTTTTATTTTACAGGCAACTTTGTATTTATTTTAACTAGGTACAATAGTTATTAAATAGTTATTATAAATGCTAAAATAGCTACAATGTAACTATTAGTTATATTGCAGCTATATTAGGGTTTATTTTACAGGTAAGTATTACGTTTTAAATAGGATTCATTTATTTAATTAATTTAATGATAGTGTAGTGTTAGGTGTAATTGTAACTTAGGTTAGGATTTATTTTACAGGTAAATTTGTATTTATTTTAGCTAGGTAGTTATTAAATAGTTATTAACTATTTAATAACTATTGTACCTAGTTAAAATAAATACAAAGTTGCCTGTAAAATAAAAATAAATCCTAAAATAGCTACAATGTAACTATTAGTTATATTGCAGCTATCTTAGGGTTTATTTTACAGGTAAGTCTTTAGTTTTAAATAGGATTCATTTATTTAACTATAGTAAACTTATTTCGTTTTATTTAAATTATATTTAAGTTAGGGGGTGTTAGTGTTAGGGTTAGACTTAGGTTTAGGGGTTAATAACCGTATAATAGTAGCGGCGACGTTGGGGGCGGGAGATTAGGGGTTAATAATTGTAGGTAGGTGGCGGCGATGTTAGGGAGGGCAGATTAGGGGTTAATAAAATGTATTATAGTGTTTGCGAGGCGGGAGTGCGGCGGTTTAGGGGTTAATACATTTATTATAGTGGCGGCGATTTGCGGTCGGCAGATTAGGGGTTAATACTTGTAGTTAGATTGTGGCGACGTTGGGGGGAGGCAGATTAGGGGTTAATAACTATAATGTAGGGGTCGGCGGTGTTAGGGACACCAGATTAGGGGTTAATAGTTATAATGTAGGCGGCGGCGATATCGGGTCGGCAGATTAGGGGTTAATACTTGTAGTTAGATTGGGGCGACGTTGGGGGGGGGGCAGATTAGGGGTTAATAACTATAATGTAGGGGTCGGCGGTGTTACGGACACCAGACTTGGGGTTAATAGCTATAATGTAGGCGGCGGCGATATCGGGTCGGAAGATTAGGGGTTAATACTTGTAGTTAGATTGCGGCGACGTTGGGGGGGCAGATTAGGGGTTAATAACTATAATGTAGGGGTCGGCGGTGTTAGGGACAGCAGATTAGGGGTTAATAGCTATAATGTAGGCGGCGGCGATATCGGGTCGGCAGATTAGGGGTTAATACTTGTAGTTAGAATGCGGCGACGTTGGGGGGGGCAGATTAGGGGTTAATAACTATAATGTAGGGGTCGGCGGTGTTAGGGACACCAGATTAGGGGTTAATAGCTATAATGTAGGCGGCGGCGATATCGGGTCGGCAGATTAGGGGTTAATACTTGTAGTTAGGATTGCGGCGACGTTGGGGGGGCAGATTAGGGGTTAATAACTATAATGTAGGGGTCGGCGGTGTTAGGGACAGCAGATTAGGGGTTAATAGCTATAATGTAGGCGGCGGCGATATCGGGTCGGCAGATTAGGGGTTAATACTTGTAGTTAGATTGCAGCGACGTTGGGGGGGGCAGATTAGGGGTTAATAACTATAATGTAGGGGTCGGCGGTGTTAGGGACACCAGATTAGGGGTTAATAGCTATAATGTAGGCGGCGGCGATATCGGGTCGGCAGATTAGGGGTTAATACTTGTAGTTAGATTGCGGCGACGTTGGGGGGGGGCAGATTAGGGGTTAATAACTATAATGTAGGGGTCGGCGGTGTTAGGGACAGCAGATTAGGGGTTAATAGTTATAATGTAGGCGGCGGCGATATCGGGTCGGCAGATTAGGGGTTAATACTTGTAGTTAGATTGCGGCGACGTTGGGGGAGGCAGATTAGGGGTTAATAACTATAATGTAGGGGTCGGCGGTGTTAGGGACACCAGATTAGGGGTTAATAGCTATAATGTAGGCGGCGGCGATATCGGGTCGGCAGATTAGGGGTTAATACTTGTAGTTAGATTGCGGCGACGTTGGGGGAGGCAGATTAGGGGTTAATAACTATAATGTAGGGGTCGGCGGTGTTAGGGACAGCAGATTAGGGGTTAATAGCTATAATGTAGGTTGCGGCGATATCCGATCGGCAGATTAGGGGTTAAATAATGTTATTATAGGGTTTGCGATGTGGGGGGGCCTCGGTTTAGTGGTTCATAGGTAGTTTATGGGTGTTAGTGACTTAGTGTACTAAATGGGTGTTAGTGTACTAAAAACATACCGAATTTCGGAACGGAATAGAACCGAATTCAGCCGAATCCGAATAAATCCGAAACGAATTTATTCAGATCCGAATAAATCCGAAACGAATTTATTCAAATTTTGCCGAATCCGATTCGATCCGAAAGAAATTCGAAAAGTCCGAATCGATCCGAACCGAAAACGAACCGAATTTTTTAGCCGTGCACATGTCTACATAACATCGGTTAGGACTCCATTAAACATTCACATTATTGAAATATAGTGTGGTGCAACAGGTTTTTGAAAAACGAAAATACAGAATACATCATATAAAAACAGAACTGTAACATACGTGCAACATTTATTACTTTGAAATTATTAATTGCATACGACCTTTCAGGCCATCAATGGTTTTCAGGGGTAAGGTCTTACAGGTAAGGCACCGGGATTCTCAGGTCTGAAATAAACTTAGCTTAGGAACCGTAACTGGAGACAGGCAGCAGACAATGAACTGAATTATTGTATAAGGGGTAGTTCCCATTGCCCATCCTATACGTGATCTAACTGACTGACTACTGTACATAACACCGGTTGGGCCTCTATTAAACATTCTTATTCTTGATATATGGTGTGGTGCAACAGGTCTTTGAAAAACAAAAATACAGAATACATCATATAAAAACAAAACAATAACATATATGCAACATTTATTACTTCTATATTTTTAACTGCATACGACCTTTCAGTCCATCAGTGTTTCTTGGGTTGAGGCCTTACAGGTAAGGCACTAGGGTTCTTAGATCTGAAATAATTAAAATGTTGAGTTCAGAAAGTTCTACATCTCTGACCTTATCTCAGCGGAGCTGAGGAGCATCTCCATGGCCCACTACATGAGGGCCCTGCATGGCTGCATCAATGTTATGAGGAGGTCTTATGTCCAGGCCCAGTGCTTGGTTAAAACTGGGAAGGTCCTCTATAGTCCTGAGGATGTGTGAGATGTCATTTCTTGTGGCCATCAGGCAGGTGGGAAAGCCCCACCTATATGGAATCCACTTCTCCTTCAACACTACAGTGACAAATCTCATATCTCTACGCTTTTGTAGAGTGGTTGGACAAAGATCTGAGTACACTTGGATTTCAGAACCCCTGCACTCGATTGGGTGCCTAGCTCTTGCCATTCTCATGACCTCTTCTTTATCCGTGAAAGACAAGAATTTCATGATGATGTCTCTAGGAGGAGCTCTACTTGGGGGCTTGGAGCGCAAGGTCCTATGGGCTCTTTCAATCTGTATGTCTGGTGAAGCATCATTATTTTTAAGGTATCTGATGAAGTCTTGGAGGAAGAGCTGCAGGGCAGGAGGATCTACTGTTTCAGGTATTCCTCTAAGGCGAAGGTTGTTCCTCCTGCTCCTGTTTTCAAGATCTTCTATGCGGTCCATGAGAGTGTGAACTATGCCCTCCTGAGCTTGTAAATAACTGGACTGTTGTTGTATATCAGAGCTAAGGGTTTCGTGCTTTTCCTCCATATGAGTGACCCTCTGATCCACTGCCGCTATGTCCCTTTTAAGCTCCCCAAACATGGTTTTAAAATCCTGCATCGCATTCCTGATGTCCTCTTTCGAGGATAAGTGCATGATGTCATCTTTCATGAGGTAGCTGAGGGATTGGGTCTCAGGCAATTTGTCATGTATCTGGGCTGTAGTAATCTGCGCTGTGGAATCATGTACTGCTCTGTTATGGGGCACAGTGGGTTCATCTGGGATCAGGTAGCTCTCCATGATAGAGGAGTGTGTGCCTTTAGACGGTTTAGTGTTCCTCTTGCTTGCCATTATGCTGTTTTATTGCCCACTGGGGGGATCAATGCACCCCCTGCCAGCTCTGATATCCCCCACACAAGCTGGGGGATTTTAGTTATGCTTGTTGATCCTGTTTCTTTAAAATATTTATTTCTGTATGTACACCTCAAATCTGTATTCCCCACCGTGTGGGACCAGAACAACAGCCCAAGTCTATAGTCCAATTCACTAATTTGTACAGTACCCTCTCTCTTTATTTATATTGCCTCACAGCATGGCCACAAGAAACCATGCAGTATATAACAGTGTTAAAGTCCGTTTCCATACACTTACACACAGGCTAATTCAATCCTTGCAGTTAAGCATGGCCAGCAGCCCAATAAAAGTATATTCTTACTTCCCCACAACAGAGGCTTCACTAACAATCACCTCTAAGTCTGTTATGTGATGGGGATTTTATGTCTTTTTATATTTTTAGTGAATTCTGTGTAGACTGATAGCTGCGCCACAATTGATCCACATGGGCGCCCTCCATGCAAAGCTCGAGTCGCCTGAGGCCTGTTTATTAATGGACAATTATGTGAAGCCTGTGCGCAGTGCCAACATTAGTTCCTAATGGACCCAGAAAGTAAGGGGTAAGTACCTTGTATGAGTTACGAGTCCGGGACTCCTGCGATGCGGGTCTACATTCTTTGTTAGCTCAAGAGGCCTCGTATTATGGCGTTCCTTCCCTGGGCCACAACAGGAGCCGGAGATTGCGTCCTTTATTATGACAGCTGTGGGTACAAGAGAGGTATCGCAGGACACCTGAAGACACGGGTAGTACAGCTGAGCTTGACAGCAAATAATTTAGCTACAAGTGCATGTTAAATTTAGGCGAGATAACACCGAGGACTATAGAGCACTGTTAATGGGCAGCCATCTCTGTTCGTGGCTAGGCTCCGCCCCCCCCCCAGTTGCATAAGTTTTAAGTATTTAATCAACCACCTACCAAAGATAAGTTGGAACAGCATTAATTGAGAACGCTATATTAATTACAGAGTACCTTCACCAACCAATATAGCTGAATTTGATTATTAGCCATCAAACTATGTGTTAATTCAGCAACTCATTTCCCTTGCTACATCTAGGCAACCTAAACTTACCAATTTATAAGTCATCCTGGTATACCAACAGCAATTTCATAATTTTATTGTGAGAGCATCTCAGAGTGTGGTTTTAAATTTTCCCATTTTTATGTTTATATATCCCCTAATAAATGTTTTAATATTTTTGGTCACAATTCTTCTGGTTTGGAGGACAAGATACAATGCACATACTAAATATATCATGTATAAATAGACTCTGGAGTGCTTAAAGTGTATTCTTTTTTAGGGTTCTCCCTAATTGTTTATAAATTTAGCCTTAATACACAGCACCCTTGCTCAAAGACAAGATAATATAACTACATAACAGTTCAGTCACATTTGAGATTTAAGGAGTCACATGAAACCCAAGTAGTACCATTGGTCTTTTTAGCTTTTGTAGACGTACAGGGTACGTCGCTGGTCCTTAAGGGCATAACGACCAGCATCGTACAGGGTACAGCACTGGTCATTAATGGGTTAAACTACTACTTTTTCATAGCTATTAACCAGTTGTTTACTGAGTCTGTTTGTTCTGAAGCTGCAATAATTCACCTAGATTACAAGTTTTGCGCTATAGAGGGTCCAAAACAAATGCAACAAAAGTTGCGTTATTTCACCCTCCATAGCGCTGCCATTACGAGTTACTGAAAAGTCGCCTTGTGTGTGCGATATGGTTGCGTTAAGCGCCATACCGCACAAAATACAAGCGCTGCTTTGACGTGCTCGTGCACGCTTTCCCCATAAACATCAATGGGGAGAGATAGTTAGAAAAAAAACTAACACATGCGATCCCGGAATGAAAAGCTCCGTAACGCAGCCCTATTGATGTCTATGGGGAAAAAAAAGTTACATTTAAACCTAACACCCTAACATAAACCCCACATCTAAACACTCCTAATATGCCGCCCTCGATATCGCCGACACCTACATAATGTTATTAATCCCTAATCTGCCACTCCCGATATCACCACCCCCAAAATAAATGTATTAACCACTATTCCGCCGCTCCCCAACATCGCTGCCACTAAATAAAGTTATTAACCCCTAAACCTCTGGCCTCCCACATTGCTGCCACTAAATAAACCTATTAACCCCTAAACCACCGGCACCCACATCGCAACAACCTAAATTAAACTATATTAACCCCTAAACCTAACCCTAAACCTAACCCTAAACCTAACCGTAACCCTAACCCTAAACCTAGCACTCCTAATTTTAACATAATTAAAATAGACCTAAATTAAAGTTACAATTATTAACTAAATAATACCTATTTTAAACTAAATACAAACTTACCTGTGAAATAAAAATGAAACCTAAGCTAGCTACAATATAACTGATAGTTATATTGTAGCTATCATAGGCCTAGATTTGGAGTTCGGCGGTAGCCGTCAAAACCAGCGTTAGAGGCTCCTAACGCTGGTTTTGGGCGCCCGCTGGTATTTGGAGTCAGTGATCAAAGGGTCTAACGCTCACTTTTCAGCCGCGACTTTTCCATACCGCAGATCCCCCTACGCCATTTGCGTAGCCTATCTTTTCAATGGGATCTTTCTAACGCTGGTATTTAGAGTCGTTTCTGAAGTGAGCGTTAGAGCTCTAACGACAAGACTCCAGCCGCCTGAAAATAGCAGGAGTTAAGAGCTTTCTGGCTAACGCCGGTTCATAAAGCTCTTAACTACTGTACCCTAAAGTACACTAACACCCATAAACTACCTATGTACCCCTAAACCGAGCTCCCCCCACATCGCCGCCACTCGATTAAAATTTTTAACCCCTAATCTGCCGACCGCCACCTACGTTATACTTATGTACCCCTAATCTGCTACCCCTAACACCGCCGACCCCTGTATTATATTTATTAACCCCTAACCTGCCCCCCACAACATCGCCGCCAGCTACTTAAAATAATTAACCCCTAATCTTCCGACCGCAAAGCGCCGCCACCTACGTTATCCCTATGTACCCCTAATCTGCTACCCCTAACACCGCCGACCCCTATATTATATTTATTAACCCCTAATCTGCCCCCCACAACGTCGCCGACACCTGCCTACACTTATTAACTCCTAATCTGCCGAGCGGACCTGAGCGCTACTATAATAAAGTTATTAACCCCTAATCCGCCTCACTAACCCTATCATAAATAGTATTAACCCCTAATCTGCCCTCCCTAACATCGCCGACACCTACCTTCAATTATTAACCCCTAATCTTCCGATCGGAGCTCACCGCTATTCTAATAAATGTATTAACCCCTAAAGCTAAGTCTAACCCTAACACTAACACCCCCCTAAGTTAAATATAATTTACATCTAACGAAATTAATTAACTCTTATTAAATAACTTATTCCTATTTAAAGCTAAATACTTACCTGTAAAATAAACCCTAATATAGCTACAATATAAATTATAATTATATTATAGCTATTTTAGGATTAATATTTATTTTACAGGCAACTTTGTAATTATTTTAACCAGGTACAATAGCTATTAAATAGTTAAGAACTATTTAATAGTTACCTAGTTAAAATAATAACAAATTTACCTGTAAAATAAATCCTAACCTAAGATATAATTAAACCTAACACTACCCTATCAATAAAATAATTAAATAAACTACCTACAATTAACCTAACACTACACTATCAATAAATTAATTAAACACAATTCCTACAAATAAATACAATTAAATAAACTAGCTAAAGTACAAAAAATAAAAAAGAACTAAGTTACAGAAAATAAAAAAATATTTACAAACATAAGAAAAATATTACAACAATTTTAAACTAATTACACCTACTCTAAGCCCCCTAATAAAATAACAAAGCCCCCCAAAATAAAAAATTCCCTACCCTATTCTAAATTAAAAAAGTTACAAGCTCTTTTACCTTACCAGCCCTGAACAGGGCCCTTTGCGGGGCATGCCCCAAGAATTTCAGCTCTTTTGCCTGTAAAAAAAAACATACAATACCCCCCCCAACATTACAACCCACCACCCACATACCCCTAATCTAACCCAAACCCCCCTTAAATAAACCTAACACTAATCCCCTGAAGATCTTCCTACCTTGTCTTCACCATCCAGGTATCACCGATCCGTCCTGGCTCCAAGATCTTCATCCAACCCAAGCGGGGGTTGGCGATCCATAATCCGGTGCTGAAGAGGTCCAGAAGAGGCTCCAAAGTCTTCCTCCTATCCGGCAAGAAGAGGACATCCGGACCGGCAAACATCTTCTCCAAGCGGCATCTTCGATCTTCTTCCATCCGGAGCGAAGTGGCAGGATCCTGAAGACCTCCAGCGCGGAACATCCATCCGGACCGACGACTGAACGACGAATGACTGTTCCTTTAAGGGACGTCATCCAAGATGGCGTCCCTCGAATTCCGATTGGCTGATAGGATTCTATCAGCCAATCGGAATTAAGGTAGGAATTTTCTGATTGGCTGATGGAATCAGCCAATCAGAATCTAGTTCAATCCGATTGGCCGATCCAATCAGCCAATCAGATTGAGCTCGCATTCTATTGGCTGATCGGAACAGCCAATAGAATGCGAGCTCAATCTGATTGGCTGATTGGATCAGCCAATAGGATTGAACTTGATTCTGATTGGCTGATTCCATCAGCCAATCAGAAAATTCCTACCTTAATTCCGATTGGCTGATAGAATCCTATCAGCCAATCGGAATTCGAGGGACGCCATCTTGGATGACGTCCCTTAAAGGAACAGTCATTCGTCGTTCAGTCGTCGGTCCGGATGGATGTTCCGCGCTGGAGGTCTTCAGGATCCTGCCACTTCGCTCCGGATGGAAGAAGATCGAAGATGCCGCTTGGAGAAGATGTTTGCCGGTCCGGATGTCCTCTTCTTGCCGGATAGGAGGAAGACTTTGGAGCCTCTTCTGGACCTCTTCAGCACCGGATTATGGATCGCCAACCCCCGCTTGGGTTGGATGAAGATCTTGGAGCCAGGACGGATCGGTGATACCTGGATGGTGAAGACAAGGTAGGAAGATCTTCAGGGGATTAGTGTTAGGTTTATTTAAGGGGGGTTTGGGTTAGATTAGGGGTATGTGGGTGGTGGGTTGTAATGTGGGGGGGGGTATTGTATGTTTTTTTTTACAGGCAAAAGAGCTGAAATTCTTGGGGCATGCCCCGCAAAGGGCCCTGTTCAGGGCTGGTAAGGTAAAAGAGCTTGTAACTTTTTTAATTTAGAATAGGGTAGGGAATTTTTTATTTTGGGGGGCTTTGTTATTTTATTAGGGGGCTTAGAGTAGGTGTAATTAGTTTAAAATTGTTGTAATATTTTTCTTATGTTTGTAAATATTTTTTTATTTTCTGTAACTTAGTTCTTTTTTATTTTTTGTACTTTAGCTAGTTTATTTAATTGTATTTATTTGTAGGAATTGTGTTTAATTAATTTATTGATAGTGTAGTGTTAGGTTAATTGTAGGTAGTTTATTTAATTATTTTATTGATAGGGTAGTGTTAGGTTTAATTATATCTTAGGTTAGGATTTATTTTACAGGTAAATTTGTTATTATTTTAACTAGGTAACTATTAAATAGTTCTTAACTATTTAATAGCTATTGTACCTGGTTAAAATAATTACAAAGTTGCCTGTAAAATAAATATTAATCCTAAAATAGCTATAATATAATTATAATTTATATTGTAGCTATATTAGGATTTATTTTACAGGTAAGTATTTAGCTTTAAATAGGAATCATTTATTTAATAAGAGTTAATTTATTTCGTTAGATAAAAATTATATTTAACTTAGGGGGGTGTTAGTGTTAGGGTTAGACTTAGCTTTAGGGGTTAATCCATTTATTAGAATAGCGGTGAGCTCCGATCGGAAGATTAGGGGTTAATAATTGAAGGTAGGTGTCGGCGATGTTAGGGAGGGCAGATTAGGGGTTAATACTATTTATGATAGGGTTAGTGAGGCGGATTAGGGGTTAATAACTTTATTATAGTAGTGCTCAGGTCCGCTCGGCAGATTAGGGGTTAATAAGTGTAGGCAGGTGTCGGCGACGTTGAGGGGGGCAGATTAGGGGTTAATAAATATAATATAGGGGTCGGCGGTGTTAGGGGCAGCAGATTAGGGGTACATAGGGATAATGTAGGTAGCGGCGGTTTACGGAGCGGCAGATTAGGGGTTAAAAAAATATGCAGGGGTCAGCGATAGCGGGGGCGGCAGATTAGGGGTTAGTAAGTGTAAGGTTAGGGGTGTTTAGACTCGGGGTACATGTTAGAGTGTTAGGTGCAGACGTAGGAAGTGTTTCCCCATAGGAAACAATGGGGCTGCGTTAGGAGCTGAACGCTGCTTTTTTGCAGGTGTTAGGTTTTTTTTCAGCTCAAACAGCCCCATTGTTTCCTATGGGGGAATCGTGCACGAGCACGTTTTTGAGGCCGGCCGCGTCCGTAAGCAACTCTGGTATCGAGAGTTGCATTTGCGGTAAAAATGCTCTACGCTCCTTTTTTGGAGCCTAACGCAGCATTTGTTTGAACTCTCGATACCAGAGTTAAATTTATGGTGCGGCCAGAAAAAAGCCCGCGGAGCGTTAACAGCCCTTTTACCGCCGAACTCCAAATCTAGGCCTTAGGTTTTTATATCACAGGTAAGTTTGTATTTATTTTAACTAGGTAGACTAGCTAGTAAACAGGTATTAACTATTTACTAACTACCTAGTTAAAATAAATACAAACTTACCTGTGAAATAAAAGTAAAACCTAAGCTGCCTTTTACTAAAACGTCACATTACAAAAATAAAAAAACCTACCATTACAAAAAATAAAAAACACTAAAATTACAAAAAATAAAAAACATTAAAATTACAAAACATAAAAAACGATCTTCATCCCAGCAGCTCCATATTCATCCAGGCAGTGAAGCATCTTCATCCAGCCGGCTCCATCTTCCTCCATTGAGGGACCGGCATCTTCTTCATCCCTGTGGAGGCGGAACGGTTGATGCGTGGAGGCGGAGGACCAAGGCCAAGGTCCAGGCGGAGGTCCATTGATCCGACGTGGAGCTCCTCTCTAATGCGATTGTCTGCCACACATTGAGGATTCAAATGCAAGGTACCCATTTTATACTTGGGGTACCATTGCATTCCTATTGGCTGAAAATTTTAAATCAACCAATAGGAATTAGAGCTGCTAAAATCCTATTGGCTGTTCAAATCAGCCAATAGGATTTAAGCAGCTCTCATTTCTATTGGCTGATTTGAATCAGTTTTTTTTTACAGGTAAAAGATCTGATTTTTTTAGGACAATGCCATACAAAAGGCCCTTTTAAGGGCTATTGGTAGTTTATTGTAGGCTAGGTTTTTTATTTTTTATTTGGGGGGGGGCTTTTTTATTTTGATAGGGCTATTAGATTAGGTGTAATTGTTTTTATTTTGGATAATTTTGCTTGTTATTTTTTGTAATTTAGTATTTTTATTTTTTTGTTATTTAGTATTTTTTTATTTTTTGTAATTTAGTATTTTTATTTTTTTGTAATTGTAGATTAATTTTTAAGTAGTGTTAGGTGTTTTTTATGTATTTCATTCATAGTTATTTTTATTTTAGTTTAATAGTAATGTTAGTTTAATATATTTTTTAATTTCACAGGTAAGTTTTTTTTATTTTAAGATAGGGATATTGTAATTCTAATTTAAAGTTAGGGGGTTGTTAGGTTTAGGGGTTAATAGTTTAATTTAGTTTTTGGTGATGTGGCGGCTGGCAGTTTAGGAGTTAATAGGTTTATTTAGTGGTAGTGATATGGGAGGCCAGAGGTTTAGGGGTTAATAACTTTATTATAGTGGTGATGATGTCGGGGAGTGGCGGAGTAGGGGTTAATAAATTGTATTAGTGGCGGCGATGTCGGGAGCGGCAGATTAGGGGTTAATAACTTTAATATAGTGTTTTACAATGTGCACTTTGTAACATTTTAATTATGAGTTTTGTGTAACAGTTTTGTTGCGTAAAACTCATAACTACTGCTCTCAGATTTTGAAACAGATCGTGTCGGTATAGGCTGTAATGCAAGCTTTTTAGCCTCAATGCAAAAATTGTAAGGGCAGCGCTATGGAAATCCCATGCAAAAACGTAATTTTTTTGAGTGCAGGACTGAAGTTGCGTTACAGGCTAAAAGGCTTGTGGTATAACTATACCGACAAGACTCGTAATGGCTGCGGTGCTGTTTTAACGCTGAAATGGCGATTTTTTCATCATTAAAACACAAACGCAAAACTCGTAATCTAGGTGATTGTTTTTATACTAGTACTATTTCAAAAAAAGTTTACTTTATACTAATATTTTTCAATAAAGGGAAAAAAGGTAACAAACACCATGCACACTTCACTACACCATGACATTTAATCTGACGACAGCAACCATTTCTTTTTATATACGTAGAGTGTTACTAAAGTCTGAGAAGAATCTTCCTATGTCTGAACGCTTTGTTGTGTTTTCAAGTACAGTTTGGACTTTTGCCAAAACCCGAAAAACTGTAGAAATGATGTCATATTATAATGCATATGGCTCATCTCCGCAACAAAATCTAGAGATAGACCAAGTAAAATGGGTAATAATGTTCATGATGTTTTCTATCTCATGTTTTTTTTTCTTACAGGTTCTAGTTCTTCAAGGTTAGAATAAGTTAGTTAACAGGTTTAAATTTAAAGACTTTATGTACCAAAAGATCATTGGGACTCAAAATGAATAATACAATTGTGGATAATACACTATTGCTCCTTATGTTTTACCATATGGAAGATGAGATTATGGTCATACATAAGTGAAGGTACAATGCTTTTGTCTAAATGTACACCATTAATCATATCCATTTGTTTTCCTCATTTTTCTGTGATATTGTTTGACTACTATTCTTTCTCTAGTTCAGTTGCAGAGGATTCCTCCATACAGCCTCTCCCCCTCACGCATTTCACACTCCTTCTTCTTTTTTACGTTAGGCCCAACCCAGCAGGGTCACACAGATACTGAAAAGGAAAAAAAAAAACATACTCTCTAAACATTCTGCTTCAACAATACTGGTTAACACAAGTTGCTACAATTTTATATATTCATATATCTATAGGGATTACATTTGAAGCTGAGGCACTCTATTCCTAAACATTTTATGTGGCCTTCGCCCCCCCCTCCTCCACTTCTTTCTTTCTCTTTATACTTTTGCTAAGAAGTTGTTCATAGATATATTCCAAACAGGTTGAACTAGGTTGAACTTCTCATATAGTGTTCACCCCCTCTATAGGTGGACAAATAAGTGGTGTTTATTCGCTCCTAATAGAGTTTCGTTATAAGTTTATTCCCATATTCATCCTTATAAAGGGACAGAGGACGGAGCAATTGGTTACTAGAGCACCCGTGGACAGAGCTCCCCCCCCCCCCTTTTTTTTTTTTTTTCTCTCTCTTCTTCACCCTTTCCCTTCTCGTCTCCTCTTTTCTTCCCCACTTACTTACTACCCTGTTTCCTGAGCTTGTCTGTATTGGAAAATAACTGGTTTAAGGTTTCTTTCCCATAATATGCAGGGTTTAAACTCCCCGACTAAAAGAAGTCTGCTTCTCAATCAACTTAGACGAAACCAAACCGATGTAGCATTTATTCAGGAAACACATTGGCTACAACAGAGAGGTGAGGCATTTAAATTTCGCAATTATTCACATATTTACAGGGCTTCCCACCACACTAAATCCAAGGGGGTTGCCATCCTGATTAGGGACTCAGTATGTTTTGAAGAAATTTATAGTGAAATAGACCCACAGGCGAGATACATCTTCCTGGTATGCAAGCTTAATAATACACTCTTTACTCTTGTAAATTTATACGCCCCAAATATTAAACAAACGCAATTCCTTAAAAAAATGTTCAAGAAGGTAACATCCATTAGGCAAGGAGAGCTATGTGTAGGAGGGGATTTTAATCTTACGTGGGACACTGACATAGATAAATTGGTTCCTCCTACACTTAAAAAAGATAGGTCTGCACAATCCAAGGCAGATGCGTTTAGGAGGTTGATGTTCCATTTCCAGTTATATGACGCTTGGCGGGCACATAATCCATCTGTACGGGATTACACTTTTTATTCGAATCCTCATGGGTCGTTTTCCAGGATAGACATATTCTTTTTTACGGCTAAACTTGTAAATAAGATGGAGGATTCCAAGATTCTCCCGATTTCGTGGTCAGACCATAACTCGGTGACCTTTGAGTTAGGCCCGATCATTCCTAGTGAGGGATTTATGTGGAGATTAGCGGATTGGTTAATCAAGTCTCCGGTAGACATACAAAACACCAATGAGATCATAACAGAATTCTTAAAACTAAATGATGATGGCCAAACAAGCTCTCAAAACCTCTGGGCTACCCTCAAAGCGTATTTGAGAGGTCATTATATCAAGTCAGTGGCAAAAGCTAAAAAGGAAAGAGGGGGCACATTAGCTGAAATAACATGTAAACTTAGAGACTGTCAGCTTAAAATCTCTAGAACTTATTCCATCAAGGGCAACAGACAATTAATACAAACGATTAAGAAACAGATAAGACATCTAGAACTACTGAGGGTTCAGAGAACTTTAGATAAGTTCAAGCAGAGATTTTATTATTGTAACAATAAGCCCACCACATTCTTAGCTAATAAATTGCGTAATCGAGCTGCTCAGAAACGAATAGTAGCTATCAATAGGGGTGATGTTAGGGTCTCCTCCCCAAAAGACATTGGACTAGCCTTCGGTGAATTTTATAGATCCCTGTACAACATTCAGTCTACCCACGGTAACCAGCTACCAATGAAAGATGCAATTAGTTCTTTTATGAAGTCTTTGGAGCTCCCTACTTTGTCAGAAGATCAAATAAAAGCCTTAAGAGGTCAAATCTTGATTGACGAAATAAAATTAGCTATTAAACAACTTAAGATGGAAAAAGCCTCTGGCCCAGATGGTTATTCGGGGAAGTTTTATAAGACATTCTCCCATCTTGTTATTCCTGTTCTATATAGATTCTTTAATGAGATCATGCAACAGGGGACGGTAGCCCAAGAGTTCCTAGAAGCAAACATAGTCACACTATTAAAACCTGATAAAAACCCAGCAGAATGTGGACGTTATAGACATTTATCATTGATAAATGTTGACACTAAGCTATATTCTAAAATTTTGGCTAATCGTCTAGCTAAAGGTGTGCCAACATTGATTCATGGGGATCAGGTAGGGTTCATCCCAGGTCAAGAGGGCCCTGATAATACTAGGAGATTGGTTCATACACTGTCGGAAGCTAAGAGAAGAAAGGTTCCCCTCCTTGCCCTGTCCCTAGACGCAGAAAAAGCGTTTGACAGGGTGAGGTGGGATTACCTATGGGAGACCTTGGGGAGCTTCAGTATCCCGCTACAATTTATAAGAGCAGTAAGGACCTTATATTCTTGCCCTACAGCGATTGTCAGGGGGGTGGGTTTTCAATCTGAAAAAATCATAGTGTCTAATGGAACAAGACAGGGATGCCCCCTATCTCCCCTATTATTCGCACTCGCAATAGAGCCACTTGCCCAAGCTATAAGAAGAGATGCTAAAATAGAAGGTGTTACATTTAGAGATTCTACCCATAAAATTGTGCTTTCCGCAGACAATGTTACCCTCATGCTGACCTCTCCCAAAACCTCTTTGCCCGCTCTTATGGATATTATCCATCGATTTGGAGAGCTCAGTTTTTATAAGCTAAATTTAGCTAAAACTGAAGTACTGGCGATCGGGATCCCAGATGAGGTAGTCTCGGACATCAAAAGTAGATAAACTTTCAAGTGGGCGGAGAATAGTATAAAACATTTAGGAGTACATCTTAGCCCTGATATGACCACTATGATAGATAGAAATTTTACTGACAGAATCCAAGAGTTTAAAAAGATTTTGGAGTCATGGGAATACTCATGGACAGGTAGAATAGCCTCTATTAAAATGTCATTTCTTCCAAAAATTACATACCTCTTTCGTTGCAACCCCATTCAAATACCAAGATCAATAATTAATAGATTACAAAGCATGATCTCTGTGTACATATGGAGGGGTGGGAAGCCGAGGATTTCTAGTTGTAGTCTACAAAGAACTATTAGACAAGGGGGTCTGTCATTACCAAGTATTCTAGCGTATCATGACGCAGCTAGGTTGTCTCATATTATGGGATGGAGTACTGCAGACTCTAATCTCAGATGGCAAGAAGTAGAGAGTGACATGCTACCTTTGAATATGAAGTTGACAGATCTAGTTTGGATCCCCGCACATTGCAGAGATAGACTAAGAATCACTCAACCAATTATACTTGATGCTCTAAGATTTTGGGATAAAAACAGACACAGAGGTCATCTAGCTCCACATCCATCTCCTATTCACCCTGTAGTGAGTGTAGCGTGGTGCTTACAGGAATTGCATATGAATATATGGCTTGAACACTGGGACGTATTGGTAGTAGACATACATGAGGGAATAGATCACTTTACACTTAACTCTTTTATGACTAAATATCATATCCCAGGAAAATTTAGTTTTGAGGCAATTAGGCTACTTAGTTTCTTGAGAAGTTGGGGTTTACAAAATAATGAGTGGAGGGAAAAAAACAAGTGGGAAACATGTTGGTTATCAGACCATAAACCCAGGGGCATGATGTCCTTTCTTTACTCTTTGTTAATTGAAGAACAAGCTTTAAATAAAACCTCGACACATTTGGCTTGGGAGAAAGATTTACATGAGACTTTTGATTTAGGCAATTGGCATAAAGCCAGAAGGTATTTACATTGTTCAACCCTTTGGGAAATTCATTATAAAATAGTTTGGAGATGGCATTTAGTACCTACACATTTGCACCAATACTATCCTACTTCCTCCCCAGTATGCTGGAGAAATTGTGGTCAGAAGGGTACCTGGATGCATATCTGGTGGGAGTGTCCACAGATTAGGCCTTTTTGGTGTATATGCATGAAACTATTGGGAGATCTGCACTACAACTTCCCTTTTTCTCCCTCACTCAGTCTATTACATTTAAATTTTCCTAGATTGCCTTTGCAGAGAAAGATTTTTCTAATTTATTTCTTCACGGCTGTTAAATTAATATTTGCCAGAAAGTGGAAACAGGTTTTACCCCCCTCCATCCAAAACGTTGTAGAGCATCTTACATATATGAAACAAATGGAAAAATACGTATATGCTCAAATAGGGAAGTCTTACCTACACACTAAGATATGGGAGAGTTGGACTGAACTATATGGGGAGATACAGTAAGAAAATAGAGTGAAATAGAATACGGAGACACGTATAATGCTTCCACTAGTAAGAGTTGTTCACCACTTTTATCCTCTCCCATACCCGTATCTACTTTATCCCCCCCCCCCCTTTTTTTTTTCCCTGTCCATGGGTGTGGAAAGATTGTAACACCCCTTGATCGGTCCTCATACTATATCTATTCAAAGGGAATTGCTTGTTTTGACTTCCTATATTATGTAATGACTTAGATAATGAATACATTCTTATTGCATTTAATGTTTCTCTCTATAAGATGTATAAGTTTCATGGATGTGTATTTAATCTAAAGGTTATTATGTTACACCATAGGAAATAAAACGAAAAAGAGGTGAATATGGTTCACAAATCATACATTTTGTACCTATGTAAAATGTTGCTAGCTCCTTGTATATATGGTATATCGAGGGTAAGTTGTTTTTATGATGTCATTAATATTTCATGTGGATTGATGATATGTTACATGTGAATGTTTGATATAATACAATAATACTTATACCATATTAGTGTATTTTGCCTTGTTGTAATATCTCAATAAAAAATCTGTGATTTAAAAAAAAAAAAAGTGGCAGTGCAAGTACCACCAGCATCGAAGATCACCCTACCTTGAGAAGTCTTCACCCAACCGGGACGAAGTCCTCAACGAACCCGTCAGAAGTGGTCCTCCAGATGAGCAGAAGTCTTCATCCAAGCCGGCATCTTCTATCTTCATCCATCCGACACGGAGCTGGTCCGTCTTCAAGACATCCGACGCGGAGCATCCTCTTCTTTCTTCATCCGACGACTGAATGAAAGTTCCTTTAAATGATGTCATCCAAGATGGCATCCCTTCAATTCCGATTGGCTGATAGAATTCTATCAGCCAATCGAAATTAAGGTAGAAAAAATCCTATTGGCTGATTAGAACAGCCAATAGGATTGAGGTCGCATTCTATTGGCTGTTCCAATCAGCCGATAGGATTGAAGTTCAATCCTATTGGCTGAGTGCATCAGTCAAAAGGATTTTTTTCTACCTTAATTCCGATTGGCTAATAGAATTCTATCAGCCAATCGGAATTGAAGGGACACCATCTTGGATGACGTCATTTAAAGGAACCTTCATTCAGTCGTCGGATGAAGATAGAAGAGGATGCTCCGCGTCGGATGTCTTGAAGATGGACCCGCTCCGCGCCGGATGGATAAAGATATAAGATGCTGTCTGGATGAAGACTTCTGCCCATCTGGAGGACCACTTCACCCCGGTTTCGTTGATGACTTCGGCCCAGTTGGGTGAAGACTTCTCAAGGTAGGGTGATCTTCAAGGGGTTAGTGTTAGGTTTTATTAAGGGGGGATTGGGTTTTAATTGTGTGGGTGGTGGGTTTTAATGTTGGCCGGGTATTGTACTTTTTTTTTACAGGTAAAAGACTTTGGGGCAATGATGCCTTTTAAGGGCTATTTGTAATTTAGTATAGGGTAGCGCTTTTTATTATTTTGGGGGGCTTTTTTATTTTCTGTAATTTAGAGGGTTTTTTTTGTACTTTAGTTATTTTTAGTTAATTGTATTTAATGTTAGGTAATTGTAGTTAATTAATTTAATTTATTTAATGATAGTTTAGTGTTAGGTGTAATTGTAACTTAGGTTAGGATTTATTTTACAGGTAATTTTGTATTTATTTTAGCTAGGTAGCTATTAAATAGTTAATAACT
Source organism: Bombina bombina (assembly GCF_027579735.1). Lineage (NCBI taxonomy): Eukaryota > Metazoa > Chordata > Amphibia > Anura > Bombinatoridae > Bombina > Bombina bombina. The sequence goes on along the minus strand of NC_069501.1, from coordinate 961,874,072 downwards.
ATTTAATAACTATTTTACCTAGTTAAAATAAATACAAAGTTGCCTGTAAAATAAAAATACATACTAAGCTAGCTACAATGTAACTATTAGTTATAGTTACATTGTATCAGCCGATTGGCTGATAGAATTCTATCAGCCAATCGAAATTAAGGTAGAAAAAATCCTATTGGCTGATTAGAACAGCCAATAGGATTGAGGTCGCATTCTATTGGCTGTTCCAATCAGCCGATAGGATTGAAGTTCAATCCTATTGGCTGAGTGCATCAGTCAAAAGGATTTTTTTCTACCTTAATTCCGATTGGCTAATAGAATTCTATCAGTCAATTGGAATTGAAGGGACACCATCTTGGATGACGTCATTTAAAGGAACCTTCATTCAGTCGTCGGATGAAGATAGAAGAGGATGCTCCGCGTCAGATGTCTTGAAGATGGACCCGCTCCGCGCCGGATGGATAAAGATATAAGATGCTGTCTGGATGAAGACTTCTGCCCATCTGGAGGACCACTTCACCCCGGTTTCGTTGATGACTTCGGCCCAGTTGGGTGAAGACTTCTCAAGGTAGGGTGATCTTCAAGGGGTTAGTGTTAGGTTTTATTAAGGGGGGATTGGGTTTTAATTGTGTGGGTGGTGGGTTTTAATGTTGGCCGGGTATTGTACTTTTTTTTTACAGGTAAAAGACTTTGGGGCAATGATGCCTTTTAAGGGCTATTTGTAATTTAGTATAGGGTAGCGCTTTTTATTATTTTGGGGGGCTTTTTTATTTTCTGTAATTTAGAGGGGTTTTTTTTGTACTTTAGTTATTTTTAGTTAATTGTATTTAATGTTAGGTAATTGTAGTTAATTAATTTAATTTATTTAATGATAGTTTAGTGTTAGGTGTAATTGTAACTTAGGTTAGGATTTATTTTACAGGTAATTTTGTATTTATTTTAGCTAGGTAGCTATTAAATAGTTAATAACTATTTAATAACTATTTTACCTAGTTAAAATAAATACAAAGTTGCCTGTAAAATAAAAATACATACTAAGGTAGCTACAATGTAACTATTAGTTATATTGTAGCTATCTTAGGGTTTATTTTATATGTAAGTATTTATTTTTAAATAGGAATAATTTAGTTAATTGTAGTAATTTTATTTAGATTTATTTAAATTATATTTAAGTTAGGGGGGTTAGGGTTAGACTTAGGTTTAGGGGTTAATAACTTTAATATAGTGGCAGCAACGTTGGGATGGCAGATTAGGGGTTAATAATTGTAGGTAGGTGGCGGCAACATTGGGGGAGGCAGAGTAGGGGTTAATAAATAAAATGTATTTGTCGGCGATGTTGGGGGCAGCAGATTAGGGGTTCATAAGTATAATGTAGGTGGCGGCAGTGTCCGGAGCGGAAGATTAGGGGTTAATAATATAATGCAGGTGGCGGCGATGTCGGGGGCGGCAGATAATATAGATACAATATAATTGTATTAGGATATACAACTGTGTATAGATGGCTCAGATCTATATAATCAATTATAACTTAGCCCAAAAGAAAATCAGAATAGAGAATTCCATCATATATTATTAGCATTCATACTATAATCTTTATTAATCAAATATATGAAAAGAAGAGAAAAAATCCACACATACAATAGCTACAGCTAAAGTTAAAATCACTTAAACCCAGTTGTGACGTCAACCATCCATATGTATTAAGGATTGAAAGAGTAAACGTATCTAAGCCAGCAGCACAATTCTAAATATAGGCTAAGCCCTTACAATTCGAGGGCTGATTACAGTTAATGTTACTGATATACATGTGCTGCTGAGCAAAAGGTATTGAAAGTACGATTAGAATTTATATTTTTACAACATAGGTAAGCAAATTAAAAGAGAGGGTGTCAGGGTGCCAGGAATCAGACTGAGACAAGAAGTGCAAAAATAATCACACCTTTATTAATAACAAAAAATAATAAAAAGTCCACAAGTGAAATAACAAGCCAGGAGTCAAAACCAGAGCTGGTAGTCAGACAAGCAGAGTCAGGAGCCAAAGCGAATAGTCAGATGAGCCGGAATCAGGAACAAGGAAAACAGCAGTGTCAGGAACAAGCCAGGGATCAGGAACCAGGAAGGACATCAGGCAGCCAGGTAATACACAGGAACTCTCACAAACAGGTCTGAGACAACGCAAAGGCAAATCATACTGAACAGAGGCCCTTTAAATAATAAGTGATGACATCACAATTCTGAGACTGCATCCTGTCTCACATGGATGATGCACACCAGTCTGGCCATAAAAGGAAGTGCAGGAAGTGAGCAGCATCCCCCACAATGCACCATAGTCAGGAAGAGAGGTGAGTAAAATGGCTGCCAGCAGCACATGGCAAACACAAGAGGGAAAAAACCCTGACAGTACCCTCCCCTCAATGACCCCTCCCACGCGGGAGGATACAAGGCTTATTGGGGAAACGGGTATGGAAGGCATGGAGGAGAGCGGGAGCATGAACATCAGAGGAGGGAACCCATGAACACTCCTCTGGACCGTAGCCCCTCCAGTGAACCAAATACTGTACACGGCCCCTGGACATATGAGAGTCAATAATGCTGCTGACCTCATACTCCTCATGGTTGTCAACAAAGATAGGACAGGGACGAGACAACACAGTGGTAAACCAATTACAAACCAATGTTTTCAAGAGGGAGACATGAAAAACATTGGAGATGCGCATAGCAGGAGGAAGGTCAAGAGCGTAGGTGACAGGATTAACCCGTCGGAGTATTCAAAAAGGACCAACATAACGGGGAGACAATTTATTGGAAGGCACACAAAGGTTCAAGTTGCGGGAGAACAGCCAAACTCTCTCACCAACCTGGTAGGAAGGTGCGGGCAGACTACTACGATCAGCCTGGAACTTTTGGCGCTGCATAGAACGATGAAGGCAATCCTGAATCTGCACCCACGTGGAACGGAGTTACCGGAGATGCTCCTCCAAAGCCGGAATACCCTGAGACATGAATGAATTGGGCAACAAGGATGGTGGAAACCCAAAATTCGCCATGAACGGGGATAATAGCACTATTACGAGCAAACTCTGCCCAAGGTAACAGTTCAGACCAATTATTGTGGTGATCTGAGACATAGCAACGGAGGAACTGTTCCAGAGCTTGATTAGACCGTTCTGCAGCCCCATTGGATTGAGGGTGATATGCCGATGAGAAGGAAAGCTGGATCCCCATTTGAGCACAAAAGGAATGCCAAAATCTGGAGACAAACTGGCTACCCTGGTCCGACACTATCTTCTTGGGTAACCCATGTAAACAGAAGACCTCCCGGGCAAAAATTGAAGCAAGCTCCTGAGCAGTAGGCAGCTTCATCAAGGGAATGCAATGTGACATTTTAGAAAAATGGTCAACCACCATAAGGACAACAGTATTGCCATTGGAAACAGGGAGCTCGACAATGAAGTCCATTGAAAGATGTGTCCAAGGACGCTCACCATTAGCAATAGGTTGAAGAAGACACACAGGAAGACATTGAGGAGTCTTATTCTGTGCACAAACTGAGCAGGAGGCAACATACGCATCAACATCAGAACGTAGACCTGGCCACCAGAATTGTCAAGTGACAGACCAAATCATTTTCTTGCTTGGGTGACCTGCGGTTTTAGGATAGTGGTAAGTGTGCAAAAGTTTAGTTTGAAGATTCTCAGGAAAAAAACACTTACCACTAGGTTTCTCAGGAGGGGCATTGGTTTGTGCAGTCAGGATCTCCTCCCCCAAGGGAGAAGTCAAATTAGTATGTATGGTAGCCAAAATATAGTCAGGAGGTATAACAGGAGTAGGTACAGACTCCTCCTTGGACAGAGGCGAAAATTGTTGAGAGAGGGCATCAGCCCTAACATTCTTACTACCAGGCAGGTAGGAGACCACATAATTAAACTGAGACAAAAATAGAGCCCATCTGGCCTGTCGGGGCAACAAACGTTTTGCTTCAGATAGATAAGTTAAATTCTTGTGGTCAGTAAGAATGAGCACTGGCACGCTAGTACCCTCGAGAAATTGCCTCCATTCCTTGAGTGCCAAAATTATGGCCAGTAATTCCCTGTCGCCAATTTCATAAATGCACTCTGCTGGAGACAATTTCTTAGAGAAGAAACCACACGGATGCAAGGGACTATCAGGCGTAGGACGCTGAGACAAGAGGGCACCTACTCCAGTCTCAGACGCATCGACCTCAAGAACAAAAGGCAGGACAGGGTTAGGATGAGCCAGAACTGGAGCGGCAGCAAAGGCAGTCTTAAGACTATCAAAGGCCTTAAAGGCAGTAGGTGACCAATGGAGTGGATCATTCTGTTTACGGGTCATGTCTGTGATAGGTTTTGACCAAGGAAGAAAAGTTTTTAATAAACTTTCTATAGTAATTGGTGAACCCCAAAAAATGTTAAATAGACCGAAGACCAACTGGGCGAGTCCACTGCAGAACTGCAAATAACTTGTCAGGATCAATGGAGAACCCTGCAACGGAGATAATATAACCTAGGAAGGTTACTTGTGTCTGGTGGAACTCACATTTCTCGAGTTTACAAAACTGGCCGTTCTCATGTAGTCTCTGAAGAACCCATGTAACATCAGAACGATGAGCCTCAAGTGTGAATGAGTGTATGAGGATGTCGTCTAAGTACACCAAAACATACTGTTGAAACATATCTCGTAGGACATCATTAATAAATTCCTGAAAAACAGCAGGAGCATTACATTGGCCAAGGGCATTACAAGATACTCATAATGCCCGCTCCTGGTGTTAAATGCTGTTTTCCATTCGTGGCCCTCCTTAATCCTAACAAGGTTGTACTATCCTTTTAAATCAAGTTTAGTAAAGACTGTAGCTCCCTTGAGGTGGTCAAAGAGTTCCGTAATAAGCGGAATAGGGTAAGCATTCTTAATGGTAAGACGATTAAGACCCCTATAATCGATACATGGTCTTAACTCGCCACCCTTTTTCTTCACAAAGAAGAAGCCAGCCCCTGCAGGAGAGCAGGATTTGCGGCAACATATTCCTCCATAGCACAATTCTCTGCAACAGACAGAGGCCCCTAGGAGGAATGGCTCTGGGTTGCAGGTCTATGGTACAATCATAAGACCAGTGAGGAGGCAACTTACTGGCAGGCACCTTGTCAAACACGTCTAGGAATTCTCGGTACTCCTCTGGCAAATGAGATACCGAAGAAGTGCACAAGACTTTAACTGGTTTCCGAAGACAAGTGGAAATACATTGCGGGGACCACGACAAAGTTTCGGACCTGCGCCAGTCAAGACTGGGATTATGCTTTTGGAGCCAGGGATAACCCAGAACAACCGGAAAATGCGGAGAGTTTATCACCTGGAACTGGAACTGGAGGGTTTCAAAATGGAGAGCCCCAACAGCCATGGACAACGGAGCAGTTGCGTGAGTAACAAGTGCGGGCTGAAGGGGCCTGCCATCAATGGTCTCAATAGCAAGCGGTACGGACCGAGGCAAAACAGGAATGGAGTGCTTTGATAGAAAAGCACTGTCAATGAAATAGCCCGCAGCACCGGAGTCAACAAGAGACTGAGTGACTATGGAGGAGTCCCCCCAGGAAAGGACAACCGTGACCAAAAGTTTCTCCTTAAGCTGTTCCAGGGATGAGGATAAACCACCCAAGGTCTGCCCCCGACAGGACCTTAGGTGTGAGCGTTTCCCGGCTGTGTAGGACAAGACTTCAAAAGGTGACGCGGAGAGACGCGTGAATCCCAGCTTCATCGGCTCAGCAGTACCTGGTGACTTGGGACCAAGAGGCATGGGAGGAGAGGGAGGCATGGGTGGGAATGAACACGTAGGAGACAATGGAACAGGAGGCTTCTGCAAGCGCTCCTTGAAAGAGGGCCTCTCTCTGAGTCTGATGTCAATTAGGATCAAGAAAGACACCAATGCCTCGAGATCCTCTGGTAAATCTCTGGCAGCAACTTTGTCTTTAATCACATCAGAGATCCCATGAAAGAAGGAGGCAACAAGGGATTCATTGTTCCAAGCTACCTCTGCGGCAAGCGTACGGAACTCAATAACAACTGAGCAACAGATCTTGTACCTTGCTGAATGGACATGAGTTGTTTAGCAGCAGAGGAGGAGCAAGCCGGAACATCAAATACCCTTCAAAATTACAGGTTTATTAGTCTCCCACAAGGGACTAGCCCAGACAAAAGCTGTGTCAGAGAGTAACGAGATGAGACATCCCACCTTAGCTCTTTCAGAGGGAAATGCCTGAGGTAATATCTCAAAGTAAATGCCCACCTGGTTCAAAAACCCTCTGCACTGAATAGGATCACCTCCATATCGCTGAGGTAAAGGTGCAGAACTGGACATGCTCCTGGTAGGCATAGGTGCAGCAGCGGAAACAGGAGCAGCCATAACTTGTGGAACACTTTGGTCTAAATGTGCAGTGAGAGTCAGCAGGGTTTGCAGGGCTAGTGCAAATTGATCCAAGCAGTGATCCTGTTCATCCATCCTGGAAATTATGGCAGGTAAAGGTGGATTATTAGCACCATCAGGATTCATGGCCTTTGCGTAATGTCAGGGTGCAAGGAATCAGACTGAGACGAGAAGTGCAAAAATAATCACACCTTTATTAATAACAAAAAATAATAAAAAGTCCACAAGTCAAATAACAAGCCAGGAGTCAAAACCAGAGCTGGTATTCAGACGAGCCGAGTCAGGAGCCAATGCGAATAGTCAGACAAGCCGGAATCAGGAACAAGGAAAACAGCAGTGTCAGGAACAAGCCAGGGATCAGGAACCAGGAAGGACGTCAGGCAGCCAACACAGAAGGACGTCAGGCAGCCAAGTCAGCAGACAACACTAAGGCAAAGCATACTGAACAGAGGCCCTTTAAATAATAAGTGATTCGTTACCTAACCTTTACCAAACTTTAACAACATTCTCTGCCATATCGGGATTTTAAATAAACGCAGTAAAGTGTGAAGCCCTACCTATTGCGATTCCCCAACTGACTCAGACATTGCTAGAAACTAATTTTAACTTTAAATGGATGAAACACTCCTTAAAATAACTTGGAATTCATCTTCCTACCTGCCCCTCACAACTATACAAAGTAAACTATATCCCACTGTTCAAACAAATTAAAAAAGATTTATCAAGGTGGAAAACCTATAAATTTTCATGGCTAGGTAGAGTGGCCGCGGTTAAGATGACAGCCTTGCCAAGGATCCTATATCTTTTTAGAACGCTCCCTATCCAAATTGTAAAAACAGATATAGATTCATTGCAAAAAGAGATACTAATGTACATTAGAGGAGACAAAACTAACAGGATTGCTAAGTCAATCTTGACTAGACACAGGAAACTGGGAGGTATCGGGGCCCCTAATTTAATGGAATATTACCATGCTGCCAAATTAGCGCAAGACAGCCTATTGTTAAAAAGAAATAAAGAGATTATCTGGCCTACCTTAGAAACAACACTGGGTGGCTGGGGGAAAATGATACCATTATTTGGGATCCTGAGAGAACACAATCCAAACAAGAATCATATAGGCCTTACACTACAAATCTTACAATAGCCACCTGGAAGAAAGCAAGAACCAAATATTACCTTATTCCACAATATTCCTTATATATCCCAATAAAATATATTTTGCCCAGGGAACTCTGGGATCAGCTACAGAAATGGGAAAATAAGGGTCTCTATAGAGTGGCAGACTTTATAGAGGGAGGAACTACACTTACATTTAATCAACTTCAGGAAAAATTAACCCCCTTGAAATTGAGATGGTACTTATACCTACAGATACACTCAGCCACCCAGACATATCTGAAACATCCAAGAGACAAGAATACCTCACCACTAGAACACCTGTGTAAATCGGAAGACAGAGACAAACACACTATTTCTATTCTCTATACAAATATCCAGGTCTCGCAGAGTAATACCATAACCTCCACTATGATGGCTTGGGAAAGAGAATTACACATCTCTAGAGAAATTAAAGAGTGGGAAATAATATTTCAAAAGGCAGAGAAGGGACTCATAAGTGTAGATCTTAAGGAAAATGTAATCAAGACTATACACCAATGGTATCTAACACCCACAAGGACGGCTCATATGCACACACAGGGAAGTCCCTTATGTTATAGAGGATGTGGAGAAATAGGAACATACAAGCATATGTGGTGGGATTGCAGAGAAATTACAGGGATATGGAAACAACTATCCTCCTTTCTTAGTCGCATATTGAACGAAAATATAGATCTTACAATCCAACAGGCCCTCCTACATATACATATTAGTAAACTTAATAAACATATCAACACGTTTATTAGGATACTGTGTACAGTTACAAGGACATGCATAGCCAGACATTGGAAGACAGGTAGCCCAACCTGGACAGAAATTTAAATATTCAATATACATATAATATGTATGAGCTGGCATCACACACTTTAGACAATAGAGAGGCTGTCCTAGCGATATGGTATTACTGGATAACTAAATAGATCACGGAAATGCAAGCAGAATGAGAGTTATTTCATCTACTGTGGAACACTTCACAAAAATAAACCTAAGTTGTGTCGTCACTCCCCCCCCCCCTTTGTGTCGTCACTTCCCCCCCCCCTCCTCCCTTCCCCTCTTCAAACCTGATTTATATAACTTTACCTCCTCAGGATGCTATAATTTTTTTAAAGTTGAACTATGTTGAGTTGATGCAGTTGACCTAAGATACCATGAAACCTCTAAGGTAACTCAACAAAAGGTTAATATGGAAACTAGATTAGATAATTGCTCTACCCCTTAAGAGAGACTTCCTGACACCAAAGAAGATACTTGAATATACCATCACTTGAAATAGATGACCTTTGAATATTACCACCTATCTTTCATTGAAGAACCCAAAAGGACATTTAAATATTATTAGAAATGAGTAGAGCACGGTAAAATTTATTATACTAGCTAAACTGTTTGCTACATAAGCAATGTTATATTGTTTGATTGCTTCCTAAGCTTTATGAAGATGTAAATGCATGTAGAGGAAGGTATGTTTGTAATTGTTTTAAAGTTTCAAAATAATGACAATAAAAAATATTCAAACATAAATAATAAGTGATGACATCACAATTCTGAGACTGCATCCTGTCTCACGTGGATGATGCACACCAGTCTGGCCATAAAAGGAAGTGCAGGACGTGAGCAGCATCCCCCACAATGCACCATAGTCAGGAAGAGAGGTGAGTAAAATGGCTGCCAGCAGCACATGGCAAACACAACAGGGAAAAAAACCCTGACAGAGGGAGACAAGGCTTCTCCCAGAGGACCCCTGACGCGCGTTTCACAAAAAACGCTTCCACAGAGGGGCTAGGGGTGTTTAGACTCGGGGTTCATGTTAGGGTGTTAGGTGTAGACATAACTTTTATTTCCCCTTAGGAATCAATGGGGCTGTGTTAGGAGCTGAACGCTGCTCACCGCTAACGTAAGCGGCACTGGTATTACAGTGAGATGTGGAGCAAAATTTTGCTCTCCGCTCACTTTTCTGCGGCTAACGCCGGGTTTGTAAAAACCCATAATACCAGCGCTGTCTGTAGGTGAGCAGTGAGCATAAACTGCTTGTTAGCACCGCACACCATTACCGACAAAACTCGTAATCTAGGCGTTTATTATTATGCTTACACAATGCTCCTTAAAGTGAACTACTACACATATATATGAATAATACATTCACACTGACAAGGCACTTAAGGATAGACTTAAAACTTTTGATTTATATCTTTGTTTATATTTTTCACTAAACAAACTGAGGAAGAGGAGGTTAGTCTAATGTTGATGCCACACTAAGCAAGTGTTGAATGCCAGTCTAACTCCAACCTCTGCCCAAATATGTAAGGACATTGCTTTTACCTTCCAAGAGGAGGAATTAGATTATGATGAGCCAGAGGTGTCTTTAATAGAGAAGGGTGTAGGGGATGACTCTAGAAATACTGACTCTCCCCAGTCATCATCATCACCACCTCCTTCTTGTAGTTCTTCTGGATCTGTGCCAAGTCAAATACACCATAGTGACATCCCAGAATGAGTTTAATTTTCTTCTTCTGCAAGGGCTAGGCCTAGTCCTCCTTCAACCACCACTAGCTGTGCCTCCACTACCACTATTATCAGCAGATGCAGATCCAGTGGAGGCACTACAAGGCAGGAGGAGAGCAGTAGCCCTCCTCTACTTAACGGCATGCAGTCGCTGGTTCAAAGCACTGTGGGAAGGTGTGGGAGCACTTTGAAAGTTTGGGATACTTGCTAGTTGCAAAATTTGAGGCAAAGATATTAGTCATGGTTAAGTATTGGGACATCTTTCAAGTGCAGGGATGAACCAACGCTTAAATTCACACCATAAGGCTATTATTATTGGTAAGCAGAGTAGGAGCAGCAATGCCACAGAAAGCTGCAGCACTCCAAGATTGGCTTTTACCTCAATAAGTAGTGATAACACCAGTCAGAACAGAGGACAATCTTCAACATTGTCTGTCCTCACAAAAGCAGGGTCAGAGAAAATGGCAGATAAAGGTAGTCATCCTCAGCAGCAGAGCACCCTTGAGCAGTTTGGTGGTTTCCATTCAAGAGGGATGTCCAAACAGCAGTCCAATAATGTGACACAGCTTATTAGACGCCAATAGTAGATGTCCTGATCTCACTATATCATGTGCCATCTTAAACCACCTTTAGCAGGAATGGGATACCTTAACTTTACTGTTTCTGCATGGCACTGCTGAAGGAAGAGATGTCAAAGGCTACTGGCAGAGTGTACACTTCAATTCAGACCTATGGAGTGCACCCAGTGCACAGCACTCCTTCCTATCATTGAGGGCGCACTGGTGGACACACAATGCCTCTGGAGAGAGATCCTGGCTGGAAGGCAACAGAAACTTGGGTAGCATTCCTTCCTTCTCCACATAGAGGTTAGGGATCACCCACCAGCATACCTCATCCAACATTTTGGCAGGCCTGAAATAAATGCTGAAGCAATGGGTTGGAGAGCAGGCTTGCACCAATGTTCACATGGGCTTCATAGTTACAGATAGAGCATCTAACATGGTCAAAGCGCACATCCTACATCTTGTTGTGAGAGCCTCTCTCCCAAGTGACAGGGAAGACAGGCTAGCTAACATCATAGAGTGCTGTTGTAAGATCACTGGACACTTCCACTGCAGTGTAAAGGGTAGTCAGATGTTGAGGAATAACCAAGACACCACAGGTCTGCCCCAGCACTGCCTTCGGCAATATGTGTCTAATCATTGAAACTTTAATTTGGACATGTTGGAGCTGATCCTGGAACAGCAGAGGGCAAAACACTCCTTGTCTTCCCAAGAGCACATTGGGGTGATGTACTATTTTGTTAGAGAAGAATGCATGACAGTTGGATGGGTAATAGAAGTCCTTAAGCCAATCAGAGACACCACTGAAGACCTAAGTCAAGATAGCGCAAGCCTGGGTCAGGTATTACCAATCTTTTATCACCTGATTAGCATAATGGACAACTTCCTTGATGGTAGTGAGGATCTACCTGGTGGTATCCCCTATGCTGAGGTATCCTCTTTAATGAAGAAGCTGAGGGAGGAGTTAAAGAAAAGCGTGCGTGATTTGCTTGACTTGCCACATTACATGCTAGCTGCCCTGTGTGATCCAAGGCTGAAGGGTATAATAGCAAACCATACAAAATCTCTGTCATTTTGGATGGATAAGCTTGTGCAAAAGGGTAAAGGAGCTTCAAAGAAAAAGGAGTATGTTGAGAGAGGGAGAAGATTAGGAGCATGAGGCAGCTCCTTGTGGAAGCGGCAGCAGCAATGGTACCCACTTTTCTTCCCCCTCATCTTCCATTGCTCATCATCATGGACACAGTGAAACAGCCCAGAAAAGCAACCAAATTTTGGTCCAGAGTTCTGGATAATCTGGTCAGGCCCACCCATACACCTACAAGTGAGAGTAGAGCTTCAGAGATAGTAAAACCTACCTGAATGAACCTCCATAAACTTCTACTTCTTATCAATTAGTATACTGGGATCAGAAGTCTACTGTCTGGAATGCCCTATCTGTAGTTGCCCAGCAACTTCTTTCATGTCCTACTAGCAGTGTCCAAAGTACGAGAATATTCTTTATAACTGCCTCAGCATTCACGGCTTGAGCCTACCCTTATGGAGTGGATGACATTTTTAAAATTCAATGTGCCGAAGATTGGATACCCTACATTACAGTTCTAGGATGATTGAATTCAGAAGAACTGTAAACATACTCTAGTAAAATGTGGTACTACTAATATCCTTTGCCCACCACCAGGGTAATGGATCCAAAATCTCAACGCCAATTACTAAGACTTTGATACTGTATGCTTCTGTGTTCACACGCAGCCTGCATTCCATAGCTTGAGTTCATTGAAGCTATACTCTCGGTGTGACTGTCTGTTTACCAAACATGATATTTTTAAATAAATCCTTTGCCCACCGCCAGAGTGAGGGACCCAAAGTCTCAGCGCCAATTAGGCTGCCTGCCATCCACACCTTGATTTCATTGAAACTTTACTCTCTGTGTGACTGTCTGTGTCTGCATGTTTTTTTATAGTGTGTATGTCTTTTTAAACTTTTTTTCAGGGATTTGATTAGTGAAAATTCCCTTTAAGAAGGGGGTGTCAAGTTGAGTCACCTATTCCTATGATTAAGTGCCCACTTGCAGCACAAAACACGTAAGGATGTTATTCTGTTCTGTGCCATTGTTTTAAATTTTTTTTCATTAAAATAGTAATTTTAATTTCACAACTTGCCTCCTTATTTTTTTGTTTTCTGAGATTACTTGCGGCTTTCGCTTAGCCGTGTCTAGCTTGCACCTCTCGGGACTGTGTGTGACTCCTCCTGCAGCTCTGGCTGTGTCCAGCTTCCTCTGACACACCCAGGGATCTGCAGCGGCCTGGTTTGTTTGTCTTTGTCTGTGTCTGTTAACCAAACATGAAATTATTTAATTAAATCCTTTGCCTACAACTAGGATGAAGGACCCAAGGTCTCAGTGTCAATTGCTAAGACTTTGATACTGCATAATACTATGTCCACACGCTGCCTGCCTTCCACACCTTGAGTTCATTGTGGCTACACTCTAGGTGTGACTGTCTGTGTCTGTTAACCAAATATGATATTATTTAATTAAATCCTTTGCCCACCGACAGAGTAAGGGATCCAAGGTCTCAGCGCCAATTACTGAGACTTTAATATACTGACTATGCTACTGTGTCCACATGCTACCTACCTTCCACACCTTGAGTTCATTGAAACTACACTCTTGGTGTGACTGTCTGTTAACCAAACATTATATAATATTTGATTACATATTTTGCCAACCGTCAGAGTGAGGGACCCAAAGTCTCAGCGTCAATTACTGAGACTTTGATACTGTATGCTTCTGTGTCCATGCATCTATGTTGCCTGCCTTCCACAACTTGAGTTCATTGAAGCTACACTCTCTGTGTGACTGTCTGTGTCTGTTAACAAAACATGATATAATATTTAATTAAGTCCTTTTCCCACCCCAAGGGTGAGGGACCCAAAGTACAAATTAGTGAGACTTTAATACTTTATGCGATTTTGTTGTCAAACTGCCTGCATTCCATACCTTGAGTTCATTAAAGTTATACTCTCAGTGTGACTTTCTGTGTCTGTTAACCAAACATGATTTAATATTTACTTAAATCTTTTGCCCACTGCAAGGGTGAGGGACCCAAGGTCTAAGCACCAATTGCTGAGACTTTGATACTGTATAATACTATGTCCACACGCTGCCTGCCTTCCACACCTTGAGTTCATTAAAGCTACACTATCAGTGTGACTGTTTGTGTCTGTTTACAAAACATGGAAGTCAGGATAGCACAAGCCTGGGTCAGGTAGTATTAATCTTTTATCATAAGAGGCCTAGTGGGTGTGGCCTTCCATACATACATTTTTAGCTATACCACTACCTCACTCCAAATTTAACCCTTAAAGGGCCATAATACCCAAATGTTGAAATACTTGAAAGTGCTGCAGCATAGCTGTAAAAGACTGACTAGAAAATATCACCTGAACATCTCTATGTAAAAAAGAAAGATATTTTACCTCAAAAGTTCCTCAGTAGCTACATCCCATTGTAAAGGACTTCTAAGCAGCAAATCATTATGTCTGTTCCGGGACAGCTAAGGGGTTGAGCCTTGTGCACTCATGTTATTGCCCTATTCAGTTTAAAGGAAGTTTACTATGAAATCTCATGAGAGTTAAGTCAAATCTCATGAGATCACAGTAAAAGAATTCATGACTTCAGCACTGTTGATGCTGATTGGCTGCAGTTCATTTCTTCATTTTTTTTATTTTTTTTTTACCTGCAGCTGGGAGCAGCTGAGTATAACTTTTTACACAGAACTTACTCTGCTGAGCTGAGGAGATTGTGAGGTAAACTATCTTCCTTTTCTACATAAAGATGCTCAGGTTATATTTTCCTGTAATTTTTTTACAGTTATACTGCATCAGTTTAAAGTGATTTAGTATATGAGTATTATGTCCCTTTAAGTTAAAAACAATGTGAACAGTAGCCATAATAAATGGGGTACAAATAACTACACATATAATTATGGAAGAAGAAAAGAGAACACAACATATTAACATAGTAACATAATAGATAAGGTTGAAAAAAAGACCGAAGTCCATCAAGTTCAACCTATACAAATCTAAAATACTTACAAAAAGCTCCAGTTAAGCTTAAATGACCCCACTAAAAGGTGACTCATTTAATACTAGCAATCATATCCATGAATTTTGTTTATATACAGAAATGTATCCAGACTTTTTTAAATGTATCTAGGGTATTTGCATTCACTACCTCATTTGGTAATAAGTTCCACAATTTTATTGCTCTTACAGTGAAAAAACTTTCCATTGCAGGAGATTAAATCTCCTTTCCTCCAACCTTAAATTGTGACCTCTTGTCAGAAACAATTTTCTAGGAATAAACAGAGCTTCTGCCATCTCTGAATATGGGCCTTGAATATATTTATATAAAGTAATCATGTCACCTCTCAAGCACCTTTTTTTCTAACGAAAACAGACTCAGTTTGGCTAGCCTCTCCTCATAGGTTAATTTATCCAATCCCCTTATTAGCTTTGTGGCCCTTCTCTGAACTTTTTCTAGTTCTGCAATATCTTTTTTTGCGATCGGTCCCCAGAACTGCACTCCATACTCAAGTTGAGGTCTTACCAGGGCTTTATATAGTGACAGAATTATGTTTTCCTCCCTTGAATCAATGCCTCTTTTAATACATGCTAGTATCTTATTAGCCTTTGAAGTCGCTGCCCTGCATTGTGCACCCATCTTTAGCTTGTTATCTATTACTACTCCCAAATCCCTTTCCTCCTCTGTTTGGCTAAGTCTTGTCCCATTTAAAAAATACGTTGCCTGCTTATTTTTACTTCCAAAATGTAGAACCTTGCATTTTTCTGTATTAAATCTCATTTTCCATTTACTTGCCCATACTTCTAATTTTTACAGATCCCTTTGTAATGAAAGTTCATCCTGCTCTGACCTAATGACCTTACTTAACTTAGTATCATCTGCAAAAATAGAGACGTCGCTATTTAATCCTTGCTCCAAGTCATTTATAAAAATATTAAAAAGAACGGGGCCAGCTATTCCCAATCCCTTAATTTTGTGCATTAATCTCTCATGTGGCACTGTATCAAATGCCTTTGCAAAATCTAAGTATATCACATCAACTGATTCCCCTTTATCTATATTTTTACTTACTTCCTCATAGAATCTAATTAGATTAGTATGACATGATCTATTTCTCCTAAAACAATGCTGATTAGAACTCATAATCTTGTTTAAACGAATATGCTCATCAATATAATCCCTTATAATCCCTTCAAATATCTTTCCCACTATTGATGTCAGACTAACTGGCCTATAGCTTCCTGGATCATCCCTGCTTCCCTTTTTGAAGAGTGGCACCACATCAGCTTTACGCCAATCCTGGGGTACCATGCCTGAGGATAATGAGTCTTGAAAAATTAAGAGTAGAGGTTTGTCTATAACAGTGCTAAGTTCCCTCAACACACTTGGGTGTATTCCATTTGGGCCTGGAGTTTTATTTACCATAATATTATCCAGTTTTTTCCTGATATCCTCTAAATATAACAAAGTTAATGGTATGGACTGGCATGTTCTATTTTGTTCCAAAGTATCATATCAATCCAATTTATTATAACCATTAATTATATGTGTTATAATAAATTGGCACCATTTTTTTTTTAAGATTATACTACAGTATTCATATCAAATAAAGGGAGTAAGATTACATTTCCTATTAAAACCTCTAGGGTATATAGTGTCTAATTTCCAAATCCATTTTGCCTCTTTGTATAATAAACATTTCAACCTGTTACCCCCACTTGTTTTTTTCTTGGCTTGGTCAATTACCATGAACCTTAGCTGACTGGTCTGGTGACCCTTTTCAACAAAATGTGCTGGTACTGGCAAATCCACCATATCTTGATTTCTAATTGTTGATTTGTATTGGCAGATTCTGTCTTTGATTATTTTTTTGGTCGTCTGCCCAATATATAATAGCCCACATGTGCATTTAAGGGAATATACCACTTAAGTGGAATTACATGTATAAAAACCTGGAATCCTGTATTTTTTACCTATGTATGGAATATATATGTATGGAAAGATACACCCACTAGGCCTCTTATGATTGACCCTCATTTTAGGCTATTGGTTTTATAAGGATGTTGTGCACAGTGTATCTCTAGCTTGATAAAGGGGTAGGTGTCCCGAAAAGTATAAGCTTGAATAAAGTTTTTTTCACCTATTTACTAAGAAACTTTTGGAGTACAACTTCATATTTTTCTATATTGCATATGAGTGAGTGTCAGATTTATCTGTGCAAAATAGTGATATGAGAGATTGAGTGTTATGTGTGTAGAGAGAATGCTGATTGGGTATGTGAAAGTGAGAATGTGTGAGTAAAAATGGTTGTTGATTGCAATACTATGGTGCTACTGACACTGCAAGAGTAAAACCACATTGCGCTAATTCAAACAATGATAAGTATGTTGTGGTATGGGTTTGTGTGAATACAGTAAAATGGTTGATGCAATAACATGGTGTTACTGACAGTGCTGAGTAACACCACATTGTGCTAATTCAACTGACAAGTATGTGTGGTATTGAAAATGAGTGTCTATATATATATATATATATATATGTATATATATATATATATATATATATATGTGTGTGTGTGTGTGTGTGTGTGTGTGTGTGTGTGTGACTGTGTTCTGTCTTGTACTTGTTCTTTGTTTTATTCATTTGTAACCTAAGAAGAAAGTAATTGGCTACCATTCACACAGCGGTGGAAGTGTCCAGTATTCTAACGGCACCACTCTATGATGTTAGCTAGTCTTCCTTCACCGTTGTTTGGGAGAGAGGCTCTCACAACAAGATGTAGGATGTGCACCACACTACACACACCAACAAAATACCCATCACTAAGGGCTTTGACCATGTTAGATGCGCCATCTGTAACTATAAACCCACGTGAAAATTAGTCCCAGACTGCTTTACAAAACTCATTGCTGCAGGATTTTTTTCCAGGCCTGCCAAAATGTTGAATGAGGTATGCTGGTGATACATAACACACTGCTGGGAAGCATGGAGTCATCAAAGGTTTGTGCACACAACCAATAACATCCATGTTTTCTTTTTTATCATAGGTTTTGGTGGAAAAGAAGATCAAATACATTCTGCAGGTGATGATGGGCCAAGATGTAGGTATGCTTTTCAACAAAGGATACTAAGAAAAAGAAGCACATTATAGATAAAATAAGTAGATTGGAATGTTGTTTAAAAGTGTGTGCTCTATCTAAATCATAAATGGAAACATTGTGTTTAATGTCCCTGTAAGTATAGACACTTTCAGTGTTTCAGTATAGTAATGTTATGTATGTACAGTTATTAATGTACCTTCACGTAAACTTTTAGTTTGACCACAAATGCAGTACACAAAAAATAGATGTATAAATAAAAGAATAGGTTCAAAAATTGCATAGAATGACAAAATGAAAGCTAATGTAACTGATTACAGCTTCAGATAAAGAAAATTATAAATTCAGCAAAAAGAAAATTTTGGACCAAACAAAAAAAAAATCCTGTATGCTTGCCTACTATCTATCTGTACCTATCTATATATATATGTTTATATACAGTGGAGTTATTTATTCTGGTATTTGCAATGTTTTTATAGCATGAATGATATGTGAGTTCTTGAGTCCTTCAGCTCTGCAAGCACTTGAAGGTGACATTGCTAGTATATTTGATGCTGAGTTTAAACATTTGATGTTTCCTCCATCTGTCAGAGTAATCAAGATGCCCCTGTTCTACTTTTAGTTATATAACTTGCATTGGCTAAAAAGTTAAACCTGTTGACAGATGGTGTTCAAGATGCAATGTTGTTTAGGAACACATATAATTTTAATGCTTTTCATGCACTTTTCAAATAAACATCTCGCTGTACATAGTCTAGTTACTCTTACAGTGCACAGTATTTAAACATTATGGGCTAGATTACAAGTGAGGTACAAACTGTTTTGCGCAAGCAATATCGTCTTTTCGCGAGCCTTTTTCATTGTGCTGTTATCACAAATTCAGCTAAATCATGATTGCGCTAGCACAATCGCCATTAACGATTCAATCCTTACTGAGATCTCAGAGCTGTGGTTAACTGTTTTCTGAAATAAAAAAGTTCCATTCATATTAACACTGTCTAATAAAAAATATTTTAAAAAAATATTGCAGAAAAAAAGTTATAAGGGCTAAAAAATATGAGATTTTGGATGTTAAAAAGGCAGGTAAATGGCTTTAACATTGAAACACATACATTTACATTGCTAAATATGTATTTGTATGTGTGTGTGTATATATATATATATATATATATATATATATATATATATAAAAATATATATGTTTATATATGTGTACATATACATTAATGTATTTATATGTGTATATATGTATTTACATTCATATATACACATAAAACATTAAGTAGATGAAAACATGATAAAACATATTTATGCTATATTCATATATAATAAAGATTTTAACTATGTATTTACTGTAAATATTTCACATTTGCTAATGCAAATATGCTATGTTTTTCGTGCAATGGATGTTTTTTCAACATTGACCTTTATGGCGAATGCTAAAATGCGAGTTTGCCCTATCTTGGATGTTTGATTTCTATGGGGAATACATCCACGCGCACACTGAAAATTAAGTTGTTTTTTTTTTTTCGTGCTATTCGGGTTAATGCTAGTGCAAAATACTTAATATAATATGTATTACGTAACGTAATACGAACACAACCCGACTAGCGCGAAAAGCTTAATTGTAGCTGAGTTTTCACAATCGCAAAAGAAAAATAACATGCCACTTGTCATCTTCTCCTATGTATGTGTATGTATCTTGCCATTTCAACGCTGAAAAGGTTGTCTGGTTTATATTTTTCCTTTATTTCTTTTTAACCGTTTTTAGGTTTTCAGTTTTGCATATGTGAAAGTGAACTGTTTTCAAGAGGGAGTTTTATGTTGCTATTTTCATTCATTTGTATTGTAAGGTTTGGTGATGTTGGTATCCTTGGCAATGTGTCATGGTGATCTACTGGCCAATAATTGAATGGTTAGCAGATAGATGCAACTGAGTATAATGCAGCTGAAATCGCAACTCGCAGCTCTACAAATGTCTTTTAATACCACAATGTTTAAGTTCCAATGTTCCGGCAAGTTTCTTCTGTGAGATATTAGCTTCAAAAAAAGATTCTTGAATCTAGGCCAATATCTCTATTCACAAATCACAAACTGGATATCTACCTTTTTTACATAGAGATGTTAATGTGATATTTTCTTGTCAGCTTTTTACAGTTATTCTGCATTACTTTCAAGTGATTTAGCATATAGATATTATTTCCCCTTTAAATTATAGACCTAATTGCTTAATCTTGTGTTGTATTAAGAAACAGGAGCCAAGATATAAGGCCTACAGTGTACTGTACACCTGTGGGGACACTTACATTAAGTGACACAAATTAAGTTATGCTAGCATCTTTCCATCAAAGCAGCATGGCCACGTATCCTGAATCTTACCCATTAGCATATGCATATGTTGTGGTCATACCCTACCTGTATTTTTAATAAATATGAAATGCTGAAATTTTATCTGCAGAATTCCCAGAAATTATAAATGTATCCTTGTAGAGCAAACATTCTTTCTCAAAGAAAAAAACAAAAATAGGACTCCCAAGCTGACCAGCTTTTACCTTTCAAGCAGTCTCTCAACCTATCATAAGAACAGGAACAAAAGGAATTACACAAGGGAGTCGGGTTAGTCATTTCAAAGCTTGTGAGTAGGTCGTACATTTGTATTTTATAATGTAGATAAAATACCATAGAACAATTTCTTACAAAGTATGCTATTTGTAAAATAAATAAACAAACCTTATTAATTATAGCTGCATTATAGGTTAATCAATTAATCAGAAGTTTGGTTTAAAATCAAAATATCCTTCTTGAAACATTATAAATCAGAAAAAAACAATAACTTTAACAAAAATATGTAATCATGATTTACAATATTCCTAATCACACAAATCATAATTCTTTTAGCACAGAAAAGGTACAAATGACTGTTAGAAATAAAAAAGAACATTGATGTGCTAAATTTAAAGGGACAGTCAAGTCAAAATTTATCTTTTAAGATTCAGATAGGACATCCAATTTTTTTTTTTTTTAAATATTTATTTTTCACATTTTCAGTCAATACATACAGAAAAGAAAATAATTAGCAAAATAGACATAAATTGTAGAGACGCAGCTCCAGTTTGTTCTGTCATTGTCTTGGAGACACAGCTCCAAATTTGAAAATAAACAATTTCTGAACATAACTTGATCAGTGTAATGTCTTATTCTATATTTACATTTGACTTTCATAACTAGCTACCTCTATAACCATAATGAACCAGAACATATATAAATAAAAAAAAATAGATAACCCCTCTCCCCTGAGCTCCTGCTCCCCACCAGCCCCACCGATAATATACTGCTTGATAATTATGATTCTTCCCCACTGCCTCTCCTATTATCCCTCTACTGTTGTGGGAGCTCTCCTAATATTAGGAGCGACAATGTTATTGATTTCTGAGAAGGGGTTATAAATTGGATCTAATAAGGGCCCTATATCTAAGAACAATCTGTAGACTAATTCTGATAATACCATTTACAAGAATTTAAACTAAATAATAACCTTTTGACCCTTGTGGGTCCTCTATTTCAACTATCTTATTTTGGCCCGTTGTTATATTCTGAGTAATTTTACCTATATAGTTCCGTAATCTGTTACTTAACTATTATTTGGTTACATTTGCAATTCAGCTACTCCCTTGCGGGCGCTCGGAAAATTAATTATGATTAGTATAAACCGGAAGGAGGGGGGATGGGCAACCCAGGGAGGGGCACGGGGGAAGGGGGAAGGGGACGAGAGGGAGAGAAAAGAAAAAAAAAAAAAAAGGAAAAATGATTCTTGGAAGAGAGAGGATAGTTTAGTTGTTACTTTCTCTTCACATCTTCATTTTCAGTGTCTTTACCAAATTCCTAGGAGAACTATATCTGAGTTCCTAAATGGATAAATTAAATGATCTATTTCTTCTTTTGGAAGGGTCTTTATAAATGCTGCCCATTTTTGGAAAAATCTATTGATATCTTGTGGTTCAAATAGTTTTGAGTCATACTGTTCTAAGATGCATTGCTTTTTTATGCAATTTATAATTTCTGATATGCTAGGGGTTGAAGTTTCCTTCCATTTTTTAAACAGTAAATATCTTGCTGCTAATATAGTAATATTAACAATAAATTCTTTATCTAAAGAAGGTCCTTCTTCTGTTCTAAGAAATATTATTTTTATATATGAGAGCGCAACATGGGTAATACCTATTCTCCTATCAAACCAAAATTCCACCTTCTTCCACATTGCTCTAACCTTTGGGCATTCCCATAGCATATGCTTAAGATTAGCTGCAACAAGTGAGCATTTTGAACATTTATTAAATTGAATATTCCCCCATCTATATCCCTTTTCCGGGGTAATATATGTCATATATAGTAGTTTCAGGTGTGACTCCCTCCATGTAAAGGAAAGTGTTGTCTGTTTAACCCCTTAATGACCACAATATACCCTGTATGTCACTGGTCGTTAAGGGTTTTTTCCGGACATAATAGCACAAGTCAAGTAATAACACGCTATTAATGCCCTCCCTCCAGAAGGCTTTGTGGAATAGAGCAGTCTCAACGCTGGTGGCAAGACCACGGTATAAAACAATCAAGTCCCAAAAAAAGGCCAGCGACATACAGGGTACGTCGCTGGTCCTTAAGGGGTTAACGATTGATATGGATACTTGGGAGAATCCCTCATCTAGTCGAAGTGGGTCTATAATTGAATTCCATTTCAGTTCTATTTTTGTTATATTAGTTGGTCCTTTATTTGCATTGAGTAATTGATAGCAAGGAGAGATAGACATCTGGCCTTTTTTAACCAGCAATAGCCATTTCTCTAATGATCCTAACGACCAATTCCAGCCTGATGTACTAGTTAACTTCCAAGTATAATGTCTTAACTGAAGGTAGATAAAAAAATCTTTTTGTGGGATATTAAATTCACTCCTAAGATCATTAAATGATTTAATGCAGTTCCCTGTTGTATCTATTAATTGTGCTACCCTTTCGAGTCCTTTTGTCTGCCATCTTTGGAGGGGTGATATTTGTAATCCTAATTCAAACTGCGGGTTACCCATAAGGGGTAAGTAATTTGAGATTTTTTCATTAACTTTTAATAGGTTGCAGATCTTTAGCCACGCTTTTATTGGAACAATAATAGAGTGAAATTTCTTAATCTCTCTTGGTATATCAGTGATTTTATTATGAATTAACGCTGTAGGGAGATAGGGGAAGGTTATACTCCTCTCTAAGTCATTGTCTGTTACGTAATCTTTACAATGAATCCAATCTGTTACTATACGGGCTAAAAAGACAAGATTATATAAACATAGATCAGGTAAGGCACATCCTCCATATTTTATAGAAAGGGACAATTTTTCAAGAGCAATTCTAGGTTTCTTTCCATGCCATATAAATTTTCTGAGTGATATGTTTAAGAGTCTTAAATCTTTTTGCTTTAATAGGATCGGAATATTCTGACATATGTAAAGGATTTTTGGCAATAGTATCATTTTGTATAAAGTAATTCGGCCAGAAAGAGAGATGGGAAGGTTCTGCCAATTCTTCAATGTATTTCTAGTAGTTTCTAAGATTGGAGAAATGTTGAGAGAATACCACTGTTCTGGATTTGAGGAAATTATAATACCAAGGTATTTAAATGAATCAGTTGCAATCTTAAGCGGAATATTTTCTATAGGTTGTTTCGGGTGAGTTAACCAATACAGCTCAGACATATTAGTATTTATCCTATATCCCGAGAATGAGCTAAACTGTGATATAATAGACAATAATTTGGGGATATTTCTCTGGATATTACTCATATATATTAGGATGTCATCCGCATATAATGAGATTTTCAATTCCTTTTTCCTTATTTTAATTCCTTCAATGTCCTGCCTAATTAAGATTGCTAGTGGTTCAATTGCCATATTGAAAAGCAATGGGGAAAGAGGGCAGCCTTGCCTTGTGCCCTTCGCAAGATGTATATCTATTGATTGCCTTGTATTAACTAACAGCTTTGTGTGTGCTTTCTTATAGAGATTATCAATAAATTTAGGAAATTGTCCTTTGAACCCGAATTGAGATAGTGTATGTAGTAAATGGTCATGATGAATCGAGTCGAATGCCTTTTCGGCATCGACTGAGATTATTGCTTTGTCTGAGTCATTTTGTTCACCACCTTGGGCTTGGGTCGGCTCTATTTTAACATAGTCAATAGTAAGAAATAATTCACGGATTTTAGCTGAAGAATTTCTATTTGTCAGAAATCCTGCTTGACTTTTGTGTATTATGTGTGAAAGAGGAGCTTCTAATCTCTGTGCTAGTATGGATGTCAACAGTTTATAATCTACATTTAGTAGAGCAATAGGTCTATATGATTCTTTTTGAGATTTATCTTTGCCAGGTTTTAAGATAAGAGTTGTATAAGAAGCTGAAAAACTGGCTCGTGGTGGGCTGCCCTCTTTATACAAATCATTAAATAGTTTTGTTAAGTATGGAACTATAGCCGGCGACAATAGTTTGTAAAATTCGCCGGGCAAGGCATCTGGGCCTGACGCTTTGTTGATAGGCAGATCCTCTATACCCTGCTTAACTTCTAGTTCTGTAATGGGAAGGTTGATTAATTCATTCATTTCTTCTGAAATTTTTAAGTATGAAATTTTTTTCCAAAAGTCTTCTCTTTCAGAATTATTTGACGGGTTTGAAGAGTAAAGGTCTTGATAATATTTTACCATTATGTTTAAGATCTCTTCTGACTCTGAGACTAATTTATCATTATTCTGAATAAATTCAATTGGAGTATTCCCTTTGTCTTGTTTAACTAATCTGGAAAGTAATTTTCCTGCCTTATTCCCGTATTTATATAATTGTGATTGAAGTCTTAATTCCTGTTGTGTAGCTTTATGTAATAGAAGAGAATCTCTATCTTTTTTTGCTTGTGCGTATATATTCCAGGTTCGAGCTGTTTTATTGACTATATAATTATTGTAAGCATTTGATAAGGATTTCATAATGATTTCTTCTCTTTTTTTGTACAACTTAGTTCTGTTAATATTATAAGCCAGTATCTCTCCCCTCATAACTGCCTTTGCAGTTTCCCAGAATAGCATTGGGCGATCTTCATATTCCCTATTAAAATGAGCATATTCTTCAAATTTTAAGTTTACTATCGTTTTAAATTCTGGGTCTGAAGCAAGATGTTGAGGGAAAAAAAATCGATTATTTCTAAAATTAGCATTTTGTGAATATATTTCAAGTGTTATTGGGGCATGATCCGAGATAGTAATTGGCAAGATACTGGCCTTAATTTGTAAGTTCAATAATTTCTCATCTACTAAGAATAAGTCAATTCTCGTAAGAGATTTGTGAGCCTTTGATAGACAGGTAAAGTTTCTACTCTCTGGGTTTTGGGATCTCCATATATCTTTTATTCTTAGATTATTAAATAATTTATTAAAAATTTTGGCTTCTAAATTATCTTTTTTTGTTTTCAGTGTTTTAAGATTGTGTCTAAGTTTGTCTAAGGCATAATTAGGTGACATATTAAAGTCTCCTCCAATAATTAACATCCCTTCTATCTTGGAAAGAATCTTATTTTGTAAAGTCTCCCAAAAAGCATAATCAATAATATTTGGAGCATACAAATTACAAAGTGTATACACAGAATTACCATGTTTTATTTTTACAATTAAAAACCTTCCCTCTGGATCAGATTCAATAACCGTAGTTGTTGCCTTTATTTTTTTACCTATTAAAATTGCTACCCCCCGTTTCCTTCCTAGTGCTGGAGTAGCTATAACTTCTTTCACCCACGATTTTTTTAATTTATGAACTTCTTCTAATTTTATATGGGTTTCTTGAAGAAGAGCAATATCTACCTTCAGCTTTTTAAGATGTGAAATAATTGTATTCCTTTTTATTGGGGACGTAAGGCCACCAATATTCCAAGAAATCATTTTACAGTCATTTACTGTCATTTTTAATTAAAACAGGCATAATACCCAAAAAATAAAAACAAGACCAACAAGGGAGGGAGAAAAAAAAAAAAAAAAAAACACATACACCCCTCTCGACTCCCTCCCCCCCGGGCCCCCCCCCAATCCCCCCCAACCCTGTCGTAATTGGTTTCCTGCAAGCTAGACCTCTATAAGATAACCTAATAACCAAGGTATCTCTTATCACGGTATCTACCCTATTTACAGACTGGATATTCATTATACATCTTATATAACAATTGTTCGCGTTAATGTTTTACTTATAATTTTAGTTACTATTTCAGTTTTTACCTTATACTTAGGGAACAGTTTGTTTCAGCTTTTACCTTGTGCTTGGGGAGCAACTTGTTTTATATATTTCTCAGCTTCTTTAGCTGTCTCAAAAAATTGCACTTCGTTGTTTATTGTTATTTTAAGTTTAGTTGGATATATTAGAGTAGCTTGATATCCCTGGTTTATCAAGCGTGTACAGATTGGTGCTAATTCTCGCCTTTTAGCTGTAGTTTCCGCTGAAAAGTCCTGGAAAAGCATAATTTTGGTGCTGCCCAGCGTAATGGGTTGCTTTTGTCTAAAGTGTTGGAGCAGGGTAAGTTTATCTTGGTAATTGAGTAGTTTAGCTATAATGGGTCTAGGTCGATCTTTACCTCTTTCCGAATTATACTATCCTAACCTGTGAGCTCTTTCAACTATTATACGTGGATATGGTTGGGGCATCTGCAAAAGTTGTGGAATAGTTTCTGTAATTAATTTATTTAAATCCTCATACTGTTTATTTTCAGGAATACCTATTATTCTAATATTATTTCTTCTTGCCCGGTTTTCTAGATCTTCTATTCTTAATTGCATTTTCAGTACTTTAGCGTTTATTTCGTCTAGACTAGAGTTCTGGTTCAGGGTGGTATCTTCTAAGTCAGAGATTCTCTGCTCTGCCTCAGAGATTCTTTTAGAGAACTGTTGTACTTCTTTAGTTAAGGAATTGATATCATGCTTAATTTCTTCTTTCAACTGCTCAAACTTAGGGGAGAGGGCTTCTGAAATTTTGGTAACTAATGTCTGTATATCTAATTGTTCATTTACATTTAGTGGACTAATTGGGCGAGATCCTGCTACCATATCTTGCATGTGCTTATTTTTCCTCTCTCTTTGTTTTGTTGCCATGGCTGAGGGAGAAGTTCTGGCTTGTGCATTGATATATTTATCCATAGATCGTGTAAAATTCTGTATCTGTGTCGTGGATTAAGTGATAGGGTTTAATAAAGGGGGAAGGAAAGGAATTTTCCAATCCCCATGTGTAAGTGAGGGAGAAGAAGAAAAAAAAAAAAAAAAAAAAAAAAAAAAAGGAAAAAGAGGGAAGAGTGAGTGAGGGGAGGAGAATATCACGTGAATAAGGGACAGTGAGTATAGTGCTGTGTTGTATTGCGTGAAGAATTGCAATGAAGAATTAAAGAGGAAAGGAAAGCAAGGGAGGAAACAAACAAAAAAAAAAAGAGGGATTAGGAATCAATCCGTGTATTTCAGAACATCTCATTTATGGAATTTTCATGTTAATTGGGGATATTTCTAAATCAAGATATATTATTATCTTTTTCTTTTTCCCCTTGTTTCCCTTTCTTTCCCTTTCCTTACTCTTATTTTTTTTGAATATGTGGTGGTAGCAGAATTGCCCTTTTTCCCCTTCTTTCTTTCTATGTCCTTCCAAAATCCTGCAGAGATCTAGTTAGGCTATGCAATATATTCACTTAAGGAGTACCCAATTTAGTATATTTTCGGAATATTTATAAGAAACTTGTAAGAAATTCTATTAACAATTTACCTCTATAGAACAGAGAACTGCTTCAGTCAATCCTGATAATCACAGTACTAAGCTGTTATCTGCTCAATTTCTGTTAGACCTAGTCTTTGTAAGCACTTTTAATTAATTAGGAATTCCTGGTGGAATTTCTCTTTCTTTCTTTTCCTCTCCCTCCACCCTGCCTTTTAAAAAATAACAGGAAGAAAAAAAAAAAAGATTTTTTTTTCTTTTTTTTTAATTTATAAATTCCCTTAGGCAATTTTTCAACCTGGCAATATATTAATGTGCTCTTTAATTTTAACACCAAAGTGCAAAATTAAGATTTTGAGCTTAGGTATAATTAATACTCAAAATATATACTGCCCCAGCACTTTCTATTATGAATCAAAACTAATTAAGATCAGAAGCATACAGAGAAAGTGTATTTAAATGTAATAAATAAAGAAGACAAGAATATATTTATACGACGGCCTAATGTTAATTTTCAGCCCTTTTTAGTATATTTTTCACTTTAACTAGGGCGTAGTCAATAAGGCAATATAATTTTGATTTTATTCCATTAGGTGTGCATGCAATACTATTCCCTTTGCCACTATGTTTAAAAAGGATCTCATATAATTAAATCAGTTTATACACCTGTATTTCTGTCTCACTATGTAACAAAAAACTTATAAAAAAAAAAAATGCAAAAAAAAAAATATATAAGAGGTGATATTAACCCTTAGATTTAGCAGTTTAAAACAGTGAGTCCTTGGCTCAATTATACATACTTCAATTATTTGTGCTCAATTAACCAGATATAACAAAAATAGGATTCTGATATATCATTTTTGCCTATTATTCATTGAGTTCTATACACCTAGGAAATTAGTAGTTAAAGATCTAATATTAATAACAAGCATCTCCTAGTATAGCAAAAATACAATTTCTCTTTTTATATTCAGCAACTGTTGCTTTAAAAAGTATGTATCAGTCTCACACATATAGGATAAGTAAAAAAAAACCAAAAAAAAAACCATACAATCAAAGAAAAAGAACAGCCACTGGCCAAACTGTTACTGAACTTAGTTAAGATTCACTAAGACACTTATGAATCATATATTATTAAGCATAAACAATTTTTTCTTTCAAGCTCACTTAGGCCCAGATTTGGAGTTTGGCGGTAGAAGGGCTGTTAACGCTCCGCAGGTTTTTTTCTGGCCGCACCATAAATTTAACTCTGGTATCGAGAGTTCAAACAAATGCTGCGTTAGGCTCCAAAAAAGGAGCGTAGAGCATTTTTACCGCAAATGCAACTCTCGATACCAGAGTTGCTTACGGACGCGGCCAGCCTCAAAAACGTGCTCGTGCACGATATCCCCATAGGAAACAATGGGGCTGTTTGAGCTGAAAAAAAACCTAACACCTGCAAAAAAGCAGCGTTCAGCTCCTAACGCAGCCCCATTGTTTCCTATGGGGAAACACTTCCTACGTCTGCACTTAACACTCTAACATGTACCCCGAGTCTAAACACCCCTAACCTTACACTTATTAACCCCTATTCTGCCGCCCCCGCTATCGCTGACCCCTGCATATTTTTTTAACCCCTAATCTGCCGCTCCGTAAACCGCCGCAACCTACGTTATCCCTATGTACCCCTAATCTGCTGCCCTAACATCGCCGACCCCTATATTATATTTATTAACCCCTAATCTGCCCCCCTCAAAGCCGCCGACACCTGCCTACACTTATTAACCCCTAATCTGCCGAGCGGACCTGAGCGCTACTATAATAAAGTTATTAACCCCTAATCCGCCTCACTAACCCTATCATAAATAGTATTAACCCCTAATCTGCCCTCCCTAACATCGCCGACACCTACCTTCAATTATTAACCCCTAATCTGCCGAGCGGACCTCACCGCTATTCTAATAAATGTATTAACCCCTAAAGCTAAGTCTCACCCTAACACTAACACCCCCTAACTTAAATATAATTTACATCTAACGAAATAAATTAACTCTTATTAAATAACTTATTCCTATTTAAAGCTAAATACTTACCTGTAAAATAAATCCTAATATAGCTACAATATAAATTATAATTATATTATAGCTATTTTAGGATTAATATTTATTTTACAGGCAACTTTGTAATTATTTTAACCAGGTACAATAGCTATTAAATAGTTAAGAACTATTTAATAGTTACCTAGTTAAAATAATAACAAATTTACCTGTAAAATAAATCCTAACCTAAGATATAATTAAACCTAACACTACCCTATCAATAAATTAATTAAATAAACTACCTACAATTACCTACAATTAACCTAACACTACACTATCAATAAATTAATTAAACACAATTCCTAAAAATAAATACAATTAAATAAACTAGCTAAAGTACAAAAAATAAAAAAGAACTAAGTTACAAAAAATAAAAAAATATTTACAAACATAAGAAAAATATTACAACAATTTTAAACTAATTACACCTACTCTAAGCCCCCTAATAAAATAACAAAGCCCCCCAAAATAAAAAAATTCCCTACCCTATTCTAAATTAAAAAAGTTACAAGCTCTTTTACCTTACCAGCCCTGAACAGGGCCCTTTGCGGGGCATGCCCCAAGAATTTCAGCTCTTTTGCCTGTAAAAGAATAAATACAATACCCCCCCCCAACATTACAACCCACCACCCACATACCCCTAATCTAACCCAAACCCCCCTTAAATAAACCTAACACTAAGCCCCTGAAGATCTTCCTACCTTATCTTCACCATACCAGGTTCACCGATCCGTCCTGAAGAGCTCCTCCGATGTCCTGATCCAAGCCCAAGCGGGGGGCTGAAGAGGTCCATGATCCGGTCAAAGTCTTCATCCAAGCGGGGCAGAAGAGGATCTTCCATCCGATTGAAGTCATCATCCAGGCGGCATCTTCTATGGTCTTCCATCCGGAGCGAAGCGGCAGGATCCTGAAGACCTCCAGCGCGGAACATCCATCCGGCCCGACGACTGAACGACGAATGACTGTTCCTTTAAGGGACGTCATCCAAGATGGCGTCCCTCGAATTCCGATTGGCTGATAGGATTCTATCAGCCAATCGGAATTAAGGTAGGAATTTTCTGATTGGCTGATGGAATCAGCCAATCAGAATCAAGTTCAATCCGATTGGCTGATCCAATCAGCCAATCAGATTGAGCTTGCATTCTATTGGCTGTTCTGATCAGCCAATAGAATGCGAGCTCAATCTGATTGGCTGATTGGATCAGCCAATCGGATTGAACTTGATTCTGATTGGCTGATTCCATCAGCCAATCAGAAAATTCCTACCTTAAATCCGATTGGCTGATAGAATCCTATCAGCCAATCGGAATTCGAGGGACGCCATCTTGGATGACGTCCCTTAAAGGAACCGTCATTAGTCGGGAGACAACGGAAGAAGAGGATGGATCCGCGTCGCCTGCTTCAAGATGGACCCGCTCCGCACTGGATGGAAGAAGATCGAAGATGCCGCTTGGAGAAGATGTTTGCCGGTCCGGATGTCCTCTTCTTGCCGGATAGGAGGAAGACTTTGGAGCCTCTTCTGGACCTCTTCAGCCACCGGATGATGGATCGCCAACCCCCGCTTGGGTTGGATGAAGATGTTGGAGCCAGGACGGATCGGTGATACCTGGATGGTGAAGACAAGGTAGGAAGATCTTCAGGGGCTTAGTGTTAGGTTTCTTTAAGGGGGGTTTGGGTTAGATTAGGGGTATGTGGGTGGTGGGTTGTAATGTTGGGGGGGGTATTGTATGTTTTTTTTTACAGGCAAAAGAGCTGAAATTCTTGGGGCATGCCCCGCAAAGGGCCCTGTTCAGGGCTGGTAAGGTAAAAGAGCTTGTAACTTTTTTAATTTAGAATAGGGTAGGGAATTTTTTATTTTGGGGGGCTTTGTTATTTTATTAGGGGGCTTAGAGTAGGTGTAATTAGTTTAAAATTGTTGTAATATTTTTCTTATGTTTGTAAATATTTTTTTATTTTTTGTAACTTAGTTCTTTTTTATTTTTTGTACTTTAGCTAGTTTATTTAATTGTATTTATTTTTAGGAATTGTGTTTAATTAATTTATTGATAGTGTAGTGTTAGGTTAATTGTAGGTAATTGTAGGTAGTTTATTTAATTAATTTATTGATAGGGTAGTGTTAGGTTTAATTATATCTTAGGTTAGGATTTATTTTACAGGTAAATTTGTTATTATTTTAACTAGGTAACTATTAAATAGTTCTTAACTATTTAATAGCTATTGTACCTGGTTAAAATAATTACAAAGTTGCCTGTAAAATAAATATTAATCCTAAAATAGCTATAATATAATTATAATTTATATTGTAGCTATATTAGGATTTATTTTACAGGTAAGTATTTAGCTTTAAATAGGAATAAGTTATTTAATAAGAGTTAATTTATTTCGTTAGATGTAAATTAAATTTAAGTTAGGGGGGTGTTAGTGTTAGGGTTAGACTTAGCTTTAGGGGTTAATCCATTTATTATAGTAGCGATGAGCTCCGGTCGTCAGATTAGGGGTTAATAATTGAAGGTAGATGTCGGCGATGTTAGGGAGGGCAGATTAGGGGTTAATACTATTTATGATAGGGTTAGTGAGGCGGATTAGGGGTTAATAACTTTATTATAGTAGCGGTGCGGTCCGCTCGGCAGATTAGGGGTTAATAAGTGTAGGCAGGTGGAGGCGACGTTGTGGGGGGCAGATTAGGGTTTAAGAAATATAATATAGGGGTTGGCGATGTTAGGGCAGCAGATTAGGGGTACATAGGGATAACGTAGGTTGCGGCGGTTTACGGAGCGGCAGATTAGGGGTTAATTATTTTAAGTAGCTGGCGGCGACGTTGTGGGGGGCAGGTTAGGGGTTAATAAATGTAATACAGGGGTCGGCGGGGTTAGGGGCAGCAGATTAGGGGTACATAAGTATAACGTAGGTGGCGGTCGGCAGATTAGGGGTTAAAATATTTTAATCGAGTGGTGGCGATGTGGGGGGAGCTCGGTTTAGGGGTACATAGGTAGTTTATGGGTGTTAGTGTACTTTAGGGTACAGTAGTTAAGAGCTTTATGAACCGGCGTTAGCCCAGAAAGCTCTTAACTCCTGCTATTTTCAGGCGGCTGGAGTTTTGTCGTTAGAGCTCTAACGCTCACTTCAGAAACGACTCTAAATACCGGCGTTAGGAAGATCCCATTGAAAAGATAGGATACGCAAATGGCGTAGGGGGATCTGCGGTATGGAAAAGTCGCGGCTGAAAAGTGAGCGTTAGACCCTTTAATCACTGACTCCAAATACCAGCGGGCGGCCAAAACCAGCGTTAGGAGCCTCTAACGCTGGTTTTGACGGCTACCGCCGAACTCCAAATCTAGGCCTTAGTCATTTATGTTCATTTATGGGGAAACCGTGTCTTAAGAGAGTTTATTTTAAACTTCACATAGATCCTTTAGTATTCCCCAGCTTATGAGCCAGCAATAAGTTCAGAGTCACTTATATAGTAAGAAATGGAAGCCTAAATCAGTCCGGCTACTGAAAAAAATATATAAGAGGTTACCCAAGGAGCCTGGATTCCGAATTAGTACCTGTCCCAGTTCACAGGACCTCTTGTTCCCTGGAAGCCGATTCTGCTGGAGGGTAATCTTCAATTTGAAGCCAGGGCTCCCCCACGCAGCATCGGTGGGGGGGAGCGAGACAAGATCAAGCCTCTTCTGATTCCGGCAGATAACGCCGGTCCTGCACAGCAAGGATCCACTCAGCAAAGGGCCACCAGCAGCGCCATTAGGACTCACACGCAGCCTCCGTCCAAACCGGGGAGGACCGCCCGTCTCGGTCACGTGGAGGCTCCCAGTCTCAGAGCCAATACCAACGATGTTCCGCAGGAGCGACCAGGGAGCAACACCAATCACCGGAGCAGAACTTGCCTAGGCAGCGCCGTAATAGGTATAGTCAGGTCTCAAAAATTCCTCTCCCCTTGCTTCACTGAATAATGCTTCAGCATGTGACTCAAGCCACTGCTGCTCTCCCCTTCACGCAGCACCGGTGGGAAGGGGGGGAGCAGGTAAGATACAGGGGGGGATAAGGAGCAGATTTTTTGGTCAGTCCCTTGAATTGCTGCTAATAGCAGCTTAGTGAGATGGAATACCACTATTGGAGTGCTGGAAGTATGTGGTAACTACTTAGAAAGAGCCACCCTAGGACCAGGGTTTGAAGCACAGGGTTTCCTGCCAGTAGCTCTTACAGGGAGCCAGAGAACAAGTGTCCTTGCACTTGTGCTCCTCCCACCAGCTTCCTCCTTCCTCCTCTCTCCTAGGACATCCAATTTTAAACAACTTTCCAATTTAATTGTATCATCAAATTCACTTTGTTCTCTTGGTATTCTTTGTTGAAAGAGAAACCTAGGTAGGCTCATAAACTGATTTTTAAGCCGTTGAAACCACCTCTTATCTCAGTGCATCTTGACATTTTTTTACTGCTAGACAGCACTAGCTCATGTGTGCCAAATAGATAACATTGTTCTCACTCCCATGGAGTTATTTGAGAGTCAGCACTGATTGGTTAAAATAAGTATGTCAAAAGAACTGAGAAAGTGGGCAGTCTGCAGAGCCTTAGAAACAAGTGGGCAGATTTAACATGCTGCAAATGCAGCAGTTTCCATGCAAGCCGTCAGGCTCACCGGAAACATAAGTTAAGAAGCAGCGGTTTTAAGACCGCTGCTTCTTAACTTATCTGCCCCCTCTGAGGCGGCAGACAGCAATCACCTCCTGCTAGCGCCTGTGAATCTGCAGGGGTCAGCATTGCACAAGCATTTCACTAGAATGTTAAATGCGTATGCTGTCGGCATTTAGCGATGTCGGGCAGACATGATCCGCTGCCCGCATCTTAATAAATCGTCCCCAAGGTATTCACAGAGGTAAAAAGTGTATTAATATAACAGTGTAGGTTATGCAAAACTGGGGAATGGGTAATAAAGAGATTATCTAACTTTTTAAATTCCTGTGATTGGATTTTAATTACTTTGCAATAAAGACTTTTTATTTTGTCAATCGGTTCCAGGATCTTTTTCCTTTTCATGTATCCCGTTAAATTCTCAGAATAACTGCCAACTAGTAAAACCAATTGAAAAATATTGTTTCCATATAATTCCAAATCTCACAGAGCTTTTGCCATCAAGAAATGCCAGGTTACAAGAACTTTATAATATTAGACTATGTGACTATCAAAAGATGAACAGAATGAATTAGTTTTCTTGTCATCAACATAAATGCAGCCAATTTAGGCTTAGATTACAAGTGGAGAGTAAAAATGGTAGTGATATTTCTCCCAAATTCCAAATAAAATATTGTCATTTAGAGCATTTGTTTGCAGAAAATGACAACTGGTCACAATAACAAAAAAGATGCATATTTATCAAGCTCCATAACTTGTCCGCCTGCTCTGAGGCATTGCACCATGAATCAAAAGAATGCACAAGCACCAAGGTAATCCCCACCTGTTGGTATGCAACAAATCATTTGCAGGTGTGCCAGCTATTAGACCTGCACCATGGTCCAAGATATACCGTTCAAAGTAGTAATATAGCCGCACCACCAACTGTATTTAAAACATTATTGCTTTATTGTGCCAATTAAAACAGACAACGTTTCGGACCCATGTCCTTATTCATGACTGAGGCATTGCACCAGCAGTTCACAAAAACTGTTGCTGCAATGATAAATGCAGACAACGTAAGCTTTCAGCATTTATCGATGTGCCGTGATGTGCAGTGGACATGATACGCTACTTCATATCATGTCCGCTCGCACTTTGGTAAATAGGCCCGCAGTGTTTTCAGACCTCTAATAATGGAAAGAAAACAAGTCCATATTCGTTTTTAAACAATACAATACTATGGGTTTAACTTAGCGAGTGTTCAGAAATCAATATTTGGTGCAATACCCTTATTTTCAATCACAGCTTTCGTATGTTTTGACATGCTCTACACCAGTCTTTCACATTGCTGTTGGGTGACTTTATGCCACTCCTGGCACAAAAAAATCAAACAGCTCAGCTTTGTTTCATGGCTTGTGACCATCCATCTTCATCACATTCCAGAGGGTTTCAATGGGGTTCAGGACCAGGTCTGGATATTGGGCTGGGGATGATAGGGTCTGGATCTGGTGGTCCTCCATCCACACCTTGATTGAGATGGCTGTGTGGCATGGAGAATTGTCCTGCTGGGTAAAACAAGCATCAGAGTTGGGGAACATTGTCAGAGCAGAAGGAAGCAAATTTTCTTCCAGGATAAATTTTGTATGTGGCTTGATTCATGTGTCCTTAACAAAGATGAATCTACCCTAATAAAACTAGTAAACTGCATCTCTGAACAACCAATGTTTTGAGTCCTTCTGGGGAAGAGATTTACGGCGGTGCATTTTTTAGGTACACTGAAATCACATCCTATGTTATAAAAGGCCAAGGCCAAGTGTGTTTGTCTGAAGCCGTCATGCGCAGTAGAGACAAACACACTTGGCCTTAGATCCTCGCACGCGCACCTCCGAGCTGAGAAAACACCTCGCAGCGCACAGCTGAGAATAGACCTTCGCACGCGCACCCACCCGACCACGCACGCGCACTTCTGCAATTGAAACAGCAGCGCTAGGATCAGGTACAGGAGACTTTAAACAGCAGCGCGAGGATCAGGTACAGGAGACTTTAAACAGCAGCGCGAGGATCAGGTACAGGAGACTTTAAACAGCAGCGCGAGGATCAGGTACAGGAGAGAGAGAGGAGAGAGAGAGACCGCTGTACTGCACAACATGGCCCGTGTGAACGGGCTTTAGGACTAGTACAATATATTTCAGATTGAAGACATTATGGGCTCTGTCTTATGGGTCCTGTTAAACTGAGCCATTCTCTAGTTTTAGCACTTTTTTTCTTATAGTATCTCCTTTTTAGTGCCTGCATTACACTCAAGTTGCTATTGTTAAGTAACACCACAATCTGCATGTCATTAAATACTAGTGCATTATTTCATATAGACACCAGTGTTACTGCACAGTAACCCTCAAGCAATATGGTCTCTGGCTGCAATTTTCCTTGAGACCTCCCATTGATAATTCACATGTAAAACATAAGGAATCCTTTAAATTACCTCTCCTATCACAAAACATCTAAAATCATAAACATCCTCTTAACAGCCACCCCCTCACACACAGATTGTTTTTAAAAATGCCTATTGTACAAGTCTTACAGTCTGACATATACCAGTGTTTTGTACCTGTCTTCCCTATAAGCTCTATCCTTATATAGCTTATACACTTGTGTCAATACCTCAGCTCCGTCCTTTTAGGGCTTCCTTGTTAGCCCACTTTGTCACTGAGACATATCTGTGCTACACACACACACACACATATATATAGTTATATATCTAAATAAAACATGCTGAGAGAAATATCTGGATGAACTGAAAAAAAAAAAAAATTAACTTTGCTTTCGACTTTAGCCTCCAGGCTCCTAACATCGTGCATCTAAAACAGAAGCATATGGTCCTTTTGTGGTATAAAGCAGCAAATGCCTAGAAGAGCAAAAATGTTTATTTAAGACTTCTGTTTGAATAATTTCTCATTATAATTCACTGTGTATTTTTGTTTAAAAATCCACATATTGGATATTTTTTTCATTTTACCAATTCAAACTTTTTTTTAGTAAATATATATGTATACCAAGGGACTAACATTTATATATCAATACATTTAATAAATTCAACACATATTTTACCATTTTAATCAGAACTGAGGTTTGTGTTGTAAAATGCCTAAATAAATATAAATATTTTACCCTAGAGTACCTAAAAATACAATATGTTTGAATCAACTTGGTTTCCTGTCCGGTAATACTTTCTGGTGGTAACTGAAACCAAACCAGATAATACTCACTGCCAGTGATGTTAAACAAACAGAAACTAGCAGTACAAATATTAATAAAACTGTAATTAAAGTGAAAGTAAATTTAGAGGCCTCTAGTTATCAAGGTCTGGCGGACCTGATCCGACACTGCGGATCAGGTCCACCAGACCTTGTGAATATGGCGAGCAGTACGCTCGCCATATTCAGCATTGCACCAGCAGCTGACAAGAGCTGCTGGTGGAACGCCGCCCCCTGCAGACTCTCGGCCAATGGGCCGCCAGCAGGGAGGTGTCAATCAACCCGATCGTACTCGATCGGGTTGATTTCCGGTGATGTCTGTCCGCCTTCCGCCTGCTCAGAGAAGGCGGACAGGTTATGGAGCAGCGGTCTTTGTGACCGCTGCTTCATAACTCCATACGGAGCTTGTTAAATAGAGCCCAGAGCCTCAACATTAATGCTATCCATTAATGTTTATTAGATAAGTACAGTCACTAACTTTAAAAAAACAAAAACATTAGTTTTTATTAGTAATTTATATCCTAAATAGTATACCTTTTGCCGTGCTTCCTCTACCCACCCGATCATTTCCTGGTTTCTCTCCTTTACACGTAAGACCGGTCCCACCCGCTCTTACGTTTACATTCATGCGCGTTCTCGTGATACATATTCTTTTGCATATGCGGAGAGTAACGATCGATACTTTGAGCTGCAGGAATTGAAGGAAAGAAGACCGCCGCTCACTCCTAAAGCTAAATCCTAGCTACTTATCAGCGGCATTGAAGGCAGACTGCTGCTCGCTCTTCCTAAGTCCTAAATGTCATTAGTAACTTGTACTTGTCGGTCTCACTCTGACTGTCACCTCACCCGGTCCCCAAGTCAGTAGTCAGTGGGTGGGATTGGAATGACTAACAGCACAACGGGTCACTGTCAGGAACGGCATTGAAGGCATTCCAATCCTAACCACTGACTACTGAATTGGAGACCGGGTGAGGTGACAGTCAGAGTGAGACTAACAAGTAAAAGTTACTACTGACATTTAGGACTTAGGAGGAGTGAGTGGCAGTCTCCCTTCAATGCTGCAGACAGGTAGCTAGGATCTAGCTTTATCTTTTTTTATGGAATAGAGAGCTTCACAGCATGCTCATATAACTTTACAACTGCAAATTCATATAACATTACAACTGCTAATTCTATGGGAATTACACTGAATGGTTTACTAACTTACTATTTTACCATTAGCTACCACTGTCTCAAAAATGACAATGTCTATCAGGTTCTTTTTCCAAACAATGTATTCAGCTGTTGTGATACTGAAGTATCCAACCTTAGGGGGCACTATATATAGGAGATTGTGTGGATCTATCTAATTTGGACAAATACTAAACTATAAATGAGATGTACTTAAAAGAGTGTTATCACAATAATTCCTCTAGTGATCTAGTGCATAGGTGTAAATCACATTTATAAATACCATACATATAAATACACATCAAGAACAAATGTACAATTATAGTCACCAGTTTTGGAATGGATCTGGGCTGTGTTTTTGGAAAAAAACTTTGTGAACCAAGTTAAGGTGAGCAAAGTTGTCCTGATGTGTTCATCAATGGTTGTATAACGTCTGAAATTCCAGTGGATAAGAGCAGCTCCTCTTGTAGACAATCGACAAATAACCAAAATCTGTGAATATAATCACAAAAAAAGAGGGCGCCTACTAGTGCAACACTGATATAAAGATGGATATAACAGATTAAAATCTGAAATGATACTCACAAAAGGAGCAGCACCCAATGTGCTAAATGACACTGGCTGGGGATTCACAGTGACCCAGCTACACTGATCCTGCAATTGGATGTAGGGATCCAGGATATCCAGGTAGTGTAATAAATTAAAGACCAAGATCTGTGAATATAATCACAAAAAAAGAGGGCACCTCCTAGGAGATTTTGGTTCTTTTTCCAAACAGAGAATGCGCATGCGTGTCTCATGAACGCGCATATATTGCGGCAGTAAATTTCTTGAGACACGCATGCGTATTTAGGTTGGTGAGCGTAAAATTAGTCTGTTGGGACGCCAGTGGGGGACCAATCAAAATTGATTTCAACTGATTCGTCATTACAAAATAAATTTTATTAGTCGGTCAGAGTTACGGGGATAGAACTGAGCGGTGTAAAAGGTACTTTAAAATGTTTTTTAATAACGATGTTATAAAATTGATGACTTTAACTCACACTAATTTTGAATTTACTATATAAAGCTTCATAGCGATGCGTGACAGTTTACTTTTCCTTTAATCAGTAGTACACCATTTACAATCTTTCTGCCTGTCTGCTAAGCAGTTTTGCAGCCAGGCTGAGTGGTCTTTTGAACTCTCATTCTGCACAACCAACCCTAGTGTAAAGACAATTTGCATGTTTACAGTTTAAACAGCAGCTAACCCTTAGCATAATAACATAAGGGCTTGTAGGGTCAGTTGATCTAAAGTTTGATGTGGGTATGTGGGTGACAAAGGGGTCATCAGGACTTTGATCTAAGGTAAGTTATAAGCAGATGGCTGACAGAGGGCTTTAGTAACAGAGGTCTGTTCTGTGTCTGATGAGGGCATGGATCTTCTTCAAAAGTTGTAGGGTTATTTTCTTAACCCACCATAATGTCGAGCTGACTATTTCTTCCAATTTATTGGAATAGAAAGTTTAGAAACCATCAAGACATAGATTTAATAGCGCTTACTCTGGGCCAAGATTACTTGGTAGCCCCAGCAAAGTACAAGATCAGGCATGTCCACCAGACCATAATTTTTATCTCTAGAGATAGTGTAATGCACGTCTGCATCTGCTGGTGCACTAAGCCACTCACATAAAAGACTTTAAAATTTGTACAGTTTAAAAACAAAACAAAACAAAAAAACACGTTCTAAATGTATAATTGCCAACTGAGTTAAATTCTGTAAAGTCCACAGCTGCTCTTTATTTTAAATGAGCTGTTCAAACCCCCACAAACCTCCATGAAATCCTAGAAGGTAGCTGTCATGAGATGCAGGACACAGCATAGAAGGTAAAACACTATTTTATTGCAGAGCATAGAAGTATACAACTTGTACAACACATTTAACTTGGTAACTGCGACATAGACAATAACTGCTAAAAGCCATGCCCCCATCCAGTGATGTCACCTCCCACTCTCATCATATCTTCCCTTTTTTCAAAGGACAAAGCATAAATTTTTTTTAGAGTACATCAAATAACAAGCTAGATTATGAGTTTTGCGTTATGAGTGAAAAAGCAGCGTTATAGCTCTTTTTCACTACCGCTGGTATTACAAGTCTTGCAGGTATTTCTGTACTGCACACTTTTATGGCCGTAACACAACGTAACTACCGCAGCTTTCAAAAAGTCCTTTTTCAATAGGCCTTCCATATTATGAGTTTGCCTGGGAGGCCAAAAAGTGAGCGGTACAGCCCATAACTACAAGATTTGTACCGCCATCAAAAGTCAGTAGTTATGAGTTTTGCGCTACAAATCTGTAACATAAAACTCATAACTAAAGTGCTAAAAAGTAAACTAACACCCATAAACTACCTATTAACCCCTAAACCGAGGCACTCCCGCATCGTAAACACTAAAATAAAATGATTAACCCCTAATCTGCCGCTGCGGACATCGCCGCCACTATAATAAACATATAAACCCCTAAACCACCATACTCCCGCATCGCAAACACTAGTCGGCGTCTGAGGTGTTCCCGCTGAGATTTGCTACAGGCGAAAGACAACTAGCCAGAGGGCATTACCGCTCATACATTACTGTCATCTTGTAAGTGTGCAATTTTCTGTGTGTGTCATTTACCTGAATAAACGCTGCTGTGATTCGTGGATGTGCTGTTTTCTTCTTGTCATTTCTTAAATATTATTAGCCCTTAATCTGCTGTCCCTAACATCGCCACAACCTACCTTACTGTTATTAACCCCTAATCTGCTGCCCCCCAAATTGCCGCCACTATACTAAAGTTATTAACCCCTAAGCCTAAGTCTAACCCTAACACCCACTAAATTTAATGTAATTAAAATAAATCTAAATAAAACTTACTATCATTAACTAAATCATTCCTATTTAAATCTAAATACTTACCTGTAAAATAAACCCTAAGCTAGCTACAATATAACTAATAGTTACATTGTAGCAATCTTAGGTTTTATTTTAATTTTACAGGTAAGTTTGTATTTATTTTAAATAGGTAGAGTAGTTAGTAAATAGTTATTAACTCTTTACTAGCTACCTAGTTAAAATAAATACAAACTTACCTGTAAAATAAAACCTAACCTGAGTTACACTAACACCTAACATTACACTAACATTAAATAAATTAAATAAAAAAAAAAAAACATTTATCTAAATTACAAAAATAATAAACACTAAATTACACAAAATAAAAAAGAAATTATCAAATATTTAAACTAATTACACCTAATCTAATAGCCATATCAAAATTAAAAGCCCCCCCCAAAATAAAAAAAAACCCTAGCCTATATATAACTGCCAATGGCCCTTAAAAGGGCCTTTTGTGGGGCATTGCCCCAAAGAAATCAGCTCTTTTACCTGTTAAAAAAAATAATACAAGCAACCCCCCAACAGTAAAACCCACCACCCACAAAACCAACCCCCCAAATAAAAACCTACCTAAAAAACCTAAGCTCCCCATTGCCCTGAAAAGGGCATTTGGATGGGCACTGCCCTTAAAAGGGCATTTAGCTCTTTTATGGTGCCCAAAGTCCCTAATCTAAAAATAAAACCTACCCAATAAACCCTTAAAAAAACCTAACACTAACCCCCGAAGATCCACTTACAGTTTTTGAAGACTGGATATCCATCCTCATCCAGCCAGGAGAAGTCTTCATCCAAGCGGCAAGAAGTCGTCAACGAAGCCGGGAGAAGTCTTCATCCAAGAGACAAGAAGTCGTCCTCCAGATGGGCAGAAGTCTTCATCCAGACGGTATTTCTATCTTCATCCTTCTGACGCAGAGCGGCTCCATCTTCAAGACATCCAGAGCGGAGCATCCTCTTCTTTCGATGGCTATTGAAGAATGAAGTTTCCCTTTAAATGACGTCATCCAAAATGGTGTCCCTTGAATTTCCGATTGGCTGATAGAATTCTATCAGCCAATCGGAATTAAAGGGTAAAAAATTCTATTGGCTGATGCAATGTGGCGTATGTATGCTGCATGTATGGAGAGAATTCTATGCTACATTCTAATAGCTTGTATAGATATATATAATCCCATATTTTTAAGTTTTTTAGGTACCTCCAGAGTTATGAATTAGGCATAATATAACCATCTAATCATACTTATTTAACATATGTCAGCATATTGGAAGATCAGTAGATAGCATAATTATCTCAGGACAAAATATAATATAAAGAGGTAAAAACAACATAACATATAACAGAATGAGAAGCAAACACTTATAAAATATATGCCATACACTGTGACTGTCTGAGAATGTCAATTTAGCTAAAATTGGACCATTACTTCATATTGGGTTTAGAGCATGCTGTGTTAACAGGGACTTCTAGGTGAGATTCTAAAGATAAAGTCACCCTGTAACATTTATGAAACGTATGGTGTGATATTCTTATGATGGTTACTTTTATACTGAGCGCATTACAATATATACAGATGTAAACACTAGTCTCCAATACATTAATATACTTGACTTTGAGTCCTAAACGTAAGTTGCCAAATTATGTAGAGCAGCCAGAAACCAGGGTATCAAGACGAGTATCTCTCATAAGGGAGACCAACTGCTCCACTCAAAAAGAAGCTTAGTGCCAGGATGGGGACACCGATTGGGCTAAAGTTACTACTACAAACCATATGTTGTCACCCAACTCAAACTTTTGTGGGAATACCAGGAACCGTAGCCTTCATAAGCTGCAATGTAATCCGCATGGTGTGAGCATCAGCGCTGAGTTTTGCCCACGCAGTGAACGGGAGTTGCACTCACAATAAAGAGTTGTTATGAGTTCTCTTGGGGCTTTGATTACGGACCTGTGTGGGATCCCATTTCTAGCAGTGTAAGTCAACATAAAGTTCTGTACAAGTACTGCATTTACAGGGGCTTCTGGTGAGTTTACCTGTCTGGGAGGATTTAAAGTGTGCACCATTAGAGGCTTTTTCTCTGTTGTTGAAGCTGCTCCGTTCTGCCCGCCCACCAGTCGCATCTAACCAGCAAGCTGCCAACAGATGCGGCTCCCTGAATATATGACACACAGACTCAAGTGTCTTCACTTCGTCCCCTTTAGTTAGCTGCTATGTTAGGTAAGGGATCTCGTCATACACCTTTTCCCGTGGCTGTGGTAACTCTGTTCTGGGCTGACTCAGTGAATCTTGTATGTTGTTTCCACCATCCGTAGGCCAGTTCTCTGTGGACAACGTAGTATTATGGTCAGATACCTTGTGGCAAGTTGAAATGAATTCAGCTACCTTACTGTCCAACTTATCTGCAAGGTTCTCTAGCAGGGTCTGAAGGGTTAGAGAGAAATTCTCCATGCTTGTTTTTGATGATCAATATATAGGCAGATCGAGAGTTGCTACACCCTGCAAGCTGGGGGTAGGTGGGTTTGAGAACGGAAGAGTAGGCCACCTCCTCGATTCGCACCTGGCTCAATCAGGTCCCATAAAGCGTGAGTAAGAACTTCTAAAATCAATTGAAGTAGGATTATTTTAGACAGATTAATCTTAAAGAAATAAGGTAGTATTATGAGTATCTTTCAAGATAGCATATTTTCGGTTGATGATCTTGGAGCTTCATAAAGTGCGACTGATCATGGCCGCCTCATAGCCAGCCCCCCACAATCTAGTTTTAAAAACCACCCCTACACAGGTGTTATAAAATGGGCTGGCATATAAGATGACAATTCTTTCTGAAAAATAAATTCAAGAGAAGAAAGAAATACACTGAAAATAGCATGACAGTAAAGAGGTGATTTTAATTTCTGCTGTATCGGAATCATGACAGTTTAATGTTAGGTGGGTTATCCCTTTAAGCTATCAGGTTAAGATTATATTGAATCAAACATCAATTCAAATGTTAAAATCATTGTCTAAAATATCATACTTTGTGT
This sequence comes from Bombina bombina, assembly GCF_027579735.1. Classification (NCBI taxonomy): domain Eukaryota; kingdom Metazoa; phylum Chordata; class Amphibia; order Anura; family Bombinatoridae; genus Bombina; species Bombina bombina. Next base: position 961,829,431 of record NC_069501.1, on the reverse strand, counting down.
CCTAATGTCAGCATCAATGTTTATATTTAATACTTATTGCAGATATACATACTTTCAAAGTATAATACACAATGTAACAAATGGCACTTGATGAGTGATCAATAACAAAAGAATCAAGCAATTTGATTTGTTAGTGATAGTTTAAAATGTATATTTGAATCAGATTGGCTGATGTCATAAATCATGTGATTATGCATAGTCCAAGCAAAAAATGGTTAAAAAAATTCACCAGTGTGTGGGTTGTTTAGGAGATTGCGTCAAAATTTGTGTGAAAAGTGTTGCGTTAAATTTGGTGTGAAGTGGAGAGTGGGACTTGTATTACATGGCTTAAACATGGTACAAATAGATTTTTCCAAAAAAATAAAAAAGGAAGTTAGCTATATTATGTTGTGTATTTACTTCATTTTTATCTCTATATCTATTAGTGCAACAAGTTTGGGGCAAATCTTTGCAACAATTTTGGAGAAATAATATTGTCTCCTTGCTTTGTAATGAGAGACAAAGTTGTAATATAATGCATAAGTAGTAATGTATTTTTCCTTTTTATCCCTATATCTACTAGTGCACCAAATGTGGAGCAATAATATTGTTTGATTTAGAAAGGGTATACAATTTTAATAAAGTTTCTAATTTACTTTTATTATGTGATATAATTCATTCTCTTGCAGCATCGAACATAAGCTTTCTATGTGTTCAGACTCCCATTCTATGGCATCCACGGCCTCAAGGGTGTCGGATTAAAAACTAGGTGCGCTGTGTCGGAATAGACACGAGCGTACCTGTTAAATGTTTCATAAATTGGCTAAAGGGTCAAATAGAGTCGAATGTGAATTTGAAACATCTGTAATGACGCAAGCATCAATCTGCATTGGATTGAGATCACGGGAGCATTTCAACATTTGATGATCTTAATACTTTGTTAACTACGGCGGATCAATCTCGCGTCAAATACGATGCGGGATTCCAGCGTATTATCAGTTGATGCTTTGATAAATATCCCCCTTAGCCTTTTCATCCCTCCTAAGGACATCATCCTGAGGAACAGAGCTGGTTGGCTGGAAGACACCCACAGAGGGTAAAGTGGTTCAAATCTGCTGTGCCGAGCTAAAACCTGTGGCTTGGATGGGAGTCGCCCTATAGGCTAAGAGAGCTAGGTACTGCTCAGATTGCTTTAAAATTAACTTTGTTGTTTGAACTGCCATTTCAGTCAATCCATTGGCCTGTGGGTAACGTGGACTTGATGTAGAATGGACAAAATCATATTCACTGTTGAAAGAACTGAACTCTATGGAAGCAAACTGCATTCTGTTATCACTCACTAACTCCATTGGTATGCCCCACCGGGCGAACAAGGACTTGAGACGAGTGATAACGGCTTGACTGGTGATCTCATTCAATTGTGCAATCTTTAAATACCTGGAATAGTAGTCAATCATGACTAGGTACTTTTTAATGTGCAGTTCACATAAATCAGCAGCTATTTTCTGCCATGGGCCTGCAGGCAGTGGAGTAGAAATCAAGGGCTCACTTCTCTGAGTAGGCCGGAGTTCCTGGCAAAAGTCACATTTTAATACATGCCTTGCAATGTCGGAACTGGTCCCAGGCCACCATACTGCCGTAGCTGCCCTTTCTCTGCACATTGTAATGCCCAAGTGGCCATCATGAATCCTGCTTAACATCTCCTGCCACATGCTAACATGAATAATAATGCAGTCCTGAAACAGCACCAACCCATCCAGCTCCGTAAGCTGCAACCTCTCTGACTGGTAAGAACTTAAAGATATCCAGGCTGCCCGGCTCTCGGGCCAATCTTCTTTTATTTATTTAATAATGTCTTGAAGGTCTGTATCTAAACGTGTCTCCTTTTTTATTTGCTCTAGCTTCCCTGACAAAATGGATTTGGATGCCAGAATTGAATCCACATACACTTTCACATCTGATTCTGTTGAAGATTCTTCACATCAGCACTAACCACAGTCTTTTTAGAAGGGTCATAGACCCCTTACACTGGGGCAGACCCCAGCAAGGACCTGTACAAAAGCTTCTTCCTGTGAATGACCCCAGACCCAGGCAGCATCTTTCTTCAACAACTCTGTGATAGGGTGTAGTATTGTGGATAAATCTGGAAGGAACCTGCCCACATAATTCACAAGGCCCAATATTTGTCTCAGCTCGTGTACATCAGAAGGACTTTTCATCTGTTCAATAGCAAGGATTTTATCAGGGTCCGGCTTGGTGCCATCTCCATTGATGATATGCCCAAAGTAGCATAACTCAGATTTTCTAAAATGTAATTTCTCTTTATTTAATTTTAGCCCGGACTCTCTAATGGTCTGCAGCCCAAAGCTTAATCTCTGGTCATGTTCTTCCAATGTAGACCCATACACTAAAATGTCATCCATGACGACTGCCATGCCCTGGTGGTCCCTTAGGAGGGAACTCATCTCTCTTTGAAAGATTTCAGGAGCAGAGAATATCCTGAAGGGGAGTCTGCAGAAGCAAAACCGACCTACCGGTGTAATGAAGGTAGTCAGTTTGCGGCACTGTGGATCAAGAGATATCTGCCAGAAACCGCTGGAAGCATCCAGACAGTTTCAGAGCTCTGTCTTCAAGCATCGGCAGCACATATCTCTCTCTCTTCACTGCCTCATTCAGCCTTTTAAAGTCTATGCAGATGCGTACCTTCCCGTTTTCTCCGCAACAGGCACAATGGGGCACACCAGTCAGTTGCTTCAACAACCTCTTCAATAACTCCCATATTCTTTATAGGCAGAAGTTCCTTCTCCACTTGAGGCATGAGCGGAAACGGAATTCTACGAGGGGTGGTAATGCTGTATGAGACTGCATCACTTTTAAGTGATATACGGACTAGGTTGCAATTCAGTAGGCCCAATTCACCAAACATGTCTTTCAAAATCTTATTCACTCTGGTGACAAGGCCCAAACCACAGGCTGCTTTTCTGCTCAATAGGTTGTTAACACACTGACCTCTAATTACATGTACCCACATGGTGAATTTCCTCTGCTTGTACTCACAGCTGGCAAGAAATTTCCCCGCACAATTGATGCAGCCACCAGGACTATGAAGTTTTGTTGTAACTTTCGCCAGCTGAGGCTGTTGAGGCAGTTTTATGAATGCTGCAAGGAACATAACAGTGATGTCTGCTCCCGTGTCAATCTTGAAGGCAACCTAGGCTCCCATTACAGTAAGGGTAACCCGCAAATCTTCGTCTGAACCAGACCGTTCAACAAAAGACCCTAAAAAGGACACTTCTTGACCCTCCTGGTCACTATCCACCTGCATCTCCATAATTTATTCAGTTTTACACACCACTTCAAAATGACCCATTAGGTTAAATTTTCTACATCTTTTATATTTAGCGGGGCATACAACATTCTGATAATGGGTACAGTTATACCACGTTCAGCGAGCCGGCTGCGCCCATCCGCTTCTGGGCCTATCTGTTGCCCTTGGTCTACTGCTCACACTGTGCCTTTCACCTGCAGCTCTCCTGAACTGCTGCACTTCATCCACAATACTCTCAGACCTCAGATCAGCACTTTGCTTTTTCACCATCCTAATAGCCCCATCTAATGTTAATTCAGCCTACAACTGTAGCTTCAGTGAGACCTCAGCATCTTCAAATCCTATGACTATGCTGTCTCTGATTTGCTCTTCTTTAGCAATACCAAACTCACAAAATTCAGCTAGTTCATACAGGCTGCACACAAATAACTCCACAGATTCTCCTGAACACTGAGCACGTTTGTGAAAACAGGCCCTCTCATGAATCACATTTCTTTCATGTAATTGGCAAGAGTCCATGAGCTAGTGACGTATGGGATATACAATCCTACCAGGAGGGGCACCCCTCACCACAATTCAGTTTTACAAACTTTGCCTCTCTATGGCGGTGGTGAAGTAAGTTTGTGCTTAATTTTCTTCTGTGACATGCGCTTCTCAGCATTTTGAAGCCTGATTCCTCTCAGAGTACAGTGAATGTTAGAGGGATGTAAAGAGAGTATCACCTATTGATTCTATGGTTCTCCTCACAGGAAATATTTTCAAAGGTTCTCATTTATCGGTCGTAGAGATTCATCTCCTACCTCCATTTTCAGATCGACGATATACTCTCATATTCCATTACTTCTACTGTAACTGTTTCAGTACTGGTTTGGCTATCTGCTATATGTTGATGGGAGTCTTTCGGTAAGTATGTTTTCATTACTTAAGACACTCTCAGCTATGGTTTGGCACTTTATGTATTATTATAAAGTTCTAAATATATGTATTGTACTTATATTTGCCATGAGTCAGGTTTATGTATATTTTCTTTTGCAGACTATCAGTTTCAAAATTGGGAAAACATATTTAGGAAGTTATTTTTTTCTTACATGGGGTATAGTCTTTTTTTCAAATTGACTGTTTTTTCATAAATTTTCGTGGGCAAAATTAGGCTCGCGAGGTCGCAAAATGCTGAAATTTATTGCGTCATTCTTGGCGCGAGAATTGGGGGGGTTTTGGCGCAAAGGTACATTCGGTGTCGCAATTCGTCATTTCCTGTGTCGTAGTTGACACCAGGTTTCCTTGCACAAGGTTGCATCTGCCATGACGCGAGTTGGGTCATTTCCGGATGTTGTTAGCACCAAAAAACAAAAAAAAATTAATTTTGCGTTTCGCGTCATACTTGGCGCCAAATAATTTCTTTATTTAAACCCCACTTTATCTTGCCTTTTTCTATGTTCAGAGGGCTATGCTGTTTGCATTTTTTTCCTATTCCTGAAACTGCCATAAAAGGAAATTGATAATTTTGCTTTATATGTTGTTTTTTTCTCTTACATTTGCAAGATATCTCAATCTGATCCTGTCTCAGAAACCACTGTTGGAACCCTGCTTGCTGATAACAGTTCTACCAAAGCTAAGTGCATCTGTTGTAAGTTAGCGGAGATTATGGGGGGTAGTTATCAACGTGTCAACTTTCCTGCCTTCGCCAGCCCAATACGCCCGCCTAAGCTCGACTCACATCGCCGCCGGGGACCTGAAAAAATTAGCCTAAGTTATCAAGTAAAGCTGTCAAAAAGCCGCGCACCAAGTACGGGGCGATGAGCAGCGGACTGTGAGAGTTATCACTCATCCGATCTCGCTGCTCTTTGGCTGTTTGACAGCTTTCTTGCTAGCCTGTCACTAAGCACTCACACTAAACTACACTGTTCTACCCCCTATACTGGCGCCCCCAGAGCCCCCCCGCAACTAAATAAAGTTACTAACCCCTAAACCGCTGCTCCTAGACCCCGCCGCAACTCTTATAAATGTATTAACCCCTAAACCACCGCTCCCGGACTCTGCTGCCACCTACATTATACCTAGTAACCCCTATCCTGCCCCCCTATACCGTCGCCCTCTATAATAAAGTTATTAACCCCTATCCTGCCCCCCACTACACCGCCGCCACTGTAATAAAATTATTAACCCCTAAACCTAAGTCTAACACTAACCCTAACACCCCCCTAACTTAAATATTAATTAAATAAATCTAAATAATATTTCTATTATGAACTAAATTAATCCTATTTAAAACTAAATACTTACCTTTAAAATAAACCCTAATATAGCTACAATATAAATAATAATTATATTGTAGCTATCTTAGGATTTATTTTTATTTTACAGGTACCTTTCAATTTATTTTAACTAGGTACAATAGCTATTAAATAGTTATTAACTATTTAATAGCTTACCTAGCTAAAATAAAGAGAAATGTACCTGTAAACTAAAAACTAACCTAAGTTACAATTACACCTAACACTACACTATACTTAAATAAATTATTCCTATTTAAAACTAAATACTTACCTGTAAAATAAACCCTAAGATAGCTACAATATAATTAATAATTCCATTGTAGCTATCTTAGGATTTATATTTATTTTACAGGTAACTTTTTATTTATTTTAGCTAGGTACAATAGTTATTAAATAGTTATTAACTATTTAATAACTACCTAGCTAAAAGAAATACAAAATTACCTGTAAAATAAATCCTAACCTAAGTTACAATTAAACCTAACACTGCACTATCATTACATTAATTAAATAAATTAACTACAAATAACTACAATTAAATACAATTACATAAACTAACTAAAGTACAAAAAATAAAAAAAGCTAAGTTACAAAAAATAAAAAAAATAAGTTACAAACATTTAAAAAAATATTACAACAATTTTAAGCTACTTACACCTAATCTAAGCCCCCTAATAAAATAACAAACCCCCCCAAAATAAAAAAATGCCCTACCCTATTCTACATTAAAAAAGTTCAAAGCTCTTTTACCTTACCAGCCCTTAAAAGGGCCTTTTGTGGGGGCATGCCCCAAAGAATTCAGCTCTTTTGCCTGTAAAAGAAAAATACAACCCCCCCCAACATTAAAACCCACCACCCACATACCCCTAATCTAACCCAAACCCCCCTTAAAATAACCTAACACTAATCCCCTGAAGATCATCCTACCTTGAGTCGTCTTCACTCAGCCGAGCAGCGATGGAACCGAAGAGGACATCCGGAGCGGCAGAAGTGATCATCCAAGGATAAGGGGTTACTAGGTATAATGTAGGTGGCGGTGGGCTCCGGGAGCGGCGGTTTAGGGGTTAATATGTATAGAGTAGCTTGCGGTGGGCTCCGGGAGCGGCGGTTTAGGGGTTAATCATTTTATTTAGTTGCGGCGGTGTAGGGGGGGCAGATTAGTGGTGTTTAGACTCGACCCCGGGTACATGTTAGGGTGTTAGGTGTAGACAGTTCCCATAGGAATCAATGGGATGTCTGGCAGCAGCGAACTTGTACTTTCGCTATGGTCAGACTCCCATTGATTCCTATGGGATCCGCCGCCTCCAGGGTGGCGGTTTGAAAACCAGGTACGCTGGGCCGGAAAAGTGCCGAGCGTACCTGCTAGTTTTTTGATAACTAGCAAAAGTAGTCAGATTGTGCCGCACTTGTGTGCGGAACATCTGGAGTGACGTAAGAATCGATCTGTGTCGGACTGAGTCCGGCGGATTGAAGTTTACGTCACAAAATTCTACGTTTGCCTGTCTCTAGCCTTTGATAACTAAGGCGAATCAGCCTCGCCACAAATACGCTGCGGAATTCCAGCGTATTTGAGGTTGACGGCTTGATAACTACCCCCCACTATCTCCAGCTGTAGTACGTAATAGTTGTCATTATAAGCTTTTACATGCAGAGAATGTATCCATCATTACTAGTACAATGCCTGTTTTTCCTTCAACATCTAATGAACATGATATCCCTGTGAATATAAAAGATTTTATTGCTGATGCGATTTAGAAAGCTTGTCTGCTATTCCACCTTCTAATAAAATTAAAAGGTCTTTTAAAACTTCTCATAAAGTTGATAAAAATCCAAATGACTGACAACATACTGAATTATCCTCCTCTGATGAGGATCTATCTGATTCAGAAGATCCTACCTCAGATATTGACACTGACAAATCTACTTATCTCTTTAAGATGGAGTTTATTGGTTCCTTGTTAAAAGAAGTGTTGATTACTTTGGATATTGAGGAAACTAGTCCTCTTGATACTAAAACTAGTAAACATTTAAATTCTGTTTATAAACCTCCTGTGGATACTCCAGAGGTTTTTCCAGTTCCTGATGCCATTTCTGATATGAATTCAAAGGAATGGAACAGGCCTGGTACTTCTTTTAGTCCTCCTTCTAGGTTTAAAAAGCTGTATCCTTTGCCAGCAGTCAGATTGGAGTTTTAGGAAAAAATCCCCAAAGTTGATGGGGCTATTTCTACTCTTGCCAAACGTACTTCTATCCCTGGTTGGAAAGCTTAGCGCAACAGGAAACAGATCCTGATTTGTCTAGCATTGTTCGCTTGCTTCAACATGCTAATCATTTTATCTGTGATGCTATTTTTGATATCATCAAAATTGATGTTAAATCTATGTCTTTAGCTATTTTAGCCAGAAGAGCTTTGTGGCTCAAATATTGGAATGCTGACTAAGTCTAGATTACTATCTCTTTCTTTCCAAGGTAACAATTTATTTGGTTCTCAGTTGGATTCCATTATTTCAACTGTCACTGGGTGGAAGGGAGTTTTTTTACCTCAGGATAAAAGATCTAAGGGTAAATCTAAATCTTCTAATTGCTTTTGTTCTTTTAGACAGAATAAGGAACAGAAACCAAATCCTTCCCCCAAAGAATCTGGTTCCAATTGGAAACCTTCTTTAAGATGGAATAAATCCAAGCCTTTTAAGAAACCAAAGCCAGCCCCCTAGTCCACATGAAGGTGCGGTCCTCATTCCAGCTGAGCTGGTGGGGGGGCAGATTAAAATGTTTCCAAAACATTTGGGCAGACTCTGTCCAAAATCATTGGATTCAGAATATCGTCTCTTAAGGGTATTGAATAGGATTCAGAGCAAGACTTCCTGTGAGAAGATTTTTTCTCTCATACGTTCCAGCAAATTCAGGCTCAGGCTTTTCTAAAGTGTGTTTCAGATCTAGAGCTTTCAGGGGTAATCATACCAATTCCATTTCAGGAAAAGGGTCTGGGGTTTTATTCAAATCTATTCATTGTCCCAAAGAAAAAAAATAATTCAGGCCAATTCTGGATGTGAAAATTTTGAATCATTTTATAAGAGTGCCAACTTTCAAAATGGTGACTATAAGGACTATTCTGCCTTTTGTTCAGCAAGGTCATTATATGTCCATGATAGACTTACAGGATGCATATCTTCATTTTCCGATTCATCCAGATCACTATTGGTTTCTGAGATTCTCTTTTCTAGACAAGCATTACCAATTTGTCACTCTTTCATTTGGCCTAGCGACAGCTTCAATAATTTTCTCGGTGCCCTACTCTCTGTAATCAGAGAACAGGGTATTGCGGTGTTTCCTTATTTGGACAGCATCTTGGTACTAGCTCAGTCTTTACATTCTGCCGAATTTCACATGAATCAACTAGTGTTGTTTCTTCAAAGACATGGTTGGAGTATCAATTTACCAAAAAGTTCTTTGATTCCTCAGACAAGGGTCACCTTTTTAGGTTTCCAGATAAATTCAGTGTCCATGACTCTGTCTCTAACAGACAAGAGATGAATAAAATTGGTTTCAGCTTGTCGGAACCTTCAGTCTCAAGCATTCCCTTCAGTGTCTATGTGCATGGAAGTTTTAGGTCTCATGACTGCAGCATCGGACGCGATCCACTTTGCTCATTTTCATATGAGACCTCTCTATCTTTGGATGCTGAAACAATGGTGCAGGGATTATACAAAGAAATCCCAGTTAATATCCTTAAATCCCAATGTTTGACTCTCTCTGACTTGGTGGTTAGACCAAAATCGTATAGTTCAAGGGGCCTCTTTTGTTCATCCAACCTGGCCTGTAATCACAACAGATGCAAGTCTTTCAGGTTGGGAGCTGTCTGGGGATCTCTGACAGCACAAGGGGTTTGGAAACCTCATGAGGCGAGGTTACCAATCAATATTTTAGAACTCCGTGCTATTTTCAGGGCTCTTCAGGTTTGGCCTCAGTTGAAGAGAGAACCATTCATTTGTTTTCAGGCAGACAATATCACAACTGTGGCATATGTCAATCATCAGGGTGGGACGCACAGCCCCCTAGCTATGAAAGAAGTATCTCGGATACTTTCTTGGGCAGAATCCAGCTCTTGTCTAATTTCTGTGGTACATATCCCAGGTGTAGACAATTGGGAAGCGGATTATCTCAGCCGTCAGACTTTACATCCGGTGGAGTGGTCTCTCCATCCAGATGTGTTTTTTTCAGATTGTTCAGATGTGGGGTCTTCCAGAAATAGATCTGATGGCTTCCCATCTAAACAAGAAACTTCCCAGGTACTTGTCCAGATCCAGGGATCCTCAGGCGGAGTTGGTGGTGGATGCGTTAGCAGTTCCTTGGTTTTATCAACCTGCTTATATCTTACCGCCTCTAGTTCTTCTTCCAAGAGTGATCTCCAAGATCATCATGGAACAATCATTTGTGTTTCTGGTAGCACCAGCATGGCCTCACAGGTTCTGGTATGCGGATCTTGTCTGGATGTCCAGTTGACAACCTTGGCTACTTACTTTAAGAACAGACCTTCTGTCTTAAAGACCGTTTTACCATCAGGATCTCAAATCGTTAAATTTGAAGGTATAGAAATTGAACGCTTAGTGCTTAGTCATAGAGGTTTATCTGACTTAGTGATTAATACTATGTTACAGACTCGTAAATCTGTTTCTAGGAAGATTTATTATCAAGTTTGGAAGACTTATATTTCATGGTGTTCTTCTCATAAATTCTCCTGGCATTCTTTTAGAATTCCTAGAATTTTACAGTTTCTTCAGGATGGTTTGGATAAAGGTCTTAATTTGGTTTTGAAGGCTTTACAGGCTCCTCCTTTTGGGCCTATGCATTCTTTGGATATTAAACTACTTTCTTGGAAAGTGCTGTTTCTTTTGGCTATCTCTTCAGCTAGAAGAGTTTCCAAATTGTCTGCTCTTTCTTGTGAGTCTCCTTTTCTGATTTTCATCAGGATAAGGCAGTTTTGCGGACCTCATTTAAATTTTTGCCTAAAGTTGGGAATTCTAACAACATTAATAGGGAAATTGTTGTTCCCTCTTTGTGTCCTAATCCTAAGAATTCTTTGGAGAGATCCTTACATTCTCTGGATGGTGTAAGAGCTTTAAAATATTACGTTGAAGCTACTAAAGATGTCAGGAAGACTTCTAGTCTATTTGTTGTCTTTTCTGGTTCTAGGAAAGGTCAGAAAGCTTCTGCCATTTCCTTGGCATCCTGGTTAAAGCTTTTGATTCATCAGGCTTATTAGAAGTTGGGTCAGACCCCGCCTCAGAGAATCACAGCTCATTCTACTAGATCAGTTTCTACTTTGTGGGCTTTTAAGAATGAAGCTTCAGTTGATCAGATTTGCAAAGCAGCAACTTGGTCTTCTTTGCATACATTTATTAAATTCTACCGTTTTGATGTATTTGCTTCTTCGGAAACAGTTTTTGGTAGAAAAGTTCTTCAGGCAGCTGTTTCAGTTTGATTCCTCTGCTTATGTTTTAAGTTTTTTCTTTTCAATTATGAGAAAAAATAATTTTTTTGGATATGGATTTAATTTTTTCAGCGGAAAATGGCTGTTTTTATTTTATCCCTCCCTCTCTAGTGACTCTTCTGTGGAGTTCCACATCTTGGGTATTTCTATCCCATACGTCACTAGCTCATGGACTCGTGCCAATTACATGAAAGAAAACATTCGGCTAGATTACGAGTTGTGCGTTAGGGTAAAAAAGCAGCGTTAAGAGGTCCTAACGCTGCTTTTTTACGCCCGCTGGTATTATGAGTCTTGCAGGTTTAGGTGTACCACATACTTCTTTGGCCTTACCTCAAAATGACTTACGTAAACTTCATAAAGTCTGTTTTCTATGGGACTTCCATAGCGCTGATATTACGAGTCTGTCCTGGGAGGCCAAAAAGTGAGCGGTACACCCTACCCTGTCAAGATCCCTAACAGATTTAAAAGTCAGTAGTTAAGAGTTTTATGGTACAACGCTGTAGCATAAAACTCATAACTAAAGTGCTAAAAAGTACACTAACACCCATAAACTACCCATTAACCCTTAAACCGGGGCCCCCCCCGCATCGCAAATACTTAAAAAAAAAGTCTTGTAATTTAGTTTAGGGTAGGGAATTTTATTATTTTGGGGGGATTTTTTATTTTATTAGGGGGCTTAGATTAGGTGTAATTAGTTTAAACTTCTTGTATTTTTTTATTATTTTCTGTAATGTAGATTTTTTTTGTATTTTAGTTAATTTTAGTTAATTTTATTTAATGTTAGGTAATTGTAGTTAATTAATTTAATGATAGTGTAGTGTTAGGTGTAATTGTAACTTAGGTTAGGATTTATTTTACAGGAAATGTATTTATTTTAGCTAGGTAGCTATCAAATAGTTAATAACTATTTAATAGCTATTGTACCTAGTTAAAATAAATACAAAGTTGCCTGTAAAATAAAAATAAACCCTAAAATAGCTACAATGTAATTATTAGTTATATTGTAGCTATCTTACGGTTTATTTTATAGGTAAGTATTTAGTTTTAAATAGGATTAATTTATTTGATTATAGGAATATTTATTTAGATTATTTTAAATAATATTTAAGTTAGGGGGGTGTTAGGGTTAGGGTTAGCCTTAGGTTTAGGGGTTAATAGATATAATATAGGTGGCGGCGGTGTAGGGGGGCAGATTAGGGGTTAATAAATGTAATGTAGGTGGCGGTGGGCTCTGGGAGCGGCGGTGTAGGGGTTAAACAATTAATTTATTTGTGGCGGGGTCCGGGATCATCAGGATAGGGGTTAATAACTTTATGTAGGTGGCGGCGGTATAGGGTGCAGCAGATTAGGGGTTAATAGGTATAATGTAGGTGGCGGCGGAGTCCGGAAGCGGCGGTTTAGGGGTTAAACATTTTATTTAGTTGTGGCAGGGTCCGGGAGCGGCGGTTTAGGGGTTAAACATTTTATTTAGTTGCGGCGGGGTCTGGGAGCGGCAGTTTAGGGGTTAAACATTTTATTTAGTTGTGGCGGGGTCCGGGAGTGGCGGTTTAGGGGTTAATAAGTATAATGTAGGTGGCGGCGGTGTAGGGGGGGCAGATTAGGGGTGTTTAGACTCGGGGTACATGTTATGGTGTTAGGTGCAGACACTTCCCATAGGAATCAATGGGATATCGGGCAGCAGCGAACATGAGCTTTCGCTGCTGTCAGACTCCCATTTATTCCTATGGGATCCACCGCCTCCAGGGTGGCGGATTGAAAACCAGGTACGCTGGGACGGAAAAGTGTCGAGCGTACCTGATTGTTCTTTGATAACTAACAAAAGTAGTCAGATTGTGCCGAACTTGCGTTTGGAACATCTGGAGTGGCGTATTTGCATTTGACGGCTTGATTAATAGAGGCCAAAGTCACTTAAGATAACCAGACATCTAATCCTTTCTCACAGGACATAGATAATGTTAATACATAAGAGTCCATATATTCAAGTTTCAAAAATTTGAAGTGAGCATATGTGAGAATGTCCGCGTCACTTCAAGCCCTCAGAAATAGTGTGTAATGTCAAAATTGGTCAAAATTAGAGCTGGATATCTATGCATCAAATCGTGCACAATAGTTGGTAAAGATTGATAAATTAGAAGCCAGACTAGATGTGAATAAGTAGATTTACTTAATATGAACCCTAGGCTATAGATGTCTGTCATCACAACTAAATAGACCATTCAATAACAGAGATTTCACTAGAGTTGACCATATATAATTCCATTTCAACATTAGATACATAGCAAAAGTAGATAACACCACCTTTCTAATTTTAATATTAAAATAAAAGTTATATTCAATGCCACTAAAGTTGGATGGACACAACCACAAGCTAAATATAATTACATTTAACACTTTTTGTATTATACTTACCAATTAGCTAGACCTCTGGCATTTCATTATTTTCTAACCTAGCAAAAAGCCCAGATTGACGCAGACTATAGAAGTCATAACATGAACCAGGGAAAACCTGCACAAATACTTATGATATGAAGTTATGCATCACATACCATTTGTACATTCAGGGAGTGAAAATGCTTTTTATTGCGGAACATTTCTTCTCTTTACCTTGGTGGTCTCAAAGCAATATGTGTGCAGTCTATAGCACCTAATTCATTTGGAATGCCAGCAAAATGGAAAAAAATAAGTTTAGTGATTGCCATTCCTCGGATGTTTCAGGAAAATATGATACTTAAATATTGTGTACATGGCTTCTAATACAGGTGTCTGGAGAACGTAGGTTGACTTATACGGAGCACAAAACTGGACAGATTAGAATGACCCAGTGGCCATAAAATGCAGAATGGTCAACAATTTTAACATGACAGGGATAGCCCTTGTTCTGAAGATTACTGGCTTCAAATTGTTCTGTATCTGATCAAACTGCATCAGAATTGATTGCCTTGAAAGCTGAAACCTCTGCAATATCTTCAAGACCAAAATGAGGGGGAAAAAACAATTGCAGCACCATTGTACGTCATCTTTGTTGGATAACCTCTTCCCTTTGCTGTAAAGCAATGTTGTAAATTGCACCTTCTAAGAAGAAGGGTTGCACTAACTATAAATAGCAATACTTCAATTCCCAAGCACATATAAAACTAGTCATTTATTTCTTATGTCTCAACTTATATACATTCTAACTTCCAGACTATCTATTGTGTTAAGTGGAATTTGAATGCAGACATTTTCAGAATACTATTAACAAGTAAACTTTTGACTCTTGGCCGACTGATTTCATTCAGACTTTCTACGGAGTCCATGACAAAGCAAGTGCCAAATACACATTTTGCTATCCGAGCAGATTTTTACACGCAACTTTCAGAATAGAATAACTTTGGGAACCTAAAAGATTTTGGCTTGATATAGGTGGAAAATATCTAAAATCAACTTAAATACACATCAGGACTGAATCTGGATGCAGGAAAGAAACATTGTTTTGAATAGGGTGCATACCTTGATAAATCTAAAACCTGAATTACGTGCATATTTTGATGCGTAGACACAGGCATATTGAGCCCATAGTTTTAGATTAAAGTATTAAAATATTAAGTGTCAGTATACAGATGATCAGCCTCAGAAGATACAATTACAAAATTATGATGATACATCAAATTCAGTGTGACAGTCCCAATTTTGCGCCACTGTCCCTGGCTTTACTTCTTGCGTGATACACTATTGGAGACACCAGAGAAAAGCCCCTATAAGAACTCATGATGAAACAAATAAACAGTGCATTATATTTATATCAGAGCTTTTCAGCTTTTCTGAACATAGGCAGACCTGAGGTGGACTGTCACAAAATAGGGGGCCTCTCTGCCTCCCCACGACATGACCATTTATACTAGGTGTATCAGAGGCACAATCCCTTGCTGTTTTTTGTCCCATTGTTTAAAGGTATGATCGGTCTCATAGACCACAGCATAGTTAGTTAAGGATAATTCAGCTCAACTATTTTTGGCCTAAAATTTGCAAATGTCTTAAAATGTTTCCATGTGACTTACCCTTTATGACTCATCTACATAAACCATGTTTAGCAGCCTCAAAAACAGCGACACTGTTAAATAATAATAAAAATGAAAATAAAGTATGCTCTCAGGTTCAATAAGGTCTGTTTTAACTCCAAGCACTCTAAGCATTACAGCTTAATGTAATGTGGGTGCAGTCCCAGTCAAACAGTTTGAGAAAGAATAGAGAATTCCCTGTAATTTCAATCCCTCTTTACATGATCTGCCAATCTTCTGCTTGATGTGTGTCAATTCTGTGAAAAACATTGTACACATTTGGCTGATCTGAGTTGCTGCTAATCCTTTCAGTGACACTGAAATGACACATAGTGACACTAAAAGATTAACGAGAACTTCTCATAGAGAAATACTGCTAATTCATGCAATACAGTATTATATAATGGACAGATACTGAACTGAGTGACAAGCTAAAGGTGTAGGGAGCCTCCGGTCTTTATCAAACAGCTTAAAAACTGGTGACAAACCCCAGAAGGACGGTGCCCACATAGGAAAGTAACTTTAAAAGTAAAAAAAAAAAAAAAAGATAAAATAGGAATTAAAAAAGGCCTTAGCAGAGTAAATAGAAAGCATATTAGGCTTTTGTTACATATACATTCATGTTGCTGCACTAAAATAAAACTAATTCGTACACGTGAAGCTCTATGCTTTATGAAAACATATTTTATATTTTAATCTTAGGTGTTTAATAAAGATAAGATTTTAATATAGCACAAAAGCCTGTCTTTTCCATGTACCCTAGGGCAGGCTCAGGAATGTCTAGTAGTCTTGAGAAATATTTTAGGACTGAGCATGTTAATCAAAGAAGAAATCTGATTGTCATTATGTATTCAGAGAGGATTTGTTTACCCTTTTGTGGTACCATTGGAAATAGCTTTTGTTTTTTGCCTTCATATGTATAAGCAGTAATAACAGAGATAAGAAAGTTTGGGCCTGTTGGACATGAAGCTTATATGACAGGTGTCAGCAACCTTGGCACTGAATTTCCCATGATGGTCAGCCAACCTAAAGAGTGTTTGAGTATTTTGGGAATTATAGTTACAGAAAATAGCAGACATCATTGTATAATAGATATTTTTGTCATAGGGATTTCAGCATTTTTTTAACAAATATTGCATTAAAATAATATCATACCAATATCAAAATGAAATAGAAACATGCTTAAAACTGTTACATATTGCAATATACTTTATTATTCATTTTGCCCTTATTTCCAGTAATTTAGTTAAACCTTTTTCAGCCATATCAGACGCGCCTGCTTTTCATTGGCGATATTTCCTAGTGTAACAAATCTAGTGAATGTACAGTGAAGCTGAATATATATGCACAATTCGAAGGGTTACTAATCATAAAAAAAAATGTATTTTCACAAACGCAATCTATTTTGTGTAAACACGCTTTAAAGACAGCAACCCGCTTCCTACATCGCAGCTCAGTGGCAATGTCGGTGGATTTTTTCTAAAGTTGTGATCCCCATTATATCATAAGGAAGACACATTGCCACTCTTCAGCACAGCGAGCTTCAGCCAACTTTTTTTTATTATATCGCCAGACGGACTGCGCGCCTGGCGAACTCACCCAGGCAATTTCTCATTTGTCTGACAATGTTTTGAATATCAGGGCCTTTGAGAGAGATTTCTGTTTTTCTTTGGGTACAGAATAGAAGAGTGGCAGGCAGGCTGACTTTTGACCAATTGCACATGCACAATTTCAATGTATACATGTACAGCCAGAAGCATAACATAGATTTGGGAAATGCTTCGCTAAAAATATTAGTTCAAAAGTGTCAGTAAATTAAACTTACTGTAAGCAAGTCCCTAACTACCAGAGTAACCTAGGGGTTCAATCACTTGTCTATATATTGCATGCTGCTAAAGGTAAGTAGTTATTAAAACTGTTAGAATGTATGGCAGTTAGGCAAGCAGAGGTGGGAATCCATCATCCTGGCAAAACTGGAATAAAATAATTCCTAAAGCCAGGCTGCACCTGTTATGCATTAGAAAAATATCTTGGTAAATTGCAGGATCACACCAAGAAACAAAATATATTACAAGCTATTTGTGGCATATTACATTCAATAAAGTTTATTTATGACGGTGGTTTGTTATTGTTGATGCTACTTTGTTATAGTTCAATCATTCATAGGTGCACTGCTTTATTCCTGTTTCCTGTTACCAGTTTCTGGCTTGTTTGAATCATAGGTTTGGATATGGTGTGTGCTCTTCTGAACTTCAGTGTACGCTCTTTAGCTCACCTAAAGCTCACCTTCAGCTGTTATCTGACCTTTGGCTGTCCCTAACTATCCTGACACTGTATTCTGTTGTATCTGCCTATATTGGTTTTGACCTGGTCTGTGAACCAATTTTACAGAATATACTTTATGTCAAGTCCTGGGGCCTATTCAGTGTGTTGGGATAGTGTAATTATTAATCCATTCTCAGTCACTGGGTCCATAATTGGTCTAACAAACCATTCTCAAACTTCAATATTTTGTGCTGTTTAAAGAGATACTAAACTGCTGAGTTTAACTGCACTAGAATGGCTACTACTCACCATGCTATTATTTTTCCTCTTGTGCCTGCATCTCTATTTAAAGTAATTCTTTTATCTTACCCCTTTGCAAGTGCTGGTTAATAAAGTTCTGCATCTTCACACTGGGTGCCGCCATTTTGAAGCTTAGGTTTTCTCACACCCTGTGACAGAAGCTGTGTGCACTCACAGATCATTGATATTGTTGTCTTCTTGACAAGCCTTATTGTGCACTTCAGTTTAAAGTTAGATTGTAAGTTCCCACGGGAATAGGGCCTTCAATTCCTCCTGTATTTGTCTTGTCTCTTACAAGTATTGTATCATTGTTTTACTTACAGTATATCAATTGTACCCATGGACAGCACTGCAGAATATTTTGGCACTTTATAAATAATACAGATCAGCTGCTGTATGTTTTGCAGTGTCTGCTTTGCTCGGGCTATATAATTCCTGAGGGGTTTTTTTTATTTGTTATGTAACTTTTAAACTGTACAAAAAAACTGCAAATAGGTAAAGTCTCTGCTTCATTTTGTGCATGTTAAACCAAAGTGCAAAGTCAAAATGTGAGTAACAACACAGATCTGTGAAAAAGCACTGCTTCTGTCACAGGATGCAACCATATGCATGCTACAAGATGGCGGCACCCAGTATAAAGATACAGAGCTTTACCAACTGGTTTCTGAAATACGGAAGAGAATGGCTTTAAAGAGCTGCAGGTACAGGAGGAAAAACAATAGCATGGTGAGCAGTAACCATGCAACTGTACCCAGCAGTTTAATGTCCATTTAAACAGGATATTATGTATCCAATATATTATTATATGTAATGGATTATTAACATTGAACAAAACTGATTTAAAAATGTGTCATAATAATGTTAGTTCTTCCAATAATTAAAATTCAAGATTGAGGGGTCAATTTACTATTGTGCATACGAACATGATACGATATAGCGTATCATGTCCGCCGCACATACGCTGTCGGCATTTATCATTGCACCAGCAGTTCTTGTGAACTGCTGGTGCAATACCGCCCCCTGCAGATTCGCAGGGAGTGTCAATCAACCAGATTGTATTCGATCGGACTGATTGCTGTCCGCCACCTTAGAGGTGGAGGACGAGTTAAGGAGCAGCGGTCTTAGCACCGCTGCTTCTTAACTTTCACTGGTATCAAACCTATGATAATATTGTGCATGTTAGTTCCGATTTTGTGTTATGTATAAGGGAATGAATCTACATTCACTATTATTAAAATTTTGTTTTTTCAGTTATACAACTTTATCGCCGTACGAGAATATATGTCTAATTGGCACAAATTGGCACAAATGATGGTTAGACTATATCATCACTATCAGAACGAATTGTAAATGAAAGGGGGGAGACTGACGGACAGTGGATCCCAGATATGATCAAACGTGCATAGAGGTCATAGCAGATGTTATACATATATATTAGTTTTAATGACCAAGATGTCCAATGTAAATGCAAAGGCTGAACTTGTACATACTTTCTTAGGCTTTATAACCATGTGCCTTATTGATAAACCATCTTCTGAATCAGTAAGACATTGACATGTCTGTTAGCATATTCAATGTTCGGGTCATTGTTGAGACATATAACTTATTATGTTATTATGTAACATAGGAGATTGGCATAAACCAAGTATATCATAACAAAAATTGGAAGTTATTCAGTTATAGGAAGGAGTTATAACCATTTTGTTCGTTCAATCCATGTGGTGTTAACATATTTAACCAGAATATCCACCGACATTCGGCTTGTAAGAGCATAGTTTCTAAATTTCCTCCACTAATTCCAGTTTTAATAACTTGAAGGACAGAAATTTTTAGGTCAGGTTTGGTTCCATGTTTGTGGAGATAATGTTTAGCTACAGGGGTCAGGGTGTTGCCCCTTTTGTGATCTTTTTCGCAATTTTTGATGCTGTTTATATGCTCCCCAAGTCTCACACGGAGTTCACGTGCCGTGATCCCTATATACTTTTTTCCACATTGGCAAAGCAAACAATATACCACTTTTTTTTTTTACAGTTCGCAAAACCAAGCATCCGTTTAGTGTCACCTGTTCGAGTAGTAAATTCCCTCTCATTATGTACATATCTGTAAAAGCTGCAGGTACCACATGCATAAGTTCCACTTATATTTCTGTTATTAGAGTTCTTTCTTATAAAATGGCTTTTGACCAGTTTGTTGCCAATAGTGGGAGCACTTCTCCAACTGGTCTTAATTCTGTCACCCAAAAATTTGGATAGAGCCTCATCTGACTTTAGTATATTGCAGTGTTTATTCAAGATATTACTAATCTTAGTATGGTTAGCATTGAATGTTGTAACAAATCTAATCTCATTATTTGTGTTTTTCACTTTCTTTTTTGGAGTCAATAGGGAGTCCCTCTGAGTTCTTTTGGCTCTTTGGTATGCTATGCGTATTACCTTCCGAGTATAGCCTCTATCTCTCAGCCATAGTTTCAATTCTTTCGCTCTTTCATTAAATACACTGAAATCCGTACAATTTCTTCTTATCCTCAAGAATTCTCCTGTGGGGATTGCTTTTTAGTGTTTATAGTGTGGCAACTATCATCTTGTAGGATATAGTTTGTCGCTGTGTCTTTCCTATAGAGATCTGTTTTTAGTACATTGTTTTCATCTCTATAGATAGTGACATCTAGGAATTCCACTTTGACTCTACTGAGATTGTAAGTTAGTTTTAGATTCATTTTGTTTTTATTCAAAATAGAGATAAATTCTCTGAAACAGTTTTCACTACCCGTCCAGATAATGAAAAGGTCATCTATATACCGGCACCATAGGCTAATGTGGTCTGTATATGCTGATAAGTTTTCATTAAATACATATTCTCTTTCCCACCAGCCAAGATAAATATTTGCGTAGGTGGGTGTGGCAGGATGACCCCCATGGCAGTGCCTTGTATCTGGAGGTAGAAATTGTCATTGAAAATAAAGTAGCTATGTTTCAGTACAAATTTGAGTAGATCTATTATGAATTTATTATGTTCAAATTTTTCACTGGATTGCATACTCAGGAAATATTCAACTGCTTCACAACCATATTTATGTTTTATTGATGTATATAGTGATTCAACATCACAAGTGATCAGTATTGAATTTTCCTCTAATGTTAAGTCGTTGATTTTGCTCAGAATATCCATTGTGTCTCTGATATATAATGGTAAAGTCCATACTATTTCTCTCAAATACAGATCAAGGAATCTGCTTGCTTGCTCACAAAGGCTGTTAATACTTGATACAATCAGTCTACCCGGTGGTATTTCATTGTTCTTATGTACTTTGGGTAGAAGATATAGGGTTGCAATTCTTGGTAGAGAAGGACAGGCGGCATAACTATGATTAAGTGCCGCAGGGCACAAAACATGTAAGGTCTCCTCCTCCACCATATGTTTGCAACAAGAGTGTTGTTAATTTAATATTTTTGTTTAATAAAGGAAGATTTTTTAAACTTTTACCCTGGAGTGCCACCTACATTGTATCCTGGTGTGCTCAAACCTTTTTAGTGCTGGCGCTGCTCCAACACGGACCCACTACCCACTTTCTGGATTCTGAAGAGATTGTTTGTTCTGCCGTGTGACGTGGACTGAGCGACGATGCTCCCCCCTCTCACTACTGTTTTGCAATTCTTGGTGCCTTCACCTGTAAGAAGGACCATTTTTTCTGACTGATTAGATCATTAAGTTTAGCATTATCAATCAGATTTTTGTACTCACTAAGAAATTGGACATATTTATCTTTTTCCCATACTACTATATTTCCCCCTTTATCCGAGGGCTTTATGAGTACATCTTCCCAAGAATGAATTGCCTTAAGTGCTTGTTCATCCATCTTACTAATATTACTCCTATTAGTATCTGTCAGATTAAGAAAATCAGTCATTACCATTTTCAAAAAAAACTCTATCTATGGAACTTTGGATGTTGGCGACATATATTGAGATTTTAGTTTAATTTTCTTATCTAAGAAAACATCAGTCTCCGATGTATCACAACCTTCACTTTCATAAGTCCAATTAAAGTGTCTAAAGTCTGTAGATATGTAGTGGCACTGTCATCTTGAGTATTATACAGTTTTTTGATGACTAATTTTCTACAAAAAAGATATAGAACTTTTATTAATTCAAATTTATCAAGGGGTGGGGTGGGTGAGAAGGATAAACCTTTAGATAGAACTGATTGTTGGATTTCAGTAAGTGTTCTCTTAGATAAATTTATTATTTGTTATTTATCTGTGTTTTTTTCTACCATTTCGGGCATTTGCCCCAATCCTTCCTCCTCCTGTATCCATTCTCGTTTCTGTAACCCCATCTTGTTCGATCCCTTAGGGTTCTGTTTCCCCCTCTTGCCCTTCTTGTGGGTCTTTCATATCTTTTTCTAGATGATTGGAATTTCTGTCTAAAAAACTGTTTTCACTGGGTTTTTTTATACTATTGTCAGAGTCACTATCTTCTACGGCTGATGACTCACAATCAGACTGATGTGTATTTTTGGATGGTGGAAGGCTGTTAATTGGTCTTCGTCTGGACCGCTTATCGTCCCATGTAAAAATCTTCCCTTTCTCAAAATCTTTCAGATCTCTTTTCATTTTGGAGCATTTAGTTTGAATTATCTCCTTTTCTCTATTATCTAGCTCCTCTTGCATTTCTTTGTATGTTTGTTTGAATTTTTCTAAGCTTTCAAACTTTTGTAGTTTGGTATTATACTCAGAGATCTCCTTATCTAATTCTGACATCACATCTGCCTCATAGTCAGATAAAATTGGCACTAATATCTCTGAGCAATTTATTAGGGCTTGTTCCCATCTGTCCTTGGGAAACTTGGGAATAGGCGAACCCGTAACCCCCTTGGTATGATATGTTTCTCTAAGTATTTATCATATGCGCTCTTATTCCAAAATGAGCATTTGTGTTTTTTGATAAGGTAACTTAGTGATTTTAGACCTTCTTCCCAATTATCAATTTCAGTGTCTAATATATTATCATGGTCGTAAGCTGATGAGAAGGTTTTGTCTATGTCTCTTATTCTTTGATCTTGTCTATTTTTATTTTTTTATTCACTTAATTGTATTTGTCTGAGTGCTCTGGATTATCCATTTTTCTTGTTTTTCTAGTATTATAGATATACAAATATTTACAAGAAAAGAAAATAATAAAAATAGAAAAGAACTATTCTCTTAGAGCAAGGGGGAGATTGCGGAGGTGATCTCTCCCTTGCAGACCTCAATTCACTCAGGGACCCCTGGATAATAGAAATAGATTTCTATTAAAATTTCTAGTTCCTCTTCAGCCCTCTCCCTTCGCTCTAACTCCCTCTGTTCTATGACTACCCTGCAATCATGTATAGCTATCATCTCCCTTTCTAATTGTAATCTCTCCCTATCTAATTCCATGGCCATCTCCACCTGATGCCCCTGTTGCTGTATATATATACTCCCAATGCCCCAATCAACTTCTGTTGAGCAGCCCTATACTGCCTCCCCAGATTGACCATCTCCTGCATTGCTGCATCCTCTGGTGCAATCAGATGTTCAGGGGCAGCAGCAGTGCCAGGAGCAGCTGGGGCATGAGCAGCTGGTGCAGGAGCAGCAGGGCCAAAAGCAGTTGGAGCTGAAGATTCCTGAGAGCTTTCCTGCTCATCAGCTTCCTGAGAAAGGATGTCTCCAATTAATTCCTCCGATCCCTCAAAGAGACTTTCCTGTATCTCTCTAACAACAATGGTCAGCTCCTCAGAAAGTTGATGACACCGTTCTGTACCTATTGTAAATGTGAAATACAAATATTATAATCACATTTAATGTCAAGCTAAAGATTGATATTAAAGTAAATAAATGAAAATAGCATGATTCTGATAGGGAATGTGATTTTAAAACACCTTTAAATTCACTTCTATTTACAATTGTGATTTGTCCTCTTGGTATGTCCTTTTGAAATAGAAATATGAACATATCCAACACTAGTGGTAGGTATTTGAGTAACTATAAGTGTACAGCTATCTGCCAGGATTGCAATTCTTTTCATTCATCAAAGGATAACAAGATAATGAAAGGGACATTAAACACACCCTTAATTGCTGATATATGAAGAGAATGCAATATTAATCATTTTTCAAATTTACTTAAAAAACCTATTTTGCTTTATTCTCTTGATATCCTTAGTTGAAAAGCAGTACTAGGTAGTATTAAAATCTGTTGATTGGTGGCTGCACACAGATGCCTCATGTAATTGGCTCCCCCATATTATTTATCCAACAAAAGAACTCTAAAATCTATATAAAAAAGATAATAGTAGTAAATTTAAATGTTGCTTAAAATTGTATTCTCCATCTGAAACATGAAAGAAACATTTTGTGTTACATGTACCATTAAAGGGATATTCCAGCAAAAATTTAAAACTATAAGGATGTATTTCAGGTTTGAATACATTTTTGTAATATACATGTATTAGTAAATAAATGCCTTTAGACAAAAATATAACTGTTTCAAACGTGTATTTAAATATGCACTGTGCACCAGCATTTTAAACACAGCCCTTGCTCACAAAGCCTAATGTGCTCTGAACAGCTGCGGTATTTAAAATGCTGGGGCACTAAGAATATCTAGCTATGCTTCACATGCATGCGCAGAGACAAATGCTAGCACTAAAACATCTTTTTTTGTCAATACATTAATATTGCAAATATGTTTAATTAATCAATGTGTATTTAAATGTTGACCGGAATGTCCCTTTAATTGTTTTTCACCACACACTTACATCTTCAAAACTTTCATTGTGCCCTAATACTGATTAACCCTTTAAATTACATGCTTCAGCACAAGATTAACTATGTCACACCTGCAATTGTTTTCTCAGTAATCTCAAAATCTTATGTTACATGTATGTTGTCATGACAAACAACTCTAATTTTTGATGTTTTATACAAAGGTATCTAAAAGCATTGACTAACCATTAAACATTCGCATCATTTTATTAAAAATATTTATGTTTTTTACAATATTTAAAATACAAAAATATATGTTTGAGAATGTGGATGTTTAAAGAGTTTGAGCTACTATTCAATCACACATTCTCAAATAAATGTACTTTAAATTCACAATCTTGGTTAATGCTGTGATTTTCTAGAAAAAGACAAATTAATGATTATGGCATTCACTGTCCCTTTAAGGGAACACATTTAGAACATTCAGGTGGTGTCTTAATTTTCTTACCTGAGGAGGATATGGAAGAGGTTGGAACTGGCCCCATAGCCCTTGTGACTTCCACTAAAATAAAAAGGTATATTAAATTAAATGTGATTATTAAAAATCAAATATAAATCATATGGATAATAGTATTTTTATGAAACAACAGCTAACATTAACTGACATACCTGTTGTTTGTCCAACACCTGCTTCAGGGGTGCTGCACATTATATCCGGCTGTGTTGACGCTGAGGAGAAGCTGTGGCTGGAGTCGATTGCTATCATTACAGGCTCAACTATAGCGATGCTGTAATACATACATGTATAAAAGATAAAAAGTAATGTAAAAATATAATAATGTTATAAAAACTACACTTCAAAACATCTGCGTCATGATTGACGCATATAATATACAATTAATACCTGCCAATGCGTCGGTAACCTGTTCGAAGTCGTCAAGACCCTGCGCAAGATTGTCCCCCAACCTCTCCATCAGCATATTTTCATAGGAGGAAAGCTCGGTGACATATGCATTGCCACCGCCTGTAACACGAGAAGACTTCTTCTCCCTGGCCAACTTTAACTTCAAAATCCTCTTTATATCTAAGAAGCGTTTTTTGCAATGCTCCACAGATTTTGCATGGTCTTCCTCAGCAGAAACATTGTCAGCAATTTGTCGCCAGATTTCGTTCTTCCTGGACGATGTAGTCTTCTGTACTTTAGCACCATACAAAAAATTGTAATGCTGCAGGACCAGAGTTACAAGAACCTGGTTCTGCTGAAAATTAAATTGGATATTGCGACCAGATTTTGTTTTCCATGACTCTTAGATGCCACAATACAGAGGCGTAACTAGAAACCACAGGGCTCAGGTGCAAGAATCTAAGAAGGGCCCCCCAACCCCCCCACCCCCATCCCCCCAAAAAAAGCTAATTTGATACATATCTTTTTTTTTTTTTTACATTTAACACAGAAAACAAAATGTGAATCACATTACATGTCTGCAAAAGGAGGTACCCTGTGCCCACAGTCTGTGAGATGGTCTGACCCCCTATTACTGTATATAGTGAGATTGTTTAACCCACCAGTACTGTATATAGTGAGTTAGTGACACAGTCTGTAATCTGCCGGTGAGAATTCTGGCCTGACCCTACCCGCCCCAGTACTTTATACTACTTTATAAAGTGACCAAAGTAGTCTGTGACATGGTCCAGCCCCCCCATACTGTATATAGTGGTAATGTATAGACTGACACTGTTTACCCCCCGCCCCCACATGCTGTAGTAACAAGGTTTGTAATTTGCTGGTTCCACAAACATACATGCATAAATACACACACAGTCACATACACACAAACACAAACACCAATGGGTAAAACAGAAACACTAACTCCTGTAGTCAGAGACACTAGTGAAGTATCAAGTCACACTCACATGATATCAGTGCAAGCAGTGGCAGGTCAACGTTTTTTATTGTAAAAAAATTTTTTTTTTTTTTTAAGCTGGGCCCCCACCCTTGGGAGCCCAGTCACAATTGCAACTACTGCACCCCCTGTAGTTTCGCCCCTGCCACACTATTATATATATAATATAGATAAGAAAATAAAGTGACACATATTACTGTCACTTTAAAAGAAGGAAAACTGCACACAGTTATCTCTTAGGAAAATATAAAAAAAAAAAATTTTTTTTTTTGGAAAATATACATTTTAATTAGATTCCTATAGAAAATATGCTGATGACTTGATTAGGCCCAATGACCTTCAGAACAGATATACACAAAATTAGACATTACAAAATTACAAAAAAATAAAATGTTAGAATATAACGTTGAATGGCACATTACAAATAATAATATTAAATTGCACAGTTCAATACCGACTGCTGCATTTGAAATACAACCATCAGGCTGCACATTGCTTCCATACAACTCACAAAGTCCCCAAGAGAAATATCTAGCTAGCATATGAAAAGTCCCGAGGTATACTGTACCTCTCAGAGCAACACGCCAGTATAGCTGCGTTCCACCACTTTACTCACAGTGTCAGGCTGATGAAATGATGTAGGAGGTGGGTGTGCTTGATGTCCTTACACACCTCTTATCTGACTGGATGGAATCCAGAAACCTCTATGCCACAGGCCGTCCTGCCTGTCAATCACTGGATGAGCTTTAAAGTATAATGTAGCGTAGCTTGTCAGCCTAAAAGCGGACTGAACATGAACTTCCAAAAGTACACAGTTCTGTATCAAATTGCTCCGTGGGGTATGTCCGATCCAACCCATACAGGGCACTCCGTGGACGTCGGGAAACTCCTCCCACCAGCAAAACAAACTGAAAGTTCACCAATACTTTGCAACGAATTCTCCTCCTCCGAATAGGTCACAAATGGAAATCCATAAGCCTTGTGTTAGCTAATGGTAAGGGGACATCAGAGGTTATTGTACATACGGATTACACTTAGAGCGTGCTGCGCTTCTCTATCTTTGTATATAAAAAAGGACACATATAACAAACATTTACAAGCTGACAAGTGGCTAAGTATTTATTATGGAATAACCTCTTCTGAAAACATATGTTATGGCAACTTATATGCTTTGACCTAATAGTTTGAGCTGGGTAGTAGCGCACTGTGTGTTGTTGTTTTGTTTTAATGGTAAAACGCACTGTGCCAACGTCTAGTGCGTTTCACCCCCACGACTCTCCTGTGGGTCCAGACGAAGCCCCTGATGAAGGATCATATCATGTCCGCTGCACATCGATAAATGCCGACAGCATATGCTGTCTGCATTTATCATTGCACCAGCAGTTCTTGTTAACTGCTGGTGCAATGCCACCCCCTGCAGATTTGCGGCTGCTAGCAGGGGATCTTAATCAACCCGATTGTATTCGATCGAGTTGATATCTGTCCACTGCCTCAGAGCAGGCGGACAGGTTATGGAGCAGCGGTCTTTAGACCACTTCTTCATAACTTCTGTTTCCAGCGAACCTTCAGGCTTGCCGGAAACAAGGGGCATCAAGCTCCATACGGAGCTTGGTAAATATGCCCCTAAATGTTCAAATCAAAGTAATCACAAAATTAACCACAATCTCTTGTTTTTTTAGTCAACTTATTATTGTTATAAACTCCAATCACGTGATCAATACAATTAGCCAACATAGATTTAATATACGTATCTAAATAAATATATATTCAATTTGTTTTATATTTGGATCATTAGAGACGCAGAACTAGGTCAGTCATTGGTGTCGCATATAATATAATATGATTAAATATTCACTGTGTGGATTACATGGAAATGATCATGAACACAAGATGAATATAATCCGCCAATCAAACAGCAAACAACTTTTTCTACTGTCAATAACCAATCAGATTGGTCTATACTTCGGATAGTTGTGTTGCACTAAATAATTATTTTAGAGTGTATTTGAGTTGCAGAGATGTCACGTACACCTGTTTTTACAGACAGGGAATTGGTGATACTAGTGTACTGGATGAACCGGTACTTCCCCAGGAGGATTGGAAGAGTCCGGGGAATAGTCTATGAAGATTGTGACCGCATCTTATATGAAATGATGCACGCGTGTCCGGCATAAGATGAACGCGCCCTCAATGTCCTCGCCTTTTCAGTGACCTGAGGCGTCGAGAGCAGGAGCGCTATACAGCAATAAAGTCACCTGTTGGGAGATGAAAGTGTAATTTATTAGATTGTGTATTATACGTACAAATTTTGTTTCTGTAAATTTTGTATTACTGACAAAAAAAAATAAAAAATAAGAATTCTTTTACAAGATATGACGAGTCCATGGATTTCATCCTTACTTGTGGGATTTAACCTCCTGCTAGCAGGAAGTGGCAAAGAGTACCACAGCAGAGCTGTACTCCTCCCTTCCCCTCCCCCTCCAGTCATTCTCTTTTCCTGTGTTAGTGATAGGAAGAGGTAAAGTGAGGTGTTAGTTTAGATTCTTCAATCAAGAAGTTTTTTATTTTTAAATGGTGCCAGTGAGTACTATTTTTCTCAGGGAGAAATTGTCAGTCTGGAGCTTCCCAAGAGGAATGGATACATATTTTTCTGCCCTGATGTTGATGATCTTAGCAAACGTTTTCTAAGATCCATACTGGTTCCCACAGAGCTTCTGAAGGTAGTGTAAGAAAAATCTTCAGTGTGGAGAACGGTGTCATGCTACAAGCAGCATTGAGGTATGTTCAGTCCTTTGATTCTGGGGAGACTTGATACATCAGAACAGGCTGAAAATTTTCCCTACCTGGGAAGGGGTAATCAGTAGGCACTATATGTATAATGGTGGAACTTGAATTCCCTTTTTTATATTGATGCTATATTTTTATATGTGGATTCAATATGGGCTAGACGCTGGGAGATGCGGTTGTTGTCTAAGGATTGTCCTGTTATTTATAATTGGCCTGAGAAAAGAATGGCTGTTATTTTCATAGTCACGCTCTTTATTGTACACATTTGTTAGAGGGACACATGGCTTATACACTGTGCTTGGGATCGGCATTTTATTTTCTTCCCATGCGGTTTGTTAAGACGGCTCGTACGACTCCCATGGTGGGCGTGGCCTAATTTCGCGCGCTCAGACGCGCAGTATTTCCTCAGTATAGGCAACAAAGTCCTAAGCTCTGGTGGGGCCCAAGTTAAATTTGCAAACAAAGGCAGGTAGACGCCACAGCAGAGCTGTGGCGAGGTGCAAGGGCCTAGATTGTTTAAAATTTTATTATATCTGATAAGGGTGATATAGAGTGTTACATAGCATATCCTAACAAGCGGTGCAATATTATTTTGCTAAATTGGACATATTAGGACATTTTTGTATTGCTGCAAATATGGTTTTTTAAGATACAGAAAAATTGTTGCGCTTTTATTATTTAAAGGCGCAGTACACTTTTTAGGTAAATGCTTTTTTGAGTATCGCCTAGATTTAGAGTTCTGCGTTAGCCGTCAAAACCAGCGTTAAGGGCTCCTAACGCTGGTTTTGGCCGCCCGCTGGTATTTAGAGTCAGTCAGGAAAGGGTCTAACGCTCACTTTCCAGCCGCGACTTTTCTATACCGCAGATCCCCTTACGCCAATTGCGTATCCTATCTTTTCAATGGGATCTTTCTAACGCTGGTATTTAGAGTCTTGGCTGAAGTGAGCGTTAGAACTCTAATGACAAAAATCCAGCCGCAGAAAAAAGTCAGGAGTTAAGAGCTTTATGGGCTAACGCCGGTTTATAAAGCTCTTAACTACTGTGCTCTAAAGTACACTAACACCCATAAACTACCTATATACCCCTAAACCGAGGTCCCCCCACATCGCCGCCACTCTAATAAATTTTTTTAACCCCCTAACCTGCCGACCGCACACCGCTGCCACCTACGTTATCCCTATGTACCCCTATTCTGCTGCCCCTAATATCGCAGACACCTACATAATATTTATTAACCCCTAATCTGCCCCCCCAATGTCGCTGCTACCTACCTACACTTATTAACCCCTAATCTGCCGACCGGACCTCGCCGCTACTCTAATAAATGTATTAACCCCTAAAGCTAAGTCTAACCCTAACACTAACACCCCCCTAAATTAAATATAATTTTGATCTAACAAAATAAATTTACTCTTTTTAAATAAATTATTCCTATTTAAAACTAAATACTTACCTGTAAAATAAACCCTAATATAGCTACAATATAACTAATACAGTAATTATATTGTAGCTATTTTAGGATTTATATTTATTTTACAGGCAACTTTGTATTTATTTTAATTGAATCAGCCAATCAGATTCAAGTTCAATCCGATTGGCTGATCCAATCAGCCAATCAGATTGAGCTTGCATTCTATTGGCTGTTCCAATCAGCTAATAGAATGCGAGCTCAATCTGATTGGCTGATCCAATCAGCCAATCAGATTGAACTTGAATCTGATTGGCTGATTCAATCAGCCAATCTGATTTTTCTTACCTTAATTCCGATTTGTTGATAGAATCCTATCAGCCAATTGGGATTCGAGGGACGCCATCTTGGATGACGTCATTTAAAGGAACCTTCATTCGTCTTTAGTCCGTCGGTGAAGAAGGATGGCTCCACGTCGGCTGCTTCAAGATGGTCCCGCTCCGCGCCGGATGGAAGAAGATAGAAGATGCCGCATGGATGAAGATGTCTGCCGGTCTGGATGTCCTCTTCTACCTGGATAGGATGAAGACTTCGGACCCTCTGGAGGAGCTCTTCTGCCCGGATAGGATGAAGACTTCGGACCCTCTTCTGGATGGATCGGTGATATCCGGCTGGGTGAAGATAAGGTAGGAAGATCTTCAGGGGCTTAGTATTAGGTTTTTTAAGGGGGGTTTGGGTGGGTTAGATTAGGGGTATGTGGGTGGTGGGTTGTAATGTTGGGGGGGGTATTGTATGTTTTATTTACAGGCAAAAGAGCTGATTTCTTTGGGGCATGCCCCTCAAAAGGCCCTTTTAAGGGCTGGTAAGGTAATAGAGCTGTTAACTTTTTATTTTAGAATAGGGTAGGGAATTTTTTTATTTTGGGGGCTTTGTTATTATTTTAGGGGGCTTAGAGTAGGTGTAATTAGTTTAAAATTCTTGTAATTTTTTGTATTTTTTGTAATTTTGTGTTTGTTGTTTTGTAATTTAGTTTAGTTTATTTAATTGTAGGTAATTGTAGGTAGTTTAGTTAATTAATTTATTGATAGTGTAGTGTTAGGTTTAATTGTAACTTAGGTTAGGATTTATTTTACAGGTAATTTTGTAATTATTTCAACTAGGTAGCTATTAAATAGTTATTAACTATTTAATAGCTATTGTACCTAGTTAAAATAAATACAAAGTTGCCTGTAAAATAAATATAAATCCTAAAATAGCTACAATATAATTATTCGTTATATTGTAGCGATATTAGGGTTTATTTTACAGGTAAGTATTTAGTTTTAAATAGGAATAATTTATTTAATAAGAGTTAATTTATTTCGTTAGATAAAAATTATATTTAACTTAGGGGGGTGTTAGTGTTAGGGTTAGACTTAGCTTTAGGGGTTAATACATTTAATAGAGTAGCAGCAAGGTCTGGTCGGCAGATTAGTGGTTAATAAGTGTAGGTAAGGTAGCGGCGATGTTGTGGGGGGCAGATTAAGGGTTAATAAATATAATATAGGTGTTGGCGATGTTGTAGGCAGCAGATTAGGGGTACATAGGGATAATGCAAGTTGCGGCGGTGTCCGGAGCGGCAGATTAGGGGTCAATAATAATATGCAGGGGTCAGCGATAGCGGGGTCGGCAGATTAGGGGTTAATAAGTGTAAGGTTAGGGGTGTTTAGACTCGGGGTACATGTTAGAGTGTTAGGTGCAGACTTAGGAAGTGTTTCCCCATAGGAAACAATGGGGCTGCGTTAGGATTTTTTTTTCAGCTCAAAATGCCCCATTGTTTCCTATGGGGAAATTGTGCATGAGCACGTTTTTGAAGCTGGCCGCGTCCGTAAGCAACGCTGGTATTTAGAGTTGAAGTGGCGGTAAATTATGCTCTACGCTCCCTTTTTGGAGCCTAACGCAGCCCTTCAGAGAACTCTTAATACCAGCGGTATTTAAAAAGGTGCGGGGGAAAAAAAACACGTGTAGCTAACGCACCACTTTGGCCGCAAAACTCTAAATCTAGCCATATGTTTTTTTACTTCAGAGGTCAATAAATAAGGTTAAGAAAGCCTATTATTGCTATTGCTAGTCTGTTTAACATGTCTGAACTTGAGGAAACTACTTGTTCTAAGTGTTTAGATGCCACTGTGGAACCCCCTCTTACTTTTTGTCCCTCATGTACTAAAATGGCCTTACAATGTAAAGAGCAGATTGTATTTAAAGAAAGTGTGTCTAAGGATGATTCTCAGTCTGAGGAGAATCAGGGTATGCCGCCAAATTCTCCCCAACCATCACAACCTTTAACGCCTACCCAAGCGGGTTCTTCATCCGCGTCTAATTCATTTACCCTGCAGGATATGGCTGCAGTTATGTCAACTACCCTTACAGAGGTATTATCTAAGTTGCCAGTGTTACAGGGCAAATGCATTAGGACTGAAGTCAATGTAAATACTGAGTCCTCTGATGCTTTGTTGGCTATTTCCGATGTACCCTCACAGGGATCTGATTTGGGGGTCAGCGAACTTCTGTCTGAGGGGGAACTTTCCGATTCGGGAAGTGTGTTGCCTCAGACAGATCCGGACATCATGTCCTTTAGATTTAAGCTTGAACACCTCCGCCTGTTACTTCGGGAGGTTTTAGCGACTCTGGATGACTGTGACTCTATTGTGGTACCACCAGAGAAATTGTGTAAAATGGACAAATACTTAGAGTTACCTGCTTACACTGATATTTTTCCGGTTCCTAAGAGAATTTCAGAGATTATCAAGAGGGAATGCGACAGACCGGGTATACCGTTCTCACCTTCTCCTAATTTTAAGAATATGTATCCCATATCTGACACTGTTCGGGACTCTTGGCAAACGGTCCCTAAGGTGGAGGAAGCTACATCTACCCTGGCTAAGCGTACAACTATTCCTATTGAGGACAGTTGTGCTTTCAAAGACCCTATGGATAAGAAATTGGAGGGTCTTCTAAAGAAATTGTTTATTCATCAGGGTTTCCTTTTACAACTGACGGCCTGCATGGTATCAGTTACCACTGCGGCGGCCTTCTGGTTTGATGCCTTAGAAGAGTCTCTTAAGACTGAGACTCCTTTAGAGGATATTTTAGATAGAATTAAGGCTCTTAAGCTGGCTAATTCTTTTAATACAGATGCCGCCTTTCAAATTGCCAAATTGGCGGCTAAGAATGCCGGATTTGCCATTTTAGCGCGTAGAGCGTTATGGTTAAAATCTTGGTCTGCTGACGTGTCATCTAAGTCAAAGCTGACTTGAAAGAAATCATTTCTGACATTACAGGAGGTAAGGGTCATCTCCTACCTCAGGATAAAAATGCTAAATTGAGGGGTAAACAAAATAGTTTAAAATATTATTTTTAATAGGTTGTTAATTTCATCATGAGAATACAATTTCCATGCATTGCAGCTGAAAAAAACATTACGCAGATGAAAAAATAGCACATAGATCTAATGTTGCTATACATCTTTATATGTTCACAGATTTATCAAGGCCAAGGGATAGGATCCCATGGTATCTGATACTGGTCGCCATGGCCATGCAGCAACCGCTAATCCCCACCGCTGCGCATGTTTTCATTATTTACCATAAAAGAGAGCGTTTGAAAAAAGATATTTCATGATGCAGGTTAATGTAAGGGATTGTGTTTTTTAATTCACATATTTGATTTTTATAATCATGTTCTTATAACAGTCCTCAGCAATAATGAGTATAATCTAGGCCTTGTCATATATTCCGCATCCATAACAATGTTTTTTTGTTTCTGCTTCATCTCTGACAGATAAAACAGAGGAATCATCTGTAGATGAAGTTGCCCCAGCAGCCATGACGCTGAAGAGACCAGAAGAGGAGGTGGCTGGAACTGAATGTAAGAAATTATCATATTATGTTTTGACACTTCTATATTGATTGTGAATTAGTAGACCATAATGTTTTTTTCAGTTTTTTATCAATGTTGAGTATAATATAGGCCTTGTCACATATTCCGCATCCATAACAATGTTTCTTTTGTTAAGTGTATCCAGTCCATGGATCATCCATTACTTGTGGGATATTCTCCTTCCCAACAGGAAGTTGCAAGAGGATCACCCACAGCAGAGCTGCTATATAGCTCCTCCCCTAACTGTCATATCCAGTCATTCTCTTGCAAGCCTCAACCAAGATGGAGGTCGTAAGAGGAGTGTGGTGTTTTATACTTAGTTTATTCTTCAATCAAAAGTTTGTTATTTTTAAATGGTGCCGGATTGTACTGTTTATCTCAGGCAGTATTTAGAAGAAGAATCTGCCTGCGTTTTCTATGATCTTAGCAGAAGTAACTAAGATCCATGGCTGTTCTCACATATTCTGAGGAGTGAGGTAACTTCAGAGAGGGAATGGCGTGCAGGTTTTCCTGCAATAAGGTATGTGCAGTTAATATTTTTCTAGGGATGGAATTTGCTAGAAAATGCTGCTGATACCGAAGTAATGTAAGTAAAGCCTTAAATGCAGTGATAGCGACTGGTATCAGGCTTATTAATAGAGATACATACTCTTATAAAAATGTAATATAAAACGTTTGCTGGCATGTTTAATCGTTTTTATATGTATTTGGTGATAAAACCACATGGCTGGCTTGAATTCTGCCTAGAAACAGTTTCCTTAGGCTTTCCACTGTTGCAATATGAGTGGGAAGGGCCTATTTTAGTGCTTTTCTGTGCAGATAAAAATACTGACAGAGACATCCAGCTTCTTCCTGCATGTTCCAGGACTTCTCTGGAGGGCTCAAAAGGCTTCAAAGTAGTTTTTTAGGGAGGTAAAAAGCCACAGTAGAGCTGTGGCAGTTGTTGTAACTGTTTGAAAAAAAGAAAAAAGTTTTTGTCTTTTATTATTCAGTTTTGGGTATTAAGGGGTTAATCATCAATTTGCAAGTGGGTGCAATGCTCTGCTAACTTGTTACATACACTGTAAAAATGTCATTAGTGTAACTGCCTTTTTTCACTGTTATTTAAAATTTTGACAAAATTTGTGTTTCTTAAAGGTGCAGTAACGTTTTTTATATTGCTTGTAAACTTGTTTAAAGTGTTTTCCAAGCTTGCTAGTCTCATTGCTAGTCTGTTTAAACATGTCTGACATAGAGGAAACTACTTGTTCATTATGTTTGAAAGCCATGGTGGAGCCCCATAGGAGAATGTGTACTAAATGTATTGATTTCACCTTAAGTGACGTGACTTCGAAGTCTAAATTACTCAACATTCCTTTCAAGGGGCAGACCTTATTCGGGCCTGGTTTGAAGGAAATTATTGCTGACATTACTGGAGGTAAGGGTCACACCCTTCCTCAGGACAGGGCCAAAGCAAAGGCCAAACAGTCTAATTTTCGTGCCTTTCGAAATTTCAAGGCAGGTGCAGCATCAACTTCCTCCGCTTCAAAACAAGAGGGAACTTTTGCTCAATCTAAGCAGGCCTGGAAACCTAACCAGTCCTGGAACAAAGGCAAGCAGGACAGAAAGCCTGCTGCTGCCTCTAAGACAGCATGAAGGAACGGCCCCCTATCCGGTGACGGATCTAGTGGGGGGCAGACTTTCTCTCTTCGCCCAGGCGTGGGCAAGAGATGTTCAGGATCCCTGGGCATTGGAGATCATATCTCAGGGATATCTTCTGGACTTCAAAGCTTCCCCTCCACAAGGGAGATTTCATCTTTTAAGGCTATCTGCAAATCAGATATAGAAAGAGGCATTCCTACACTGTGTGCAAGACCTCCTAGTTATGGGAGTGATCCATCCAGTTCCGCGGACGGAACAAGGACAGGGTTTTTAGTCGAATCTGTTTGTGGTTCCCAAAAAAAGAGGGAACCTTCAGACCAATTTTGGATCTAAAGATCTTAAACAAATTCCTCAGAGTTCCATCTTTCAAAATGGAAACTATTCGGACCATCCTACCCATGATCCAAGAAGGTCAGTGGACTTAAAGGATGCCTACCTTCACATACCGATCCACAAGGATCATCATCGGTTTCTAAGGTTTGCCTTTCTAGACAGGCATTACCAATTTGTAGCTCTTCCCTTCGGGTTGGCTACAGCCCCGAGAATCTTTACAAAGGTTCTGGGCTCACTTCTGGTGGTTCTAAGAACGCGAGGCATAGCGGTGGCTCTGTATCTAGATGACATCCTGATACAGGCGTCAAGCTTTCAAGTTGCCAAGTCTCATACAGAGATAGATCTGGCATTTCTGAGGTCGCACGGGTGGAAAGTGAATGAGGAAAAGAGTTCTCTATCCCCACTCACAAGAGTCTCCTTCTTAGGGACTCTTATAGATTCTGTAGAAATGAAAATTTACCTGACGGAGTCCAGGTTATCAAAACTTCTAAATGCTTGCCGTGTTCACTCCATTCCGCACCCTTCGGTAGCTCAGTGTATGGAGGTAATCGGCTTAATGGTAGCGGCAATGGATATAGTGCCATTTGCGCGCCTTCATCTCAGACCGCTGCAGTTATGCATGCTGAGTCAGTGGAATGGGGATTACACAGATTTGTCCCCTCTGCTAAATCTGGATCAAGAGACCAGAGATTCTCTTCTCTGGTGGTTGTCTCGGGTACACCTGTCCAAGGGTATGACCTTTCGCAGGCCAGATTGGACAATTGTAACAACAGATGCCAGACTTCTAGGTTGGGGTGAAGTCTGGAATTCCCTGAAGGCACAGGGATCGTGGACTCAGGAGGAGAAACTCCTTCCAATAAATATTCTGGAGTTAAGAGCGATATTCAATGCTCTTCTGGCTTGGCCTCAGTTAGCAACACTGAGGTTCATCAGATTTCAGCGGACAACATCACGACTGTGGCTTACATCAACCATCAAGGGGGAACCAGGAGTTCCCTAGCGATGTTAGAAGTCTGAAAAATAATTCCCTGGGCAGAGTACCACTCTTGCCACCTGTCA
Organism: Bombina bombina; assembly: GCF_027579735.1. Lineage (NCBI taxonomy): Eukaryota > Metazoa > Chordata > Amphibia > Anura > Bombinatoridae > Bombina > Bombina bombina. The sequence continues at coordinate 961,791,982 of NC_069501.1, read as the reverse complement.
GCAATCCATATCCCAGGCGTGGAGAACTGGGAGGCGGATTTTCGAAGTCGTCAGACTTTCCATCCGGGGGAGTGGGAACTCCATCCGGAGGTGTTTGCTCAGTTGATTCATCGTTGGGGCAAACCAGAGTTGGATCTCATGGCGTCTCGCCAGAATGCCAAGCTTCCTTGTTACGGATCCAGGTCCAGGGACCCAGAAGCGACGCTGATAGATGCTCTAGCAGCGCCTTGGTTCTTCAACCTGGCTTATGTGTTTCCACCGTTTCCTCTGCTCCCTCGACTGATTGCCAAAATCAAACAGCAGAGAGCATCGGTGATTCTGATAGCACCTGCGTGGCCACGCAGGACTTGGTATGCAGACCTAGTGGACATGTCATCCTTTCCACCATGGACTCTGCCTCTAAGACAGGACCTTCTGATACAAGGTCCTTTCAATCATCCAAATCTAATTTCTCTGAGACTGACTGCATGGAGATTGAACGCTTGATTCTATCAAAGCGTGGCTTCTCCGAGTCAGTCATTGATACTTTAATACAGGCACGAAAGCCTGTTACCAGGAAAATCTACCACAAGATATGGAGTAAATATCTTTATTGGTGTGAATCCAAGAATTACTCATGGAGTAAGGTTAGGATTCCTAGAATATTGTCTTTTCTCCAAGAGGGCTTGGACAAAGGATTTTCAGCTAGTTCCTTAAAGGGACAGATTTCTGCTCTGTCTATTCTTTTGCACAAGCGTCTGGCAGAGGTTCCAGACGTCCAGGCATTTTGCCAGGCTTTGGTTAGAATTAAGCCTGTGTTTAAACCTGTTGCTCCCCCGTGGAGCTTAAACTTGGTTCTTAAGGTTCTTCAAGGAGTTCCGTTTGAACCCCTTCATTCCATTGATATTAAACTTTTATCTTGGAAAGTTCTGTTTTTGATGGCTATTTCCTCGGCTCGGAAAGTCTGCCTTACATTGTGATTCTCCTTATCTGATTTTGCATGCAGATAAGGTAGTTCTGCGTACCAAACCTGGGTTTTTACCTAAGGTGGTTTCTAACAAGAATATCAATCAAGAGATTGTTGTTCCATCATTGTGCCCTAATCCTTCTTCAAAGAAGGAACGTCTTTTACATACTCTGGACAGAGGAGAGGTCAAAAAGCTTCGGCAACTTCTCTTTCCTTTTGGCTTCGGAGCGTAATACGCCTAGCCTATGAGACTGCTGGACAGCAGCCCCCTGAAAGGATTACAGCTCATTCTACTAGAGCTGTGGCTTCCACCTGGGCCTTCAAAAATGAGGCCTCTGTTGAACAGATTTGCAAGGCTGCGACTTGGTCTTCGCTTCACACTTTTTCAAAATTTTACAAATTTGATACTTTTGCTTCTTTGGAGGCTGTGTTTGGGAGAAAGGTTCTTCAGGCAGTGGTTCCTTCCGCTTAATCCTGCCTTGTCCCTCCCATCATCCGTGTACTTTAGCTTTGGTATTGGTATCCCACAAGTAATGGATGATCCGTGGACTGGATACACTTAACAAGAGAAAACATAATTTATGCTTACCTGATAAATGTATTTCTCCTGTAGTGTATCCAGTCCACGGCCCACCCTGTCCTTTTAAGGCAGGTCTAAATTTTAATTAAACTACAGTCACCACTGCACCCTATGGTTTCTCGTTTCTCTGTTTGTTTTCGGTCGAATGACTGGATATGACAGTTAGGGGAGGAGCTATATAGCAGCTCTGCTGTGGGTGATCCTCTTGCAACTTCCTGTTGGGAAGGAGAATATCCCACAAGTAATGGATGATCCGTGGACTGGATACACTACAAGATAAATAAATTTATCAGGTAAGCATAAATTATGTTTTTTTGTTGGTGCTTCATCTCTGACAGCTGAAACAGAGCCATCCTCTGGAGAGTATACCACCACAGCAGCCATGTCGGCAGAGAGACCCGAAGAGGAAGTGGCTCGAACAGAAAGTACGAAATTATCATATCACTTCGATCTTTAACACTTCGATCTTTAAAGTGAATTGTTATAACATATTTTTTGGGGTGTTTTTATTACAGCTCAAGATCTGGTGACCCAGACAGACCCCTTCCTGCCGCAACTATTTGCCCATCTTAATCAGGCGCCGCAAACTGTTGCAGATGCAGTTAGGGGAATTCAGAAGGCATTAAGAGAATATTAATGATTTTTTTTATTTTTTTTTTATTATTTTTTTATCATTATGTTTGTTTTTATGGTGTCGCTGTATTACTTTAAGTATTATCTTGAAAAGACATGTGTTTAATTATGTATACATAGCATGCAATGTTGCTGATTATTATTTTGTTTGATATATATATTATTTCTCTTCATTATTTTTTCTATCCTTTGATGAGGAGCATATTTAAATAAAGTATACAGCTGCTGATTCAGTTGATGTCTGCACATAGATGACTCATGTGATTGGCTTGAACATTTGCATTGCTGTTTCTAATAAATAGGATATCTGAGGAATAATAGAAGTAAAAAGGATTAATGTTGCTTGAGATTTTCTTGTCTATCTGCATAATGAAATAGCATATATGAGTTTGATGTCCCTTTAAGATCAGAACTAACATTCGTTGAAAATTAATTGACTAATGCTTCACATTACATGTTATATTTTCAAATAGTATAGATCTGATTAATAATATACAGGGAGTGCAGAATTATTAGGCAAGTTGTATTTTTGAGGATTAATTTTATTATTGAACAACAACCATGTTCTCAATGAACCCAAAAAACTCATTAATATCAAAGCTAAATATTTTTGGAAGTAGTTTTTAGTTTGTTTTTAGTTTTAGCTATTTTAGGGGGATATCTGTGTGTGCAGGTGACTATTACTGTGCATAATTATTAGGCAACTTAACAAAAAACAAATATATATCCATTTCAATTATTTATTTTTACCAGTGAAACCAATATAACATCTCAACATTCACAAATATACATTTCTGACATTCAAAAACAAAACAAAAACAAATCAGTGACTAATATAGCCACCTTTCTTTGCAAGGACACTCAAAAGCCTGCCATCCATGGATTCTGTCAGTGTTTTGATCTGTTCACCATCAACATTGCGTGCAGCCGCAACCACAGCCTCCCAGACACTGTTCAGAGAGGTGTACTGTTTTCCTTCCTTGTAAATCTCACATTTGATGATGGACCACAGGTTCTCAATGGGGTTCAGATCAGGTGAACAAGGAGGCCATGTCATTAGATTTTCTTCTTTTATACCCTTTCTTGCCAGCCACGCTGTGGAGTACTTGGACGCGTGTGATGGAGCATTGTCCTGTATGAAAATCATGTTTTTCTTGAAGGATGCAGACTTCTTCCTGTACCACTGCTTGAAGAAGGTGTCTTCCAGAAACTGGCAGTAGGACTGGGAGTTGAGCTTGACTCCATCCTCAACCCGAAAAGGCCCCACAAGCTCATCTTTGATGATACCAGCCCAAACCAGTACTCCACCTCCACCTTGCTGGCATCTGAGTCGGACTGGAGCTCTCTGCCCTTTACCAATCCAGCCACGGGCCCATTCATCTGGCCCATCAAGACTCACTCTCATTTCATCAGTCCATAAAACCTTAGAAAAATCAGTCTTGAGATATTTCTTGGCCCAGTCTTGACGTTTCAGCTTGTGTGTCTTGTTCAGTGGTGGTCGTCTTTCAGCCTTTCTTACCTTGGCCATGTCTCTGAGTATTGCACACCTTGTGCTTTTGGGCACTCCAGTGATGTTGCAGCTCTGAAATATGGCCAAACTGGTGGCAAGTGGCATCTTGGCAGCTGCACGCTTGACTTTTCTCAGTTCATGGGCAGTAATTTTGCGCCTTGGTTTTTCCACACGCTTCTTGCGACCCTGTTGACTATTTTGAATGAAACGCTTGATTGTTCGATGATCACGCTTCAGAAGCTTTGCAATTTTAAGAGTGCTGCATCCCTCTGCAAGATATCTCACTATTTTTTACTTTTCTGAGCCTGTCAAGTCCTTCTTTTGACCCATTTTGCCAAAGGAAAGGAAGTTGCCTAATAATTATGCACACCTGATATAGGGTGTTGATGTCATTAGACCACACCCCTTCTCATTACAGAGATGCACATCACCTAATATGCTTAATTGGTAGTAGGCTTTCGAGCCTATACAGCTTGGAGTAAGACAACTGTCAGCCTGTGGAAGGTAATCTCACCCCTGTAAAGGAGAGAGGGAATTTTAAGGACCACAACTGCAGGTTTAGGAGTGTTGTGAATGTATCAGTGATTCTGTGTAAGTGAGGGAAGGCAGCAAGGATCAGAATCATTAGATACAGTTCACTTTAATATAAGGATAGGAGTGACAATGGCTGAGACCTCAGAGCATATAGCCCCACTCAGTATTGACAAACTGGTTCCCACATATAAACAACAAGCAATTGCAAGTTAAAGTTTTAGACATACCATATCTAATCATAGGTGGCAGCAGACATAGTGTACAACTTAAGGCAACAAATAGGGTTAATGAGATTTATGCAGCAATTAGGTGTTGTATCTGAACTCTTAAGAATATAGGTTGAATAGAGCATTTACATATGAAGGCAACTTAACTAAGATTCTGAGACATGTCAGGAGTAATTGCTGAATGATCGTAAGTTACTTCGGTATGAGTTTGAAGGAAGCGCTTTTGAGACTTACTAGTAAAAGTAAAGGGTGAGGTCTGTCCGGACAGAGCGAAGTTCCCCTGCAGAGTTTGGGGAAATTGCAGCGTGTGCGATGGCGTGTGACGTCACAGCTTGCCGGTTCCGGTCCTGTGTTTGGTAGAGAGGTGAGCCGCGTCTGTCTCTAAAGTTGCAAGCAGGTTAGAGGGTGAGAAGCTGGATTCAACAATCAAGCAATTTGGTATGAGTAGGAGGGAAATTTAAACTGCTTGTTGGGGAGGAGTTATGTAAGTGTGAAAAGACACAACTATACAAAGGATAAGGCAAAGAACTTAGTCAATTATTACAGGACCCCCCCCCCAAAGATCAACTCCGGGGATCGAGTCCAGGACGATCAGGATAACGTTCATGGAACCTGGCCACCAACCGGGGGGCAGAGAGATTGGAAGCCGGTTCCCAGGAGTCCTCCGAATCAGGGTAGCCCTTCCAATGGACCAGATACTGAAGCTGCCCACGAAAACGTCGGGAGTCCAAGACATCTTGTACCTCATACTCCAGGGTGGTATCCTGTAGATGAGGAAGTAAAGGAATAGAAGGATCATGGTGACGAAGTTGTCTATAAGGCTTGAGGAGAGACACATGAAAGGTAGGATGGGATTTCAGATTTGCTGGTAATGCAAGAGTAACAGCGTTCATATTCACAATTTTTATGATGGGAAATGGTCCAATGAAGTTTGAAGATAATTTCCTGGAAGGAAGGGGTAAATGTAGATTACGTGTTGATAACCAAACGTAGTCACCTACACTATATTTAGGCGAGGAAATCCTTTTTTTATCATAATGGAATTTATAGCGATCCTTGGCGATGCGAATATTTTCAGCAGTTAGTGAAAAAGATTCACTAATAGTGTTGATGAGGTCATTCACAACAGGACAACTGTTGCTGTCCATAGAATCCCATTCAAAAGAAGGATGGAAACCATAATTAATGAAGAATGGTGTGAACTTTGTAGAGGAATGGATGGAATTGTTGAAGGCGAATTCTGCGTATGGTAGTAGTTGTGTCCAGGTATCTTGTTTAGCTGAAATGAAACATCTTAAATATTGTTCTATGCACTGGTTTGTCCTTTCAGTCTGGCCATTAGTTTGGGGATGGAAAGAGGTACTGAGACGTCTAGAAATACCCAATGAGTGACAAAGTTGTTTCCAGAATTGGCTGGTGAATTGAGTTCCCCTATCTGAGGTAATACTATTAGGGAGTCCGTGATACTTGAATATATGATGTATCATTAAGGAAATGGTTTCAGAAGAAGTTGGCAGCTTATGGTAGGGCACGAAATGTGCCATTTTACTAAATAGGTCTACGACTACTAATATGGTGTTATTCCCTTCAGAAATAGGTAGGTCGACTATGTAGTCAATTGCTATGTCCTTCCAAGGACGGTCAGGAGTTGGTAATGGGATCAATTTCCCGTAAGGGGGAGTCCTCCCTTTTTTTGTAGTTTCGCAGATTAAGCAGGTTTTAACGTAATCCTCAACATCAGAGAGGCAGGTAGGCCACCAAAAGAATCTGGAGACTAATTCTTGAGTTTTCTTTATGCCCATGTGTCCAGCAGATGGAGAATCATGTAAAGTTTTTAAGACTGTTGTTCTGAGACTGTTGGGTACATAGATTTGTTGTTGATAATAATACAACCCATCCGAGTGTAAATCCAAGACCTGTAATGGTTTATTGGAGTCAGCCTGTTGTGCTGATTTGAACTGAATGTTTTGTTCTGTAGTTAAAGCTAAGAATCTGTCAAGAGGAATTAAAGGTGAAAGGTTTGGATGTGACACTTGGTCCACCAAGTGTCTTGAAAGGGCATCAGCCTTCTTGTTCTTGTTTGCAGGACGGTAGGTGATAAGATAATTAAATCTAGCCAAGAATAGGTTCCATCGGACCTGTCGTGCGCTAAGAGTCCTATTAGATTGTAGGTATTCTAGATTTTTGTGATCCGTGTAAATCAAGATTGGAAGAAGGGTCCCTTCTAGAAGGTGTCTCCATTGTTCCAATGATGTTTTGATTGCTAACAGTTCTTTATCACCTATTGGATAGTTTATTTCAGCTGAATTAAGAATACGTGAATAGAAGGCAACAGGATGCAGAGGATCTTTTGGAGTCTGCCTCTGTGAGAGAATTGCCCCCAAAGCATAATTAGATGCATCTACTTCCAAGATGTACTGCAACTCAGAATTAGGGAATTGGAGGATAGGGGCCGTAGTGAAAGCTTTTTTTAAAAAATTGAATATTCCTTCTAAATCATCGTTCCATTTGAAGTGTGTGTCAGATTTGGTCAAGTTAGTTAATGGTCTAGTCAAGTCAGCAAAATTTTTAATAAACTTTCTGTAGAAATTGGCGAAACCCATGAACCTTTGTATATCCTTTTTACTTTTTGGGGAAGGCCAATTTTGAATTACCGATATCTTATCATTATCCATCTGGATACCTTGGGGTGATACAATATAACCTAGAAATTTAATTTCTTTGGAGTGAAATAAGCATTTTTCTAGTTTAACATAAAGAGAGTTCTCTCGTAACCGTGTTAATACTAGGGTGACATGTTTGATGTGTTCAGTAAGTGAGGTAGAGAATATGAGTATGTCATCCAGGTATATTACCATAAATAAATCCAAAAAATCCTTGAAGATATCATTTATGAAATACTGAAAGGTAGCCGGGGCATTACAGAGGCCAAATGGCATCACAGTATATTCAAAAAGGCCATAACGTGTACGGAATGCTGTAAGCCATTCATGACCCTCCTTTATTCGTACCAAGTTGTAAGCCCCTCTAAGATCCAATTTAGTGTATATGGTAGCATTTTGTAATCTATCAAGGAGTTGAGGAATTAAAGGTAGTGGATAGCGGTTTTTTATCGTACGCTTGTTTAACTCTCTGTAATCGATAATGGGTCTTAGGGATTGATCTTTGTTTTTAACAAAAAAAATACCAGCCCCAGCTGGGGAGGTGGAAGGACGTATAAAGCCTTTCTTCAAATTATCTGCCAAATAAGTTTTTAGATGTTGTAACTCAGGATCAGAGAGGGGAAATATATGGCCGTAAGGTATATCAACACCTGGTAGGAGATCTATAGGGCAGTCATAAACCCTATGAGGGGGTAGATTCTCTGATTCTTTTTTGTCAAAGACATCAGCGAATGTTATGTATTCCTTGGGGATTTGTAAAGGAACATCAAGTAAAATTTGTTCATGATGGAGACACAAATTTTTACAATAAGGAGAATCAAAGATGACATGTGAAGTTGACCATTGTATAGTGGGATCGTGTTGTTTAAACCAACTGATACCAAGTATAATGGGATATAGAGGTGAGGGTATAACATCAAAAGTAAGAAATTCTGTGTGTTGGTCATGTGTGGTGAGCCTTAAAGGTATGGTGTGGTATAAGATGGGTCCTGATGTAATTTCCTTACCATCAATAAAACGAAGTATACTAGGCACCATTTTCTTAACTAGTGGAATTTTATTTACAATAGTGAATTGGTAATCTATATAATTGTGGCTGGCACCAGAGTCAAGGATTGCTTGTGAGTTGAGTCTTTGCTGATCCCACTGTAATAAGATAGGAAGGGAGCAATGATTAGATTGTGGTTGTTTAGCGGATAAACATATACTTGTGGTGTTCATCTTACCCTTCCTACGCTGTAATTGAGAGCAGTCCTTTACAGAGTGATCGATCCCTCCACAGTACATACAGAGATCTAAAGCTTTTCTTCTTAATTTTTCCTGTAGTGTTAATGGACCTCTGATGAAACCGAGTTCCATAGGGATTTCAGAGGCTTTTGTAGTTGTCTTAGGTGGATGTAGAGTAGTAACTGTTTGTTTGGTGGATGTTTCTAAGTGTGACTTTTCTGAGCGTCTCTCTCTGATGCGTCTATCTAATGTGATGCTAGCATCTATTAGGAGTTCTAAAGTCTCTGGGAGGGGTTGTCTAGCTAGCTCATCCTTGAGAGTATCTGAGAGGCCTAGGCGGAATTGATTGCGCAAGGAAAGGTCATTCCACTGTGTATCAGGGGACCATTTCTTAAAACTCTGCGATGTAGTCCTCCACAGGCCTTTTATGTTGTCTCAGAGACCTCATTGCTGTCTCAGCAGACAGCTGTTTGTAGGGATCATCATATAGCTGTCCCATTGCTTTAAAAAACTGATCAAATGAGTACAGCAATGGGTCATTGGTTTCAAAAAACAAATTTGCCCATATACGTGGTTCACCACGTAGATAGGAAATTGTGGTGAGAACCTTCAAATGATCATTGAAGTATGTTTTGGGTTTTAATTTGAAATATAAGGAACATGAGTTTTTGAATTCCCTAAATTCTGAACGAATACCACTAAATGTTTGTGGAGGATTAGGTTGAGGTTCACTAGAACTAATATGTGTAGTGAGGGTATCAATTTTTTCATTGATGTATTGCTTTAAGGCAGAGTTTTCTAATTGTAGTGTATTTAACCCTGTTGTAAGGTTATCTACAGTTTGAGTTAATTTCTCTACATGAGATAATAAGGCTGCTGGGTCCATGGTAAGGCTTGATTGTTATTGTCAGCCTGTGGAAGGTAATCTCACCCCTGTAAAGGAGAGAGGGAATTTTAAGGACCACAACTGCAGGTTTAGGAGTGTTGTGAATGTATCAGTGATTCTGTGTAAGTGAGGGAAGGCAGCAAGGATCAGAATCATTAGATACAGTTCACTTTAATATAAGGATAGGAGTGACAATGGCTGAGACCTCAGAGCATATAGCCCCACTCAGTATTGACAAACTGGTTCCCACATATAAACAACAAGCAATTGCAAGTTAAAGTTTTAGACATACCATATCTAATCATAGGTGGCAGCAGACATAGTGTACAACTTAAGGCAACAAATAGGGTTAATGAGATTTATGCAGCAATTAGGTGTTGTATCTGAACTCTTAAGAATATAGGTTGAATAGAGCATTTACATATGAAGGCAACTTAACTAAGATTCTGAGACATGTCAGGAGTAATTGCTGAATGATCGTAAGTTACTTCGGTATGAGTTTGAAGGAAGCGCTTTTGAGACTTACTAGTAAAAGTAAAGGGTGAGGTCTGTCCGGACAGAGCGAAGTTCCCCTGCAGAGTTTGGGGAAATTGCAGCGTGTGCGATGGCGTGTGACGTCACAGCTTGCCGGTTCCGGTCCTGTGTTTGGTAGAGAGGTGAGCCGCGTCTGTCTCTAAAGTTGCAAGCAGGTTAGAGGGTGAGAAGCTGGATTCAACAATCAAGCAATTTGGTATGAGTAGGAGGGAAATTTAAACTGCTTGTTGGGGAGGAGTTATGTAAGTGTGAAAAGACACAACTATACAAAGGATAAGGCAAAGAACTTAGTCAATTATTACAACAACATGCATAAAGAGGATGATGTGGTCAAAATACTCATTTGCCTAATAATTCTGCACTCCCTGTATTTACAATATCTACAAATAGTCGTATGAATAAATAGAGATATGAAAGACAACATTGCTTTATTCAAACATTACAATATTGAGGAACTTGTAAAAAAAATAAAAAAATTGACATAAATATATATACACACACACATATATATATATATATATATATATATATATATATATATATATATATATATATATATATATATATATATCAATGAATATATTAGAAGATATATGTAGAATGGTATAAATAAAGTTGCAATAAGAAGAATAAAATGTCTTCATTTGATAGACATTCAGGGTAAAGATTTACATAGATGAGGATAATCGGGACATCGATGACTCTTATTTATCAAAAGTCCGATGCTCATCGCGGCGGACTTGACGCGCGTATTTTTAACAGACTTTTTAATAGATAAGGGAGTCATGTGTAAATTTGCGGGCGTGATGTCTGGCAAGCGTATTGATGGAATATGTGTAGTGTAACAGGAGCGCTATAGCTAAAGGCGAGTGAGGGGAAACAGTCTCTTTGCTAGTTATTCAAATAAAGACTATAAAGGCATGATAGATAGTATATCTATAAATACAATATAGAATACTTAAATAGAGCGTAAAGGGTTAAGAACACAGGTTATCTAAACTCAATGATATGTATCAAAACACTAAGTTCAGGTGTAATAGTGATGGTAATAATGCACAGAAATTGAAAAATAAGGCTCTGCCTAAAATTTAATCAAACATGAACAAGTGCAAACAAATCTTAATATTTTAAAAACGGACGTCTCCGTATAAATTAAAATTAAGGTTGCCACCACATGTAATATCTCACAATCAATAAAAATGATTAACTTTGCAAATAAAAAGGAGAGAATTCCGGATATCCAAATACACAGTTCTTATTATAAATCTTATCTTACCCGTAACCAGTTCAAAAGTTAGTTGGAAGGGGAATTTACTGACTTGCCCCCAAAGAGTTCAGCGGTCAGTCCCGTAGATAGAAAATTACCACCGTGGCGGAGTGACGTCACTTTTTGTAGGCGCTGTCCACAGAGCGCAGTCTGATTGGTCCTTAGATGGGCGGTATCGGATTTCTCACTGCCGTGATCCTTTGAATGAAGTATCCGCTCTTAAGTGCCAACGAGCACGCAGGATACTAATTAAAACATCCGTAGTAAGGGGACAAATAGTCCAGGTAGTGTGTAGGAACTATAGTCTCACCTTATATTAAAATAAAGCTGGTATAGTGCACATAATCATCCAAATGTGCAGGAGATGTAGATTCTCCTATTTAGAAAGTGCTGGTGCCTGTTTGGAAAGTGCTGCTGCTGTTCCACGGATTGTTTTTACAACCAGTTATTAACCAAGGCAATTTTGACGAAATGAAAAAGGATTCTTAAGTAGAATTTCAGTTCAAACTGCAAATATAGCAACAAAGTTCATAAGCAACTAACATCAACGCGTTTCTCCCTAAACAGGGCTTTTTCAAGATGATAGTGTTGCCACAGATGCACCTTTTTAAAGGTGTTCCCAATTTCTCATTGGTTAAGCCAAGTCTTACTTAAGGTGGTCTAATTAAAAAGCTGATTAAGGTGGTATTGGCAAACCTATTGGCAAATATATACAACAACATTAATCGGAACAGCCAATAGAATGCGAGCTCAATCTGATTGGCTGATTGGATCAGCCAATCGGAGTGAACTTGATTCTGATTGGCTGATTCCATCAGCCAATCAGAATATTCCTACCTTAATTTCCGATTGGCTGATAGAATCCTATCAGCCAATCGGAATTCGAGAGACGCCATCTTGGATGACGTCCCTTAAAGGAACCGTCATTCTTCAGTTGGACGTCGCCGGATGAAGATGGGTCCGCGGTGGAGGTCTTCAGGATGGAGCCGGTCCTCATCGGATGAAGACAGAAGATGCCGCTTGGAAGATGATGGTTGCCAGTCTGGATCTACTCTTCTTCCCGGATAGGATGAAGACTTTGGAGCCTCTTCTGGACCTCTTCAGCCGCCGGATGATGGATCGCCAGCCCCCGCTTGGGTTGGATGAAGATTTTGGAGCCAGGACCGATCGGTGAACCTGGTATGGTGAAGACAAGGTAGGATGATCTTCAGGGGCTTAGTGTTAGGTTTATTTAAGGGGGGTTTGGGTTAGATTAGGGGTATGTGGGTGGTGGGTTGTAATGTTGGGGGGGGGTATTGTATGTTTTTTTTTACAGGCAAAAGAGCTGAATTCTTTGGGGTATGCCCCGCAAAGGGCCCTGTTCAGGGCTGGTAAGGTAAAAGAGCTTTGAACTTTAGTTATTTAGAATAGGGTAGGGCATTTTTTATTTTGGGGGGCTTTGTTATTTTATTATGGGGCTTAGAGTAGGTGTAATTAGTTTAAAATTGTTGTAAGAATTTTCTTATGTTTGTAAATATTTTTTTATTTTTTGTAACTTAGTTCTTTTTTATTTTTTGTACTTTAGTTAGTTTATTTCATTGTAGTTATTTGTAGGTATTGTATTTAATTAATGTATTGATAGTGTAGTGTTAGGTTTAATTGTAGGTAATTGTAGGTATTTTATTTAATTAATTTAATGATAGTATAGTGTTAGGTTTAATTGTAACTTAGGTTAGGATTTATTTTACAGGTAATTTTGTAATTATTTTAACTATTTTAGCTATTAAATAGTTCTTAACTATTTAATAGCTATTGTACCTGGTTAAAATAAATACAAAAGTTACCTGTAAAATAAATATTAATCCTAAAATAGCTATAATATAATTATAATTTATATTGTAGCTATATTAGGATTTATTTTACAGGTAAGTATTTAGCTTTAAATAGGAATAATTTATTTAATAAGAGTTAATTTATTTCGTTAGATTTAAATTATATTTAAGTTAGGGGGGTGTTAGTGTTACGGTTAGACTTAGCTTTAGGGGTTAATACATTTATTAGAATAGCGGTGAGCTCCAGTCGGCAGATTAGGGGTTAATGTTTGAAGTTAGGTGTCGGCGATGTTAGGGAGGGCAGATTAGGGGTTAATACTATTTATTATAGGGTTAGTGAGGCGGATTAGGGGTTAATAACTTTATTATGATAGCGGTGCGGTCCGCTCGGCAGATTAGGGGTTAATAAGTGTAGGCAGGTGGAGGCGACGTTGTGGGGGGCAGATTAGGGGTTAATAAATATAATATAGGGGTCGGCGGTGTTAGGGGCAGCAGATTAGGGGTTCATAGCTATAATGTAGGTGGAGGCTCTTTGCGGTCGGCATATTAGGGGTTAATTATTGTAGGTAGCTGGCTGCGACGTTGTGGGGGGCAGGTTAGGGGTTAATAAATATAATATAGGGGTCGGCGGTGTTAGGGGCAGCAGATTAGGGGTACATAAGGATAACATAGGTGGCGGTCGGCAGATTAGGGGTTAAAAAATTTAATCGAGTGGCGGCGATGTGGGGGGACCTCGGTTTAGGGGTACATAGGTAGTTTATGGGTGTTAGTGTACTTTAGAGTACAGTAGTTAAGAGCTTTATGAACCGGCGTTAGCCCAAAAAGCTCTTAACTACTGACTTTATTCTGCGGCTGGAGTTTTGTCGTTAGAATTCTAACGCTCACTTCAGACATGACTCTAAATACCGGAGTTAGAAAAATCCCATTGAAAAGATAGGATACGCAATTGACGTAAGGGGATCTGCGGTATGGAAAGTCGCAGCTGAAAAGTGAGCGTTAGACCCTTTTTTGAGTGACTCCAAATACCGGAGGTAGCCTAAAACCAGCGTTAGGAGCCTCTAACGCTGGTTTTCACGGCTACCGCCAAACTCCAAATCTAGGCCATAGTGAATAGTGGGTGAATGGTGTATATAGAGGAGGCGATCCAATTTAAAATTAAGTAATAAAAAATTGGGGCCGCAAAAAGTGAAAAAATTAGACTATTAAAAAATATTAGTAAATATTAATAGATAAAACCTAGACCTTTAGTTTACTTCTTTTGTCACTATGCTTACAGGAATAACATGGAACGAAGCTTGAAATTTTTTCTCCCTGTAAATTTCTTTGAAAGGAGCCTCGTGTTTTAACATTAGGTACACTGGGTGCCAAGATAGATTTAAATTTTTTTGTTTTTCTAAAAATCATTTTTGGTTTAGGTGGGAGTGAACTTCCTATTATAGGGTCTGCTTTCAGTATAGCCCAATGTTTATTCAGGATTTTTCTCATAATCCCATGATCCCACTAAAATCTGTAATGAATGGTACATCAATTGATGCTAGCAAATGCATCAAGATTAACGCTTTGATAAATTGAGGCCTAAGTCTTTTTCAAGACAAAAAAATATTTTGCCGCTAATTTTGTAACAAGTAATCTTTTGCCTTGATATCAAATTCTGAATATCATAATACTTTTCTGTGGTTTTCAGAATAATGAGTGTCCATGTAGCAAACAATTGCTTCAGTGAGAATTTTGCTGATAAAAAGAATTCCATCATCTCTTAAATAAAAAGGAGCACATTGCATGTATTCATTAATTAATTTATGTTATCATCAATTGTAATTTATGGTTCTTGTAATGATAGTCTAAATATATAGTTACAATAACCTATTGATAGAGAGAGAGAGATATAAAGACAGATAAAATAATTAGAAGAATTAATTAATTCTTTATTTGAATAAAAGTATTATCAGAAGCCTTGATGCTTTTCATATATATATTACAGAATTCTATTTTTAATAGGAACATACAGCTCAGTATCATACCAATGCATGACATTGGTATGATTTCAATGCCAGATAATGTTTAAATTATAGTATATAGAATATATATATATAGTATATAGAAGAGTTTTCAAGTTAGGTGTATTGATCTTTGTCTGCGTTACTTTATTTTTTCTTAAATTATTCATTAATGTAACTTGTTGCTTGCAGGGAATGCATGAACTATGGGAAACAGTTAATCAGATTAATGTTAGCATTTGTTGATTTAGGGCTAGATAAACGTGGAGATCTCTGGTTTATTTATTTGCAGAATGTGTTCCAATTGCTTCCAAAATAGTGTTTTGTTATTTTTAATTTAAAAAAAAAAATGTAGCATTTTTATCATTTAATAAAATAACTGCAAGAAGCAGTTATGAGGGGTTAAAGTAATCAGGTGTGAAAAGTACCTTTACATTGCAGTCCATGGGGACTGTGTGTTCCCTGTAAATATATACTGTATGTATATGCTTATATACACACACATATATATATATATATATATATATATATATATTTATGTGTTAATATGTGTATATACAGTAACATATATAGTCATATACATATATTTCAATTTGCTGCCCATTGCTGTGTAATTTACCCCATTCGCTGGGCTAGGTCCTTATGCCGTGCCTCATGACATGAGAACGAGGCTCCCATTGGAGCCTATATGGAAGTGAGGTCGCATTCGCATTGCGGGTCACCTCTAATACCATTGCACAATTGTGTGTGCTAGTATTATTTATGAGTGGGGCGCAGATATCGCACTGGCGAAAGTGCAATTCTGCGCTCCACTCGTAATCTCGCTGTAAATGCTAAACCAGTTTCACCTTTTGCTCATTATTTTTATAGAATACACAAAAATAATCTGCCTTGAAATTTTGGAGGAGAAAGGCTTGAAATACATACTTTCTACTTTATTATTTATGTCTGTAGGCTACCAAATGAATCAGTTAAAAAATTAACTCCGTTATTTGAAATAGGTATGAGAGAGTCTATGCATTATTATAATTTTGCAGTAAAATCTATGAGTACAGTTCACATATGTTAACCACTCTGTTTAAAATGCTGACATGCACACGCCATCGGAAACTAAGTTTCAGATTTGACATACAGTTTACAAATGTCACTGGATCAAGTCAAGCAATACTTCCTAAGGACATTTCAGCATTCGTGCCTAAAATCACAACTGCCAGATGCTATAAAACAAGCTCAACTGGCCTTGAACCTATATTTCCATATGCATTTATATGACAGTGTTGTAAAATAAAGAAACTCACTTAATACACAGTGTATTATCTTTCAGAATTTAACAGGAAATTATTGATTTTCTTTGATGAATCTAAAAGATCCTTTGCATATCCCTACCCAGAATCCTCTGTTCTACTGGAAACACTGATAGTTGTGTGTTTTTTGTAGTAATATACAGTGATCTGTTGAGAATGTTTTTATTGAGATTTTTTTTTTCCTGTAATGAATAAGATTATTTTTTGTTTACAAGTGGGTGGATGTTTTTCACTGTCCACCACTAAAGCAATGGAAATTGTCCTTATCCTACTCTTAATAACTGTTTATAACACGCATTTCTTGTCACTTTTAACATCAGTTTATACCGTTTTTAGATAACTTTTCATTAAGGTTTATATTCATGATTTTAAGTTTTAAAGTTTAATGTCCCTTTACATTTTGTTATCCAAATACATATGGATTATGTTATTACTGTATTATTATTTTTTATTTTATTATATTATATTATTGTTTTTTATTATTATTATTTTAATTCGAAATTAATTGAATGGGATAAAGCAGTGTGAAAATGACATGATATAATGATTAAGAGTTTATAAGCAACACAGAGTTATTCTTAGTTTTTATGTGAACCGCAAGTAATGTCAGCCTTAAAAAACCTAATATAGTTGAAATTTTTTTTTATTGCTATAAACACTTCAAGAAGATATCTCACTCTGATGTGGACAACTATATCCTATAAATTGCTTATTCCACCAAGTATATTAATATTAGCTACAAGGTTGTATAAATTCCTAATTTACTTCCTTTATCAAACTGTGCACAGTCCATTTATTTCCACACTTTCTGTGGTGCCTACTGAGCATGTGCAAGAGATCACAGTGCATACGTGTATGGACCTAATTTTTTTTGATCAGGAGCTCATTGCATTTAAAGTAAAAAACAATTCCGGCCACATTTGTGCACGTATTAAAAGTTGAACGAAAAAAAGTTAGCAGGCAAGCAAAAGACTCAGGCACGCTAACTTCAGGACTTTAGATTTCGCGCCTGCTCTAACATTTCCCCATACAAAAAACACACTACAAAAAAAATATTAGTTATCGCTTGTGCACTAACCTGACACTGTGCTAAATCCTGAAGGTGCCTTAGGAATACTGCAGATCCCTATGTTTTTCAAATTGAAGAAAATGTTCTTTTTGTTTAAAGTATATATATATATATATATATATATATATATATATATATATACCCTATATATCTATATGAATATATATATATATATAGATGTAGATGTTTATAGAGATATATGTAGTATATACATATATACAGTATATATATATATATATATATATATATATATACGTATATATATATATATATATATATATATATATATATATATATATAGAAACATTCACCTAGATTTAGAGTTCTGCGTTAGCCGTCAAAAGCAGCTTTAAGGGCTCCTAACGCTGCTTTTGTCTGCCCGCTGGTATTTAGAGTCAGGCAGGTACAAGTCTACCGCTCACTTCCCTACCGCGATTCCAGGCTTCCGCAGATCCCCTTACGCCAGTTGCGTATCCTATCTTTTCCTATCTTTTCAATGGGATCTGCCTAACGCTGGTATTTGGAGTCTTGGGAGTCTTGGGAGCCTCTACCGTCAAGACTCCAACCGCAAAAAAAAGTCAGTAGTTAAGAGCTTTATGGGCTAACGCGTGAATATAAAGCTCTTAACTACTGTGCTCTAAAGTACACTAACACCCATAAATTACCTATGTACCCCTAAACCGAGGCCCCCCCCCACATCCCCGCCAAATTTAACCCCTAATCTGCCTACCGGACACCGCCGCCACCTACATTATCCTTATGAACCCCTAATCTGCTGCCCCTAACATCGCCGACCCCTATATTATATTTATTAACCCCTAATCTCCCCCTCCTCCAATGTCGCCGCTACCTAACTACACTTATTAAGCTCTAATCTGCCGACTGGACCTAATAAATGTATTAACCCCTAAACCGCCACACTCCCGCCTTGCAAACACTATAATAAATAGTATTAACCCCTAATCTGCTCTCCCTAACATCACCGCCACCTACCTATAATTATTAACCCCTAATCTCCCGCCCGCACCGTCGCCGCTACGATAATAAAGTTATATACCCCTAAACCTAACTCTAACCCTAACACCCCCCTAAAATAAATATAATTTAAATTAAACGAAATAATATTCCTAAAATTAACTAAATTATTCCTATTTAAAACTAAATACTTACCTATAAAATAAACCCTAATATAGCTACAATATAACTAATAGTTACATTGTATCTATTTTAGGATTTATATTTATTTTACAGGCAACTTTGTATTTATTTTAACTAGGTACAATAGCTATTAAATAGGTAGGTAAGGTAGCAGCGACGTTGGGGGGGCAGATTAGGGGTTAATAAATATAATATAGGCGTCGGCAGTGTTAGGGGCAGCAGATTAGGGGTTCATAGGGATAATGTACGTTGCGGCGGTGTCCGGAGCGCAAGATTAGGGGTTACTAATAATATGCAGGTGTCAGCGATAGCGGGGGCAGCAGATTAGGGGTTAATAAGTGTAAGGTTAGGTGTGTTTAGACTTGGGGTTCATGTTAGGGCGTTAGGTGCAGACTTAGAAAGTGTTTCCCCATAGGAAACAATAGGGCTGCGTTAGGAGCTGAACGCTGCTTTTTTGCAGGTGTTAGTTTTTTTCAGCCCAAACTGCCCCATTGTTTCCTATGGGGATATCGTGCACGAGCACGTTTTTCCAGCTTACCGCTACAGTAAGCAAAGCTGGTATTGAGGGTTGAAGTGGAGCTAAGTTAGGCTCAACGCACCCTTTTTGAGCCTAACGCAGCCCCTCAGACAACTCTAAATACCAGCGTTGTTGGAAGGGTGCGCTGGAAAAAAAAAGCAGCGTTAGCTACGCAGGTCTTTACCGACAAAACTCTAAATCTAGGCGGTTTTTATTTTTAAGTGAAGAACATAAGTGGGTTGCTAAATAACACTCTTGTGAGCTGCTGGTGCAATGCTGAATACGGCGAGCGTATTGCTCTCCGTATTCAGTGAGGTCTGGCGGACCTTATCCGCACTGTCGGATCAGGTCTGCCAGACCTTGTTAAATAGAGGCCATAGTGTGTTTAGCAATGAGGGGTGCAGAGAAAACCTGTGTGAGTGCAAATCACTTAAGTTTTAAAGTGCAGCCTGTTGGCATACTGTTGTGTGACATTTACACTCTGTTTGGGTAATACTATAACAGCCAGCCAGGACTGTAACAATAAGGTAATAACAACTTAAAGGGACACGGAACCCACATTTTTTCTTTTGTGATTTAGATAGAGCATGCAATTTTAAGCAAGTTTCTAACTTACTCCTATTATCAAAATTTCTTCATTCTCTTGGTATCTTTATTTTAAAAGCAAGAATGTAAGTTTAGATGCCAGCCCATTTTTGGTGAACAACCTGGGTTGTTCTTGCTGATTGGTGAATAAATTCACCCACCAATAAGCAAGTGCTGTCCATGGTGCTGAACCAAAAATTGTCTGGCTCCTTAGCGTAGATGCCTTCTTTTTCAAATATGGATAGCAAGAGAACAAAGAAAAAATGATAATAGGAGTAAATAAGAAAGTTGCTTAAAATTGCATGCTCTATCTTAATCATAAAGAAAAAATGTGGGTTCAGTGTACCTTTAAATAGTTAAATAGTAGTGGGACATTGGGGTGACAGGGATCACTGGGCTATTGTAAGTTGATGAACATATAAAGTGATATAAAAGAGCGCTGATATTTAAAATATAAAAAAGCAATATTCAATATAAAACCAGGTAATACACTTAAAGTATAGTAGATCAAGTCTACCGTATTAGTCCTGTTTATTGTCCATAAACTGGTGGTAAATTGAAGGGATAAAGATATCCTCCTGTTACGTGAGTAGGGCTGCTCCTCTTGATCCCAGAGAGTGTGGAACAACTGTTAAAATAGAAAGTAGAAAGAGGGCGCCACAATAGCGTGATACCGTCTGGATATGTAGGTATAGATATAAGTAAGTATTATGCTTACCAGATGGTGTGACACTGTACTGTGACCAGTGCAAGAAAGCAGGCTAGCACTTATCAGTGGCTAGTACACTGTGGAAGCCAAGCTCCAAAGGCACTTGTCCTAGTTGAAACTCTGAGTGTGTCTCCTGTTGGCTGGACTTCACGTGCTGCAAAGGTCTAATCTTTTGTGTGTTGTTCAGTTGGTATTGATAAACCACAACACAGACAACTTCAAATAAAATGGCTTTTAATACTTATGACGCGTTTCTCAACCTCAAACAGGTTGTTTCATCAGATAAAAAAGTGAAACACTTTTTTACCTGATGAAACAACCTGTTTGAGGTTGAGAAACGCGTCATAAGTATTAAAAGCCACTTGCTTTCTTGCACTGGTCACAGTACAGTGTCACACCATCTGGTAAGCATAATACTTACTTATATCTATGAATTCCAAAACAATGGTACTGTTTACGATAAAAGTTCTCTTTATTAGGACAAGTTAAAACAAAGTTGCTCACGTGCAGTAATATTAAAAATCAAAAACACTACTTAAAGGCCAGGAGACCGGCTTAACATATAGGAGAGGAGCAACGCTGCCAGCTCGGATGACTCATTCACTGATTGGCCGCAACTAAGCACGTGTATCGTGACGTCAGACGCCGAAGGGAAATCTCTAAACCACGAGAGAGTGGAATATCAGTGATCCCGGAGGTTTTACGAGACGGTGAGACCAGAACGAAGTGTCTATATCGGTCAGAAGAAGAGCAGGTGAGAGTGCAATATATCCCTCATATGCTATATAGAAGCCGTTAGCGGTCGGACATCCAGGACCACGAAGCAATTCACGCTACTGTTTACTTATATCTATACCTACATATCCAGACGGTATCACGCTATTGTGGCGCCCTCTTTCTACTTTCTATTGTAAGTTGATGTTTCCCTTTTAACTCTGTACTCTTTTTTGAGGGAGCGAACATGTTTTTCCCTCTGCACACAGCTTTTCCACAGCCCATAGATTTAAATGGGCAGTGGGAAGCGACTGTCAGTTTTTTTGTGATTGACCTGCTGCCAGTATTAGATTACTTTCTTGTAAGTTTAGCCCACTCACTTAACACTTGCAGCCTTCAGATTGTGGCCCTGATGTTTCTCCTGATGTTAGAAGCATTGGGGTACTGACGATATTTTAAAAAGGGATCTGTCAAAGGATCAAGATTTCCGGTGAAATTTAAAAAAAGGCTGACATCATTATTTGAAGGCAGTCTCGCCGAGAGGCATTTTACTATAGATGTCTGTGGGTCTTTATGCTTTTCGGACACTGGCAAAATGTTTAAAGCAGCATCGCCACCTACATTGAAGATGTAATGTAAATGATCCCTTTTAGACATGTTTGATATGTAGGTTATAGGGAAATTAGACCAAGCATCCTGGAAATCCCTCTGGCTGTGTACGAAGGCCGCCTAGCCGGCCAAAGGGAAATGTAACAGTTGTGTGGTGTACAAAGCACCTAAGTGAAAGGCTGAGGTAATAATGATGAGTGTGAAAGTTCCTAGTGAGGTCAATGAGCACGTGAATGGGCTGATATCAGTTAACAGGTGTGTATTTAATTCAAATTAAAAACACATAGAAAACATATGAGGAAGAAACAGAATAAAAACAGTGGATATACAGTTAAATTACAATAAAATGAATAAAATGCTAATATGGATCCATGCTACCTGTTAAATTAATCACAAATAAACAGGTGGAGATAATATATGATGATATAATCTAGAAATAAACAACATGGAAAATGGTAAGTAGCAAGTTCAGCGAAAAATTCAACAAAAATGGCAAAAATTACTCTATGAATATCAAAGTCCAGCAAATAGAGTGTGTGAAAGTGTCCAAAAGTCAATGTGTCAGCCTCTGTGAGGCAAATCCTGTGTGGAAAAAAGATCCAAATAAATCCAAATTAATCCAAATTAATCCAAATTAATCCTTGATGAAGTGGAAAAAAGAAGAAAATAATGTCTGTATGAAAATGAGTAAAAATGAAAGTGAAAAAACGTCCAAAAAGTGAAAAATGTATATGAAAAATAAATAAAATAAAAATAAAAAGGGGGTTAAAAAAGGGGGTGAAAAAATAAAAAAATACAATAAGTGAAAAATGTGGTGCAATAATCCTCAATTTGAATCCAAAAAGAAACCTAGATACTTCGTGTTTTTCTATACGATTCTGCGTGTCCCTGTAAAAATTAAAAATAATCTTGTAGATGGTACAAATATGTGGAATAATATTAGAATGGTTCTTAACAGCTGTCGACATGTTTCGGCCTTTACAAGGCCTTTTTCAAGACAATAATAAAATTGTGTGCATAGATGGCTTTATATAAGGTGACTAATCAAATAAAAAATGATCGTTTGGGGGCCAAAATGGTAGGACGCCCACTTCCTGTTTAGGGATTTGTGTGTATTTAAAAAACGTAAACCAATAGTGTAGCGTAGAAAAACATCAAACTTATTGGCAATAGAGTGGTGTGGATACAGGAGTAAATGAACCTGACGTATTAGTATTTGAGATGACATATGTGTAAAGTTTCTTTTTGTGATCACCACTGGTCGTTCTATATGTTTATGCTGATCGGCCGTGTCTGTAGCATCATTTCCGGTACGGGTTAGTGACGTAATTTCTGGTTTCACTTTTACAAGTCACCGATTGACTGCCTGCATACGAAGAAGTCGGGATCACAAAAAATAGAGTGTAACATGTGAATGAATACACATTATATAGATTGTGGCGGAAATATATATATATAAACATAGATCTATCTCATAATACTAAAATCAAAAACAGTGAACATGTTGTACAAATAGATCGTAGCGTCAGAAGACAAATATGTCAACAGATATGATAGTTAGTAGATATATTGGGTCTTACACTTTAGAGGTGTGTGAAACATAAATCAAAGCAATATGGCCATATCGATCTATACCAAAGAAAATGGTGAAGAAAATGGTGAGTGAATCGGAGAGAGTCTAAGCAAACAATCCAATATAATTTCTATACAGGCAACAATCTTAAAAATGGAACCTAGTAAGGGTTCCATGGTTATGGACCAAAGAGTTACATAACTCATAACCATAGTACCCTAGCAAGGGGGGTACTATAATAATTAACCAAAAAGCTGGGATAAACAACTTTCTATTTGTCTGTTTCTATCAATGTTGCAGCTAAATGAGTGGAATTAGTTATCTATATGGGAAAGAGAGAGTAAATGAATGAATAAAATGAATAAATGAATAAAATGAAAGGAGAGGACTAATTACGTATTGTAGTCTATGATAATTTTAATCTAGCATCGTGTGTTGATCTCTTATGGATGAGGGGCTGTAATTTGTGGAATTAACATAATCCACCATGGAAGGAAGCGATGTAGCAGCGCGTGGAGGAGATGTATCTGTGTAGAGACATCAACTAGATTATGAAGTGGCTAGGGGGAGTAGGTTATATATATATATATATATATATATATACATATATTCATATAGACATATATATATGTATTTTAACACAGCACAAAGAAATTGTTGCACCAGCAAGTGCTTTTCTTTTCACTTGTCCATATATCCTATTGCACGCACCCGGCAGTTGACGTGCTAACTTTTTACTTTTAATACGAGCACAAGAATAGGAGCTCTATTGATTTAACTTGAGTGGTGTTAGTGCTTAGTGGTGCGGCGCTAATAGTTGTCCACTCTCCTTTGCAGCATATGGGCAGTGGATCCTGTTTGTCTCCTGCCCGTATGTATCATTACAAGTCAGCATGTAAACCATGACTAAGGGTATGTAACCCGAAACATAGTAATTTTTTGTACCCACTCCTGCTTATGAAGCAATAAAAAAAGAAATTCTGCTAACTTAAGTTGATGCTGCCTATTCTTTGGAAAGCATGTAAACCCTGCCACTTCTCTCACACGATCTATTTCATGAGAGAAGGGTCTGTCAATCACCCTGAGTGAGCGAGTTTGGGGTGATTTCTCTCTTCTATCACAGAGGTGTCAAAGAAGCAGTGGTCTAATGACTGCTGCTTCTTACATTGCGGGAAGCAGGGTAACGTGTAAACCTGCCCCGCAAGGGCTCTGGAGCAGTTTATGCTGCTTCGTACATGAGTCCCTTGAGTGCCAATTTTTTAAATAGAATAGTTCTGTAATATATATATATATATATATATATATATATATATAATCCACTGAAATAAGTGCACTCCCACGAACAGTAAATTTCAATTCTGCCAGGGTGCTATAGAAAGTTCAAATATCCAAGTTATAAAACAAGCACTCACTGGACTTGATACAGGTGAAATAAAAAGTGTTTTATTCCATATAAACCAGTGACGTTTCAGGGTGTTCACCCCTTCATCAGAGCCTGATGAAGGGGTGAACACCCTGAAATGTCACTGGCTTATATGGAATAAAACACTTTTTATTTCACCTGTATCAAGTCCAGTGAGTGCTTGTGTTATAACTTTGATATATATATATATATATATATATATATATATATGTGTGTGTGTGTGTGTGTATATATATATATATATATATATATATACATACAGTATATATATATATATATATATATATATATATATATATATACATACAGTATATATATATATATATATATATATATATATATATATATATATATATTTACATTTTCAAGAGATCAGTGCTGATAAATGATGACACAACACATTTTTATTCATTGACTAGTTTATTGTGACATTTGTCGGATCATCTCTGAGTTACCAAAACATATATAATTTATGTTCCCTAGTTCCTGAATAGATAGATGAGACTTTAAGAGATGCAGTAAAAGCAAAACTGTTACAAAATGGTAAAATTAAACTCTATGCAACATCTCATCTTTCTCTTCAAGGTCTAAGTGGTATTATGTATCAGAACCTACTAATGAATATGAGGGACAGGTGTACATATCGAACATTAGCACTTTTATTCTGCTGATGTATGATTAAAACAATGCTATTTTAGGACGTAATGAAGTCTGGATGATATATTGTGCTTTTGCACTGATATGATGTATAGTTCTATGGCTGTACTTCACACAGCATATGATGGATGAATCAATAATATTGGGATCAACATTCTAAGTTAAAATATAAAAAGAAAATCCCAAGGATCCTTATAGTGGTATGATTTTACATCTAATGTAGCATTTGGAACTGCAATAATATAGAACTGATTACCCAGGAATACAAACATAAATAAAATAGGATTCATCTAATTAGACTGTGCCATTTTAGTTAAAATTCTAACATTAATACATTGTGTCATTCTGCTAAAAGAGAATATTGCACCAATGAAATAAAATTTATTTTTGCTTTATAAGAAAACTACAATTTAGAGATTCAAGCATTCTAATCCCAGGGGATTTTATAAAAGTACATACAGTTTTAATAATTATTATTAGCCATGAAGAACTATATGTACAAGCCTTTCATAGCTATATGATCTTTACACAAAGGGGAATGTTATAAACACATGGCTTAAGTATACATGTTTTCTGTCCTAAATCCCTAAATCCATTAAAAGCTGATCAAAAACTAGACGTCGTAAGTGCTATCTTGCTACAGATGGCAGATCACAAATCCATCTAAACCATTAAGTCATTCATTCATCCCACTGAATTTTACAGTGTAGAAAATGCACTTCTCAATGAATTTGACTTTGTGCACATATAAAAGATTATTGGTGATACAAAGTCTTTCCATTTCAATACCTTTATTTTCTACCTACAATATATAAATATTGTTTTTACAATGCTTTTTCTTTTGCAATAAACTGTTTCTGTTCAGCTATCTTTTGTCCACTATTTCCAGTGTTTTATTCAACTACAGGATCTGTTTTTCTGGTCCATACCAACAACCCAAAAGCCTTCTTGATTGATTTCTTGTTTTCCTTCTTAGATCACAAATGAAACACAAACAAATACAGACGCCCAAGAGAGTTTATCATCTAACAGACAGATTTTCACAATCTGTTATGAGTATTTTACTTGTTATGAATTCCTCTGAGTGAAGCACTTACATTGATTTTGTTTCTGCACAACACTCACCTGGGTAGGCATGAAAGTCTGGGGAAAATTGAGCATATTTAGTACAGCTTGTTATGCTTACATGATTGAGAACTGTGACAGCTGGGAGTAATATTTATATACAATTATTACTGTTATATTTCTCAGACTGAGACTGTGCAATTTTACAGAAATTTTCAGATTGTGCTGACAAAGCACTGAAGAAATTAATCTTGTGATTATTATTGTACCCACTCTGCATAAAGGGGAAAAAAAATTATATCCTAACACAGTATGCAAACCAACATTACTTTTAGAATTCTTTGTTATGTGTACATTATGCATTTATTTTATTTAGAGTTAATCAGAAGAAATACTGGTGGAGCGTTTTCATATTTGTTTTTTATTTTAATATGCAAAATAATGCAATCTTTCTCTTACAATGATAATGTCACTATTTTAGCATTATAATTAGCAACATGTTGGCTTTTAGACATTGATCCAAATATCTGGGCAATGTGCCTCTTTTTAATGATTATCAGTAGCATGCTTGTCACTTATGCCTATATTATTAAGGCAACATTTTATACATGGAATAATGCTTATACTTTTAGATCTTTGTAGATGTGTGTGCGTACTCATTAATGCAAATATTGACAGCCAATCATTTTTCAGTAGCTCAATACATATAAGCATGTAGATAAGGTAAGAGGTTCACTTGCTCAAACCAAGTGGACCATGGGTGGTGACATTACCAAGCCCAATAAACCCAGAAGTGGCAGGCAGCTGCATAGGACTTGAGAGCTTGATGGGGGCAAGTATTTAAACCCCTTAATCTCAGTTACCTTACGTAATAGAAATCCTCAATACCCTCTATTTGGTGTCTTGGGGGTATAATGTTAAAACACATACAGTATCTCACAAAAGTGAGTACACCCCTCACATTTTTGTAAATATTTTATTATATCTTTTCATGTGACAACACTGAAGAAATTACACTTTGCTGCAATGTAAAGTAGTGAGTGTACAGCCTGTATAACAGTGTAAAGGTGCTGTCTCCTCAACATAACTCAACACAAAACCATTAATGTCTAAAACGTTGGCTACAAAAGTGAGTACACCCCTAAGTGGAAATGTCCAAATTGGGCCTAATTAGCCATTTTCCCTTCCTGGTGTCATGTGACTCATTAGTGTTACAAGGTCTCAGGTGTGAATGGGGAGTAGATGTGTTAAATTTGGTGTTATCGCTCTCACACTCTCTCATACTGGTCACTGGAAGTTCAACATGGGACCTAATTGCAAAGAACTCTCTGAGGATCTGAAAAAAAGAATTGTTGCTCCACATAAAGATGTCTTAGGCTATAAGAAGATTGCCAAGACCCTGAAACTGAGACTATACATTGGTTTCACAGGACAGGTTCCACTCAGAACAGGCCACGCCTTGGTCGACCAAAGAAGTTGAGTGCACGTGCTCAGCATCATATCCAGAGGTTGTCTTTGGGAAATATATGTATGAGTGCTGCCAGTATTGCTACAGAGGTTGAAGGGGTGGTGGGTCAGCCTGTCAGTGCTCAGACCATACGTCACACACTGCATCAAATTGGTCTGCATGGCTGTCATCCCAGATGGAAGCCTCTTCTAAAGATGATGCACAAGAAAGCCTGCAAACAGTTTGCTGAAGACAAGCAGACTAAGGACATGGATTACTGGAACCATGTCCTGTGGTCCGATGAGACCAAGATAAACTAATTTGGTTCAGATGGTGTCAAGTGTGTGTGGTGGCAACCAGGTGAGGAGCACAAAGACCCCTTGTTTTTAACCCCTTTTTAAAATAAAGCTCCAACATAGGTTTTAATAGCCAGGTGATTGCTATGGTAATAGTGATCACCTGGCAAGTATAAATGTGCATTTATTTGTGTAAAGGCTTATGGGAGCCCCTAGCTTATATACATATACCCAAAGGGACTTTTTTTTATATGTGGCTAAGTGGATAACCCCTTCTTCTTTTTAACACACACACACTCTAGTTTTTTACAACCTTGAATATTAACATTTTAATTTTATTTTTAAACATGTTGTTGTTGAGTTCTCAGCACATGGATAGAAATGGCTCAGCAGTTAAAGGGTTAAAAAGTGCGTTCTTAATTTGCTTAATATTTCTAATAGACATGCATGGACAAAAAATTACGCCTAGATTTAGAGTTTTGTCAGTAAAAACCTGTGGTGCTAACAAGGCTTTTTTTTCCAGCGCACCCTTAAGACAACGCTGGTATTTAGAGTTGTCTGAATGGTTGCGTTAGCCTCAGAAAAGGGAACATTGAGCATAATTTAGCTCCACTTCAACCCTCAATACCAGCGTTGCCTATGGTAGCGGTAAGCTGGAAAAAACGTGCTTGTGCACGATATCCCCATAGGAAACAATGGGGCTGAGCTGGCTGAAAAAAAACACCTGCATAAAAGCAGCATTCAGCTCCCAATGCAGCCCCATTATTTCCTATGGGGAAAAACTTTCTAAGTCTACACCTAACACCCTAACATGAACCCCGAGTCTAAACACCCCTAACCTTACACTTATTAACCTCTAATCTGCCGCCCCCGCTCCGGACACCGCCGCAACCTACATTATCGCTATGAACCCCTAATCTACTGCCCCTAACATCGCCGACACCTATATTATATTTATTACCCCCTAATCTGCCCCCCCACCTACCTACACTTATTAACTCCTAATCTGCCAACCGGACCTCGCCGCCACTATAATAAATGTATTAACCCCTAAACCGCCGCAATCCCGCCTTCTCAAACACTATAATAAATTGTCTTAACCCCTAATCTGCCCTCCCTAACATTGCTGCCACCTACCTACAATTATTAACCCCTAATCTGCCACCCCCAACGTCGCTGCTACTATAATAAAGTTATTAACCCCTAAACCTAAGTCTAACCCTAACCCTAACACCCCCTAACATAAATATAATTTAAATTAATTTAAATTAATCTAAATAAATTTACTATAATTAAATAAATTATTCCTATTTAAAACTAAATACTTACCTATAAAATAAACCCTAATATAGCTACAATATAACTAATAGTTACATTGTAGCTATTTTAGGATTTATATTTATTTTACAGACAACTTTGTATTTATTTTAACTAGGTGAAATAGCTATTAAATAGTTAATAACTATTTAATAGCTACCTAGTTCAAATAATTGCAAAATTACCTGTAAAATAAATCCTAATCTAAGTTACAAATACACCTAACACTACAATATCAATAAATTAATTAAATAAATTACCTACAATTAGCTAAACTAAAATACAATTAAACAAACTAATCTATTATACAAAAAAACCCCACTAAATTACAGAAAATAAAAAATATTTACAAGAAGTTTAAACTAATTACACCTGATCTAAGCCCCTTAATAAAATAAAAAAGCCCCACAAAATAATAAAATGCCCTACCCTATTCTAAATTACAAAGTAATCAGCTCTTTTACCAGCCCTTAAAAGGGCTTTTTGCAGGGAATTGCCCCAAAGTAATCAGCTCTTTTACCTGTAAATAAATATACAACCCCCCAACATTACAACCCACCACCCACACACCCCTACTCTAAAACCCACCCAAACCCCCCTTAAAAAACCTAACACTAACCCCCTGAAGATCTCCCTACCTTGAGTCGTCTTCACCCAGCCGAACCGAATTCTTCATCCAAGCAGAGCAAGAAGAGGTCCTCCATCTGGTAGAAGTCTTCATCCAAGCGGGGCAAGAAGAGGTCCTCCATCCGGTAGAAGTCTTCATACAAGCGGGGTCTTCTATCTTCATCTATCCGGAGCAGAGTGGAGCCATCTTCCATACAGCCGACGCGGAGCAATCCTCTTCAACCGACGGACTAACGACGAATGACGGTTCCTTTAAGGGACGTCATCCAAGATGGCGTCCCTCGAATTCCGATCGGCTGATAGGATTCTATCAGCCAATCGGAATTAAGGTAAGGAAAATCTGATTCACTTATCCAATCAGCCAATCGGATTGACCTCACATTTTATTGGCTGTTCCGATCAGCCAATAGAATGCCAGGTCAATCCGATTGGCTGATTGGATCAGCCAATCAGATTTTTCCTACCTTAATTCCGATTGGCTGATAGAATCCTATCAGCCAATCGGAATTCGAGGGACGCCATCTTGGATGACGTCACTTAAAGGAACCATCATTCATCGTTCAGTCGTCAGTGGAAGAAGATGGCTCCATGTAGGCTCGTCTGAAGATGGCTCCGCTCCGGATGGATGAAGATTGAAGACGCCGCCTGGATGATGACTTCAATCGGATGGAAGATTTCTTCAGCGCCTCTTTGATGATGACTTCTGCCGCTCTGGAATTAAGGTAGGAAAAATCTGATTGGCTGATCCAATCAGCCAATCAGATTGAAGTTCAATCCGATTGGCTGATCCAATCAGCCAATCAGATTGAGCTCCCATTCTATTGGCTGTCCCGATCAGCCAATCGGAATTTGAGGGACGCCATCTTGGATGACGTCCCTTAAGGAACCGTCATTCATCGTTAGTCCGTCGGTTGAAGAGGATGACTCTGTATGGAAGATGGCTCCGCTCCGGATGGATGAAGATAGAAGACCCCGCTTGGATGAAGTCTTCTACAGGATGGAGGACCTCTTCTTGCCCCACTTGGATGAAGACTTCTACCAGATGGAGGACCTCTTCTTGCTCCACTTGGATGAAGAATTCGGCTCGGCTGGGTGAAGACGACTCAAGGTAGGGAGATCTTCAGGGGGTTAGTGTTAGGTTTATTTAAGGGGGTTTGGGTGGGTTAGAGTAGGGGTATGTGGGTTGTGGGTTTTAATGTTGGGGGGGGTTGTATTTTTATTTACAGGTAAAAGAGCTGATTACTTTGGGGCAATGCCCCGCAAAAAGCCATTTTAAGGGCTGGTAAAAGAGCTGATTACTTTGTAATTTAGAATAGGGTAGGGCATTTTATTATTTTGGGGGGCTTTTTATTTTATTAGGGGGCTTAGATTAGGTGTAATTAGTTTAAACTTCTTGGAAATGTTTTTTTATTTTCTGTAATTTAGTGTTTGTTTTTTGTATCATAGATTAGTTTATTTAATTGTATTTTAGTTTAGCTAATTGTAGGTAATTTATTTAATTTATTGATAGTGTAGTGTTAGGTGTATTTGTAACTTAGGTTAGGATTTATTTTTCAGGTAATTTTGTAATTATTTTAACTAGGTAGCTATTAAATAGTTATTAACTATTTAATAGCTATTGTACCTAGTTAAAATAAATACAAAGTTGCCTGTAAAATAAATCTAAATCCAAAAATAGCTACAATGTAACTATTAGTTATATAGTAGCTATATTAGGGTTTATTTTATAGGTAAGTATTTAGTTTTAAATAGGAATAATTTATTTAATTATAGTAAATTTATTTAGATTAATTTAAATTATATTTAAGTTAGAGGGGTGTTAGGGTTAGGGTTAGACTTAGGTTTGGGGGTTAATAACTTTATTATAGTAGTGGCGACGTTGGGGGCGGCAGATTAGGGGTTAATAATTGTAGGTAGATGGTAGCGATGTTAGGGAGGGCAGATTAGGGGTTAAGACAATTTATTATAGTGTTTGCGAGGCGGGATTGCGGCGGTTTAGGGGTTAATACATTTATTATAGTGGCGGCAAGGTCCGGTCGGCAGATTAGGGGTTCATAAGTGTAGGTAGGTGGCGACGACGTTGGGGGGGGCAGATTAGGGGTTATTAAATATAATATTGGTGTCGGCGATGTTAGGGGCAGTAGATTAGGGGTTCATAGCTATAATGTAGGTTGCGGCGGTGTCCGGACCGGCAGATTAGGGGTTCAAAAAGATTTATTATAGTGTTTGCGATGTGGGGGGTCTCGGTTTAGGGGTTCATAGGTAGTTTATGGGTGTTAGTGTACTTTATAGCACTGTAGTTAAGAGCTTTATGTTCCGTCGTTAGCCCATAAAACTCTTAACTACTGACTTTTTTTGATGTTAGGAATCTTGTCGGTAGAGGCTCTACCACTCACTTCTTCCAAGACTCGAAATACCAGCGTTAGGCAAATCGCATACAAAAGATAGGATACACAATTGATGTAAGGGGATCTGTGGTAGCCTCGAGTTGCGGAAAGAAAGTGAGCGGTAGACCCTTTCCTTCCTAACTCTAAATACCAGCGGGCGTTAAAAAGCAGCGTTAGGAGCCCTTAACGCTGCTTTTGATGGCTAACGCCAAACTCTAAATCTAGGCGATAGTTTTTTAATAAATTATTTCCCCATTATTCCCTATAGGATTTGGGAATGTCTTCAATACACACCAGCAGCTGGACAGCAGCACAAACTTGCACAAGGGCACCCAGAGCAACAGGACATGCATGGCAGAAGAGGAGCAGCAGGACATGATGGTGGAGCGGGCAAGACACAACATTCAAATATAATCTCTGGGCAGACCAGGCAGGCACCCAGGGCAGCAGCACAGGAGCCACGGCACACTGACACAATACTAACAATCTTTTGACTCTTATGAGTAACACCAGTAAATAGGAGAGTGTCTTGTGGCATTGATGGCAATTGAACTTGGGGCAGGAGTGGCAGAGGTGTTGCTAGTGCTTTGCCGCTTGGGCCAGAAGTGGCAGAGGTGGCACAGGGTGCACTTGAAGTTGTGTACAGATTGCTGATTGGAGGGACACTAGCAGTGCTTCTTTCATATGTTTATTTGTGTGCTAGCTTCTTGTTTTGTCCTGTGCTGCAATTTTGAAGTAACACCACCTGCTTTGGTTTTTTGCTTACCCTTGGATGACCTTTTCTTTTTTGGTGGCTGCTCAATGCTCATCTGCCCACTCATGCTGCGTGAGTGTGTTTGTACCATGCTATTGCTTCCAGATGATGATCACAATATGGCAGGGTTGATTGTCTTTGATGTGGTAGCTTCCCCTGCTGTTTCTGCCACAGCTTTTCTGTATACTGCCACCAAACTCCCTGTTATTACAGACAACTAAAAGCTTTTTTTTTTACCTATAAAAAACGTTATAGTTGTTGTAATAGAAGCTTCAATAACCTATATAGTATAACAAAGGCTGGCATATTTTGCGGCATACCCTGGCTTTAACAGTGATACAGCTAAGATACCCAAGTACATACACAGATAAGGCTCTGTGCATATTTGCAATGGTATTGCATGACTCTCTTAAGTCTTAAAGATAATAACAACAGTTTATATTTCACTATGTATTACAGAGGCTGGTACATTTTGGGGCACACCCGTGTCCTAACAATGTTGCTGTTAGGATGCCCATGCATACCCATAAAGGGCACTGTGCATATTTTCAAAAGTATTGCAGGTCTTTCGTAAATATACCACATCAATTTCTATAAGTATTACAGAGGATACCACGTTTTGAGGTGCACCCTAAGCCTGCTGACCTTTGAAAACTGAATGGTGCTGCATCTAAGAGACCCCCACACACCCAGGCTGGGCACTGTGCATATTTTGCAAGAGTATTGAAGAAACCTCATTTAAAGATACAACTATTTCTATATATTAAAGAGACTGGCTCATTTTATCGCATGACTTTCAGCTCTGCGGTTGGCACTCGGAGTGTGTCCCATTCACTTTCAAACAGTCACAGGCTTAACTAGAAAATGACACACAGCTGCAGTGCTAAGGCTTAACAGACAGCAAAAATAAAATAAACAACATTATGTTTTTAGCCACCTCTTCTACCATTTTCCACACCAGCCCTTCCCTGAACCTTCAGACACCTTTCAACCCTGTCCTGATCCTAAAGTCCTTTTTTTTCCTTCTCCACCTGCTCCAAATACAGAAAATATTATATTAAAGGACCATTAAACACAGAATTGCATAATCAACAAATACATAATAGAAATAAAATGCAATACTGCTTACTCTGAATTTCAAATGAGCAGTAGATTTTTTTTTTCTGCTGACCCTCTGTCATGTGACATCCATCAGCTAATCACAAATGTATATATATATATATATATATATATATATATATATATATATATATATATATATATATATATATATATATATATATATATTGTGAAGCACATTATTTGTAGTAGCTGGTCCCTCAAAAAGTGTGCATATAAAAAGATTGTGCATATTTTGATAAAGTAATTTTGTTTTTGTTTTTTTAAACTGTATTAACTATCTGAATAATAAAACTTTCATTTTGACTTTAGTGTCCCTTAAAATTTAAATATTAACATACTGTTATATTTATTATTATAATAATATATATATATATATTCCTTAAGGCAAAGCAGAAGTAGCAATAGCTAAACAAAATAGGCAAAATAAACAAATCTCTGGTATCTCAAGCTTCCATTTGTTTGTTATTCTCTTAAAGGGCCCACTTATTTTTTTCTGACAATTGCAATGAATACCAAGAAATTTGGTATTATTTGTGCACATCCAAAATAATGCACAAGTCTAATTTCTAGCAGTATATGGTTTTGTAATGCCATTGTAAATTTACAAGCACCTGGAAAAAAATAACCCTTTTTGTTCATTCAAACTTGCTGAGCCCAAGCCTGATGCTGATTTATTAGTTTAAAAATAACTGTGGGATTCACAGAATCTGGCATCATGAAACTATATCTCATATGTAGACCTGCATACCTAAACTGACAGATGTTTTTTCAATGAATTAGCCCCCTACCAAGATAAAAGCACATCATTGTTCTTGAAGTTTTAATTGTGATCAGTTCCTTGCATACAACTGGCAGGTTACATATACACTCTCTGGGTCAATTTATCAATGTGTCAAATCTGGTAAATATGCTCCCTATACATCACTGTTGAGAATCTCCATTTGACGGCCTTATTTATTGAAAAACCGCTCAAACAACTTGCGAATATCAGGTATGATGTGAAGAGCATCATACCATTGATAAACATGAAGCATCGATGTCGCAGATTTCACTATTTATCAAATAATCTACCCAGAATTCTGTATGATCCTTATCGCATGTTCATCATGTGACTCGTGTTTTCATACAGTTTTTATTCTGTATGCCATTTTACTTACATCATTTCTTTCTTGTCCATGAAGAAGAACAGTTCTTTAAAGTTAATATTTTATTTTTCATTTGGTGTGTCCTTGAAATAGCTATATTTATACAAGTACAAACAATAAATCTTTGACCCCATATAGGCATACATTCCGCCCATAAATAAATAAATCAACACACAAAGAGATGGGTGTAAAGGCCGCAGCCCACATTTATTACATTATTTAATAAATATAAATTTATAAAATTCAACAATTTCCAATAACCAGAAACAAATTAACTTGAGAACGATAAGGTGCTTGTCCACAGGGATGTACCTTCCCCCGGCTTACCACCATGTACATCCCCCCAAAACTCTCCCGCCGCTTAGGGAGGTACCGATTTTCTTAACTTACAGCATATAAAAGAAGCACCCCCGCCACAGCTGCAACATAATCCTAGCAAAAGGGGAGGGAGGGAACTTCACCTTGCATTTGCAGAGGCTAAAGAGGATGATCAACTTCCGGCACCTCTTTAAGTACTGTCCCCACAGGCTCCACCTATCCTCCTATAGCCTGCTCCATTGCCCTGAATAGGGGTCAAATTCCCCTCCGTCCATGCTCTCCTCCAGGGAGCATTGACCCCATATAGGCATACATTCCGTCCATAAATAAATAAATCAACACACAAAGAGATGGGTGTAAATGCCGCAGCCCGCATTTATTACATTATTTAATAAATATAAATTTATAAAATTCAACAATTTCCAATAACCAGAAACAAATTAACTTGAGAACGATAAGGTGCTTGTCCACAGGGATGTACCTTCCCCCGGCTTACCACCATGTACATCCCCCCCAAAACTCTCCCGCCGCTTAGGGAGGTACCGATTTTCTTAACTTACAGCATATAAAAGAAGCACCCCCGCCACAGCTGCAACATAATCCTAGCAAAAGGGGAGGGAGGGAACTTCACCTTGCATTTGCAGAGGCTAAAGAGAATGATCAACTTCCGGCACCTCTTTAAGTACTGTCCCCACAGGCTCCACCTATCCTCCTCTAGCCTGCTCCATTGCCCTGAATAGGGGTCAAATTCCCCTCCGTCCATGCTCTCCTCCAGGGAGCATTGACCCCATATAGGCATACATTCCGTCCATAAATAAATAAATCAACACACAAAGAGATGGGTGTAAAGGCCGCAGCCCGCATTTATTACATTATTTAATAAATATAAATTTATAAAATTCAACAATTTCCAATAACCAGAAACAAATTAACTTGAGAACCATAAGGTGCTTTTCCACAGGGATGTACCTTCCCCAGGCTTACCACCAGGTAAATCCCCCCCAAAACTCTCCCGCCTCTTAGGGAGGTACCGATTTTCTTTACTTACAGCATATAAAACAAGCACCTATGTCAGACCACACTATTACAAGGTCAGTAAAACAATTCCCTTAACCTGCCCAAGTCCTTCTTGATCCTATCCAACAAATCCTTCTGTGACTGAAACCCAAATCATTTACCCCCGCATATATAACTAAAATAGCCGGAGGCCAAAACAATCTTGCATAATCTACCACCTCCTAAGCATCTGGTCCCACCTCAGACCCCTAACCCCAAACCACCACAACAACACTGTCTCCTCGTCAAATCTTAACTGCGTGCCTTGCTCCATCACTGCCGCTGCCTTACGGGCCCAATAAATGTAGTAATGACATACAATCCAACAGTGAACTGGACCTGTCAAAACAAATAAACATTCTAAACTTTTAGGTCCGGCCTTACATACAACTTAAAATATCCAGACTTCAACCCACCAATCTTCCTGATCACACTCTCACCCAACCCCAAGCTGGCGGCTTCCGTAGCAGCCCCTATCCGAAATAAATGCGTGCCAAACTCTTCTGCTGCATATTCTAACCCAGCCAAAACCCGCCTGAAAATTGCAAGGAATTGGAAATGAGATAGGCTCGAACCATCCCTATGCATAAATAACGTCTTGAAACTGGACGGCCGTATGACCAAAAAGGTCGCCATATTGGCCACCGGGCAACCCTGCCCCTTCGCTTCCCTAATTTGCACCCATCGCCCCACACCTTCCTGATCAGTTTTGGACTTCCAAAGCCAAATCCACAACACCCCTTCCTTAATTGAAACATCCCTGGCCTGAAGGCCCTCTACATCTTTTTTATTCGCCCACACCATCTCCGATATGTGGAATGCTCCAATAAACACCAACACAAACACGGCCCGAAACAAAAGCACCTCAAACTCTGAAGAGCACACCTTCTCCAAAAATCCCAGTAACTGCATCAAGGTATCGTAAACCACAGGATGCCTCTCATCCCTACCCATTTGTCCTTTACACACTCCCCGCACAGCTAACTGAATAACAAACAGTTTTGTTAGATCCTCCCAACTCAAAAGCTTGAACAGAAACCCCAATGCCGCCCCATTCTATCTCACCACTGATTTTGACAGCCCCTTCAAACTCCAGTCCCCAATCCACGCCAACAGTCCCCGAATCCACCCGTCTCTTGAGGATTGAAACCCATTCAACTTCAAGACTTCCAGTCACTTTCCCCATGCTCTAACATAAGCCACCCAAGTACCTTGAGCTAATGCTCCCCTGGCCACTCTAATTAATTCCAAAGCTTCAATTGCAACAGCTCTGGTGGACATCTGACTCCTTCCACCCCCGCCTCCGGCACCACTTCCCGGAACCTCTCCCACTGGAATCGAGAAAGAGCATCAGTTATTACATTCTGGCAACCTGGCACATGAACAGCACGGAACAATACATTCATTCGCATGCAATCCAATACAAACTACAAGCAGTGAGCTAGATGTCAACCTGTTGATTGCAAATACCACACCTAGATTATCCGTTTGGAACACGACCCTCCTATCCTGTAACCGACCCCGCCAAACCTTCAACGCCACCAGCAAAGGAAATAGTTCCAGAAAAAACAAATTCTTAGTAAGACCTTCATCCCTCCACTCCTGGGACCACATCCCCGCAGACCAACTTCCCTGGCAATAAGCCCCATAGCCTACTGACCCTGCAGCATCCGTAAAACAGGTGCAACTCCTCATTCGAGACTGCCTTCTCATGCACCAATGCCCTCCCATTAAACTCTTCCAGGACTAACAACCACACTTTAAGGTCCTCCCTCAGATCAGCCCCCAAACGGATCCAATATCTAGAATCCTTCACGCCAGCTTCCCACCGGGATGATCCTACAAGCAAAATTAAGCTTGCCCACCAAGGACTGCATCTCCCAAAGCTGAAGCTTCTTTCTCCCGATCGCCCCTACAATGGTACCCGTCAGGTAAATCAACTTGTCCATCGGCAAACGGCACTCCAACCTATTGGAATAAATTTCAATACCAAAAAAACTCAGCACCGTAACCGGGCCCTTTGTCTTTTCATGTGCCACCGGAATGCCAAAGTCCTCAGCCACCACAAAGAATTGTTCCATTAACCGAACACAATCCGAGTTCTTTGCCTTTCCAAAGTCATCCAAATAATGGACAACAGACGATAGACCAGAAACCTGCCGCACCACCCATTCCACAAAGGTGCCGGACTTCTCAAAGTACGCACATGATATAGAACATCCCATCGGTAGGCAGAGGTCCACGTAAAAGGCACCCCGTAAAAAACAACCAAGTAAATGGTGGCACACGAGATGTACCGGTAACAGCCGAAAGGTAGCCTCCACATCCACCTTCCCCATCAACACCCCTACACCTGCTTCCTTAACCAAACCCACCGCCTTGTAAAAAGACGTATACCTCACTGTCATCACCTCTGGGTCAATGCCATCATTAGCCGATGTTCCCTTCGGGTATGACAAGTGGTGAATCATCCGGAACTGCCCCTCCACTTTTTTGGGAACAACCCCCAATGGAGACACCCTTAAATCACGGAAGGGAGGGCTTGCAAATGGACCCGCCATTCTTCCCAAGGACACTTCCTTGTCCAGCTTCCCTTGGACCACCTCTGGGAATTCTCTGGTCAATTTTAAATTACCCAAAATTTTAAAAAACCCCTTCCACAAACGGGATCCAAAACCCTGAACTAAACCCCGTGAGCAAGATCTCCACATCCCCCACCTCCCCCCTGACCTTAGCGAACCGTTCTAACCATGGCACCATTTTTTTTACTCTCACCGGGGTCCTGGCCTCGGTAACCTCCCCTGCTTTTCCACTTCCTGCGCCTTTCTTAAAACATCTAGCCCACGGATGGGCCCCCTCACATCCTGAGCAGGAATGCTTATACTTGCAACTACTCCCAAATTTACATTGGCCATCGTTGTATTGGAAACAGAGGCTTTTCCTACTGGCCACTGCCGTTCCCCGCTCGTGAAACCACTGGACACCCCTCCTCCCGCAGCTCCACTGGAGCCTCGAAAGGACCCCCGCAATGGAGTCATTAACTCCAGCCAAATGCCCATGTCCCTATCATCCCACCTCATTTCTTGCCTCACCGCCAGGCACTGCCGAAACTGTTCGTCATAGCGCCACCACGCCAATCCCCCATATGTCCGATAGGCCCCCGTAATCTCATCCTAATAGCAAAACGACACAGAGCATTGATCAGGAAATTTCTCCCCAATCACTGCCACCAAAATACAGAAGTTTTTAGACCAATTAGTGAGTGTTTTTGGTAGCTTACGGTACCTCTTCTTCCTCTAATCTTCTTCCTTCTTCTCCTTGTCCTTCATGTCCTCCTTGATCTCCATCACCTGATCCAAAGGCAGGAGAGAAAATATTTCCAAGAATTCTCTTTTCCATATTTTCTCCTTCACATCCTGCGTCAGATGTATCCCTAGTGGTCCAATTGAACACAAGCATGGCCTCCTCATGGCACTCTCCGGAAACTTCAGAACCTCACCCGAACTCACTCCACTATTCCACCTGGCCGCTCTCTCCTGACCCCGTACGCACTCCTGCCGTGGCATCTCCGGATCCTGTCCCGGCCCCTAATGCCGCTGCCATGTTCCCTTGCTGTCCCCCTAGCTGCTTCTCGAAGTACACACACGATATAGAGCATCCCATTGGTAAGCAGAGGTCCACGTAAAAGGCATCCCGTAAAAAACAACCAAGTAAATGGTGGCACACGGGATGTATCGGTAATAGCCGAAAGGCAGCCTCCACATCCACCTTCCCCATCAACGCCCCTACACCTGCTTCCTTAACCAAACCCACCGCCTTGTTGAAAGACGCATACCTCACTGTCATCACCTCCGGGTCAATGCCATCATTAGCCAATGTTCCCTTCAGGTATGACAAGTGGTGAATCATCCGGAACTGCCCCTCCGCTTTTATGAGAACAAGCCCCAATGGAGACACCCTTAAATCATGGAAGGGAGGGCTTGCAAATGGACCCGCCATTCTTCCCAAGGACACTTCCTTGTCCAGCTTCCCTTGGACCACCTCTGGGAATTCTCTGGCCGATTTTAAATTACCCGAAATTTTAAAACCCCCCTTCCACAAATGGGATCCAAAACCCTGAACGAAACTCCATGAGCAAGATCTCCACATCCCCCGCCTTCCCCCTGACCTTAATGAACTGTTCTAACCATGGCACCATTTTTGTTACTCTCACCGGGGTCCTGGCCTTGGTAACCTCCCCTGCTTTTCCACTTCCTCCGCCTTTCTTAAAACATCTAGCCCAGGGATGGGCCCCCTCACATCCTGAGCAGGCATGCTTATACTTGCAACTGCTCCCAAATTTACATTGGCCATCATTGTATTGGAAACAGAGGCTTTTCCTACTGGCCACTGCCGTTCCCCCGCTTGCGAAACCACTGGACAGCTCTCCTCCCGCAGCTCCACTGGAGCCTCGAAAGGACCCCCGCAATGGAGTCATTAACTCCAGCCAAATGCCCATGTCCCTATCATCCCACCTCATTTCTTTCCTCACCGCCAAGCGCTGCCGAAACTGTTCATCATAGCGCCACCACGCCAATCCCCTGTATGTCCGAAAGGCCCCCGTAATCTCGTCGTAATAGCAAAACAACGCAGAGCATTGATCGGGAAATTTCTCCCAAATCACTGCCGCCAAAATACAGAAGGTTTTAGACCAATTAGTGAGTGTTTTTGGTAGCTTATGGTACCTCTTCTTCCTCTCATCTTCTTCCTTCTTCTCCTTGTCCTTCGTGTCCTCCTTGATCTCCATCACCTGATCCAAAGGCTGGAGAGAAAATATTTTCAAGAATTCTCTTTTCCATATTTTCTCCTTCACATCCTGCGCCATATGTATCCCTAGTGGTACAATCGACCACAAGCAGCGCCTCCTCATTGCACTCTCCGGAAACTTCAGAACCTCACCCGAAATCATCCCACTATTCCACATCACCGTGGCCCCCCCGGCACCTGGCCGCTCCCTCCTGACCGTGTACTCACTCCTGCCGTGGCAACTCCGGCTCCTGTCCCGGCCCCCCACGCCGCTGCCACGTTCCCTTGCTGTCCCCCTAGCTGCTTCTCGAATTGCGCCAGCAACTCCCTTAAGCCACTCATCAATTAACTCTGCGCCATTCCTAAGCCATGCTCACCGCCAGCCATACTCACTGCCTTGGGAACGCCCTCACTTGTGGTCCTGGGCACCTTTGCTGCTCCCGCTGCTCCTGTTACCCCTGCACTTTCCACGTCCTTGACCCCCGGCTGCCACCTGGCCTCTTGCTCCCTGGGCCTGTGTTCACTCCTTCTTAGGGTCGGTGACCTGGACCTCCTCCGCCTTCCACTTCGGTCTGCAGCCTTTTCCAGTTTCCCCCATGTAAGGGATCGCCTGTCCGCCCGATGCCTCATCCTCTCCCTGGGCGAACGGGATTCTTCCCACCTCCGGTCTGCTCCTGACCTTCGTGGGCTGTGGCGCACCAGAGAGTCCTTTCCCTGGGGGCGCATCTGCGGAGAGGAGACAGTGAAAACCCTATCCTGCCTCCCCCCCTTCTCTCCTAGCACTCCCTTCCTTATGCCCTACCCCTGACCTACCCGCCCCTTCTCTCCTGCCCACTATGTTCTGGCGCCAATGCCCTAAGCAGCTGCTCTAGCGTGGCCAGGTCCCCTACATGCCGTTGTCCCACAGGTCCCACCGACGTCCCTTCCCCAGGGTCCTCCATCTCCAAATCACTGTATGAGTAGTCAAAACACAGTGCATCCCCTTCCAGGTACAGACCTGTAGGATCCACATAAATTTCTGCCCCACCACCCACCTGGTCCTCTGTCTCATTCCCCACACCTGTAGAAGATAAGCATGACAGATTAAATTCACTCCCACCACTCTCCCCTACCTACTGTCCCCCTCCTTTCCCTTTTCTTTGGGTCCCTGACCCTTTATTTCTGCCCCACCCCCTCCCCCCATTGGGAGCCTTATGTACTGGCCTCCCACCAATCACAGTTACTCCATCTCCCTGCGCAGCCCTCAATATTCCCACATTAACTGCCTTTGGTTGTTCCTTCTGCCCCGCTCTACAGACCCCTGCCTCATCGGGTCCCTTCTGCCTACCCCTGCCTTGGATCTTACTGTCCTTCCTCTTCCCCATACCTGATCCTCCAGCCTCTGTAGCCCTGTATCCCTTCTCTTCCTCCCTGCTCTAATCTGAATATCCCTCAATCTGGCCCCGCTACTCCCATCCTGACTCCTAACCCTCTTGCCTCCTGTCATCTCCGGCTGCTCCCGCCAGTCAGTTGAAGCCCAGGGAGATCCCTCCCCTGCCGTGTCCCCCTCCATGTGTGAAGCCTGCCCCTGCTCCTGACTTGCAGCCCTTGCATGGTGATCAAGGCCCAGCCCTCCTCCACTGGCTCTCTTACCTGCCGCAACTCTGCTCCGGATAGGTGCCTCCCTCGCGTGACTGGCATCTACCTCATGGACCGCCATCTGCTCCCGCTCCTCCAATAAGACTCACCGATCTGCATCTGGACCCACCACAAGCCTGATGGGACCCAATACCGTCACCATTCCTCCCGCTACCGATGACGTCAGGGGATAAGCGATCCGGAGGCCTTGACTGCCTCAGCGGCCTTACGTTCCTGCTCCCTACTTCAGTCGACGCCTCCGCAGACCCAGGAAGATTGGCAGCAGCCAGGTAATCCCTGAGTCATGCTGTCCCCCTTTCGCTGACATCCGTTGGACCTCCAAGCCGTCCATCCTCTCAGGCCACTGCAAACGCATGCTCCTTTACTCAAACTTCACCTTGCGCTTGCAGAGGCTAATGAGGATGATCAACTTCCGGCACCTCTTTAAGTACTGTCCCCACAGGCTCCACCTAGCCTCCTCTAGCCTGCTCCATTGCCCTGAATAGTAGTCAAATTCCCCTCCGTCCATGCTCTCCTCCAGGGAGCATATATAAATTTACTTTTGTATATATATATTTGTTTGCTTGAAGATTCTATATTATTTTTTTCAATAGCTAAATTTGTACTTGTATTGCTCTTATTTATTACTGTATATAATAATCTCTTGTACATTTGTGTAATAAAATGGTAAAATTATGTTCTTTGATTA
Source organism: Bombina bombina (assembly GCF_027579735.1). Taxonomy (NCBI): domain Eukaryota; kingdom Metazoa; phylum Chordata; class Amphibia; order Anura; family Bombinatoridae; genus Bombina; species Bombina bombina. The sequence continues at coordinate 961,748,204 of NC_069501.1, read as the reverse complement.
GTAATACTAGAATATGTGCATATATCTATACACATACTTGTATATCTCTGTGTAATTAAAGACATTTTGTGGAAATGTATATTTATTCTTTTATAATTTATGCTCAACAGTTTTTGCTTTAATTTTTCTGTGTTTATTTATACCACTATAATTATATATTGAATATATATTTTGAATCAGAGCAAGAATAAGTGCTAATTTTACATGTAATGTGAAGCATTAGTAACAAGTGTATTTTATAAAAATGTAAGATCAGAGATTTAGATAATACTTAAAGTAAGACTGGTACAGCATTTGGTTAATAAAAAAGATTTATTTTTATAAATATATTAAAACTGAAAAATATTTTAAGAAAAACATTAATTTTATGAACATTAAAAACATTTATACAACTTCAAAAAATTTTAATGATTTTTTTTTAAAAAAAGCAGTCCCTCCTCTAGATTTTTAATTGCACTGCCCACATTCAACAGTGCTTAACACCGTTCTGTAAACATATTATGGAGACTTAACTTATTATGTTCGGTTTGTGTGCTTTTATTTTCATCTATAAAAAACAAAAAAGACAAATTAGTGTGATTAAAATAATTATTAATATAAAATTGTTTCAATTCCAGGTCCTTCTGCTTCTGCCATTGATACCTGTATATTTAAGGCTGCATTGTCTTGAAGGAATGTTTCCTCAGCTGACACAAAAGAAGCACAAACATAGATCATTGTTATGATGAGGAATATGTGACAAGGGCAATATTATCAACATCATTGTTGTAGACTGTTATGACTACATGATGCAAAACTTTTGCAAAAATTGTTGCAAGACAGGCAAACCAGATGCATGAATTAACTGTTTTAAAAGTCACTTTGTAATGTTAAAGACTGCAAACATAGGGGGCTATTTATTATGTGTCTGTCCGACATGATCCGATCAGCTCTCTGCATTCAGCATTGCACCAGCAGCTCTTGTGTTCTGCTTGATAGATAGGCCCCATTGTGTTGGAATGGATCATTACCAAGCATATTTTCATGGACCTCTGAATGGCTACTAACTGCATCATGATTTGCTATGTTCTCTTCAACACATCTAATAGACCTTATACCAGCTGCTCCTAGTTCTGGTTCATCCATTAGACTAATCGGGAGAGGTGGTGATTCACAATGACTGGTGTGGAATATGTCATTGGCCAAACGTACCTTGGGACTTTTTCACTTACCTTCTTCTTTTTGATAAATCTGTGAACAAATATACATGTATTTCAAAATTAAATCCATGTGCTATGTTTTCTTGTATGTAATTTATCACTACCTTTAATGCAGGGAAAATTGATTATTTTGCTGAAAAGGAAAACTTATTTCAAAGCTACATATACATGCAGATATGTAGATATATATTTATTTTTTCCCTTTTTTGCACATATTCTCCTCTCTCACTACTATTGCATGTTTATTTTCCTCTCTCACTACTTTTGCATCTTTATTTCTCCTCTTTCACTACTATTGCATGTATTTATTTCTCCTCTCTCACTACTATTGCATGTATGTATTTCTCCTCTTTCACTACTATTGCATGTATTTATTTCTCCTCTCTCACTATTGCATGTATTTATTTCTCCTCTCTCACTGCTATTGCATGTATTTATTTCTCCTCTCTCACTACTATTGCATGTATTTATTTCTCCTCTCTCACTACTATTGCATGTATTTATTTCTCCTCTCTCACTACTATTGCATGTATTTATTTCTCCTCTCTCACTACTATTGCATGTATTTATTTCTCCTCTCTCACTACTTTTGGATGTTTATTTCTCCACTTACACTACTTTTGCATGTTTATTTCTCCTCTTTCACTACTTTTGCATGTATTTATTTCTCCTCTCTCACTATTGCATGTATTTATTTCTCCTCTTTCACTACTATTGCATGTATTTATTTCTCCTCTTTCACTACTAGTGCATGTATTTATTTCTCCTCTCTCACTACCATTGCATGTATTTATTTCTCCTCTTTCACTACTATTGCATGTATTTATTTCTCCTTTCACTACTATTGCATGTATTTATTTCTCCTCTTTCACTACTAGTGCATGTATTTATTTCTCCTCTCTCACTACTATTGCATGCATTTATTTCTCCTCTCACTACTTTTGCATGTTTATTTCTCCTCTTTCACTACTATTGCATGTATTTATTTCTCCTCTCTCACTACTATTGCATGTATTTATTTCTCCTCTCTCACTACTATTGCATGTATTTATTTCTCCTCTCTCACTACTTTTGCATGTTTATTTCTCCACTTTCACTACTTTTGCATGTTTATTTCTCCACTTTCACTACTTTTGCATGTATTTATTTCTCCTCTCTCACTATTGCATGTATTTATTTCTCCTCTTTCACTACTATTGCCTGTATTTATTTCTCCTATTTCACTACTATTGCATGTATTTATTTCTCCTTTCACTACTATTGCATGTATTTATTTCTCCTCTCTCACTACTATTGCATGTATTTATTTCTCCTCTCTCACTACTTTTGCATGTTTATTTCTCCTCTTTCACTACTATTGCATGTATTTATTTCTCCTCTTTCACTACTATTGCATGTATTTATTTCTCCTCTCTCACTACTTTTGCATGTTTATTTCTCCTCTTTCACTACTATTGCATGTTTATTTCTCCTCTTTCACTACTATTGCATGTATTTATTTCTCCTCTTTCACTGCTATTGCATGTATTTATTTCTCCTTTCTGACTACTATTGAATGTATTTATTTCTCCTCTCTCACTATTGCATGTATTTAGTTCTCTTCTCTCACTAATTTAGCATGTATTTATTTCTAATCTTTTTCTATATACTCTTTTTATTAGGCATTTTCTGGACTTGTTATTAATATAACAATGTTGTTTGTGGTCAAAACTGGGGAATGGGTAGCAAAGGTGTTATCTATCTTTTTTTTGTTATCTATTTGTGTTGTATTGATTATTATCAATATATGTGTTTCAATAACTCATTAATATTACATTTAATCAAACATCACTTGAAAACATAAATTGACTAATAATATAACTAATTATGTCTTCAAGATATATTAATTTTAAGATCTGTTTTGTTTATGTTCATGTGACAACCATTTTTGCATAAAGTGAAAGTGACAGTCATTATTTATGCACACATTACATTCTGACAATGTTGGATTGCTCAATTAAAATAAGAAAAATATTGTGCACCTTTAACTATATTCTCAATGAAATCTTTTTTAACTTGCTAGACAAATTGTGGCCTAATTTAATCATTAATGTATATTTTTAATAATACATTTCTATATACACACTATTAAAGTTTAATACACAATGTTAAAAAATAGAACTTACAAGTTTTTATAAGTGATTGTATATTTTTATAATAGTTTTCTCTTGTAAGGTGTATCCAGTCCACGGATCATCCATTACTTGTGGGATATTCTCCTTCCCAACAGGAAGTTGCAAGAGGATCACCCACAGCAGAGCTGCTATATAGCTCCTCCCCTAATTGCCATATCCAGTCATTCTCTTGCAACTCTCAACATAGCTGGAGGTAGTAAGAGGAAAGTGGTGTTATAGTGGATTTGAAGGATGCTTACCTTCACATACCGATTCACAAAGATCATCATCGGTTCCTAAGGTTTTCCTTTCTGGACAGGCATTACCAATTTGTGGCTCTTCCCTTCGGGTTAGCTACAGCTCCAAGAATATCCATAGACGACTGCCGCTCCAGTCCGTTGCTGGCTGTAGACGCCACCGGAAGTCACAGGGGGAATGTAATTGGTGTGAGGCCACAGGGGGTGCAAGCCGAAAATGCGGCCGGTTCCGCCGCAATAATAGCAAAGGAAGAAAAAATGTAATCAGCTGCACTGGCGGTTGTAGTATAAAAATCAAAAATTTATTAGTTCTGTTTAAAAACAAGGTACAAGCAGGCTAGGCAGACAGAACATCCTAACATGTTTCGTGCCCAACACGGCACTTAATCATAGGACAGGTGTTCAAGGTATGGCCTCTTCCTTTTAAAGGGGCCATATCCAATAGAATGCTAAGTACAAATTTAAAAAGACAGTACTTGGGAAACCTATGCACTAAATGGGAAACACGGGGAGACAAATATAGGGGCCAAATGTGAAAGTGAAAAAGGACATCATATGAATCACCCCATAATGTAGTGCAAAAATTGATAAGTAAATACATAAATAAATTGCCTTAAATAATGCTAATATATTATGTCTAATAGCAATCACACTACTACAACTCTAATTTAAGCCTAAAGTTCTTTTAGAGCAACATCAATAGTAATGATGTAATAGATTAAATGCACAATAAAACTTGCTATAATATGTATATTAACTATGGTGCTTTAAAAACCTATCATTATCTATTTATGATTGGATACAAGAGTATACAGATATATATAACGGTACTTCCTTGATGGTACCCTAAAACATTAAACATGACGGTACCATTCGTTTAAAGTTAGTATTGTATGCTCCTAACATGAAACATTGCATATCAAGAATAGATAAGACCAAAACAGAAACAGAAATGAGAAAAAGTCACTTATTCAAAGTAATAAGACATATCCCACTCTCTATTTAAACCTGAGGGAGTTACAGTTCTGAGTTTGTGTATCCAATATAACTCACGTTTCTGTAATAATTTACATTTATTCCCCCCTCTAATTGGAGCTTCTATTTTGTCTATCACCATAACAGTTAATAGTGCCTCATGAGTGAAGTGTATTTGATTAAAGTGTCTCGCCACAGCGGAATCCTTGTTATAATTCTTGGTGTCATTAATGTGTTCCCTGACCCTAGATCTAAGTTCCCTCGTCGTTTGTCCGACGTATTGAAGGGAGCAAAGATTACATTCAAGTAGGTAAACAGTGAATTCACTTCTGCAGTTGGCATAAAAGTTAACCATAAAGTTTTCCCTGGTTACAGAGCTGGAGAAGCTATTGCTTTGTTTGATGACACCACAAGTAATGCAAAACCTTGCTCCACACTTAAAAGTGCCTTTTCTCTTTAACCAATTGGCTGCTTGTTTTCTATTGCTAGTAACCAAGCTAGGAGCCAGTTTGGTAGCTAAGGTAGGGGGCTTTTTAGAGACAAATTTGCAAGACTCAGAGATATTACACAGAAGTTCATCACTATTCAAAATGTGGAGATTGTTTCTTAAAATCTTACAGATATCATTAAATTGTTTAGAATATTCTGTAGAAAATACCACAGAGTCTCTATTAAATTTGCTCTTCTCCTTTTTATGACCAATAACTTCTGATTGTTTTTTATCTCTGATATTATCAAATGATTTCTGTAGCTCTTTTTCTGAATAACCCCTCATTTTGAGCCTATTGGTAAGATCCACTGACTGTATGTGAAAATTACTATCGGAGTTGGTATTCCTCCTCATACGAATGTATTGAGCTCTCGGAATGGAGCGAATAAGATGAGGTGGATGACATGACTTAGCATGGAGTATAGTATTCCCTGCTGTGGGCTTGCGGAAAGTATCAGTGAGTATGATACCACTATCAGCATCTCCTGTTAGTGTTAAATCCAAAAAGCATATTTTATATGGATCTATTTGTCCCGTGAATCTAAGATTCAACTGATTATCATTAAGATAGTGTAAAAAATTATTGAAATCTAATGGGTCTTGTACTATAAAGATCAAGTCATCAATAAATCTCATGTATTTAATTATTGATTCTGCAAAGGGATTCAGGGTAGTGTAAAGATACATATCCTCCCACCATGCAACAAATAAGTTGGCAAACGAGGGGGCAAACTTGGCCCCCATCGCCGTGCCACATACTTGTAAAAAATAAATGCCATCAAACATAAAAAAATTATGCTTCAATAAAAACTCCACAGTTTCACAGAAAAAAATAATGAATTCAACGGAATATTGAGTCCTGGAGGTTAAGACATATTGTAATGCCCTTATCCCCAAGGCATGAGGTATGCTTGAGTATAATGCTGTAGCATCCACAACTACCCAGCTAAAACTTTTGCACCACCTAGTATTTTCGAGACAGCTAATGAGGTGTGTTGAATCCCTCAAATAGCTATTCAAGTCCTGAACAAGAGGCTGCAAGATTGAGTCCACCCATTCAGACAGTGGCTCAAACATTGAGCCAATCCCCGAAATGATGGGTCTCCCCGGGGGACGTTGAATATCTTTATGTGTTTTAGGCACATGATGAAATATAGGAGTGATAGGGTGTGTGGGAATCAATGACTCTGCTTGTTCCTCTGAAAAAATATTTAAGGCTATACCTTGTTCAATTAAATGGCGTAGCTTAGATTTGAACACAGTAGTGGGATTACTCTCTAATCTTCTGTACGTATTGGCATCAGCTAATTGACGTTGGGCTTCCTCAATGTAGTAGTCCTTGTCAAGGACCACTACGTTGCCACCCTTATCTGACGCCCTGATGACTATGTTTTCATTTGTTTGTAATTTTTGAAGGGCTAATTTTTCACCTTTTGTAAGATTAGAGTGGACAATGTGTTGACTGGCAGTGGTTTCTAATTCTAATAGCTCTTTCTGTACTTTTTTCTGAAAAAGATTAATTGCATGACCCCTGGCAAAGGTAGGATAAAATTCGGATGGCTTCTTACTTGGCGATGGAATTTCACTATCTTTTGGACCAAACGAGTCCTCATTTTGCTTCAATTGATTTAGTGTTATAAAATCGCCAAATCCGAAGTCAGCCCCTCTATCAGTTTCAATGTTAGTGTTAACAGTTGTATCAGTATTGCTACCTTCTGCACAGATGGCATTATCCCCATTACTTTCCTGTAGCTTAAAAAACCTTTTCAATGTGATTTTTCTGACAAATTTATTAACATCTATCATGGTTTTAAATGCAGAAAAAGTGTTGGTAGGGGCAAAGCCCAGTCCTTTGCTAAGAAGTGACCTTTCTTCAACAGTAAGATCTACTTTAGACAAGTTTAAGACTGAGAGTCCTTCTGATTCTGTTTCTGTTTCCTCGTTAATTTTCTTTTTTCTTCTGCCACCCCTCCTGATGCGTTTCCTAAAGGGACTGCAGGTTCTATTGTGTCCCCTGAGCGAACCACTGGAGTCTCGTCTTCATCTGTGTCGCTATCGCTTAATACCTGTAACGACAGAAGGGAGCAGGAGGAATGGGGAACAGAGGAAGAAAAGGAAGAAATAGTAGAAGAAGAAGCTTTTGTGGCCACTGCTGGTAAAGAAGCTCCACCTATAACAAGTGCATGTAACACCAGAGGGCGCTAATATGATTAAAAATTGTGTATACCCAATTTAAAAAGATTTTTTAAAACCAAATGAACAATGGTATATAGTAATGGATAATGGTACCTCATTAAATAAAATGTCCCAGTTTAAAAGTCCACTAGAAAATGTATAGTCTTATAATTGGACACATAAGTTCAAAATTTTTTCTTGACTGTCGGCAGTGGACTCTCCCTGATTCAGAATCAGGATCCTTCTTTTTCCAAAACGAAGCCAATCTGTGTAGGATTTAAACACAAACAAGATCGACCATTGTGTGTATCCACAGACCCAATATATTTCACACAGCAGTATTCAATTTCCAGGGTACTCACACTTTTGCAGAGCACACCAGTGTGCTTGTGGGAACGGACTGGTTATCAGAGCAAACCAGCTTGCTCTCTCCGGTATGCTCTCTCCTCGCAGGTGTGGATAATGACAGATCCACTGGCGCCTCACAGTAAATCAGTGTACTGAGACTTCACTTAGCAGCGGCTTGGTAATGAGAACCTCACTTGTTAAGGAATGGCAGACAATGATGATAAAAAACAAATCTTTAATCATTAGTAAAACCAAAATCCTTACAATACAAGTGGGTGGACAATGTGTAACAATAAAATTTGCTACGCGTTTCTCGGCTCACTTAGCCGTTTCCTCAGGCATATTAAAAACACATTTTTAGCCCGGCTATATAGTGCCGCTCATTACCAAACCAAAACTATACCCTCCCCCTTCCTTTGCTAGGGGGTGTGTGTAGGCTATCCAATCAGTGAATATCATATCATTTTCATACCCAAAAGTTGTTATCATACAACCACCAACTCTCACTTGGTATACAAATAAAATAATGTTGACTGCCGACAGTCAAGAAAAAATTTTGAACTTATGTGTCCAATTATAAGACTATACATTTTCTAGTGGACTTTTAAACTGGGACATTTTATTTAATGAGGTACCATTATCCATTACTATATACCATTGTTCATTTGGTTTTAAAAAATCTTTTTAAATTGGGTATACACAATTTTTAATCATATTAGCGCCCTCTGGTGTTACATGCACTTGTTATAGGAGTTTGATTCACTTTACTTTCATAGTATATGTGTTGAGAGGTGCAGCTGTAGTTTTATTATATATATCAGACTGTTAATTATCATTTGTCTGTAAAGGGTTTTTTATATATTTTTTTCGTGTGAAGCCCATATTCATATGGGTTTCTTTGACTAGAGATATTCCTTCTAATTGCACTTTAGCGCCCTCTAGTGATTGTACATCACACATATTTGATCTAAAGAAGCTCCACTGCTGTCAGATGCATAGGAATCTTGGTCTGATGTTTCTGGTGATGAAAAGGCAACCTTCCTTTTGTGTTTGTGTTTAAGAATGGGCTTCAGGGTCTTCTCTTTATCCTCATCCGTCGAGGACTTGTTACCCCCTCTACTACGGTTTGCCCCTCGCCTGGGTTTATTCTGAAACCTAGACCAATTATAGACTTTGTTGTTTTGATAGTCCTCTAGGTCTCTATTGAATTTCTTGCCTTTTCTTTCAGCCAAAATAGCATCTGTCTTCTCAATTTTAGATTTTAGATTATTTTTAAAGTCTCTATATTTTGGATCCGATTTTTTCAATTTTACATCCACTTTGAGACTGTCAATTTTTGCTTTGACTTTCTCACGCTTGCTTGCTTTGCTCCTTATTATGATATCCATAAGGGTCATAGAACAGACTGTCAATGCCTCATTCCACTCATTCTGGAGGCCCTGATCCTCTAAGTCAAAAGAGGGGTACTTCTTTATTCTGAGACCCCTTGGGATTCTTTTGGCTTTAATATAGTGATCAAATGAGGCTACATCCCACATCAATCTGAGGTCTGTAAGTAATGATCTTTCTAATTGTACAAATTGTCCTTTAAGATCACTACTGGCCCCAATTTGCTGATTTGAGATATTGAATATGGTATCAAAATAGCTCTGACGATGTTCCATATCAAAAATAGATTTATGCAAGCTTGCTCCCTCTTTATCCATGTTTTTAACTTTTATGGTATATTCACCTTTTATAGTGCATAGGAGATTAAAAACAAACTATTATTCTGCTTTAGCCTGGTACCTGAATTAACCGCTGAATACCCCTCACAGTATATTTGGCTTCACACCTGTAAATCCCTCCATTCAAGATAAAGTGACCAAAAAATGTTACACCCGTTATTACAATGATGGTAATTTATACACCGGGAAGCCTTCACATGAAATGCACAAGTACTAGTCCTTTCATTTAGGTCAGAGACAGTGATAAATAGAGGACGTTGATGTAAGTCTCTTCCACAGAAGCAGAAAAAGTAAAGCTGCTGTCAATCACGATTATATCACTCTGTTATACATGTGGACATAAATTATTTTACTTTAACGTGCAATAAATCAAAGAAGGAGACGTAAGTCACTTACTGAAAGTATCCGTTAATGCTGGCTGAGCTGTGCAGAGAGAAACTCCTCAACAACATCCATAGACGACTGCCGCTCCAGTCCGTTGCTGGCTGTAGACGCCACCGGAAGTCACAGGGGGAATGTAATTGGTGTGAGGCCACAGGGGGTGCAAGCCGAAAATGCGGCCGGTTCCGCCGCAATAATAGCAAAGGAAGAAAAAATGTAATCAGCTGCACTGGCGGTTGTAGTATAAAAATCAAAAATTTATTAGTTCTGTTTAAAAACAAGGTACAAGCAGGCTAGGCAGACAGAACATCCTAACATGTTTCGTGCCCAACACGGCACTTAATCATAGGACAGGTGTTCAAGGTATGGCCTCTTCCTTTTAAAGGGGCCATATCCAATAGAATGCTAAGTACAAATTTAAAAAGACAGTACTTGGGAAACCTATGCACTAAATGGGAAACACGGGGAGACAAATATAGGGGCCAAATGTGAAAGTGAAAAAGGACATCATATGAATCACCCCATAATGTAGTGCAAAAATTGATAAGTAAATACATAAATAAATTGCCTTAAATAATGCTAATATATTATGTCTAATAGCAATCACACTACTACAACTCTAATTTAAGCCTGTCTCGAAAATACTAGGTGGTGCAAAAGTTTTAGCTGGGTAGTTGTGGATGCTACAGCATTATACTCAAGCATACCTCATGCCTTGGGGATAAGGGCATTACAATATGTCTTAACCTCCAGGACTCAATATTCCGTTGAATTCATTATTTTTTTCTGTGAAACTGTGGAGTTTTTATTGAAGCATAATTTTTTTATGTTTGATGGCATTTATTTTTTACAAGTATGTGGCACGGCGATGGGGGCCAAGTTTGCCCCCTCGTTTGCCAACTTATTTGTTGCATGGTGGGAGGATATGTATCTTTACACTACCCTGAATCCCTTTGCAGAATCAATAATTAAATACATGAGATTTATTGATGACTTGATCTTTATAGTACAAGACCCATTAGATTTCAATAATTTTTTACACTATCTTAATGATAATCAGTTGAATCTTAGATTCACGGGACAAATAGATCCATATAAAATATGCTTTTTGGATTTAACACTAACAGGAGATGCTGATAGTGGTATCATACTCACTGATACTTTCCGCAAGCCCACAGCAGGGAATACTATACTCCATGCTAAGTCATGTCATCCACCTCATCTTATTCGCTCCATTCCGAGAGCTCAATACATTCGTATGAGGAGGAATACCAACTCCGATAGTAATTTTCACATACAGTCAGTGGATCTTACCAATAGGCTCAAAATGAGGGGTTATTCAGAAAAAGAGCTACAGAAATCATTTGATAATATCAGAGATAAAAAACAATCAGAAGTTATTGGTCATAAAAAGGAGAAGAGCAAATTTAATAGAGACTCTGTGGTATTTTCTACAGAATATTCTAAACAATTTAATGATATCTGTAAGATTTTAAGAAACAATCTCCACATTTTGAATAGTGATGAACTTCTGTGTAATATCTCTGAGTCTTGCAAATTTGTCTCTAAAAAGCCCCCTACCTTAGCTACCAAACTGGCTCCTAGCTTGGTTACTAGCAATAGAAAACAAGCAGCCAATTGGTTAAAGAGAAAAGGCACTTTTAAGTGTGGAGCAAGGTTTTGCATTACTTGTGGTGTCATCAAACAAAGCAATAGCTTCTCCAGCTCTGTAACCAGGGAAAACTTTATGGTTAACTTTTATGCCAACTGCAGAAGTGAATTCACTGTTTACCTACTTGAATGTAATCTTTGCTCCCTTCAATACGTCGGACAAACGACGAGGGAACTTAGATCTAGGGTCAGGGAACACATTAATGACACCAAGAATTATAACAAGGATTCCGCTGTGGCGAGACACTTTAATCAAATACACTTCACTCATGAGGCACTATTAACTGTTATGGTGATAGACAAAATAGAAGCTCCAATTAGAGGGGGGAATAAATGTAAATTATTACAGAAACGTGAGTTATATTGGATACATAAACTCAAAACTGTAACTCCCTCAGGTTTAAATAGAGAGTGGGATATGTCTTATTACTTTGAATAAGTGACTTTTTCTCATTTCTGTTTCTGTTTTGGTCTTATCTATTCTTGATATGCAATGTTTCATGTTAGGAGCATACAATACTAACTTTAAACGAATGGTACCGTCATGTTTAATGTTTTAGGGTACCATCAAGGAAGTACCGTTATATATATCTGTATACTCTTGTATCCAATCATAAATAGATAATGATAGGTTTTTAAAGCACCATAGTTAATATACATATTATAGCAAGTTTTATTGTGCATTTAATCTATTACATCATTACTATTGATGTTGCTCTAAAAGAACTTTAGGCTTAAATTAGAGTTGTAGTAGTGTGATTGCTATTAGACATAATATATTAGCATTATTTAAGGCAATTTATTTATGTATTTACTTATCAATTTTTGCACTACATTATGGGGTGATTCATATGATGTCCTTTTTCACTTTCACATTTGGCCCCTATATTTGTCTCCCCGTGTTTCCCATTTAGTGCATAGGTTTCCCAAGTACTGTCTTTTTAAATTTGTACTTAGCATTCTATTGGATATGGCCCCTTTAAAAGGAAGAGGCCATACCTTGAACACCTGTCCTATGATTAAGTGCCGTGTTGGGCACGAAACATGTTAGGATGTTCTGTCTGCCTAGCCTGCTTGTACCTTGTTTTTAAACAGAACTAATAAATTTTTGATTTTTATACTACAACCGCCAGTGCAGCTGATTACATTTTTTCTTCCACAGCTCCAAGAATCTTTACAAAGGTTCTGGGATCGCTTCTGGTGGTCATAAGACCACAAGGTATATCAGTGGCCCCTTATCTGGACGACATCCTGATACAGGCGTCAAGCTTTCAGATTGCCAAGTCAGATACGGACATAGTTCTGGCATTTCTTAGGTCACATGGGTGGAAGGTGAACGAGGAAAAGAGTTCTCTATCCCCACTCACAAGAGTTTCCTTCCTAGGGACTCTTATAGATTCTGTAGAAATGAAGATTTACCTGACAGAATCCAGGTTATCAAAGCTTCTAAAATCTTGCCGTGTTCTTCATTCTATTCCGCGCCCTTCAGTGGCTCAGTGTATGGAAGTAATTGGCTTGATGGTAACGGCGATGGACATAGTGCCATTTGCGCTCCTACATCTCAGACCGCTGCAATTATGCATGCTCAGTCAGTAGAATGGGGATTACACAGATTTGTCCCCTCTGCTAAATCTGGATCAAGAGACCAGAGATTCTCTTCTCTGGTGGCTTTCTTGGGTCCATCTGTCCAAAGGTATGACCTTTCGCAGGCCAGATTGGACAATTGTAACAACAGATGCCAGCCTTCTAGGTTGGGGTGCAGTCTGGAATTCCCTGAAGGCTCAGGGATCGTGGACTCAGGAGGAGAATCTCCTCCCAATAAATATTCTGGAGTTAAGAGCAATATTCAATGCTCTTATAGCTTGGCCTTAGTTAGCAACCCTGAGGTTCATCAGATTTCAGTCGGACAACATCACGACTGTGGCTTACATCAACCATCAAGGGGGAAACAGGAGTTCCCTAGCGATGTTAGAAGTCTCCAAGATAATTCGCTGGGCAGAGACTCACTCTTGCCACCTATCAGCAATCCATTTCCCAGGTGTAGAGAACTGGGAGGTGGATTTTCTAAGTCATCAGAGTTTCCATCCACGGGAGTGGGAACTCCATACAGAGGTGTTTGCTCAATTGGTTCATCGTTGGGGCAAACCAGAACTGGATCTCATGGCGTCTTGCCAGAACGCCAAGCTTCCTTGTTACGGATCCAGGTCCAGGGACCCAGAAGCGGCACTGATAGATGCTCTAGCAGCGCCTTGGTTCTTCAACCTGGCTTATGTGTTTCCACCGTTTCCTCTGCTCCCTCGACTGATTGCCAAAATCAAACAGGAGAGAGCATCAGTGATCTTGATAGCGCCTGTGTGGCCATGCAGGACCTGGTATGCAGACCTAGTGGACATGTCATCCTTTCCACCATGGACCCTGCCTCTGAGACAAGACCTTCTACTACAAGGTCCTTTCAATCATCCGAATCTAATTTCTCTAAGACTGACTGCATATAGATTGAACGCTTGATTTTATCAAAGCGTGGCTTCTCTGAGTCAGTCATTGATACCCTTATACAGGCACGAAAGCCTGTTACCAGGAAAATCTACCATAAGATATGGCGTAAATACCTTTATTGGTGTGAATCCAAGAATTACTCATGGAGTAAGGTTAGGATTCCTAGGATATTGTCCTTTCTCCAAGAGGGTTTGGAAAAAGGATTATCAGCTAGTTCTTTAAAGGGACAGATTTCTGCTCTGTCTATTCTTTTGCACAAGCGTCTGGCAGAAGTTCCAGATGTTCAAGTTTTTTGTCAGGCTTTGGTTAGAATTAAGCCTGTGTTTAAACCTGTTGCTCCCCTATGGAGCTTAAACTTGGTTCTTAAAGTTCTTCAAGGGGTTCCGTTTGATCCCCTTCATTCCATTGATATTAAACTTTTATCTTGGAAAGTTCTGTTTTTGATGGCTATTTCCTCGGCTCGGAGAGTTTCTGAGCCTTACAATGTGATTCTCCTTATCTGATTTTCCATTCAGATAAAGTAGTTCTGCGTACAAAACCTGGGTTTTTACCTAAGGTAGTTTCTAACAAGAATATCAATCAAGAGATTGTTGTTCCATCATTGTGTCCTAATCCTTCTTCAAAGAAGGAACGTCTTTTACATAATCTGGACGTGGTCCGTGCTTTGAAGTTTTACTTACAAGCTACTAAAGATTTTCGCCAAACATCTACACTGTTTGTTGTTTACTCTGGACAGAGGAGAGGTCAAAAAGCTTTGGCAACCTCTCTTCCTTTTTGGCTTCGGAGCGTAATACGCTTAGCCTATGAGACTGCTGGACAGCAGCCCCCTGAAAGAATTACAGTTCATTCTACTAGAGCTGTGGCTTCCACCTGGGCCTTTAAGAATGAGGCTTCTGTTGAACAGATTTGCAAGGCGGTGACTTGGTCTTCGCTTCATACCTTTTCAAAACTTTACAAATTTGATACTTTTGCTTCTTCGGAGGCTATTTTTGGGAGAAAGGTTCTACAGGCAGTGGTTCCTTCCATTTAAGCCTGCCTTGTCCCTCCCTTCATCCGTGTACTTTAGCTTTGGTATTGGTATTCCACAAGTAATGGATGATCCATGGACTGGATACACCTTACAAGAGAAAACATAATTTATGCTTATCTGATAAATTTATTTCTCTTGTGGTGTATCCAGTTCGGCCTGCCCTGTCTTTTTAAGGCAGGTCTAAATTTTAATTTAAACTACATGATTCTATTGCAGGTATGTATGGAATATAGAGATGTACTGAAAATACAATATATACCAGAATATTAAATGCTAGGATTCTATTAAGATCAAATAATATTAGAACTAATTATAAGCTGATATACAATTAAAGTCAAATATACATATATCTATATTATTATACCCCTTACCTCATAATAGACATATATGTCTTTTGAATACATCTTTTGAGATACTATGAGTAGAATTGTATGGAAGCATACACCAGATAGGTATATTAATTATTATGTGTGAGAGATATCCGAATACCCCATATTTGGTATTGAAAATACGTGCTCAGTTATTTTAGATGGGCCATATTCTGAACAAATAGTTTATTAAGGTTTTATAAATACAATAATATAATGGGGAGGAGTTTGGTCTCGGACAAAAAATCCCTGCACAGGGAGAGAATGGCCCTTGTTGCTGCTTTTTGCTGACTTACTGACTGAGCCTTACCTGTCTCCTTGTTGCAATCCTTGAAAGCTGCCATTTTTACAGAGGGACGAGAGTGTGCATACACAGTCATCTGTAAAATAAATCCTGTTGGGACCCTCTTTCGGTATTTCGGTATGTATTTATTTCTCCTCTTTCACTACTATTGCATGTATGTATTTCTACTCTTTCACTACTATTGCATGTATTTATTTCTCCTCTCTCACTGCTATTGCATGTATTTATTTCTCCTCTCTCACTACTATTGCATGTATTTATTTCTCCTCTCTCACTACTATTGCATGTATTTATTTCTTCTCTCTCACTACTTTTGGATGTTTATTTCTCCACTTTCAGTACTTTTGCATGTTTATTTCTCCTCTTTCACTACTTTTGCATGTATTTATTTCTCCTCTCTTACTATTGCATGTATTTATTTCTCCTCTTTCACTACTATTGCATGTATTTATTTCTCCTCTTTCACTACTATTGCATGTATTTATTTCTCCTCTTTCACTACTAGTGCATGTATTTATTTCTCCTCTCTCACTACTATTGCATGTATTTATTTCTCCTCTCACTACTTTTGCATGTTTATTTCTCCTCTTTCACTACTATTGCATGTATTTATTTCTCCTCTCTCACTACTATTGCATGTATTTATTTCTCCTCTCTCACTACTATTGCATGTATTTATTTCTCCTCTCTCACTACTTTTGCATGTTTATTTCTCCACTTTCACTACTTTTGCATGTATTTATTTCTCCTCTCTCACTATTGCATGTATTTATTTCTCCTCTTTTACTACTATTGCCTGTATTTATTTCTCCTCTTTCACTACTATTGCATGTATTTATTTCTCCTCTTTCACTACTATTGCATGTATTTATTTCTCCTCTCTCATCACTATTGCATGTATTTATTTCTCCTCTCTCACTACTTTTGCATGTTTATTTCTCCTCTTTCACTACTATTGCATGTATTTATTTCTCCTCTTTCACAACTATTGCATGTATTTATTTCTCCTCTCTCACTACTTTTGCATGTTTATTTCTCCTCTTTCACTACTATTGCATGTTTATTTCTCCTCTTTCACTACTATTGCATGTATTTATTTCTCCTCTTTCACTGCTATTGCATGTATTTATTTCTCCTTTCTGACTACTATTGCATGTATTTATTTCTCCTCTCTCACTATTGCATGTATTTAGTTCTCTTCTCTCACTACTTTTGCATGTATTTATTTCTAATCTTTTTCTATATACTCTTTTTATTAGGCATTTTCTGGACTTGTTATTAATATAACAATGTTGTTTGTGGTCAAAACTGGGGAATAGGTAGCAAAGGTGTTATCTATCTTTTTTTTGTTATCTATTTGTGTTGTATTGATTATTATCAATATATGTGTTTCAATAACTCATTAATATTACATTTAATCAAACATCACTTGAAAACATAAATTGACTAATAATATAACTAATTATGTCTTCAAGATATATTAATTTTAAGATCTGTTTTGTTTATGTTCATGTGACAACCATTTTTGCATAAAGTGAAAGTGACAGTCATTATTTATGCACACATTACATTCTGACAATGTTGGATTGCTCAATTAAAATAAGAAAAATATTGTGCACCTTTAACTATATTCTCAATGAAATCTTTTTTAACTTGCTAGACAAATTGTGGCCTAATTTAATCATTAATGTATATTTTTAATAATACATTTCTATATACACACTATTAAAGTTTAATACACAATGTTAAAAAATAGCACTTACAAGTTTTTATAAGTGATTGTATATTTTTATAATAGTTTTCTCTTGTAAGGTGTATCCAGTCCACGGATCATCCATTACTTGTGGGATATTCTCCTTCCCAACAGGAAGTTGCAAGAGGATCACCCACAGCAGAGCTGCTATATAGCTCCTCCCCTAATTGCCATATCCAGTCATTCTCTTGCAACTCTCAACATAGCTGGAGGTAGTAAGAGGAAAGTGGTGTTATAGTGGATTTGAAGGATGCTTACCTTCACATACAGATTCACAAAGATCATCATCGGTTCCTAAGGTTTGCCTTTCTGGACAGGCATTACCAATTTGTGGCTCTTCCCTTCGGGTTAGCTACAGCTCCAAGAATCTTTACAAAGGTTCTGGGATCGCTTCTGGTGATCCTAAGACCACAAGGTATATCAGTGGCCCCTTATCTGGACGACATCCTGATACAGGCGTCAAGCTTTCAGATTGCCAAGTCACATACGGACATAGTTCTGGCATTTCTTAGGTCACATGGGTGGAAGGTGAACAAGGAAAAGAGTTCTCTATCCCCACTCACAAGAGTTTCCTTCCTAGGGACTCTTATAGATTCTGTAGAAATGAAGATTTATCTGACAGAATCCAGGTTATCAAAGCTTCTAAAATCTTGCCGTGTTCTTCATTCTATTCCGCGCCCTTCGGTGGCTCAGTGTATGGAAGTAATTGGCTTGATGGTAACGGTGATGGACATAGTGCCATTTGCGCTCCTACATCTCAGACCGCTGCAATTATGCATGCTCAGTCAGTGGAATGGGGATTACACAGATTTGTCCCCTCTGCTAAATCTGGATCAAGAGACCAGAGATTCTCTTCTCTGGTGGCTTTCTTGGGTCCATCTGTCCAAAGGTATGACCTTTCGCAGGCCAGATTGGACAATTGTAACAACAGATGCCAGCCTTCTAGGTTGGGGTGCAGTCTGGAATTCCCTGAAGGCTCAGGGATCGTGGACTCAGGAGGAGAATCTCCTCCCAATAAATATTCTGGAGTTAAGAGCAATATTCAATGCTCTTATAGCTTGGCCTTAGTTAGCAACCCTGAGGTTCATCAGATTTCAGTCGGACAACATCACGACTGTGGCTTACATCAACCATCAAGGGGGAAACAGGAGTTCCCTAGCGATGTTAGAAGTCTCCAAGATAATTCGCTGGGCAGAGACTCACTCTTGCCACCTATCAGCAATCCATATCCCAGGTGTAGAGAACTGGGAGGTGGATTTTCTAAGTCATCAGACTTTTCATCCGCGGGAGTGGGAACTCCATACAGAGGTGTTTGCTCAATTGGTTCATCGTTGGGGCAAACCAGAACTGGATCTCATGGCGTCTTGCCAGAATGCCAAGCTTCCTTGTTACGGATCCAGGTCCAGGGAACCAGAAGCGGCACTGATAGATGCTCTAGCAGCGCCTTGGTTCTTCAACCTGGCTTATGTGTTTCCACCGTTTCCTCTGCTCCCTCGACTGATTGCCAAAATCAAACAGGAGAGAGCATCAGTGATCTTGATAGCGCCTGTGTGGCCATGCAGGACCTGGTATGCAGACCTAGTGGACATGTCATCCTTTCCACCATGGACCCTGCCTCTGAGACAAGACCTTCTACTACAAGGTCCTTTCAATCATCCGAATCTAAGCGTTGCTTCTCTGAGTCAGTCATTGATACCCTTATACAGGCACGAAAGCCTGTTACCAGGAAAATCTACCATAAGATATGGCGTAAATACCTTTATTGGTGTGAATCCAAGAATTACTCATGAAGTAAGGTTAGGATTCCTAGGATATTGTCCTTTCTCCAAGAGGGTTTGGAAAAAGGATTATCAGCTAGTTCTTTAAAGGGACAGATTTCTGCTCTGTCTATTCTTTTGCACAAGCGTCTGGCAGAAGTTCCAGATGTTCAAGCTTTTTGTCAGGCTTTGGTTAGAATTAAGCCTGTGTTTAAACCTGTTGCTCCCCCATGGAGCTTAAACTTGGTTCTTAAAGTTCTTCAAGGGGTTCCGTTTGATCCCCTTCATTCCATTGATATTAAACTTTTATCTTGGAAAGTTCTGTTTTTGATGGCTATTTCCTCGGCTCGGAGAGTTTCTGAGTTATCTGCCTTACAATGTGATTCTCTTTATCTGATTTTTCATTCAGATAAAGTAGTTCTGCGTACAAAACCTGGGTTTTTACCTAAGGTAGTTTCTAACAAGAATATCAATCAAGAGATTGTTGTTCCATCATTGTGTCCTAATCCTTCTTCAAAGAAGGAACGTCTTTTACATAATCTGGACGTGGTCCGTGCTTTGAAGTTTTACTTACAAGCTACTAAAGATTTTTGCCAAACATCTACACTGTTTGTTGTTTACTCTGGACAGAGGAGAGGTCAAAAAGCTTCGGCAACCTCTCTCTCCTTTTGGCTTCGTAGCATAATACGTTTAGCCTATGAGACTGCTGGACAGCAGCCCCCTGAAAGAATTACAGCTCATTCTACTAGAGCTGTGGCTTCCACCTGGGCCTTTAAGAATGAGGCTTCTGTTGAACAGATTTGCAAGGCGGTGACTTGGTCTTCGCTTCATACCTTTTCAAAACTTTACAAATTTGATACTTTTGCTTCTTCGGAGGCTATTTTTGGGAGAAAGGTTCTACAGGCAGTGGTTCCTTCCATTTAAGCCTGCCTTGTCCCTCCCTTCATCCGTGTACTTTAGCTTTGGTATTGGTATCCCACAAGTAATGGATGATCCATGGACTGGATACACCTTACAAGAGAAAACATAATTTATGCTTACCTGATAAATTTATTTCTCTTGTGGTGTATCCAGTCCATGGCCCGCCCTGTCTTTTTAAGGCAGGTCTAAATTTTAATTTAAACTACATGATTCTATTGCAGGTATGTATGGAATATAGAGATGTACTGAAAATACAATATATACCAGAATATTAAATGCTAGGATTCTATTAAGATCAAATAATATTAGAATTAATTATCAGCTGATATACAATTAAAGTCAAATATACATATATCTATATTATTATACCCCTTACCTCATAATAGACATATATGTCTTTTGAATACATCTTTTGAGATACTATGAGTAGAATTGTATGGAAGCATACACCAGATAGGTATATTAATTATTATGTGTGAGAGATATCCGAATACCCCATATTTGGTATTGAAAATACGTGCTCAGTTATTTTAGATGGGCCATATTCTGAACAAATAGTTTATTAAGGTTTTATAAATACAATAATATAATGGGGAGGAGTTTGGTCTCGGACAAAAAATCCCTGCACAGGGAGAGAATGGCCCTTGTTGCTGCTTTTTGCTGACTTACTGACTGAGCCTTACCTGTCTCCTTGTTGCAATCCTTGAAAGCTGCCATTTTTACAGAGGGAAGAGAGTGTGCATACACAGTCATCTGTAAAACAAATCCTGTTGGGACCCTCTTTCGGATAAGAGATTATTGGGCTTAAAGGGACAGTCAATACCAACATTTTTGTTGTTTAAAAAGAAAGATAGTCCCTTTATTACCCATTCCCCAGTTTGCATAACAACACAGTTATAATAATACACGTTTTACCTCTGTGATTACCTTGTATCTAAGCTTCTGCAAACTGCCCCCTTATTTCAGTTCTTTTGACAGACTTGCATTTTAGCCAATCGATGCTCACTCCTAGATCACTTCACGTGCATGAGCTCAATGATATATATATGAAACACATGAACTAATGCCCTCTAGTGGTCAAAATGCATTCAGATTAGAGGCAGTCTTCAAAGTCTAAGAAATTAGCATATGAACCTCCTAGGTTTAGCTTTCAGCTAAGAATACCAAGAGAACAAAGCAAAATTAGTGATAAAAGTAAATTGGGAAGTTGTTTAAAATTACATTACCTAAATCATGAAAGTTTTTTTGGGACTTGACTGTTCCTTTAATTCTCTTCTAAAATTGGTGCAATTTTCCCTATGTATGACAATAGAGTTATCTGGAAGATTGTATTCTCATTTGAGCTGGTAAAGTATAAGCGATTGTTTATTATATTTTGATATTTAAATTCAAAGGTAGTCTCTATAGCAGTAGTTTAATTGAAGCTGCATTTAAATGTGTAATTTCTAGTTATAATTGATATTTTAGAGACCTGTGTAGTCCATAATTAATTATATTAGTGCTAAGTAACTTTATTATTAGAAAGAGGGGTTTTGCAGTCCATACTAATAAATTCATTTTCTTATTTACTGTGAAATCTCTTAAGAATTGCACATAAATTGGCTATTGCATTGATAATATATACATTTCTCTGGTTGATTATTTGAAGTGATATAAGGCTATTTTTGGCTATTTGTTGAATAATAATCTGCCGCAAATTCCATTAGACATTGGGATATATTTCGTTAACCAAGTGTTGTTAAATCATTAATCCATATTTTGGCACTAGATTAATGTTATAAATTGTTCTAGTATAATTCATGTGTGATATTTAATAAGAGATTTGTTTTGAGTTAAAGGGACAGTCAACACCAGAATTTTTGTTGTTTAAAAAGATAGATAATCCCTTTATTACCCATTCCACAGTTTTGCATAACCAACAGTTATAATTATACACATTTTACCTCTGTAATTACCTTGTATCTAAGCTTCTGCTGACTGCCCCCTTATTTCAGTTCTTTTGATAGACATGCAGTTTAGCCAATCAGTGCTCACTCCTAGGTCACTTCACGTGCATGAGCTCAAGGTTATCTATATGACACATGAACTAATGCCTTCTAGTGGTCAAAATGTATTCAGATGGCAGTCTTCAAGGTCTAGGAAATTAGCATATGAACCTCCTAGGTTTAGCTTTTAACTAAGAATACCAAGAGAACAAATCAAAATTGGCGATAAAAGTAAATTGGGAAGTTGTTTAAAATTACATGCCCTGTTTAAATCATGAAAGTTTGTTTTGGACTTGACTGTCCGTTTAACGTTAATTTTTAGAAATATTATGTCCATAATACTGCGGTACCTTTAATTCATTTTGAGTTAAGGTTAATTTAGTATTTCGTCCATTCATGGGATAATAGACAATATCTATTGAATAGTAATTAAGCTAAATATCTCTATAGCATGCTTAATATTTTAAAGTTGTATTGATTAATTGATAGATATAACTGGTCATAGGTGATATTCAGTTACTACATAAATATAATCAATGTATATGGATTAACTGTCCAGAATTTAGGAATTAATTCAATTGGAGATTAAGTATTGATTTTTAATAATAATTTTATTGTCAAGTATAAATATCTCGATAGTGTTATTTTGAGGTACACTATAGAGATTTAACATCTCACTGGAGTGTATTGGCAAGATTCTGCTATATTAATTGGAGATATCGCTGACAAAAATGTTATACTGCTATTAATTAATAATATTCATATATCCATTAAAGGGCCATAATACCCAAATGTTGAAACACTTGAAAGTGATGCAGCATAATTGTAAAAAGCTGACTAGAAAATATCACCTGAACATCTCTATGTAAAAAAGAAAGATATTTAATCTCTAAATGTCCTATGTATTCAAACCCCATTGCAAATTACTTTAAGCAGCAAATCAGTATGCCTATCCCAGGACAGCCAAGGGAGTGAGCCTCATGCACACTCATGTTATTTCCCTATTCAATTTAAAGGGACACTGAACCCAAATTTTTTCTTTTGTAATTCAGAAAGAGCATGCAATTTTAAGCAACTTTATAATTTACTTCTATTATCAATTTTTCTTCATTCGCGTGCTATCATTATTTGAAAAAGAAGGCATCTAAGCTTTTTTTTTGGTTTCAGTACTCTGGACAGCACTTTTTTATTGGTGGATGAATTTATCCACCAGTCAGCAAGGACAACCCAGGTTGTTCACCAAAAATGGGCCGGCATCTAAACTTAAATTCTTGCATTTCAAATAAAGATACCAAGAGAATGGCTGAAGCTCCTGCAGTTATCAAAGTGCACAAAAGTGAATATTAGGGCTAGCAAATACTACAGCTACATCAGGCAAGTGTTTGGGAGACCTTTAGAAGCCTTTCTGGGCAGATTTTCAGAGGAAAAAGCGGAATCGGAAGCAGGCTGGTTGGGAGAACCAGAGTGATTCTCAGGAATGTCCGAGGCTTCGGCCTACATCGGAACTCGGCAACAGCAACAACAAGGCCACAATAGAGCAGCTTTGCACTAGCCAGCTGGGGAGCATCTATGAAGAGCCTAAGAGGGCTGATTACAGCTTATCATCTAAATAAAAAGGGACACATTTTTGGAAGGCCACAGCCTCAAAAGAAAGGTGCAGAGGCAGAAGGTAATATGCTACAGCTTTCCTCTATATTCATAATATACTTTCCCACTAAACTTGGAGCATAAGAGATTGATGGTAATTTATCTGCACGAGATTTATTAATTTATATAAGGTCCAGTGAACATAAAACAGCAAGAGTGTGGCCTGGAGATCACAGAGCCCCACGTGGGAACTACAACAGGCTTATATGTCTAAATAACACAATTCAGGCTACATAACTTATATCTATGTAAATGTAGTATTCATCAAATAGGGGATTCATAAGTTTTAGGTTCTTTTCAATAAGAGTTGACATTTATAACATCTAAAAGTCTGCCTAACTTGACTGTGCAACTACAGGGGCGCTATCAGGACACGATTAGTAGACTAAATAAGCAGCTCTCAAAGGTCATATGACATTAGAACCTGAATTCCCTATCTAAAAAAATCAAGATGATGTTCATTATTTTTGCAAATCTGGAAATGTTTTAAATGCGGTAGCAATAAAGGTCGGCCTGGAACAACTGAGAACTGCGGTAATGAGATAAAATCCTCAGAAATGCTGTAATAGAGCTGAGATATTGGAATTGTGACCCTTCTTTATTCTTATATAGCTGACTGGCTGAGAACACCTCATAAGAGAAAGACAGAAAACTGTTATAAATACTCTGTAAGGAGGGAATAACCATAAAACAAAATGAAAAGCAGAAACCAATCCATGAAAGAATGTCTCTCAAAATCACAAACGAAGTTAAAAACATTGGATAAAACTACTTGTTCGCCAAAACAACACACCCTGATAGAAACCTCAGAGGAGGAAAATGGACATCAGGGAGATATTCCAAATAATGAACTTCTGAATCAAATAAAATCTTTTTTTCACGAAGAGCTAAAAACTGCCCTATATGATCTCAAGCAGGACATTAGGGATATTGGAGGTAGGACAACAGAAATTGAAAACAAGCTAGAAGATATTTCAGAAGAAATTCCCCAAATTCAGCATACACTTTTAGACCACTCCATTTACATTAAAAAGCTTGAAGATCAAGTAGAAGATCTGGAGAACAGATCCAGACTCTCTAACCTTCGAATCAGAAACCTCCCGGAGGACTATAAAAACTTACAAGCTGATATAACTGAAATTTTTCACCAATTAATCCCAGATACGGAACCCAACATGCTGCTAATGGACAGAGTGCATAGAGCTTTGACCAAACCTTCCCAATCCAAGACAAGGGATATTATTGTCAAATTACACTACTTTCATGTTAAAGAAATGATCCTACAAGCAGCCAGACAAGCTCGCACTATTACATATGAGGGGCACAATATCCAGATCTTTACTAATCTATCGCCAATAACACTGAGAAGACGAAGGGAGATGAGACCAGTGGTGACAGCTCTCTTAAGAGAAAATCTAAGGTATAGATGGAACTTTCCATTCAAACTGATTTTTACCCATAAAAACATCACACACTCTTGCTCAACGTTGGAAGAGGGACTAATGATTCTATCTAAACTGGAAATCCAAGTTGAAGAAGGAGAGTCCCAAGCCACACCAAAGCCTTTGAGAAAGCCTATACAGAAGGACTGGTCTGTAGTAAACAAAAGGGGAAAACCCCAAAAAATGAAGCCAAATTCGACCAGAGAAGAAGATGACGACAGCTCTCCAGAGGAACCATCTACAGTAACATGACATTCTCCTTGTTGGGTGTTGAGACCCATACTACTGCAGGAAGAGGTGGACTGTTAGGAGAACTGTCCTAAGGATCACAAGAAGATAAATATAAGAAGATTTAAACTCGTTATCACCTAGACTTTCATGTTGCTGATATGAGGAGGACTAAATCCAACGTTATATCATGAGAGTCCAGGGTTCATTTATACCCTTTCCTAGTTGCTATATATTAGCATTTCTCACTTCCTATCACACTTTATTACCTAATATTGCTTTTTCTTTGTCTTTCATATCTCAGCTTTTTGTTTTAGTATTGTTGATATTATTTGCTCATTATCTATCTTCATGAGATGAGATCAAAGAAATGTTGTCGAGAGTTCCAGAGTTGACCTAAGTTAATAGTACTTGTATTTTTACTGATGCGCAAGCACGCAGCAAGTTGTAAGTATTTATTTTGTTATTGTTTAAAGTTATGTACAGTCTCAAATGTTCAAATGTTGATGATGTATAAGACAGATCCACAAAGAAACATCTCTAGAAACAATTTGACCAACATAAGCATATACCCAGATAGAAAC
This sequence comes from Bombina bombina, assembly GCF_027579735.1. Classification (NCBI taxonomy): domain Eukaryota; kingdom Metazoa; phylum Chordata; class Amphibia; order Anura; family Bombinatoridae; genus Bombina; species Bombina bombina. The sequence goes on along the minus strand of NC_069501.1, from coordinate 961,722,313 downwards.
TATGCACATTAAACTTATATCTCATAATGTAAGGGGGTTAAACACCAACATAAAAAGGAAAAAGGCGATTGCAGAATATAAATCCCAAAATGCCCACATAATTATGATACAGGAGACACACTTTACCTCAGAATCTACACCCAAATATTGGGATAAGAACTACCCATTGCAATTCCATGCACTTAATAACAAGAAAAGGTGTGGGGTGTCCATCCTCCTTCATGCCTCCCTAAATTTTAAGAAAGAGGAAATTCTCAAAGACAAGAAAGGGAGATTTTTAGTTGTAAAAGGCTCAATCCACAATACCCCGGTAATTTTAATGAATGTATATGCACCTAACGACAATCAAGGGCCCTTTATATCTAGAATAAGCAGACTATTATCAAGCTGGAAAAAAAGTAAGATCATCATAGGGGGGGACTTTAATTTGACATTAAATGATGATTTAGACAGAACCACACAAATAGCTGGCAAAAAAAGGCGATCAACCCCGGCACAGCAGCTCCTAAAAGACCTACTCTTAGATTTTAACCTCATAGACAGCTGGAGAGCATTTAACAAAGGAGTTAGAGATTATACCTTTTATTCTACGGTTTATGGCACATATTCTAGAATAGACCTAATATTCGTTAGCCAGTTGCTCTTACCACTAATAACATCTGCTACCATACGCAATTGTGCATGGTCAGATCATGATATGGTGATAGTGGAGTTTGAAGGGATGATTAATCCACACAGAGCTAGGTCCTGGTCTCTACACCCTAGTCTACTTCAAAATGACATACTACTGCAGAAGATACAAAAGCATATTAAAGACTTTGTAACTATAAATGAAGGGACCACGAAAAATCCAAACTTTGTTTGGAGTGCACTTAAAGCCTCTTTGAGAGGGTTACTGATAGAAGAGTCAGGTAGACTTAGGAAAGCACACAACTCCAGAATAGTTGAGCTTAGAAATTAAATTGATACCATAAGGGACCAGGTAGTAAAAAAGAAGCAAAATAAACTAGTAAAACTACTCAACAGCAAAAACGAGGAACTAAATCAGCTTCTAGACAGGGAGGCGGTCCAATCGATCAAAGTGGTAGACACTAGATATTATATATATGGAAACAAGCCAGATAGGATGCTAGCGAACAAACTAAAGGAAATGACTAGGGCCTCTACTATTCCACAAATTCAAAAGGCTAACGGCCAAGTCACTAATGACCCACTCCAAATAGCAAATACATTCGCTGAATTCTATAATAAACTTTACAATTTACCCATCATCAAATCAGGAATTAGCATAAGGAAAGAATTAGACAACTTCCTAGGAAATAGTAAATTAAACACAGTAACAGAAGAAGAATTAGATTCCCTAAATGCCCCTGTCACAATACAAGAAGTTCTACTGGCCATTAAGGAATTAAAAAGAAATAAGGCACCGGGCCCGGATGGGTTTCCAGGCTCGTTCTATAAAGATTTGCAACTATCGGTGGCTCCCTTACTGGTGATTTTATATAATAATATTTTACAAGGCGTAGATATCCCCCCAGATCTGTTAACTGCAAGGGTGACAGTCATTCCGAAGCCTGGAAAGAACACACAATATTGTCAGAATTATCGGCCAATCTCATTAATTAATCAGGATTTGAAATTGTTCACTAAAATTCTTGCAAATAGATTAGCCCTGCCCATTAGAAAATTGATAGATACAGATCAAGTAGGCTTCATCTCACAGAGAGAAGCTCCAGATAACACACGAAAAGTGATTGACCTAATTAATTTTGCGACAGTGAAGAAAGTGCCTTCTCTGTTTCTAGCTTTGGACGCAGAGAAGACATTTGACAGAGTCAATTGGGACTATATGTTTGCAGTCATTCATAAAATGGGAGTCAGGGGGCCCTTCATTAATGCTCTAAAAAGAATATATTCCACTCCTAATGCATTCATTAGGCTTTCAGGATATCAATCAACACGAATTCAAATTCGAAATGGCACAAGACAAGGGTGCCCTCTGTCTCCCTTGCTTTTCGCAATATGCATTGAGCCATTAGCAGTGCTAATAAGAGATAACCCAGATATTGCAGGACTTAGGGTAGGAGATAGAGAATATAAAATATCCCTTTTTGCGGATGATGTCATCCTTGCAGTAACGAAGCCGCTTCTTTCCTTGCCAGTAATATATTCTATTATAAATAAATTTAGTCTATTATCGGGTTATAAAATTAATGAAAGTAAATGTGAAGCCCTTAGTACTCACCTCCCAAATACGACAAAGAAGTTATTAGAAATAAACTTTACGTTTAATTGGGTTAGATCATCCCTTAAATATCTAGGTGTTAATCTCACAAATGATATCAATAAACTATACAAAGAAAACTATACCCCCATGTTCTTACAGATTAGAGAACTTCTACTTAAATGGGCCAAATATAATATATCACTCTACGGGAGGATCATATCAGTCAAAATGACAATACTCCCTAAACTCTTATACTTATTCAGAACCCTCCCAATAACTATCCCAACTGCTGAGTTACATAACTTGCAAAAGGAAATTTTAAAGTACATCTGGCAGGGCAGGAGAGCAAGAATAAGCAAACAAAATCTGATGAGGCATAGGAAAAAAGGAGGGATTGGATTACCGAATCTAATTGCATACTACTATGCAGCCAGAATGGCACAGACCACACATTGGTATAGGATAGATCAAACACCCCAGTGGGTACAGTTAGAGAAAGACATCTTAGAGGTAGGAAGATTAGACACTATTCTCTGGGCGACGAAACAACATCGACCTTGGCATATTGAGGAATATGTCTCGATTAGACATACCACCTTTATCTGGGATAAACTAACCAAGACATACCCCATAATTAATGTTAGATCAAGACTGACACCATTAGCTCCAATCACTTCACTCATTAGCACACATATCCAAAAGAAATGGGAAAACAAGAGCCTTTATCGAATAGCGGACACACTCATAAGCAATAAAATACTGACCTTTTCCCAATACAAGGAATTAGGCACCCCAGAACAAAATGAATGGTATCATTACCTACAGCTCACATCTAGGGTACGAGAAATAATGGGATCAAATAAACCCCCATCTAACACCACATTAGAGACAATATGTCTGTCCAATACTCGTGGGAAGGGATTAATTGCACTATTATACCCATTATTTAGTGAGGGAATCAGCAAAGAGAAGAGTCATTTTATGACCAAATGGGAACAGGACTTAAACAGGACCTGGACATTAGAGACGTGGCTTTCAAACATTGATAGAGGCCTTTCATTCTCCCCAAATGCATTGCTAAAAGAAAACTATATCAAGGTTGTATATAAATGGTATATGTACCCCACAAGACTTACCAATGCTCAGATAGATAATCCCCATATGTGCTATAGGGGATGTGGAGAGACTGGTACATATTTACATATGTGGTGGCAGTGCGAGAAAGTTAAAAGAATATGGGACATGACATCAGCTTATTTAGGAAATATCCTTGAGACTGAGATTGATCTAACCCCAGAACAAGCCTTACTACACTTCCCTACAGAAGACATTAGTAAAAGACACCATAAATTAGTAGCATTGATTTGTACCATAGTAAGGATCTCTATAGCTAGATTTTGGAGGGGAGACCCCCCCACATTTGATTATATCGAGAAGAGAATCAACTATCACTACAATATGGCGAGTGCCTCAGCAGCCATACTGAACACTAGAAACAAATTTATCCAACAATGGGAAGCGTATATTATGCATATAGAAAAGGTTTTTTTTTACACAGGACTTAAGGCTGTGACACACTGCAAGCAGAGCGACGCACAGTGTGTAGATGCAGCTGTGCGCGCTCAGTGTGTCTTGTCTTTTCATCTCTGAGCACTCTGCTGCATCAGGTTGCATAGCTAAGCGCTCAGAGATGAAATATTTGAACTTCAGAAGCGATGCGACGCAGAGCAAAGCAGCTGCTTTGCCTCGCACCGCATCGCTTGCAGTGTGTCACAGCCTTTACTCTGCTGAGCTGAGGAAATTGTGAGGTAAATATCTTCCTTTTTTTACATAAAGAGGCTCAAGTGATATTTTCCTGTCAGCTTTTTACAGTTATACTGCATCAGTTTCAAGTGATTTAGCATATGAGTATTATGTCCCTTTAATTAAAAAAAAAATTTGTTACGTAAATATTTAACACATTGGTGGCAATTGCTGCTGATAAAACATAATTTATGCTTACCTGATAAATTTATTTCTCTTGTAGTGTATTCAGTCCACGGGTCATCCATTACTTATGGGATATATTCCCTTCCCAACAGGAAGTTGCAAGAGGATCACCCAAGCAGAGCTGCTATATAGCTCCTCCCCTCACATGTCATATCCAGTCATTCGACCGAAACAAGACAAGAAAAGAGAAACCATTGGGTGCAGTGGTGACTGGAGTTTTAATTAAAATTTAGATCTGCCTTAAAAAGACAGGGCGGGCCATGGACTGAATACACTACAAGAGAAATAAATTTATCAGGTAAGCATAAATTATGTTTTCTCTTGTTAACCTTTCTCCCAAAAACAGCCTCCGAAGAAGCAAAAGTGTCAAATTTGTAAAATTTTGAAAAAGTGTGAAGCGAAGACCAAGTTGCAGCCTTGCAAATCTGTTCAACAGAGGCCTCATTCTTAAAGGCCCAGGTGGAAGCCACAGCTCTAGTGGAATGAGCTGTAATTCTTTCAGGAGGCTGCTGTCCAGCAGTCTCATAGGCTAAACGTATTATGCTACGAAGCCAAAAGGAGAGAGAGGTTGCCGAAGCTTTTTGACCTCTCCTCTGACCAGAGTACACGACAAACAGGGAAGAAGTTTGACGAAAATCTTTAGTTGCCTGTAAATAGAACTTCAGGGCACGGACTACGTCCAGATTATGCAAAAGTCGTTCCTTCTTTGAAGAAGGATTAGGACATAATGATGGAACAACAATCTCCTGATTGATATTCCTGTTAGAAACTACTTTAGGTAAAAACCCAGGTTTTGTACGCAGAACTACCTTGTCTGAATGGAAAATCAGATAAGGAGAATCACAATGTAAGGCCGATAACTCAGAGACTCTTCGAGCCGAGGAAATAGCCATCAAAAACAGAACTTTCCAAGATAAAAGCTTAATATCAATGGAATGAAGGGGTTCAAACGGAACCCCTTGAAGAACTTTAAGAACCAAGTTTAAGCTCCACGGAGGAGCAACCGTCTTAAACACAGGCTTAATCCTAGCCAAAGCCTGACAAAAAGCCTGGAAGTCTGGAACTTCTGCCAGACATTTGTGTAAGAGAATAGACAGAGCAGAAATCTGTCCCTTTAACGAACTAGCAGATAAGCCCTTTTCTAAACCCTCTTGTAGAAAGGACAATATCCTAGGAATCCTAACCTTACTCCATGAGTAACCCTTGGATTTGCACCAATATAAATATTTACGCCATATCTTATGGTAAATCTTTCTGGTAACAGGCTTCCGTGCCTGTATTAAGGTATCAATAACTGACTCCGAGAAGCCACGCTTTGATAGGATCAAGCGTTCAATCTCCATGCAGTCAGCCTCAGAGAAATTAGATTTGGATGGTTGAAAGGACCTTGTATTAGAAGGTCCTGCCCCAGAGGTAGAGACCATGGTGGACAGGACGACATGTCCACTAGGTCTGCATACCAGGTCCTGCGTGGCCACGCAGGAGCTATCAGAATCACTGATGCTCTCTCCTGTTTGATCTTGGCAATCAGTCGAGGTAGCATCGGAAATGGTGGAAACACATAAGCCATGTTGAAGACCCAAGGGGCTGCCAGAGCATCTATCAGCGCCGCTCCCGGGTCCCTGAACCTGGATCCATAACAAGGAAGCTTGGCATTCTGGCGAGACGCCATGAGATCCAGTTCTGGTTTGCCCCAACGCTGAATCAGTTGAGCGAAGACCTCCGGATGAAGTTCCCACTCCCCCGGATGAAAAGTCTGGCGACTTAGAAAATCCGCCTCCCAGTTCTCCATGCCTGGGATGTAGATCGCTGACAGGTGGCAAGAGTGAGACTTTGCCCAGTGAATTATCTTTGAGACTTCCAACATCGCTAGGGAACTCCTGGTTCCCCCTTGATGGTTGATGTAAGCCACAGTCGTGATGTTGTCCGACTGAAATCTGATGAACCTCAGTGTTGCTAACTGAGGCCAAGCTAGAAGAGCATTGAATATTGCTCTCAACTCCAGAATATTTATTGGGAGGAGTTTCTCCTCCTGAGTCCATAATCCCTGAGCCTTCAGGGAGTTCCAGACTGCGCCCCAACCTAGAAGGCTGGCATCTGTTGTTACAATTGTCCAATCTGGCCTGCGAAAGGTCATCCCCTTGGACAGATGGACCCGAGAAAGCCACCAGAGAAGAGAATCTCTGGTCTCTTGATCCAGATTTAGTAGAGGGGACAAATCTGAGTAATCCCCATTCCACTGACTTAGCATGCATAATTGCAGAGGTTTGAGATGCAGGCGTGCAAATGGTACTATGTCCATCGCCGCTACCATTAATCCGATTACTTCCATGCACTGAGACGGGCGTGGAATGGAATGAAGGGCACGGCAAGCATTTAAAAGTTTTGATAACCTGGCCTTTCCCTAGGAAGGAGACTCTTGTGAGTGGTGATAGAGAACTCTTTTCCACGTTCACCTTCCACCCATGCGACCTCAGAAATGCCAGAACTATCTCTGTATGAGACTTGGCAATTTGAAAACTTGACGCTTGTATCAGAATGTCGTCTAGGTACGGAGCCACCGCTATGCCTCGCTGCCTTAGCACCGCTAGAAGTGAGCCCAGAACCTTTGTAAAAATTCTCAGGGCCGTAGCTAACCCGAAGGGAAGAGCTACAAACTGGTAATGCCTGTCTAGAAAGGCAAATCTTAGGTACCGATAATGATCTTTGTGAATCGGTATATGAAGGTAGGCATCCTTTAAGTCTACTGTGGACATGTATTAACCTTCTTGGATCATGGGTAGGATGGTTCGAATAGTTTCCATTTTGAATGATGGAACTCTTAGGAATTTGTTTAAGATTTTTAGGTCCAAGATTGGTCTGAAGGTTCCCTCTTTCTTGGGAACCACAAACAGATTTGAGTAAAACCCTTGCCCTTGTTCCGTCCGCGGAACTGAGTGGATCACCCCCATTACTAAGAGGTCTTGTACACAGTGTAGAAATGCCTCTTTCTTTATTTGGTTTGATGATAACCTTGAAAGATGAAATCTCCCTTGTGGAGGAGATGCTTTGAAGTCCAGAAGATATCCCTGATATATGATCTCCAACGCCCAGGGATCCTGGACATCTCTTGCCCAAGCCTGGGCGAAGAGAGAAAGTCTGCCCCCCACTAGATCCGTTTCCGGATAGGGGGCCCTCTCTTCATGCTGTCTTAGGGGCAGAAGTAGGCTTTCTGGCCTGCTTGCCCTTGTTCCAGGGCTGGTTAGCTTTCCAGCCCTGTCTGTAACGAGCAACAGTTCCTTCCTGTTTTGGAGCGGAGGAAGTTGATGCTGCTCCTGCCTTGAAGTTACGAAAGGCACGAAAATTAGACTGTTTGGCCTTTGATTTGGCCCTGTCCTGAGGAAGAGTATGACCCTTACCTCCAGTAATGTCAGCAATAATTTCTTTCAAGCCAGGCCCGAATAAGGTCTGCCCCTTGAAAGGAATATTAAGCAATTTAGATTTAGAAGTCACGTCAGCTGACCAGGATTTAAGCCATAGCGCTCTGCGCGCCTGGATGGCGAATCTGGAGTTCTTAGCCGTTAGTTTGGTTAAATGTACAACGGCATCAGAAACAAATGCATTAGCTAGCTTAAGTGCTTTAAGCTTGGCCATAATCTCATCCAATGGAGCTGTGCGAATGGCCTCTTCCAGAGACTCAAAACAGAATGCCGCAGCAGCAGTGACAGGCGCAATGCATGCAAGGGGCTGTAAGATAAAACCTTGTTGAACAAACATTTTCTTAAGGTAACCTTCTAATTTTTTATCCATTGGATCCAAAAAAGCACAACTATCCTCCACCGGGATAGTGGTACGTTTAGCTAAAGTAGAAACTGCTCCCTCCACCTTAGGGACCGTCTGCCATAAGTCTCGTGTGGTGGCGTCTATTGGAAACATTTTTCTAAATATCGGAGGAGGGGAAAAGGGCACACCGGGTCTATCCCACTCCTTGCTAATAATTTCTGTAAGCCTTTTAGGTATAGGAAAAACGTCAGTACACATCGGTACCGCAAAGTATCTATCCAACCTACATATTTTCTCTGGAATTGCAACCGTGTTACAATCATTCAGAGCCGCTAATACCTCCCCTAGCAATACACGGAGGTTCTCAAGCTTAAATTTAAAATTAGAAATCTCTGAATCCGGTCTCCCTGGATCAGATACGTCACCCACAGAATGAATCTCTCCGTCCTCATGTTCTGCAAATTGTGACGCAGTATCGGACGTGGCTCTCACATCATCAGCGCGCTCTGTCCTTAACCCAGAGCTATCGCGCTTGCCTCTTAATTCTGGCAATTTAGATAATACCTCTGCCATAACAGCAGCCATGTCTTGCAAAGTGATTTGTATGGGCCTCTCTGATGTACTTGGCGCCACAATATCACGCGCCTCCTGAGCGGGAGGCGAAGGTACTGACACGTGAGGAGAGTTAGTCGGCATAACTTCCCCCTCGTTGTCTGGTGATAATTTCTTTACAGATAAAAATTGACTTTTATTCAAAGTGACATCAATACATTTAGTACACATATTTCTATGGGGCTCCACATTGGCCTTCAAACATAGTGAACAAACAGATTCATCTGTGTCAGACATGTTTAAACAGACTAGCAATGAGACTAGCAAACTTGGAAAATCCTTTCAAATAAGTTTACAAGCAATATAAAAAACGCTACTGCGCCTTTAAGAAGCACAAAAAATCGTCACAGTTGAAATAACAATGAACCAAATCAGTTATAGCAACTAAATTTTCACAGTAAATGTGTTAAGTTAGCAAAGCATTGCACCCACTAGCAAATGGATGATTAACCCCTTAATACCCAAAAACAGATAATCAATTTAACAATTAACATTTTTATCACAGTCAAACACACTGTCACAGGTCTGCTGTGACTGATTACCTCCCTAAAAATGAATTTTGAAGACCCCTGAGCTCTCTAGAGATGTCCTGGATAAAGGAGGAAGAAGCAGGAAGACTGTAACTGAATTTTTACTGCGCAAAAAAGCGCTAAAATAGTACAACATATTACAACAGTGGGAAACCTCAGTTAACCGTTTCTATGCAGAAATAAACGACAGCCATGTGGAAAATCATGCCCCAAAAGATTTATCACCAAAGTACCTCACAAAAAAAGAATAACATGCCAGTAAACGTTTTAAACATGCACTTTAAAAGTTAGGTAGTGTTATTAATAAGCCTGCTACCAGTCGTTTCTACTGCAGTTAAGGCTCATACATTACTTCAGTATTAACAGTATTTTCTTAGTCAAATTCCATTCCTTAGAAAATTACTTATTGTACATACATTCATCAGCCTGATACCAGTCGCTACTGCATTTAAGGCTGTACTTACATTACATCGGTATCAGCAGTATTTTCTTAGTCAATTCCATTCCTTAGAAAAATATTCTACTGCACATACCTCATCTGCAGGGGACCCCGCATGCTATTCCCTTTCTGAAGTTACCCCACTCCTCAGAATGTGCGAGAACAGCCAGTGGATCTTAGTTACTTCTGCTAAGATCATAGAAAACGCAGGCAGATTCTTCTTCTAAATACTGCCTGAGAGAAAAAAACAGCACACTCCGGTGCCATTTAAAATAACAAACTTTTGATTGAAGAAATAATTAAGTATAAAAATTCCACACTCCTCTCACACCTTCCTACTATGTCAGTTGCAAGAGAATGACTGGATATGACATGTGAGGGGAGGAGCTATATAGCAGCTCTGCTTGTGTGATCCTCTTGCAACTTCCTGTTGGGAAGGGAATATATCCCATAAGTAATGGATGTAAAAGAAAGAATATGGTATTTTCTAGTCACAACATGTAAATAATATGTGTAAGATGCAGCGTTTTGGGTACGTAATATTAGCAAAATATAGACAAATCAAGTATCACCTACGCTTCTTAGTTTTAAAGTAGTAGACATAAAAAAACAAAACAAAAAAAAAATGAAACAGGGACAACATAATAAACTACATCTTTGGACTAAGGACATACCCAAAAGGTTATACAGCTATGAAACTGTAGTTGTAGTAGTTAATTCTAGATATGCAGGATATGCAGATACCATTAAGACCTTATGGTAGCCATTAAATCTTATTGCTAATCATGACCATTATTTATTTTTTCCTTCTTAGTGAAAAGCAACCAATAAATCAAACCATTATTTCATTCAGCTACATCAAGTATTAAAACCTATTACAGCTAATGGTAGAAATCAGCAATATTTTCTACAAACATCTGTATTTACAACATCTGATTCTGATACAAACAGCATTGGTGTAATTCAATTCTCAAGATAATTTAGGCCTCTTGGCACTAGTATTTACCAATGAATGGGTTAAATATAAATACAAGTTTTAACCTCTCTACAACCTAATTTATCATACTAAGGGCTGGATAACGTGTGGTGCGCTATAGTTTGCAGATAGTTTTTTTAAATTGCACAAAAAAGTTATAAGGGCTCAAAGATATGATGTATCAGGTGTTAGAAAAGAAAAGGGCTTTTCATGATTCAGATAGAGAATACAATTTTAAACAACTTTCCAATTTACTTCTATTATTTAATGTGCTTCCTTCTCTTGTTATCCTTTGCTGAAAGGTTTATCTAGCCAAGCTCAGGGGCAGCAGAGAACCTAGGTTCTAGCTGTTGATTGGTGCCTGCATATATATATATATATATATATTTTTTTATATATATATATATATATATATATATATATATATATATATATATATATATATATATATTGATTGTGATTGGCTCACACATGTGTTCAGTTAGCAACCAGTAGTGCATTGCTGCTCCTTCAACAAATGATTCCAAGAGAAAGAAACAGATTAGATAATAGAGGTAAATTAGAAAGTTGTTTAAAATTGTATTCTCTATCTGAATCATGAAAGAACATGTTTGGGTTTCATGTCCCTTTAACACAGAAATACATACATATACATGTCTAAATATGTATGTATGTATGTATATATATATAAATATATATATATATGTCTTGCGTACATATGTATTTACATATGTATATATGTATTTATAGAGACATATAAACAAATATAATAATAGATACTTGTATAGCGCACAACCTCGAACTTAATCAAGTTGCGGAACTAACAGGTATTATTATAACCCAACTTAATGGTACTCATTTTACCGACCTCGGAAAGGTGAAAGGCTGAGTGGACCTCGCTGGGATTGAACCTGCACCCCTTCGGTTGCCACTGATCTTTGTAATATTGCATTAGCACGATGAGCTACCTAGACATATATAAATGCATTGGAGTAGATGAAAACATGTAAAATCATATTTTATGCAATATTCATATTATAAAGGTATTAAAGGGACAGTCTACAATATAATTGTTATTGTTTTAAAAGACAGATAATCTCTTTATTACCCATTCCCCAGTTTTGCACAGCCAACATGGTTATATTAATATACTTTTTACCTCTGTGATTACCTTGTATCTAAGCTTCTTCTGACAGCCCCCTGATCACATTACTATTTATTTATTATCTATTGACTTGCATTTATGACTGCTAAATCTTAAATAACTCCTCGGGCGTGAACACATTGTTAGCTTTATGGCCCACATGAACTAGCAGTATCCTGTTGTGAAAAGCTAACACAAAAGCATGTAATTAAGAGGCTGACTACAGAGCCTTTGAAACAGGCAGAAATTTAGAGGTTTAAATGTTATAAAGTATATTAATCTAACAATGTTGTTTGTGCAAAGCTGTGGAATGGGTAGTAAAGGCATTGTCTATCTTTTTAAACAATAAAAATTTTAGTGTATACTGTCCCTTTAACTATGTATTTACTGTAAATATTATACATTCCAATGTTCTGCACATAGCAGAATGTCTTATGTATATGAAATAGATATCCCTATATGTATCTGTATATACCTATACTTATATATTTTCAAATGTATATTTAAATATATCTTTAAGAATAAATAGAACATGTTCTTCTATGCAGAACATTGGATTATAAAATATGCATTATTATCTTCTTATGTTGAGCTTTTAAATAACCACAATCGCATTTGTGTGACTTTTTGGTGTTTTTTCAACTTTTTCAGCTCCATTGCAGCCTATGGGGGAATGTAATGTTGATTTCACTACTTCTCAAAGTCTCTTTGTTATTGTGAATTTGAGAACTCAAGAGAGAAAACTTTTTACTTTCCACTCGTAATGCCTGAATCATTGAGCGCAAAAAATTACTTCTATCGGTTTTAATGCTTGAGTGCTCGACTCGTCAAATCTAGCCCTAATTATTTCAACACCTCTCACATTATCCACACCCTAGTAACAACTGGAATGATTAATCCATGAACTGCAAACTTCACCAACATTAACCACAATTTAAATAAACTATATTACTTGCCATCACATCTTAGTGCAATAACCCTAGACTATTGGATGATGCTCCACAATAAATGGCAACCTCATTGCAAAGTATCCTCCAATAATGTGCCTTCAACCCAAAGAGCCCTCCTCCCCCAGTCCAGTGACTCCACTCCAAGGACCACTCCAAGACCTCATCCCCAACAAGAGGTGACAAATGTAGTTTACCAGTAAGGTTTAAAAAGTTACTATTATATACTTGTACTTACTCATCCATTGCAATTTCTTAATGGTATGGTTAACACACTTTTTTTAATAATGCTGGTTAAAAAAAGCCCACCGATATTGGGCGCGATCCGATATAGATCGTAGTTTGCGACGCAAGCGAGGGAACCCGCGTCGCCTGCAGTTTCAGCTCGCAACTCGAGCTATCCCATATACGGCGCCGTCAGATGCTAAAGTGCCGTAAGTCTGACAAACCAGCGATGTCCAGAAATCTGCGCAAGTACAAATTTCTGGCGTCGCCAGTGACTTACGGCACGTTAGAAACTGCCGGCGCCTACAAAACCTGACTAAAGTCTAAATCACTCGCACTGTCTAACACGCCTCCCTAACATAGCCCGACACATCTAACCCTCTATCCGCTATCCCCCCTCACTATCCTAACAATAAAATATGTATTAACCCCTAAACTGCCGCCAGCTATATTAAATCTATAACCCCCTAAAGTAAGCCCCTACCCCGCCGCTATCTATTTTAAAATTATTAACCCCTAATCTAATCCCCCTACACCGCCGCCAGCTATATTAACTATATTAACCCTAATTATATTAGGGTTAATATAGTTAATATCGTTATTATAATATATATATATATATATATATATATATATATATATATATAAAGTATAAAAACCCTATCTAACTCTAACATCCCTAACTAAACTCTTATTAAAATAAATCTAATATTAATATTATTAATTAAAATATTCAACCAATCGGATTGAACTTGAATCTGATTGGCTGATTCAATCAGCCAATCAGATTTTTCTACCTTAATTCCGATTGGCTGATAGAATCCTATCAGCCAATCGGAATTCGACAGACGCCATCTTGGATGACGTCATTTAAAGGAACCTCATTCGTCGGGAAGTCGTCCTGCCGGATGGATGCTCCGCGGCGGAGGAGCGAAGAAAGAAGATTGAAGATGCCGATTTGCTTGAAGACATCGCCGATGGAAGAAGACTCTCTGCCGCTTGCTTCAAGACATCGCCCGGATGGAAGAAGACTTCACTGCCGCTTGCTGGAAGACATCGCCCGGATCGGATGAGGAGTTCGGCCCGGTTGGGTGAATTCAAGGTAGGGAGATCTTCAGGGGGGTAGTGTTAGGTTTATTTAAGGGGGGTTTGGGTTAGATTAGGGGTATGTGGGTGGTGGGTTGTAATGTTGGGGGGTGGTATTGTGGGGTTTTTTTCAGGCAAAAGAGCAGTTTTCTTTGGGGCATGCCCCCACAAAAGGCCCTTTTAAGGGCTGGTAAGGTAAAAGAGCTTTGAACTTTTTTTAATTTAGAATAGGGTAGGGAATTTTTTTATTTTGGGGGGCTTTATTATTTTATTAGGGGGCTTAGAATAGGTGTAATTAGCTTAAAAATCTTGTAATCTTTTTTTTATTTTTTGTAATTTAGTGTTTTTTTGTTTTTTGTAATTTAGTTTAGTTTATTTAATTGTATTTTTAGATAGATATTTGTAGTTTATTTAATTTATTGATAGTGTAGGTGTATTTGTAACTTAGGTTAGGATTTATTTTACAGGTAATTGGGTAATTATTTTAACTAGGTAGCTATTAAATAGTTAATAACTATTTAATAGCTATTATACCTAGTTAAAATAATTAACAATTTACCTGTAAAATAAATATAAACCCTAACATAGCTACAATGTAATTATTAATTACATTGTAGCTATCTTAGAGTTTATTTTATAGGTAAGTATTTAGATTTAAATAGGAATATTTTAGTTTATAATATGAATTAGATTTATTTAATAAGAATTTAGTTAGGGGTGTTAGGGTTAGATAGAGTTAATATAGTTTATATAAATACTATAGTAACTATATTAACTATATTAACCCTAATATAATTAGGGTTAATATAGTTAATATATATAATGTAATAACTATATTAACTATAATATACTTAGGGTTAATATAGATAATATAGCTGGCGGCGGGGTAGGTAGATTAAATTAGGGGTTAATAATTTTAATATAGATGGCGGCGGTGTAAGGGGTTCACATTAGGGGATAGATCAGTTAGATGGTGGCGGTTTTAGGGGCTCACAGTAGGGGGTTAGTTTATGTAGATGGCGGCGGTTTAGGGGTTAAATACTTTATTAGGGATTGCGGCGGGGGATCGCGGTTGACAGGGAGATAGACATTGCGCATGCGTTAGGTGTTAGGTTTATTTTAGCAGCCAGTTTAGGGAGTTACGGGGCTCCAATAGTCAGCGTAAGGCTTCTTACGGCTGCTTTTTGTGGCGAGGTGAAAATGGAGTAAGATTTCTCCATTTTCGCCACGTAAGTCCTTACGCTGTATATTGGATACCAAACTGCGCGGGTTTGGTATACCTGCCTATGGCCCAAAAAACTACGGGCGACGGCAGAAATATACGCGCGTAACTTCTAGGTTACGCCGTATATAAGATACCAAACCCGCGCAAATATTGGCGTCACCAGCTTTTGTGGGCGACGATTTTTATCGGATCGACCCCAACTAGTCTATTCTAATCAATTAGAAAAGCTGCGTGTAGTGTATGACTGATTTTTCTTGGTTTTCTAAATTCTTGGTCATTCCAGTCAATTGGAAAATTCAGTAATCATTTTGCAACCCATCAGAAATTAAATTTATTTCAAGCAGATTTTTTCATGATTTTGTTACTTTTTTTTTTTTTAATAATTATTATTGAGGTTTAGCAAAAGAAAAATATACAAACATTTAAAATAAATGCTCACCAACTATTATATAGATTTAAAACATGAGATGTTAACCTATACAAAAGAAAACACATTCACCTAGATTACAAGTTTTGCATTGCGGCTTGTAACACTGAAAATATAGCATTTTCAGCGTTAAAACAGCACAGCAGCTATTACAAGTCTTGTCGGAATAGGTGTACCGTACACCTTTTAGCCTGTAACGCAATGTCAGTCCCGCACACATAAAAATTACGTTTTTCATGGGATTCCCATATCGCTGGTATTACGAGTTGTACGTTCTGGCTAAAAAGTGAGCATTACAGCCTAAACTGACAAGATCCGTGCCGCCATCTAAAGTCAGTAGTTATGGGTTTTATGCTACAAAGCTGTAACATAAAACTCATAACTAATGTGTTAAAAAGTACACTAACACCCATAAACTACCTATTAACCCCTAAACCGAGGCCCTCCCATATCGCAAACACTATAATAAATGTATTAACCCCTAATCTGACGCTCCCAAAATCACCGCCACTAGAAAAATGTATTAACCCCTACTCCGCTGCTCCCCAACATTGTCGCCACTATAATAAACTTATTAACCCCTAAGCCGCTGCCCTCCCGCATAGCAAACACTATTTAAATATTATTAGCCCCTAATCTGCCGTCCGCACACACTGCCACTATAATAAACCTATTAACCCTAAACCACAAGCCCCCCACAACAAAATATACTAAAATAAACTATTAACCCCTAAACCGAAAGCCTGCCCACAATGAAATAAACTAATTTAAACTAGTAACCCCTAAACCTAACGACCCCCTAACGTTATATTAAAATTACAATTTCCCTATTTTAAATTAAATTAAAACTTACCTGTCAAATTAAAATAATTTTAAACAATTAAACTATTATAATTATTAAACTAAAATAAAACGAACTGCCAATTAAATAAAACTAAACAACCAATAAAAACTAACTAAATTAAAAAACAACACTAACTTACTAAAGATAAACACATTATCAAAAATAAAAAATAATTACACCTAATATAATAGCCCTATCAAAATAAAAAGCCACCCCCCAAAAAAGAACAACTAGCCTATAAAAAACTACCAATGGCCCTTAAAAGGGCCCTTTTTGGGGCATTGCCCCAATGATATCAGCTCTTTTACCTGTAAAAGAAATACAAACACCCCCAAAATAACCTAAGCTAACCATTGCCCTGAAAAGGGCATTTGTATGGGCATTGTCCTTAAAAGGGCATTTAGCTCTTTTACTGCCCATACCCTAAACTAAAAAAAACCCCACCCAAAGAACCCTTAAAAAAACCTAACACTAACCCCCGACGATCCACTTACAGTTGTTGAAGTCCCGCTTGAAGCATCTTCATCCAGCCGGCAAGAAATCTTCCTCCAGGCGGCCTCTTCTATCTTCATCCAGCCAGCAAAGTCCTCATCCAGGCGGCAAGAAGTCTTCATCCAGACAGCCTCTTCGATCTTCATCCAGCCAGCATGGAGCTGGTCCATCCTGAAGACATCCAGCGTGGAGCATCCGCTTCATACGGTCGTCGCCGTACACTGAATCTTCAATGCAAGGGATGCAATTCAAGATGCGTCCCTTGCATTCCTAATGGCTGAAATTTTGAATCAGCCAATAGGAATTAGGGCTGCTAATATCCTATTGGCTATTCAAATCAGTCAATAGGATTCAAGCAGCTAGATTAGGTTGTTTATTTTCGGGTGTTTTTTTATGGGTATTAGAATAGGAATCATTTTTTTATTTTTGACAATTTTGTTTGTTATTTTGTGTAATGTATACTTTTAGTGTTTTTTTTTAGCAAAAGAGCTGTTTATCTCAGGGCAATGCCCTACAACATGCCCTTTTAAGGGCCCCCCAAAAAGCCTTTTTAAAGTCCTTTGGTAGTTTGGGGGGTGGGGGGCTGTATAGTGTTAGGGGGTGTTTGTATTTTTTTTGGAACAAAAGAGCTGTTTATCTCAGGGCAATGTCCTACAAAAGGTCCTTTTAAGGGCCCCCAAAAGGCACTTTTAAGGGCCCCTGGTAGTTTGGGGGGTGGGGGTTTGTATAATGTTAAGGGTGATTGTATTTTTTTGGAGCAAAAGAGCTGTTTATATCAGGGCAATGCCCTACAAAAGGCCCTTTTAAGGGCCCTTGGTAGTTTACTCTAAAGTAGGTTTTTTTTATTTTGGGGTATTTTTTTTTAGGGTATTAGATAGGGATTCTAGAGTAGGGTATTTTATTTTGGATAATTTTTTTTTGTAATTATAGGTTTTTTGTATTTTTTTAACGGTAGTTTTTTTTTATTTATGTAATAGTAGTTTTTTTTTATTTTTATAATGGTAGGTTTTAGTGTAAGGCAGGCTAGGTTATAGTTAGTAAATAGTTAATAACTATTTACTAACTAGTCTACCTATCTAAAATAAATACAAACTTACCTGTGAAATAAAAATAAAACCTAAGCTAGCTACAATATAACTATTAGTTAAATTATAGCTAGCTTAGGTTTTATTTCACAGGTATTATTATTATTATTATTATTATTATTATTATCAGGTATTTGTAGAGCACCAACAGATTCTGCAGCGCTGTAAACATAGTCGGTGTACAGGATAGCTTTTGTAGAGGTCAAGTGGATAGAGGGCCCTGCCGAGAGTTTCACTGTAGTAGTCGGCTCTTATGAAGTGATCTGTAAACATCTGGGCCCATAGGCTTACAATATAAGGGGTTCAAGGGGAAAGCAATGGCGTTAGGAAAGTTTAGTGTTGGTTGTATGCATCCCTGAATAGTAGAGTTTTTAGGGAGTGATTGAAGCTGTTAAAACTAGGGGAGAGTCTTATGGAGCGAGGCAGGGAATTCCACAAGATGGGGGCCAGTCTGGAGAAGTCCTGTAAACGTGAATGTGAGGAAGTAACAAGAGAGGAGGAGAGGAGGAGATCCTGAGCTGATCGAAGGGGACGGGAGGAAGAGTATCTAGAGACAAGTTCTGAGATGTAGGGGGGAGCAGTGCAGTTGAGAGCTTTATATGTCAGGGTGAGGATTTTATGTTTAATCCTAGAGGCAAGAGGAAGCCAGTGAAAGGATTGGCAGAGAGGTGCAGCAGATGAAGAGCGACGAGTAAGGAAGATGAGCCTGGCAGAGGCATTCATAATGTATTGTAAAGGAGCTATGCGGCAGCTAGGTAGACCAGAGAGGACAGAATTGCAGTAGTCGAGGCGGGAAACGATGAGAGAGTGGATTAAAATCTTGGTTATATCTTGTGTAAGGAAATGTCTAATTTTAGCAATGTTTTTAAGGTGGAAGCGGCAGGCTTTAGCCAAGGACTGGATGTGAGGAGTGAAGGAAAGATCTGAGTCAAGTGTGACCCCAAGACATCGGGCGAGCGGAGTAGGGGTAATGATGGAATTATCAACAGTTATAGAAATTTTGGGGGTGGAGACATTGGAAGAAGGGGGAAAAATAAGGAGTTCAATTTTGGAGAGATTTAGCTTAAGGTAGTGAGAGGACATCCAAGATGAGATGTGAGAAAGACAGTTAGTGACAAGGGTTAGTAAGGAAGGAGGTAGGTCTGGTGCAGAGAGGTAGATTTGGGTGTCATCGGCATACAAATGGTATTGAAACCCATGGGACTTTATTAAGGAACCTAGTGACGAAGTGTAGATTGAGAAGAGAAGAGGACGAAGGACAGAGCCTTGATGTACCCCAACAGAAAGTGGTAACGGGGCAGAGGATGCTCCGGAGAAGGCTACACTAAATGTACGGTTAGTCAGATAGGAAGAGAACCACGAGAGAGCTGTGTCACAGATGCTGAAGGATTGGAGGGTTTGGAGCAGAAAAGGGTGGTCAACAGTGTCAAAGGTTGCAGACAGGTCAAGGAGGATAAGCAGAGAGAAGTGGCCTTTGGACTTTGCTGTAAGTAGGTCATTGGTAACCTTGACAATTGCTGTCTCTGTAGAGTGATGGGAATGAAATCCAGATTGCAGTGGGTCAAGAAGAGAGTTTAGTGTAAGGAAATGGGATAGACGTGCATAAACTAGCTTTTCAAGGAGCTTTGAGGCAAGAGGGAGTAGGGAAATAGGGCGGTAATTGGAAGGGGAGGTTGGATCAAGGGAAGGTTTTTTGAGGATAGGTGTGACCAGAACATGTTTTAGAGATGAGGGAAATATACCAGTGCTGAGGGAGAGTTTGAAAATGTGTGTGAGTATGGGGGTGAGGGTAGAAGAGAGGAGGGGAGTAGCTGTGAGGGGATGGGGTCGAGGGGACAGGTAGTGAGGTGGGAGGACAGTATAAGGGCAGAAACGTCATCCTCATTAACAGGGGCAAAAGAGCTGCATTTTTGGATATTTGGGTTTTGGGTGATCGTGAGCTTTTGAGGGGGTGGGAGATTGGAAGTATTTTGAGAGCTGATTTTACTTCTGATGGAGTCAATTTTGTTGTTGAAGTGGCTTGCAAAATCTTGAGCTGAGAGAGAGGTTGTGTTAGGAGGTGGGGGTGGGAGGAGAAGAGTGTTGAACGTGTTGAACAGACGTTTAGGGTTAGAGGAAAGAGTAGAGATGAGATTCGAAAAGGTAAGTATGTATTCAGTTTTAAATAGGTAATATTTAGTTCATAATTTTACATTTAATTTAGATCTAATTTAATTATGTTAAAGTTAGGGTGGGTTAGGGTTAGGTTTAAGGTTATGGTTAGGTTTAGGGGATAATATAGTTTTTTTTTTAGTTTTTTTTATTGAGGTTTCAATGATATGACATACAACAGATTAGAACACGTGTTAAATACAATAAACATAGACAGCTGTTTTCTATAAACAATGATAGAATAAAATGTCAATTGGAATAGTGCCCCTCTAAATTTCACAAAAGACCACTCTTGGGCCTTATAAAACAAATACAAGTTAGGAGGGTACTTAAACACTAAAGAGGTCACTCTTGGACCTCAAGCCATAAACCTCATATTTTTTTATTTTTTTTATAGTAGTGGATAACTAGAATGATTAGAAGACACAACTATTTAAAGTGCAAACGTCTGCTTCTTGATACAGAAAATAGATATTGACATAAAACTTAATGCCTATATAGAAGGATTCCCCTTAGAATTCAGCTTAAGAGTAGACCCAATAATCCATTGACCCAAAAGGATAATCTTCACTACTCTCCTCATTCTAGAATGTATTAGAGGACGTATTACTGTGCTATAAAAACTAGGGTATGCTCTTAATATCAGGGGTTAAATTTCACAAAACTAGTAACTCAAAGTTTATAAATATGCTCTCTAACCAAAATTAAAATTAAAGCTATATTCAAACCAGGTTGCTGTGGAACAAAGACCTAGGACAGGATCATCAATAACAAGGAAATATATCTGTGAGGATACATAAGATGTTGGGATATAGAGTAAATGGCTCCAACATAGGTAGATAACAGCAAGTCTCTCTCTTTTAAATCAAGTTGGGACTGGCAAGATGTGATGTACATCATTCAGGGCATATTATACGTTATAAGTCTAGGATCTACATGTTAATAATAAAATATTAGATATAATGAAAAATGGAAGGTCTTATACTGTCTAAGCATACAATATAAATTTCCCGCACAATGCGAATATAATTAGCCAGTATGTCAGAAGCTACCCTATAGGGATGTTCCCACAGCCCAGAATTAATATGCATGATGCGGAAAAGTAAATATATGATGTACAGTAGAGTCTCATGAATGTAATCACCAATAACGTCAATGCAGGTCCAGCCTGCCCCAATCTTAGTACTAGTGTACTTTGAGGGTAAGTTTGAGTCACTAATCAGCCATATTAATGGAGAAAAGCTGAAGTAAATTGAATGAAGTTTAACAGGTTGCCCATAACCATAACCCATATCAGTCCCCCAGATAATAGGGCATCAGGGTACAGAGAGCAGTAATATTTTGAAAAACAATACATGTGCAGTTAATCTTACATTAAAAGTTAGAAGCATAACTGAAATAGTAGCTGCTCAGATGGAAACAGACTAGAGACATACATCTGAAGGTTGAATTTCAACATTAATACATACATTATGAAACAGTAACAAACAAAAGGAATTTTTAACCATACAGATTAAACTTTAGAATGAGTTCTGTATTGAGTGTACAACTCTGTTTTTTTACTAAGTATAGCTATTAGGAGACAATAAATCATAAGTCTCCACACAGCAGCATGAATAGATCCCAGTCCTCTAGAAAAGATAATAGCCAGACATTTACTCCATGCCTGGTTCACGAGCAGGCAATCGATCTCTCACTTTATGTCCAGGGATCATTTGCCAGATTATCCTTCAGTCACATAGGAAGAGAAAGCCTCCCAGATCCCAAAAGGTGTATTGATGCGACTGCAGCCCCATCGAGTTCTGAGCTGCGCCACCCAGGGACATCAATGATCCCATCGTGGTCAAAGGGAGATATACATTAAGCGGTAAGAAGCTCAGGCTGGTGCGATCCTGCTTCTGCCCTAAGAATGCCGGTAATGTTGTAGCAGAAATTTGAGGTAGGTTATGAAAGCTCCCAATAGCGATCACTGCAACCTTCTCCAGCGTGAAATCAAGCTGAGTTGGTACTTCTCCGTCTTGAGGCTCACTGCCTCTCTCCGATATGCTGATATGGTGGAGTACAAGCACTGGGGCCCCAAAGCGCCGTCTCCCCCCTTCCTTAAAATGCAGATCTCATGTAGCTGGAGAGGGTTAACACTCTCACCAAGAAAAGCTGTATTGAGCTCTTTTTCTAAGGCAGCATGGTGGTCAGCCAGTATGCTATGCCGCTCCTCCAGAAAACTTAAGGGTATTTCCATGGTATAAGCGTAGCGGCACACTTTAGGCAAGGTTGAAGCAGACTGTATTTGTCCAGCTATGTATTGTGTCGTACTAGGTAACGTATCTGGTGCTTTGCATTCAGCACTCTGTGCTGCCTAACGACAAGGCCCGAGTGTGCCTCGCTAGGGGGTTATTTAAAGGCCTCAACCTTACAGTTTGCACCGGGTGCTCTGAGTCGCATCTATCATAGTATCTTTTTGGTTCATCAGGTGCGGGATCAGTAGTGTGTTAGGAATCTGGTTATGCAGTAGACAGACGAGCCTTCTGGAATATTATATCAGACATTAATGGCTAGAAGACTTGAGCAGAGTGGTACTGTGCAACTTGTCATGGCCGCCTCCCGGAAGTTCCCCCAGGGGTTAATATAGTTTAATTTAGCTTGTTGCGATGTGGGAGGGCTGGCGGATTAGGGGTAAATAGGTTTATTTAGTTAATAATTGTAAATTTAATTTAGCTATATTTTTATTATGTTAAAGTTAGGGGTGTTAGGGTTAGGTTTAGGGTTACGTTAGGGTTAGGTTTAGGGGTTAATATAGTTTAATTTAGCGTGTTGCAATGTTGGGAACTGGCGGTTTAGGAGTTAATAAATGTAGTTTAGTAGCAGCGATATCGGGAGCAGCAGATTAGGGGTTACTAATATTATTTAGGTAGCAACAATATCGGGAGTGGCAGATTAGGGGTTAATAACTTTAGGCAGGCGTCAGCGATGTTGGGGGCAGCAGATTAGGGGTGTTTAGACTTGGGGTTTATGTCAGGGTGTTAGGTTTAAACAGTATTTTTATTTCCCCATAGACATCAATGGGGCTGCGTTACGGAACTTTTGTTTCCATGATCGCAGGTGTTAGTTTTTTTTTTGCCAGCTCTCCCCATTGATGTCTAAGGGGAAATCATGCATGAGCACGTCAAACACAGTGCTCTGGTTGTGTGCGGTATGGAGCTCAAGAGCTCAACGAAACCATATCGCATGCAAAAGGCAGCGCTATAGGAAATTAAATAATGGCATCGCTATAGGAAATTAAATAATGTAACTTTTGTTGCGTTCGTTAATTTCTCTATAGCGCTCAAAACTCGTAATCTAGGTGAATGTATGCTTATCAAACAACATACATAGGGCAAGATTACAAGACATGCAGTATGGGTTTTCTGCATGCGATATGGTCTTTTCGCAAACAATTTCCATGGCACAGCAATTACAAGTCTAGAGAAATCAAAATTGCGTGCCCCTTTTATGCAACAATCCTTTCCGTGCAACAGATTAGGGTTTTTGTGTTTTGTTTTTTTTCTATTTGTCTTCTCCATTGACTTCTATGGGGAAATACGCAAACGTGCATGCTGTTTGGATTACGCGGCTTAACGCGAGCTAAAAATAAGTTATTTTGCATCTTGTAATAGCTGCACAACCCCAAATGCAAAAAAGCCTAAACGTGCAAGGTGTTTTTACAACTGATTTGCAGCGCTACTTGTAATCTTGTCCATACTTGGATATTTAGGTTAAACTGAACTGTATAAACCCCTATTATCAAAGTTAAAGGACATTATCTAAAATTCCTCTCTGCAGTAACTAATGGCTGCTTTTGGGCCTTGCATAAAGATATATAGGGACAGATCACGAGTGGAGCGCTATCATTTGTGCGCAAGCGATATCGGGTCTTCACGTTCATTTGCATGCAAGTTGAAAGTAAATGCGAATCCATGAGCGCAATCGTGATTTACGCTAGAATGATTACCGTGACCTCAGAGCTCTGGCTAACTGTTTTGAGAAACTAAAAAGTTGCACAAAACACATCAAAAATACATTACAACTTACACTTATAATAATAGCATCTAATAAAAATATTCTAAAAAATTGTTGCACAAAAAATGTTATAAGGGCTCAAAGATATGAGATCTCAGGTGTTAGAAAAAAAAGGCCGGTAAAGGTCTTTAAAATTGAGATTCATACATATACATGTCTAAAGATGTATATGTATATACGTGTATTGGAGCCCTTTGAAGTTAAGTAGATGAAAATGTGTAAAAGTATATTTATGCATTATTAATTTTTAATAAAGTGTTATAGTGTGTATTTACTTTAATATTAATATTTCACATTCCAATATTCTGCACATAATAGGATATGTTCTAAGTATTTCTAAATAGATATTCCTATATTTATCTGTATATTTCTATACCTATATGTAATCAAGTGTATATATGTATATATATATATATTTATATATATAGGTATAGATGTATATTGTACCAAAATACCATCATATATACGTAGGAATATGTATTTATCGATAAATAGAACAGATTCTTCTACGTGAAGAACATTGGAATGTGAAATATTAATATTTTTATGTCGGGTTAGCACACTTGAGAATATGCATTAGTGCGAGAGTGGGGTGTTTTTTTCCCCAATTGACTGCTATGGGGGAATAGGTTATAATGACCCTAATAGTATGGAACTTACACACTGTGATATATCTATATCTCTGTTTAGGATCTTGTGTACCCATGTGTTTATCATACAAGCATAAAGGAATATAAGAAATTATCTTTGTTGCAAATTAAGGCAACAATGAGGGAAATATAAACAAGTTAAACATAACACATTCCTGTATTGTGATGGCTAACTAAATTGCAAATAAAGTGAACTATAAATTTAACCAGGAATCAGGGAGAAACATTAAAGGTGGTAATACCCCTTTGCATAAGAATCATTCTCCAGTACATATTCTTGAAAGCAAGTACATGGTATTCTATTATCAAAAGTCTCTGAGATATGTAAAATGGAAGAACCATGTTTGTAGTTTTGAAGTCGCTGTGGCAAAATGGTAGTAAGTAGATTATGACTAGTGAGTCCTGTTATTTCCTTAGGAAGACACCTCTCATGCTAAACCATGATCTTAATATCATTAATCAGGATAACAAAGTCACAGCTGTTAAGTCATGATATATTATAAGCCTGGGTGATAACAGCTATTGTTGGAGTGTGTGGCACATTATAGACCATTTGCACTGTTGGTGTTTTTTCTGAGCATTTCTAATTACCTGCAGATTTCCCAATGCGACGGCAACTATACCACTCTGGGGAGACTGTTCCATGAGTAAATGATCCAGCGGTTCTAGCAATGTAATCGCAGTAGATATCTTGTTGACTGTAACAATGCACAGTGAACTAGACCGCTTCCGGTAAAACTGTGTGTTGCTCAACTCAATCTGACATGTTTGCTCACAAGGTGATTCTCCAATAATATAGCAAGGAATGCTTGCACAATTTGGTTCTTTATTATCAGATAGAGGTAGTTTATCCATTGATTTATGAGACACAGCAATTGACATGTGTGTTATATCTTGTTGTCCAGTATGAAACTTGAAAAAACTCTCTCAATGAGTGCAAACAGGAGATTTTCCAGCCTCCTGTTGTTCCAATCCAGGTAGGATAATAGATTTTCTTCCTGCATTGTTGATGGCCGTAGCGCTATCATAATAGCAAATAGAGGTGAGGAGATGCTGAATGGAGCTAGAGAATAATAAGCTAGAGAATAATGAGCTATGTATTGATCTAGTGCAGAATGTCCACTAATGTCTGTAAAACCCCAAATTTCAGGTAGGGGTCATTGCTTTGCAGTATGCTGCTGCAGAAGGCATCAGCTGTGCTTTTCATAGCTCCAGATTCATTAATACAGCTGGAGAAATGCCCATCTGATCCACAAGAGGTGAGGCTCAAAAATGATTGATGATTCAAGTATGACTGTAAAGTGTGACCAACAACTGGTGGATTATCAGTGTTTCATCAAGATCTCCTGAATATGTTTCTTCACCAAGATGCTGCTTTGGCACGCCATCATTAACTTTCTGTTTTAAAGGCTCTAGCATTTTGAAAACCCATATTGACCTCTTTCAATTTGCATATCTTGGTTGTAGACATTGAGTTTTTACAATGCTAAGATTTTTTACTTGGCTCAAGGTTTATATGGCTTATAGTTTTCTGCATTATCAACCATTGTTTCTGAGTTTTTACATAGCTAATAAGACACAGGAAATTCTGTAACCAGTTGGTATTGCAAAATGGTGAGAAAGCTTACAGATATTTTAGAGCTTTCCTAAAAAGGGTAACACATTTTCTAAAGGAAAATATTGATGGACTGTAATAAGCATGCATTACCAGTGAGTATTTTCAGTTGGTGCAAAAAGAAGTCTGACCATAATATCATGTACATAAATAAATACAGCCGATTTATACTTTTACACTACCACATCTTTTAACTCTTAAGTATATATTGAGATGTTACTGGTCTTTTACTCTGCTTCTTATAAGGTAAAGGGGCCTATTTAACAAATGTCTGTCCGACATGATCTGATCAGCGGATCATGTCCGACAGACATCGCTGAATGCGGAGAGCAATATGCACTACGCATTCAGCATTGCACCAGCAGCTCTTGTGAACTGCTGGTGCAACACCGCCCCCTGCAGATTTGCGGCCAATCGGCCACCAGCAGGAAGTGTCAATCAACCCAATTGTATTTGATCAGGTTGATTTCCCGCAATCTCTGTCCGTCTCCTCAGAGCAGGAGGACAGGTTATGGAGCAACGGTCTTTAGACCGTTGCTTCATAACTGGTGTTTCTGACGTGTATGAAGTCTTGCCAGAAACACGGCCCTTCAAGCTCCATACGGAGCTTGATAAATGGGCCCCAAAGTCTCAAAAGAGTAACTCAAAAAGGAGCTTATGTGATTTTGATAACAGGATAATGTGGTGCTATGTAGTGATTGATAATTGCAACAACTGACAAGAGAGGCAAAGAAGCCCACACCTGAAAAAAAGGACTAAATTTTTAGCACTCACAGGGTTAAAATAGGCGTAAATGTCATAAAATGGGTCACTTATATATACCAGATAACACTAAATACTAGTTAGAATCTTGAATGTGTTCATGTGACTTTTGAACAGTTAAAATATAACTTTTATTATAAACACACAATAAAATAGGAAAGTACCAAGTCAAAAACTCTCTTAGGATCCTATCATAGTGGTACTAATGGGTATTAGCAAATCAAGATGGAGCTTGTGTATTACATATACTGGTTTAGTGTTATGCTCTATTGTGTATGTTCATCCTTGTAATCTTATCATGCTTTCCCACCTTGTCGGTGATGAATGAACTTAAATATGTAAACAACTCGCGTGATGTTGATGTCTTGTTATACTTATTACCGCCACTTTGAATTTATACTGGTGTATTATATGAGCAGCTGAATGATAGTAACTGATGTCTCCTGAAAGGAGAACAACTGTGCTTACAATCTGTCAATTCCAATGTGTTAGAGAATAATATATAGACAAGCTGTATCAAATGCGAGCTTTGCCAGAACGGTTACTGCTGCGATGTATATTGGTTAGTATTATACCACATAAGATAAAAGCTTACAGTGTTTCGTTCTACTGTAATTGTAGTTACAGATGTTATAACAGTAGAGGTTAATATTCCATATATATGCAACTGCAAATGTTAACCGCATCTAACTGCCGTGGGGTAACAGGCAGAGCTTGTCAAATACTTTTGACGATAACAATGGCCTTAAATGTTCCTTGTTTCAATGATCCCACCATGGAGTCTTAATTTAACACATCACTTCTATGACCCATAGACAACTATGACCGGAGGCAGCCTAGGGCAATCTAAAAATACAGGAGCTCCTAGGACTCCTCACCAATTCCCTATCGTTCCTAACATGTTTCGCCTGACTGGCTTTTTCAAAAGTCTTGAGTCATGAAAAAGGCCTGTGAGAGGCCGAAACGCGTTGACCAAGCATCTAGTAAGCCTTATTTATATGGTGTGTGTGTGGGGGGGTGGGGAGCGCTAATAGTTCTAGCTGTGAGTAGGACTGATTTGGTGATAATTGTATATACTATCTATTATTCATGTGTATTCACAATTGTTCCTCGTGTTTACCTTATCTACCTGTCACTGTTTAGTGACTAAATATTATTTGTGTAGTGATTGAGCTTTAATTTGTCCTATATATATATACACTGTGTGCAGAATTATTAGGCAAATGAGTATTTTGACCACATCATCCTCTTTATGCATGTTGTCTTACTCCAAGCTGTATAGGCTCGAAAGCCTACTACCAATTAAGCATATTAGGTGATGTGCATCTCTGTAATGAGAAGGGGTGTGGTCTAATGACATCAACACCCTATATCAGGTGTGCATAATTATTAGGCAACTTCCTTTCCTTTGGCAAAATGGGTCAAAAGAAGGACTTGACAGGCTCAGAAAAGTCAAAAATAGTGAGATATCTTGCAGAGGGATACAGCACTCTTAAAATTGCAAAGCTTCTGAAGCGTGATCATCGAACAATCAAGCGTTTCATTCAAAATAGTCAACAGGGTCGCAAGAAGCGTGTGGAAAAACCAAGGCGCAAAATAACTGCCCATGAACTGAGAAAAGTCAAGCGTGCAGCTGCCAAGATGCCACTTGCCACCAGTTTGGCCATATTTCAGAGCTGCAACATCACTGGAGTGCCCAAAAGCACAAGGTGTGCAATACCCAGAGACATGGCCAAGGTAAGAAAGGCTGAAAGACGACCACCACTGAACAAGACACACAAGCTGAAACGTCAAGACTGGGCCAAGAAATATCTCAAGACTGATTTTTCTAAGGTTTTCTAGACTGATGAAATGAGAGTGAGTCTTGATGGGCCAGATGGATGGGCCCGTGGCTGGATTGGTAAAGGGCAGAGAACTCCAGTCCGACTCAGACGCCAGCAAGGTGGAGGTGGAGTACTGGTTTGGGCTGGTATCATCAAAGATGAGCTAGTGGGGCCTTTTCGGGTTGAGGATGGAGTCAAGCTCAACTCCCAGTCCTACTGCCAGTTTCTGGAAGACACCTTCTTCAAGCAGTGGTACAGGAAGAAGTCTGCATCCTTCAAGAAAAACATGATTTTCATGCAGGACAATGCTCCATCACACGCGTCCAAGTACTCCACAGCGTGGCTGGCAAGAAAGGGTATAAAAGAAGAAAATCTAATGACATGGCCTCCTTGTTCACCTGATCTGAATCCCATTGAGAACCTGTGGTCCATCATCAAATGTGAGATTTACAAGGAGGGAAAACAGTACACCTCTCTGAACAGTGTCTGGGAGGCTGTGGTTGCTGCTGCACGCAATGTTGATGGTGAACAGATCAAAACACTGACAGAATCCATGGATGGCAGGCTTTTGAGTGCCCTTGCAAAGAAAGGTGGCTATATTGGTCACTGATTTGTTTTTGTTTTGTTTTTGAATGTCAGAAATGTATATTTGTGAATGTTGAGATGTTATATTGGTTTCACTAGTAAAAATAAATAATTGAAATGGGTATATATTTGTTTTTTGTTAAGTTGCCTAATAATTATGCACAGTAATAGTCACCTGCACACTCCTTTGAGAACCTGGTACCAGAACATATTTTAAACCGGTTGACAGCAACAATTTCATACACTCAACTAGCTGTCACCATTATCTATGGAAAAACAATATCCCCAAAGGCCAAATGATGAGGGTAAGAAAAAATTGTAATAAAAAAGAAGACTATTTAACTCAGTCACTCATTCTGAAAGAAAAATTTATTGAAAGAGGATACAAAGATAATATTGTGGAAGATATAAGACAAGATATTGAAAAAATAGATAGAAGAACCCTACTAACAAAGAAACAAAAGGAATCAGATAATACCCAAATCAGCACAATTAAAGTACCATTTATTACTGAATATAATGCCAATCATAAATTAACAGAGAAAATTATGAAGAAACACTGGCATATTTTAAAACAAGACAAAATACTAGGACCCCTAATTAATGAAAGACCCCATTTTATCTACAGAAGAGCAAATAACCTGAAAAACAAGTTGGCCCCCACTACTATAAAGAAAAAACGAAATAACGATAGGGACTTAAAAGGAAACGAAATAAAAGGTTTTTTTCCTTGTTTTATCTGCAAATCATGCAGACATTCACAGAAAAGAAAAACAATTACTTCTAATACAAATAAAAAAGAATTTAAAATCCATGATTGTATTAGATGTACAGATACCAATACGGTATATGTAATTCAGTGCAAATGTGGTCAGCAATACGTAGGAGAGTCGGAAAGACCCCTACGTGAAAGAATCAGAGAACATATTTTATCTATTGAAAACATGGACAAAGAAAGAAATAAGGAACTATCGGTTCCTAAACACTTTAAACAATGTAATGGAGGTAACTTAAAATGTTTTCAATATACGGGGATAGCTAAACTGCCCAAACAAACAAGAGGAGGGGATGTACACAATAAGCTGCTGCAACTAGAGAGCTAATGGATTTTTAATCTTGATACATTACACCCTCAGGGCCTTAATCTAGAAATCGAATTAGGAAGCTTTTTCAAATAATAAATCTATACAAAGAATTTTTTAAAACAATTTTTTAGAAATTTTTACAAATGTTTTTAAGATAATAGTGTTTCTTCTATCATATTAAAAAAAATTTATATTAAAATTTTTTTATAAAAAACTTTTACAAAAAAATGTTTATTTTTATTCTTTCAAAGTGGCTTATATTACATGATCTCTTTTTTCTTTTTCTTTTAAATTATCAAATAGTTTATATTAAATATATATATTTTTAATATTTTTAACTATAATATCATTTATAAAAACAGCATCTGTAATATATCTTCTATAATACCACTCTCTCAGGTCCGATATGAATTGATAATATGTTTTTCACCATTTAATAATTAATTATTAAACTTTTGAATAATTAACTGTTAATTGATCCAAAATTATGTATCTTGTTTTCATAAACCTTTCCATAAGCTCTCACTTTTTAAATATATTTGCTTAGAAACACATCACTAAAATGTAAAACGTTTTTTTTCTATTGCAAAGTAAACGATATGCACAGCAAACACAAACTG
Organism: Bombina bombina; assembly: GCF_027579735.1. Taxonomy (NCBI): domain Eukaryota; kingdom Metazoa; phylum Chordata; class Amphibia; order Anura; family Bombinatoridae; genus Bombina; species Bombina bombina. The sequence goes on along the minus strand of NC_069501.1, from coordinate 961,690,956 downwards.
AACAAATATATCAACTAATTATGGAATCAATTAGTATGGACATCTAGATATAAAAGGACCCCATCAGTATCATCCGGTATGGTTTGACAAAGTCTCTAAGGAGCTGAAACGCGTTACCAATACACGGATGATACATTGAGGACGCTGCTAGGACGCTGCTAAGGAAAGTCAGGTTTCAATCCGGGATACAACTCGCCAACGTCACTTCCCGCACTTGTGGGCGTGTCTTAGGATTGACACGAGTCTTTGTGTTTGGCGCTACCCCTAAACTGACGAGCATTTGCTGCGGTTTTCAGCAGTTTCAAATAAGGTACTTTCTTCTGCTCTGACATTGTTTCTAAAGCACAAGTACGAGTCATAAAGGAATAACCCAAAAAGGCTATTTGTTTCTGAGAAATATCACAGATGGATATTGGAAATTGGAGTTTGGAGTAAAAACTTTTCTCTCTCTTTTTTCCTATCATATGCCGACTTATTGTTAACACTGCTAACTCAGATTCCGGGACAAGAGAGGATCACACTAAAAATATACACATATGCTTAAGTCCAATTATAAGCATATAATTTGATGAACTGTTTCTAATGAGAAGTTTTTTAAAATTACCTTGCATAAGGTCACTTTAAGGCATTTTAGGCTTCTTTTAGACACTTTTCAGATACATTTTTAGATTGTGTATTAGATTTTAATTTTATCTTAGTATTAGATTGTCTAACTATACATATTTTAACCAGAAATATCGTTATTTATTTAGCACTCAGATTGGTACCAATAGGGAGAAGTTAGATTTTAACATTGTTTATGTGTAATTTGCTTACATTTTTTTTCGTATAAATTGACAGTTATTATTACAAATAAATTTATTGATTGTAAAAAATCTTTTTGGTATTGATTGTGAATTTCATATTATCGGTACTTTATGGACTGTTTGTTTTAAATATTTAAAAATAAGAAAATTTATGAACCTAAATAGATAAATAAAAAGCCATTATTAAAAAGATCTATTGTCATTTGTGTTTCACACAATATTGGCGCACACATATATACCCATTTGTTGTACCGATAAATACCCTGTGATTGAAAATTGTCAACAATATTGTTTTATACTTTCTTAATGTTTTCTAGTGATAACCTTATTGGTTTCAAATAGTGCTAATAGTGCATATATTGTGTTTTCGATATATACCTTTAGGAATCTAGTATTGTAATGCGCCTTTAAATCGATATGTACCTTTAAAAATCTAGTATCGTATTGTGCCTTTAAATCCCTTTGTTAGAAGAAAAATAAATTGAATGCTCCTCTGTATTGTATATGAATCATACCAAACTACTATATATTCTAATGACACCAAACTTGTATATATTCAAAATGATATTTTTATATGAAAATTTGCGTTATAAATACGAATACAAATATTACACAGATAAAATGTTGCTCAGAATAAAATCAGAATGGTTTCGTAAACCACCTATTGTTTGCATATACATATATGTAAAAACACGTTACTTTCAAAAAAAGGCTACTAGAGTCTGATTTGTGATGTGGTATCAAATACTCCAGTGCACACTCTCTTGTGTGTCTTAGCTTGACTTTTGGATTATGTATACATTTGTTGCAAAAAGATATATAATGAAGTTGTGGCCACAACTAAGTTCTTTAAATTTTCTTTCGTATCTCCAAATCTGGACAATGTAGTGTTGCACTCCCCCTAAACGGACCTCTTGGTTCTGTTGCGGCTTATGAAATCCACACTCGATAGTCTGTCTACGCGTTTCAGCGCTCTCCTGCGCCTTTATCAAGACTTGTATGATACAAGTCTTGATAAAGGCGCAGGAGAGTGTGGATTTCATAAGCCACAACAGAACCAAGCAAGCCAGGATTACAAGGAGATACACTCCCCCCACGATCCGGTTACCTGAATGGCCTCCAATGGAACACGTGAGACATACGACATCAGGGAGAGGAAGCAAGCCGCCGGGAACTTCAAACGGAGAGACGCTGATCCTCCATTAAGGTATTACATCGAGTGAGCAGCTTCCCAAGACCCCATTATAACGAGGTAAGACACGATCAGAGGTCCGGTTAGGGGGAGTACAACACTACATTGTCCAGATTTGCAGATACGAAAGAAAATTTAAAGAACTCAGTTGTGGCCACAACTTCATTATATATCTTTTTGCAACAAATGTATACATAATCCAAAAGTCAAGCTAAGACACACAAGAGAGTGTGCACTGGAGTATTTGATACCACATCACAAATCAGACTCTAGTAGCCTTTTTTTTAAAGTAACGTGTTTTTACATATATGTATATGCAAACAATAGGTGGTTTACGAAACCATTCTGATTTTATTGTGAGCAACATTTTATCTGTGTAATATTTGTATTCGTATTTATAACGTGAATTTTCATATAAAAATATCATTTTGAATATATACAAGTTTGGTGTCATTAGAATATATAGTAGTTTGGTATGATTCATATACAATATACAATACAGAGGAGCATTCAATTTATTTTTCTTCTAACAAAGGGATTTAAAGGCACAATACTATACTAAATTTTTAAAGGAACATATCGATTTAAAGGCGCATTACGATACTAGATTCCTAAAGGTATATATCGAAAACACAATATATGCACTATTAGCACTATTTGAAACCAATAAAGTTATCACTAGAAAACATTAACGGCTAGATTTAGAGTTTTGTCGGTAACGAACCGCGTAGCTAACACTGGCTTTTTTCTGGCCGCACCTTTAAAATAACTCTGGTATTGAGAGTCCACAGAATGGCTGCGTTAGTCTCCAAAAAAAGAGCGTAGAGCATATTTAAAGCAACTGCAACTCTCAATACCAGAGTTGCTTACGGACGCGGCCAGCCTCAAAAACGTACTCGTGCACGATTCCCCCATAGGAAACAATGGGGCTGTTTGAGCTGAAAAAAAACCTAACACCTGCAAAAAAGCCACGTTCAGCTCCTAACGCAGCCCCATTGTTTGCTATGGGGAAACACTTCCTACGTCTGCACCTAACACTCTAACATGTACCCAGAGTCTAAACACCCCTAACCTTACACTTATTAACCCCTAATCTGCCGCCCCCGCTATCGCTGACCCCTGCATATTATTATTAACCCCTAATCTGCCGCTCCGTAAACCGGCGCTACTTACATTATCCCTATGTACCCCTAATCTGCTGCCCCTAACACCGCCGACCCCTATATTATATTTATTAACCCCTAATCTGCCCCCCACAACGTCCCCTCCACCTGCCTACACTTATTAACCCCTAATCTGCCGAGCGGACCGCACCGCTATTATAATAAAGTTATTAACCCCTAATCCGCCTCACTAACCCTATAATAAATAGTATTAACCCCTAATCTGCCCTCCCTAACATCGCCGACACCTAACTTCAAGCATTAACCCCTAATCTGCCGACTGGAGCTCACCGCTATTCTAATAAATGTATTAACCCCTAAAGCTAAGTCTAACCCTAACACTAACACCCCCCTAAGTTAAATATAATTTAAATCTAACGAAATTAATTAACTCTTATTAAATAAATTATTCCTATTTAAAGCTAAATACTTACCTGTAAAATAAATCCTAATATAGCTACAATATAAATTATATTTATATTATAGCTATTTTAGGATTTATATTTATTTTACAGTTAACTTTGTATTTATTTTAACCAGGTACAATAGCTATTAAATAGTTAAGAACTATTTAATAGCTAAAATAGTTAAAATAATTACAAATTACCTGTAAAATAAATCCTAACCTAAGTTACAATTAAACCTAACACTAGACTATAAATAAATTAATTAAATAAAATACCTACAATTACCTACAATTAAACCTAACACTACACTATCAATAAATTATTTAAATACAATATCTACAAATAAATACAATGAAATAAACTAACTAAAGTACAAAAAATAAAAAAATATTTACAAACATTAGAAAAATATTACAACAATTTTAAACTAATTACACCTACTCTAAGCCCCCTAATAAAATAACAAAGCCCCCCAAAATAAAAAAATGCCCTACCCTATTCTAAATTACAAAAGTTCAAAGCTCTTTTACCTTACCAGCCCTGAACAGGGCCCTTTGCGGGGCATGCCCCAAAGAATTAAGCTCTTTTGCCTGTAACAAAAAAAAACAACAATACCCCCCTTCCAACATTACAACCCACCACCCACATACCCCTAATCTAACCCAAACCCCCCTTAAATAAACCTAACACTAAGCCCCTGAAGATCTTCCTACCTTATCTTCACCATACCAGGTTCACCGATCCGTCCTCGGAAGTCTTGATCCAAGCTTCGGAAGTGTTGATCCAAGCCCAAGCGGGGGGCTGAAGAGCGACGTCCATCCTCGGGCTGAAGTCTGGATCCAAGCGGCGACTGAAGAAATCCATCCTCAGGCTGAAGTCGGAAGTCCATCATCTGGATGAAGTCTTCTATCAAGCCGCATCTTCAATCTTCTTTCTTCTGGAGCGGAGCGGAACCATCTTCTTCCAAGTCGACGCGGAACATCCTCTTCAACCGACGACTAGACGACGAATGACGGTTCCTTTAAATGACGTCATCCAAGATGGCGTCCCTCGAATTCCGATTGGCTGATAGGATTCTATCAGCCAATCGGAATTAAAGTAGGAATATTCTGATTGGCTGATGGAATCAGCCAATCAGAATCAAGTTCAATCCGATTGGCTGATCAGAATATTCCTACCTTAATTCCGATTGGCTGATAGAATCCTATCAGCCAATCAGAATGCGAGGGACTCCATCTTGGATGACGTCCCTTAAAGGAACCGTCATTCGTCGGGAAGTCGTCGGAGAAGAAGGATGGATCCGCGATGGAGGTCTTCAAGATGGAGCCGGTCCTCATCGGATGAATGATAGAAGATGCCGCTTGGAAGAGGATGGTTGCCGGTCCGGATCTACTCTTCTTCCCTGATAGGATGAAGACTTTGGACCCTCTTCTGGACTTCTTCAGCCGTCGGATGATAGATGTCTAGCCCCCTCTTGGGTTGGATGAAGATATCGGAGCCAGGACGGATCGGTGTGATACCCGGTGAGGTGAAGACAAGGTAGGAAGATCTTCAGGGGCTTAGTGTTAGGTTTATTTAAGGGGGGTTTGGGTTAGATTAGGGGTATGTGGGTGGTGGGTTGTAATGTTGGAAGGGGGGTATTGTATGTGTTATTTTACAGGCAAAAGAGCTGAATTTCTTGGGGCATGCCCCGCAAAGGGCCCTGTTCAGGGCTGGTAAGGTAAAAGAGCTTTGAACTTTAGTAATTTAGAATAGGGTAGGGCATTTTTTTATTTTGGGGGTCTTTGTTATTTTATTAGGGGGCTTAGAGTAGGTGTAATTAGTTTAAAATTGTTGTAATATTTTTCTGATGTTTTTAAATATTTTTTTATTTTTTGTAACTTAGTTCTTTTTTATTTTTTGTACTTTAGTTAGTTTATTTCATTGTATTTATTTGTAGATATTGTATTTAATTAATGTATTGATAGTGTAGTGTTAGGTTTAATTGTAGGTAATTGTAGGTATTTTATTTAATTAATTTATTGATAGTGTAGTGTTAGGTTTAATTGTAACTTAGGTTAGGATTTATTTTACAGGTAATTTAGTAATTATTTTAACTATTTTAGCTATTAAATAGTTCTTAACTATTTAATAGCTATTGTACCTGGTTAAAATAAATACAAAGTTACCTGTAAAATAAATATAAATCCTAAAAAAGCTATAATATAATTATAATTTATATTGTAGCTATATTAGGATTTATTTTACAGGTAAGTATTTAGCTTTAAATAGGAATAATTTATTTAATAAGAGTTAATTAATTTCGTTAGATTTAAATTATATTTAACTTAGGGGGGTGTTAGTGTTAGGGTTAGACTTAGCTTTAGGGGTTAATACATTTATTAGAATAGCGGTGAGCTCCAGTCGGCAGATTAGGGGTTAATGTTTGAAGTTAGGTGTCGGCGATGTTAGGGAGGGCAGATTAGGGGTTAATACTATTTATTATAGGGTTAGTGAGGCGGATTAGGGGTTAATAACTTTATTATAGTAGCGGTGCGGTCCGCTCGGCAGATTAGGGGTTAATAAGTGTAGGCAGGTGGAGGGGACGTTGAGGGGGGCAGATTAGGGGTTAATAAATATAATATAGGGGTCGGCGGTGTTAGGGGCAGCAGATTAGGGGTACATAGCTATAATGTAGGTGGCGGCGGCGTGCGGACGGCAGATTAGGGATTAATTATTGTAGGTAGCTGGCGGCGACGTTGTGGGGGGCAGGTTAGGGGTTAATAAATATAATATAGGGGTCAGCGGTGTTAGGGGCAGCAGATTAGGGGTACATAAGTATAACGTAGGTGGCGGTCGGCAGATTAGGGGTTAAAAAAATGTAATCAAGTGGCTGCGATGTGGGGGGACCTCGGTTTAGGGGTACATAGGTAGTTTATGGGTGTTAGTGTACTTTAGAGCACAGTAGTTAAGAGCTTTATGAACCGGCGTTAGCCCAGAAAGCTCTTAACTACTGACTTTTTTCTGCGGCTAGAGTTTTGTCGTTAGATTTCTAACGCTCACTTCAGACACGACTCTAAATACCGGAGTTAGAAAGATCCCATTGAAAAGATAGGATACGCAATTGACGTAAAGGGGATCTGCGGTATGGAAAAGTTGCGGCTGAAAAGTGAGCGTTAGACCCTTTTTTGACTGACTCCAAATACCGGCGGTAGCCTAAAACCAGCGTTAGGAGCCTCTAACGCTGGTTTTCACGGCTACTGCCAAACTCCAAATCTAGGCCTAAGAAAGTATAAAACAATATTGTTGACAATTTTCAATCACAGGGTATTTATCGGTACAACACAGTACCAGGTTCTCAAAGGAGTATATATATATATATATATAGGACAAATTAAAGCTCAATCACTACACAAATAATATTTAGTCACTAAACATTGACAGGTAGATAAGGTAAACACGAGGAACAATTGTGAATACACATGAATAATAGATAGTATATACAATTATCACCAAATCAGTCCTACTCACAGCTAGAACTATTAGCGCTCCCCACACCCCCCACACACACCTTGCATAACTCTGATATTGGGAGAATATCAGAATTGGGGTAGCATTGTGAGCTGAAAAGGTTTGAGAATAGTACACGCCACACACACCCCAAACACAGAAAGCCTTATTTCTATATCTACTTTGAGCACACTACACTATATTGATTATCTTTCACAGATAAATCTAGCTAGGAGCAGATCTTTCACAGATAAATCAAGCTAGGAGCAGATCTTTCACAGATAAATCCAGCTAGGAGCAGGACATCCACTAAAATCTCTGGATTTCCACCTGTGGTCGCAGCACTAACCCTGCAGCACCCAGCTTCACTAATCTCGCAACACCCAACTGAACCTTGAGAATAATTTTTCATTCACTAACTTTCATCACTTAGACTTATATTGTGCCTACGAATGTATTTATCCTAACTTCAACAAGTTTTTTTCATCTTTTTTCATCAATGGCATCTTTTGGCAATTTCTGCTAAAAAAGAAAAAAAAAATCAAATTTTTTTCACATTTTTTACATGTTTGTATTTTTATCCTTTGTTGGAGGATAATCCTTTATTTTCTTTTCACTATTTTGCACTATTTTTTGAGCTTTCAGTCACATCCCCTTTTTTCTCCTACACCATCACTAATGAGGGATCATCTATAACATAACTATATTGGAATCTACCTAAGTATACACTTGGAAATTCTACATCATATTTTCACTGAACCTTGGATTACAAAATACACTCAACTAATAGGAACAATTTGTGACTTCTCACTACACCATGGCCAAGACCCCGCTGGGCGCTTAGTGCCCCATTTGTGTACCAAGGTGGTGTAGTACTTCTTTAGTGGTACTTTCTTTAGTGGTACTTTTTCCATATATATACTGTATATATACAGGTATATATATATATATATATATATATATATATATATATATATATATATAGTGTATATATAGCTTTTATTTGCTTATTATTATCAAGATTGTCACTGTCACATTTTACCAGTCTTTTTGTATGTTGATAAACAGGGATCCATGTTAATGTACTATTTGAATATTCCACATAGGTACCTTTGCATATTGCATATTATTTATTGTTTTAAACTTTTGTTTTAACCCTTTAAGGACACAGCTTTCAGTTTGCTCAATTGTTTTATGACGGAAAAATTCCGCCATATGTCCTTAAGAGGTTAATTATTGTTTTAATTGTTTTAACTGTCAACATTTATTGTCATTAATAAATACACATGTACTACCTATTCACATCCTAGCCCACTTCTAGTTGAGGCGCTCAGGCTACATCCATATATTCTTAGAGTTCCTTATTGACAGCTAGAGGTCAAGACAGCCGGAGCATATAGGATTACACAGGCGCTAGGTATATATTCCATCAATAGAAGACCCTGGGGGAAATGACGACATTCTCACTAGGTCCTCAAACCAAGTTCTGCGAGGCCACGCCAGAGCAATTAGAATCACTGAAGCCTGCTCCTGTTTGATACGAGCTATCACCCGAGGAAGGAGGGCAACCGGAGGAAACAGATAAATTAGACCAAATTCCCATCGCACTGCCAGGGCGTCTACCAGAGCTGCTTGAGAATCTCCTGATCCTGCTCCATATCTTAGAAGCTTAACGTTTAGACGAGATACCATCGGATCCAGCTCCGGAACTCCCCACTTGAGGGTCAACATCGAGAAAACTTCCGGATGGAGAGGCCATTCCCCTGGATGAAACGTCTGCCTGCTCAGATAATCTGCTTCCCAGTTGTCCACCCCTGGGCTATGAATGGCAGAGAGATGACATTTGTGAGACTCTGCCCACTGAAGAATGCGATTCACCTTCTTCATAGCTAACAAGCTCAGAGTTCCTCCTTGGTGGTTAATATATGCCACTGAATTGATGTTGACCGATTGAAATATGATAAACTGGACTAAACTCAGTTGAGGTCAAGCTGATAGAGCATTGAGAATTGCTCTCAATTCTAGGATATTTATAGGGAGGGCAGACTCCTCCTGAGTCCAAAGTCCCTGAGCTCTTAGGGACCCCCAAACTGCTCCCCAGCCTAACAGGCTGGCATCCATGGTCACAATCTCCCAAGAAGGTCTGAGGAAACAAGTGCCCTGAGACAAATGGTCCCTGGAGATCCACCAAGACAGAGACATCCTTGTCTGAGAGTCTAAAACTATCCTCTGAGAGAGATCTGAGTGGTCTCCATTCCATTGATTGAGCATACATAACTGTAGAAGTCTCAGATGAAAGCGAGCAAACGGATGCCACCATGAGACCAATTACTTCCATGCATACAGCCACCGATGGATGAACAAAGTACTGAAGAGAATGACAGGCCTCCAGAAGATTGAATTTTCTGACCTCCGTCAAAAAAAATCTTCATAGATAGAGTTTATGATTGTCCCTAGAAAACATACCCTGGTACATGGCACCAAGGAATTTTTTCTTAGATTCACCTTCCACCCGTGAAAGCGGAGACTAGTTAACAGAGAATCTGTATGGGATCTTGCTAACTGAAAAGATGGCGCCAGGACCAAGATATTGTCCAGGTAAGGCGCTACCACAATCCCTAGAGATCTGTCCACAGCCAAAACAGCCCCTAGAAACTTCGTAAAGATTCAAGAAGCAGTGGCGAGGACGAAAGGCAGAGCTACAAATTGGAAATATTGATCCAAAAAGCGAACCTCAAGAACTTAAAATGCTCACTGTGGATAGGCACGTGAAGCTACGCATCCTTTAGGTCTATAGTGGTCATAAACTGACCCTCCTGAACTAGAGGAAGAATAGAACGAATAGTCTCTATTTTTAAGGACAGGTCCTTGAGAAATTTGTTGAGAGAATTTAAGTCTATAATGGGTCAAAAAGTTCCCTCCTATTTGTGAACTATAAAAATATTTGAATAACATTCCTGACCCTGTTCTGCTAGAGGAGCTGGGATAATCACTCCCAGAGAGGACAAATCCCTTACGCAGTCTAAGAAGGCCTCTCCCTTTACCTGGTTTACAGATAATCTTGATAATAGGAATCTGTCCCTGGGGGGACAAAACATGAATCCTATCCTGTATCCCTGGGAGACTACATCCACTGCCCAAGGATCTGGAATGTCGCAAATCCAAGCCTGCTGAAAAAAGGAAAGCCTGCCTCCTACCTGATCCAGAACTGGATCTGACAAACCTTGGGTGTATTCTTCTTATCCTGTGGTAAAAAAAACTCCCTTTCCACCAGTAACCATGAAAATGACCTCTGCCAGACCAGGACTAAATAAAGTCTTACCCTTAAAAGGTAGAGACAGAAGCTTGAATTTAGAAGTCACATCCGCAGACCAAGACTTTAACTAAAGGGCTCTGCGGGGTAGTATCGCAAACTAGAAATCTTGGCTCCCAGCATAACAACTTGCACACTGGCCTCACAGCTAAAAGTGTTAGCCTGCTTTAGAGCCTTGATCCTATCCTGGATCTCCTCTATAGTAGTCTCTTCTGAAATTAGATCAGACAAAGAGTCACACCAATAAGAGGCTGCACCAGCAACTGTCGCAATACTAGCAACTGGTTACCAATGCAAACCCTGATGAAAAAATAGCTTTCTTAAATAACCCTCCAGTTTCTTATGCATGGGGTCTCTAAAAGAGGAACTATCCTCGAGAGGAATAGTAGTTCTCTTGGCTAAGATAGATATAGAGCCATCTACTCTAGGAACAGTGCGCCACAGATCTCACATTGAATCAGCCACAGGAAACATCTTTTTAAACACAGGAGATGGGTTAAAAGGAACACCCGGCTTCTCCCATTCCTAAGATATAATGTCAGACATGCAAACTGGAACAGGAAAAACCTCCACAGATTTAGGTTTGACATCAAACACTATATTCAATTTATTAGCCTTTTTAGGAGCCATTGCAACCGTTTCAGAGTCATCCTAAGTAGCTAAAACCTCCATAAAAAGTAAATGGAGATGCTCCAGTTTAAATCTAAAATTAACCTTCTCAGAATATATTGAACTAGGAACTGCAGATTTTGAATCAGAGATCTTGCCCTCAGAAGCTGCAGAGGAATGATCCTCACTAAATAACTGAAAAAGTCTAACCGGAATCAGAACCCATAGAAATATTGTTAGATTTCATCTTCCCTTTACCAGAGCTAGAAAGCACTTAGAGCTGCAGAAAATGCAGATGTCAACTGCGCAGAAAAATCTTTAGGCATGTGAATCTATCAAAGACTGGGACATGTTAACAGAAGGCTGAGACAACCCCTGAACAGCATTATCCTGTAAAAAGAAAAAGAAAGCTTAGATAAGGAATCCTTATCCTTAGATAATAAAACCTTATTAAGGCAAAGGGAACAAAATGGCACAGGAGGTATAACCTAGGCATCTGCACAATAAAGACATTTATCAAATGACAGAGAAAGCTTGGGATCGGCTTCCATAGAAAATAAAATAGCCCTTTATTCCCTTATAATCTAATTTTAATACATAAAAAATTAGAATAAAACTCTAAGCATAGATAAATAATTATTCAACTATGCCCTGAACTGCTGCCTAATAAATCCCCAACCTTTAAAAGGGATATTCAGTCTTATAAGGATCCACCATGTTCTCTAAGCATCTTTTAAAAAAAAAAAACAGGAACTCCTAAGTGCTGCATCCTTCTCACCTAAAAGGTAAAAGCACTTACCTGTGGATCCGCTGTAGGGCAGGTACAGCAAACAGGTGTGACAGAATCCTCACTGAGATAGACCTGTAGATAAAGAAAAAACAGAGTAACCAACCCTGATTTTCTATATAGGGGTAGCAAAAATGTTGGAAGGTAAGCAAAAGCCACCTAACCGTCTTCCAACTGCTAAAAGCCACCATTACTCTTACTAAAGAGAATTTCATGGACACAGCATAACCCAAATGAGCCTCAAGTGTGGGTGAGTATATGAGGATGTTGTCTAAGTGCACCACAACACACTGTTGCAACATATCTCGTAGGATATCATTAATAAATTCCTGGAAAACAGCAGTTGCATTACATAGGCCAAAGGGCATTACAAGATACTCATAATGACCGCTCCTGGTGTTAAATGCTGTTTTCCATTCATGGCCCTCCTTGATCCTAACAAGATTGTACGCTCCTCTCAAATCAAGTTTAGTAAAGACCATAGCTCTCTTGAGGTGGTCAAAGAGTTCCGTAATGAGCAGAATAGGGTAAGCATTCTTAATGGTAAGACGATTAAGACCCCTATAATCAATGCATGGTCTTAACTCGCCACCCTTTTTCTTCACAAAGAAAAAGCCAGCCCCTGCAAGAGAGCAGGATTTGTGGATGATCCCCCGCGACAGAGTATTGGCAACATACTCCTCCATAGCACAATTTTCCGCAACAGACAGAGGGTAAACCCGGCCCCGAGGAGGAATGGCTCTGGATTGCAGGTCTATGGCACAATCGTAAGACCAGTGAGGAGGCAACGTACCGGCACTCACCTTCTCAAAAACATCTAGGAACTCTCGGTACTCCTCTGCCAATTGAGATACCGAAGAAGTGCACAAGACTTTAACTAGTTTCCGAAGACAAGTGGAAATACATTGCGGAGACCACAACAAAATTTCGGACCTGTGCCAGTCGAGACTGGGATTGTGCTTTTGGAGCCAGGGATAACCCAGAACAACCAGAAAATGTGAAGAGTTTATCACCTGGAACTGGAGGGTTTCAAAATGGAGAACCTCAACTGGAACAAGAATGCCATTGCAGCTAGCCGCCTTCTCACCATGGACCTTGAGATCCTGGTCTCCCTCCACTCTTGCATCCACTCCAACAAAGCCCTTACCCTTCCTTCAGATGCATCAACCGGCCCCCATAATCCCCATACCTGGGTATATGCCCTCCATGGAACCGGTCCCACTGCAAACGGAAAAGAGCATCAGCAACCTCATTTAGCTTCCCCGGAACATGCACAGCTCTAAACAAGACATTGCATTGCATACATTTCAACACAAATATCCTTAACAACCGTACTACCGGAGGTGATGATGCCGACAATCTGTTCAATGCCATCACCACCCCCATATTATCAGAATGGAATGTCACCCTCTTGTTGGCCAACAGTTGCGGCCATACATGCAATGCCACCACCAATGGAAAAAGTTCCAGGAGCACCAAATTCTTAGTGAAACCCAATTCCACCCACCTCTCTGGCCACTGTCCCACACACCACTTGCCGTTCAGATATGCCCCAAAACCAATGGTCCCTGAAGCATCCGTGAAAAAATTCAGTCCCGTAAACCTCCCTCCTGCACCAGTGCCCTCCCGTTAAACTCCCTCAAAAAACCCCGCCAGGCTCCCAAATCCTCCTTGAACTCCTTCCTCAGCCGAATTCGGTGAAAAGGCTCCTTCATTCCCACAGTCGCCTGGGACAGGCTCCTCATAAACACTCTTCCCACTGGAATGATCTTGCATGCAAAGTTGAGTTTTCCAATCAACGATTGGAGTTCCCTTAATTTGAGCTTCTGTTTCCCCAACGCCCTCTCAATCGTCTCCACCAAGTCCACTATTTTATCCTCCAGCAACCTACATTCCATCTTAACTGAATCAATTTCAATGCCCCAAAAACTCAAACACGACGTCGGGCCCTCCTTCTTATCCCCTGCTACTGGAATACCAAACTCCCCCACTACCTGTGTAAATGTTGCCATGAGGTGCTCGCAGTCCCTAGATCCTTCCGGACCCACAAATAGGAAATCGTCCAAATAATGGACCAATGATCTTACGCCCGCCTGCTTTCTCACCACCCACTCCCCAAAACAACTGAATTTTTCAAAATATGAGCAGGAAATCGAACATCCCATAGGCAGGCACAAATCTACGAAATAGGAATCATCAAAATAACAACCTAATAAGTGATGACATCTGGGGTGCACTGGCAACAGGCGGAAGGCTGCTTCAACATCAACTTTTGCCAACAACGCCCCTCTACCTGCCGACCGGACCAAACCCACCGCCTTAACGAAAGATGCATAGCGAACTGCCACCAACTCGGGATCAATCCCATCATTCACCGAAGCCCCTTTTGGGTAGGACAGATGGTGTATCATCCTATACTGCCCCGGGGATTTCTTCGGCACTACCCCTAATGGTGAAACCCGTAGATTAGCCAAAGGCAGCACCTGAAATGGACCCGCTATCCTACCCAATGAAACCTCTTTCCTTAACTTATCCCTTACAATCTCCGGGAATTCCCTTGCTGATTTTAAATTTCAGGATGCCCCCTCCACGAATGGAATCCAAAACCCTGAACTAAAACCCGTTAACAGCATTTCCGCATCTGCCTTCCTCAAGCCCCCCCTAGCGTACTGGTCTAACCACAGCACCATCCTTACGACCTTCACCGGCGTCCACGACGTGTACAGCCACTTCCCCTGTCATGGCCGGCAATCAACCCTGCTTGAAGCACTTGGAGTATGCATGGGCTCCCCCACAACCTGAGCACTCGTGCTTGTACTTACATGTCCCCCGAACCGACATTGGCCATCATTAAACTGGAAATATATTTTTCACTTGTTAGGATTTACACCCTTTTTGGATAAACACATAGGCACAACCTCAGGTCTTATATTTTGAATTCAGGTTCTAGACATTCCTGTAACATTTTTTGTCCACCTGTTAGGATTTACATAATTTTGGATAAACACATAGGCAAAACCCCAATTCGGAGCCACTTACATTTCACACCCAACGGTTTCAAGCAACCTGGAATCTATCCACCTGTGCATTGTAACCCATTGTTTTTATAAATAGAGTGTGCATAAGCGCTCCTAGCATTCACATATTAGAATTTAAGTTTTATGCGATAGACATTATTTGTTAGATTTTTTTTTTTTTATATTAATTGTTCTACAAGCATTTTTAAATTGTTCCAAGTGTTTCAATATATATTTTAAAGTGTAACATGGATCCATGACTAATTGTTGTATAATTTTAAATGTACCAACTTTTTTATCTTATGTATTAAATCATATTATTTCAACCTATTGTTACCTTTGGTATTTGACTATCTGCCCATAGACCCTGCCTACGTTGTTTGGCGCTCTGATATCCAATCTTAAAATGAAACTGGAAACATAGACCTTTCCTGAGCGCCACTGCTGTGGTTGCTCCGGCCCCCCAGTACTTGCTCCTGCCCCACGAAAGGACTGCCCACCACGAAGAGGTGCCATCATGTCCAACCATATCACCATGGCAACCAAATCTTTTAACCCCTTCAGCAATACCAAATTCAACCCCCCACCTGTAGCCCCTGCATTCATGTTTAAGGAAGTGTTAGCCCCAGTCCCTGGCTCCTCACCTGCCGTTAGACGGAGCCGTAGCTGGTCCCGCACTGCTGCTGCCCCTGCGGTCCGGCTCCCCGGCCTCCGTCCTCCTAGCTCTCTCCTCTGACCATCCCAGCAATCTCCTGATCATCTACCTCAGTCGCACCGGTGATTGAGCCCTCTGTTGATCCCTTCCCCTTTCTGGGTTATTCATCCTCCTGGGAGACCTGTCCAGCCTTCCCCATGTTGGTGATATGTGCGTGGCTCTACTCCTCCGTGCATACACTGGCGAGCGGGACCTCACTCGCCGTCTACTGTTCCCGGCCCCGAAGGATCCTTGGCCCCCACTTCTGGGGCCGCTCTCCCTCCAGCCTGCGAAGAAAACAGAACTTCAGATTTGGCCCTACCAGACCGTCCCATTCCCGGCCCTGCTGACCTCACCACCATGCCTCCTTTCCGTGCCCTGACCAGGGCCCCCTTCTGCCTCCCCCATGCTCCTGGCAGCACCAGGTGACCACAACTGTAACAACTGTGCCAAAGCCCTCATATCCCCTACCTGGTCCGCCGTCCCAGGTCCAGTCTCCTCTACCCTTCCTTGCCCTTCTTCTTCGAATTCGTTGTAGGAAACCCCCAGAAATATGGTGTCCATGTCCATGTCATTGAAGTAAAACTCCTCCGAAGGCGATGCCCGCCTGGCGGGCCCGCCGTCACTGGTCCTGGGTAACTCTGGAGGAAGGAGAGAGAGAGTCGGGGGAGACAGCCTCATGTCAATGCCTGAAACCACTACTTTCCCACCCACTCAATTGCAATTCCACGCACTGAGGAGGGGGCAGGGGAGGAAGGAGGGGGGCAGGGGATGTAGAATGACATGGCCAGCTTATGCCAGCCCCCCCCCGGGGCCACCAGGAGAAGGGCGGAACAGACAAAAGGAATGCAAAATAAGGGGGAAACGCAGGAGAAAGGGGATGAAAAGAGGGGGGATGAAGAACGACGGGGTTATAGGATGACATGGCCATGGGGAGAAGAACACAGAGGAGGAGGAGGAGGAGGGGGAGGAGGGGGAGGGGGGGAGGAGGAGGAGGGGGCAGAATGACAAGGCCAACTGGGCTTATAATGAAATTTCATGGGCCCTGGGCCAGCCCTCCCACCATCCATGTCCCCACACTCAGGCCCTGCAGGCATCTTCCTGCCCTCAGCTAACCCCACTGCACACACCTCCTGCACCCCAGAGCCTCCCGGTTATCACAAGCCCTCCCTCCCCTCAGATCCTGGCCTCATGCTACCGGGCCCCCCACGCAACCAACTACCCCTATAGAGGCCTTTGCAACCGACCCACCGCTCCGCCCACAAAACCAACCTCCCTGCACCCCCCCAGTCACCCGCCATCACTGCGGCCCATGCCTCAACTTACTGAAGGCTCAGCCAGACATGCCGCCCTTCCTAACAGATCTCCCTCTTACCGCCAACTGCGATGCCTTCCATGCCTCACTGTCCCCCACCTTACCTCCAACGTCTGCCGCCACCGGAGGTTGCTTCTTCCCCTTCACCTGTCTCCTCTGCCTTCCACCCGCACGGCGGGTGGTGCCGCCTTCAGCTCCTCCCTACGTGGCCTCCTCCATCAGTGCCGGTCCAGCCCTTTCCTCGGGCCTCACCGGCTCTTCCAGGAGATGCTCCCCTGCCGCTCCCACTACGCAGGCTTCTGCCCCACATACTGCTCCTGCTCTGGGCTAAGCCTTTCCGGCGGTCTGGCACTCCTGACCGGCCTGGCCCCAGGAGGCCGTGTTGTCCTGCCTCTGGCCACCTCCTCTGTTACCAGAGCTGCTCCTACCCTCCAGAGCTGCTCCATTACCCACTCCACACCTCTGGCTTGAGCCAGGGCTGTCACTGCTGCAACCAGGTCCGGATTTGCCAACATTTTTCCAAGTAAGTGTGCAACAAAGCAAGCAGCTTTCTTCCACACTTACCCTCTCTCCCAAAACTTTTGGTGCTCTTTTTAGCTCCTCCCACTGACTTTATCCCTTCTTCCAAAGCCCCACCTGTCTCCACCCCTTATCCCCACCAACGTATCCACTTTGCACACCTATACAGGGGTCAAATGGCCTTCCCCTGCATAGGTGCCGTCCAGGGCTTTCTTTCTCTTTTGTGTATACAATAAAATAACTGTTTTGTATAGCTACATACAGTATATATCCCAACATAACAATTAGGTGCCTATGGTAAAATTGTAGGAGTAGTAACTACGAAACATGAATGAATATTATGATATTAATTTATATATTAATATTCCAATCAAAGCAGTTTTACACTAACTCAAGAGGCCTCTGCTTAAAAAATGTTAGTGCTATTCTATGGAATGATGGTAATTTTATCATGAGTGGCTTATTTTATGACTATTGGAAAAATGTATAAAAATGATCAAAAATAATTAAATGCTTTATCTTGTCCTAAACAAGATTGATTTTTTTTTCAACAATATAATATGTATTGTAAATTAGTGAACATCTTTGTGTGCTTATTAGCGAATCATGTCTGCCCAGCATTGCTAAATGCCAACAGCATACGCTGTTGGCATTTAACATTACACAAGCATTTCACAAGAAATGCTTGTGCAATGCTGCCCCCTGCACATTCGCGGCCAATCGGTTGTGGTCTTACGACCGCTGCTTCTTAACTTCAGATTGCCGGAAACTACGGGCGGAAGATGCAGCATCAACTGCTTATTAAATCTCCCCCATAAAATCAACCAAAAGGGATGCTCTCATGTGCATATATATCAACCTAGTAAACCTGTACTCTTGTTTTTAATAATAAAAAACAAACTTTCAAATTATTTATTCATTGCCTTGAGGTTAGCTGTGATTGTTGAAGAAAATATAATAAACCCTTTGACTGCCAGGAAAAGATGCAATTAGTTAACTGCTTATTTCAGTTAATTTGTGTTGATAAACTGCGCAAACAAGTTTTTTATTTGAATTAAATTGATCTGGATATAAAGTTGATTTGATGTAATTTTACCAAATGCTTACTGAACAGCATAATTTAATAAACTTAAATTCAATTTAATTATGTCAAATCAAATGTCAAATTCCAGCAGGAATATGAGTATGTGCTTGTAGATGAATTGGAATGAGTTTCTTTAGCTATCTTCAGGGGTTATTTTAACAGATAATTAATATTTTAGAAAACTGTAGAAACATTCTTACAAATGTCAAGAATAATTTAGTAGTTGAAACAGGTTTTTGCGAGCCGTTCTTTTACATCTGAAGTTTTATTTTCTATAGAGTGAAATAGCAACGTTCATGCAACAAGAGAGGCTGAATTCTAATAGAGGTACTTTTATAAATAGCTTTGGACTTGATTTTGGTTTTAAATAAATAATATTAATATCTTAACTGAGTTTACAGAAAAAAAGAGTCTCCTCTTAATTAAAGGGACATGACACCCAATTCTTTTTCTTTCAGGATTCAGATAGAACATACAATTTTAAACAACTTTCCAATTTACTTCTATTATCAATTGTGCTTCATTTCCTTGGTATCCTCGGCTGAAGGAGCATCAAGCACAACTGAGAGATAGCTGAACACATTGTCAGCCAATCACAAGAGACAAATGTGTGCAAGCACCAATCACCAGCTAGCTCCCAATAGTGTAAGATATGTGCATATTCTTTTCTAACAATGGATACCAAGAGAAGAAACTACATTTGAAAAGAGAAGTGGATTTAAAAGTGTCTTAAAATTGCATGCTCTATCCGTATCATGCAAGTTAAATTTTGATAAAAGATAAAGGGATTTAGGGAATCATTCCCATATATAACTTCTTGCACTATGGAAAGAACTACAAAAATTAAAACTTATTAGAAAAATATGATGGTATAAATAAAGATTTATATAAAACAAGTTTGCACAATGAATTATATTACAAATATACAATTCTATTCCATAGAAGTCTGTAAGATATACACTTTAATTCTGTATTCCTCAATGTAATAGACAGAAATAAAAATAATTTGAAAAGTAACAATCCACTATGAAACATAGGGCTATATTTACCATTATGCGGACGGACGTGATCCACTGTAACGATCATGTCCACTGCACATCGATAAATGCTGACAACATACGCTGTCGGCATTTATCATTGCACAAGCAGTTCTGGTGAACTGCTTGTGCAATGCCGCCCCCTGCAAATTCATAGCCAATCGGTTGCTAGCAGGGGATGTGAATCAACCCGATCATATGTGATCGGGCTGATTGCTGTATGCCACCTTAGAGGTGGAGTACGAGTTAAGGAGCAGCGGTCTTAAGACCACTGCTTCTTAACTCCTGTTTCTGGCGAGCCTAAAGGCTCGCACGGAAACAGAGGCATTGGGGCCGATACGGAGCTTCTTAAATCAGCCCCATAGAATAAAAAGCATATGAAAAAAGTAAATCTAGTTGGATTCTGAATGGAAAATGTACAGCCACATAATGATAATGTTTATTTAACTGCAATATACAATAGATTTGTAGGCACTGGTTTCTTTACAAATCGTAAATAGTGAAATATTGAAATGTATCCCTCTAGGCTTTGGAAATAAAACACCAAGGGGCCGATTTATCATGGCCCGAATGGGGCTGTATACCCCTGTTTCCACACGAGCCTTTAGGCTCGCCGGAAACAGGGGTTAAGAAGCAGCGGTCTGACATATAGTATAATAGCAAATTACTAATAAAAGTTCATAAGATTATTACTTTAAATTACAACATCTGAATTATTTGAATTATTGGATGTTTAGATAGGTCCTATTCTGGATAGTACACTGATTGATTTAAGTTAAAACAGTATCATTCTTTTATGTGTTTGACAAACAAATAGGAAGGAACCTAAATTCTGTTTCAACGTTTTTAAACACATGACTATTAATTGGAGATTAAAGCTAAAAAAGAAAATGATTTAAGGTGATAGAGCATTTAATTATTCAATTATTGCTTGCATATAACTATGGCCCAGATAGGAAGCAGAGCTCTCAAATGTCCCGCTGTGTACGGTCTTGTGACTGTCACTTCATTTTTTTCATGGCCGTTGTATCTTGCTTACACCATTTTGCTGCAAGTTTTTACCGCATTTGGAGCTATTTAATGACAAAATGCACACCTTTTTATTGCCGTTGTTTTGATATCATTCCTGGGTGTGCTATTTGTGAATCCTTAATTGTTATTGGATTATCCTCTTGTACTGACTTTGCCAAATAGTTGCCGACCTCTTCCTGAACTTTACTTGTATCTGGGATCCTGATTTAGTACTTCTGCTGCTCGCAAGTTGCTGACCTCTAGCCTGTAGTGACCACGTCTCTGGATTATCCCTTCAACTTAGTAGTCACGTCCTGGGTCTCATCCAGGGAGATCAGGCTGTGTTTATGAAGTCACTTCTCATCCACTGGGTTCTTACCTGGGCAGACACTAACATCTCCATAAGTGTGACATTGTGATAGCGCAGGATGTAATATAAATATCGCCGGACCACGCTAAAATTACTTCACAGTTTTACCAGAGAAGGTTTAGTGCGGCCAACATTGCTTTAGCAAGCCCTATGGTTTCAATGGATATTGCAACTGTGCTAAATATTATTCATATTACAAGTTGAAAGTCATGGGTTGCACTTGAACGCAAGCCAAAAAAGCAGTGAAGGAAAGTGCTAGGGTTAAAATAAAAGTTTCATAAAACACATGGAAAAAATATTAAAATACATTTTTACACTCATGTATAAACATTTTAATAAAAAATATTTTTAATGTTGAAAAAAATATTTTTAAAGGGATACTGTGGGGCCAATTTACTAAATGTTGGACGGACATGTCTGCCCGACATCGCTAAATACCGACAGCATACGCTTTCGCCATATAACATTGCACAAGCATTCCTAGTAAAATGCTTGTGCAACACCGCCCCTGCCGCTAGCAGGGGAAGTCAATCATCCCGATTGTATCTGATCTGGATGATTGCTCTCAGTCTCCTCAGATGTGGCGGACAAGTTAAGAAGCAGCTGTCTTAAGACCGCTGCTTCTTAACTCTTGTTTCCAGCGATCTGGAAACTATGGGGGTAGATAGCAGCATCTACCCCTGTATGTGAAGTTTTTTGTATTTATTTTTTGCTTGTTTGCTCTGGTGCAATTGCAATCAACAGTATGAAAAAAAATACTGAACCATTTCAGAGCGTAGGAGCCGGGGAGGGAGAGGGGACACATTCCCCTGAAAAACATGCGGGGGAGTGTCACACCCGTATGCGTATCTGAGGAATACAAAATAATTTCACTATAAATGGTAAGGACCTCAACTGCCGAGACAGAATGATATCAAAATTAATGTAGCAGAAAGTTACTGAAGAATACAATGAGTGGTTGTATCTTCATTGTAACACCAAGCTGTGATTTCTGTAATGGTAGTGTAAATAAGATTACCCTATAGCTGCCACATGTGCAGACCAATGCACTGAGAGAAATTGCAGCAGGGTAACTGGTTTACACCCCAGAGGTCAGATAAGGCATATAGGGCAGAACTAAATAAAACAATTAAGAAGCAGAAACTTCTGTATGTAATAACAAATTGTTAGTGCAGAAAGTATAACCTGAAAAGGTGTAATTCAACCTACTGAATATAGAGTGTTATAGGAAAAATGAAGGTTGTATATTGTCCGAGTAGCATAATATCCCAATAGGAGTGGAAATGAGGTGCAGGATACCACAGCATAGTACTTATGAACTTTAGGGGCTTACCGGAGAACAAATCGTTATGAGAGCTGAGCGATACTTCGTGCGGTTACAGAGGGCTGTGTCAGTCCGACTGTGCTGAAGTTGGCGTGTGACATCACCGCCGCCTGGCTTGGATGTGCGTAGTTGTTTCCCAGCTGACTGCCGATGCAGTGGAATCCGAGCAGAGAAAATACAGAGCGGTAGAGATGACAAAGTGTTAGAAAGCTCTGTGGGATTATGGCAGAAAGTAACTTTGTCAAATGCTGAATCGTAGATATGTGAACAGCGTTCACTTTGGCAGTTTGTGTGATCAGGTCGTGTGGATCCGTCTGTTGAACAGAGTACACAGCAGGAGTTGGCTTGTAGTGTATCAGAGGTATAGCTTCAATACTAAGCAACTTGTGAAGTGGGAGGCAACCTTAAATAGGGTGGAGAGGATAAGGTGAGCGGAGAATTAAAGGAACAGTGATAACTGACAGGTAGTATGAGAGGAATCCCTGACAGAATCCCCCATCTAATGAGCAACTCCCGGGGCTCATGGTCCAGGGCGGTCAGGGTTTCTCTGATGGAAACTGGAAACTAGACGCGGTGCTGAAATGTTGCTGGCAGATTCCCAAGAGTTTTCCTCCTTGGAGTAGCCCTTCCATCTGATGAGGTATTGTAGAGCACCTCGGTACAGGCGGGAGTCGAGAATAGTTCTTATTTCATACTCGACATTTGGATCAATGGTAACGGCTGGAGTAGACCATTGATTTGAGATGCGTCTTACCTCCCTATAGGGTTTTAGTAGGGAGACGTGAAATGTTGGGTGAATCTTTAATGTATCAGGTAACTTGAGGCGGATAGCATTTGGATTGATCACTTTCTCAACTGGATA
Organism: Bombina bombina; assembly: GCF_027579735.1. Taxonomy (NCBI): domain Eukaryota; kingdom Metazoa; phylum Chordata; class Amphibia; order Anura; family Bombinatoridae; genus Bombina; species Bombina bombina. The sequence goes on along the minus strand of NC_069501.1, from coordinate 961,667,957 downwards.
TGGTCCAACAAAAAGAGGGGAGAGTTTTCTGGATGGAGTATTCATTCTCAGGTTTTTTGTGGAGAGCCATACTAAGTCGCCTATTTGGTAGACTGGAGGAGTTCTTCTTTGTTTGTCATAGTAATGTTTTTGTATGTCTTTGGCTCGTTTTATGGAGGATTCGATAGAGCTGAAGTTTGAGGAGATGGAGTCAGACAATTCCGAGATGCTGGGAGAGAGGGACTGTGAAGTAGGTAACAATTGGAAAGAAGGGTGAAATCCATAATTTGAGAAGAACGGGGTTTGATTGGTAGTGGAATGTAACGTATTATTGTAACAGAATTCTGCATAAGGTAAAAGTTCAGACCAATGGTCTTGTTGTTTTGAACAGAAGGCTCTCAAGAATTGCTCAAGCCACTGATTACATCTTTCCGTCTGTCCGTTTGTTTGCGGATGATACGCAGTGGTGAGTTTCCTGTCGATGTTGAATATTTTACAGAATTGCGACCACAACTTGCTGGAGAATTGTGTGCCCCAATCGGAAAGGATAGTAGTGGGTACACCATGGTATTTGATAACATTGGAAATAAGTAAACGGATAGTCTCCATAGCAGTAGGTAGTTTGTTAAAAGGAATAAAATGACACATTTTTGTGAACAAATCCACAACAACAAGAATAGTGGTGTTTTTTGAGGATAGAGGCAGGTCAACAATAAAATCAAGTGCAATGTCGGACCAGGGCCTCTTTGGTGTAGGTAGAGGAAGTAGCAACCCATACGGGGGCTGTTTTTCCTTTTTGGAAATGATACATGTGCTACAAGTCTGAACATGGTTTTTTATGTCAGTGGTCATGTGAGGCCACCAATAGTTTCTGTTAACTAATTCTAAAGTCTTGGTAATCCCTGGATGCCCAGCGAGTAGAGAGTCATGTACAGAGTGGAGGAGAGTAGATCTGAGAGTAGGTGGGATGTATAATTTAGAGTTAAAGTAATAGCACCCGTCAGGTTTGATAGTAAGATCAAGTTCCGCCTTTGTTTTTTTTTTTTTTTTTTTGTTTTTTTTTTTTTTTTAATTTTAACATTTTTATTGATAAGAAATTTGCAGTACAATAGCAGTCAGACAACACTGCATCATAAGATACATGCATCAAATATAAATGGTACATTGCAGAATTATGAAATAAAATTGACAATTCCCCCAAAGATATAAGGGGGCCTCTTTTGGACCTCCTAGACTAGATTGATGAAATAGTGGGGGAAGTTTGGGGAAAGGGAATAAAGTAACAGATCGGGCCACTCTTGGACCCAAAATATTTTATGTAGTAGTATCAAAACGGCTTACATAAGAGATACAGGGCAAGGGGTAATATTATGTTAGAGAAGCTTCTTGGTGGCAGAAAAGTATATAGAACCACAATATTGTCACACACTCTTTCCATAGTAAATAACATATCTAAGATGGTCATTAAGTTATACACATATAGTGATCAAAGGAGACCGCTTATGGATCCCAAATATCTAACCTCATTTTTTATTTGGATAACTATTTGAACCCAACCTAACTAGAATATATATAGGGGTACAAGCTAACAGAGGACCTGATAATATAAACAATGCTTGACACTACCTAGGGGGTTGTGAGCTGCATATATTTTGATTTGTAACATAAATTAATATAGCACAGCAATTAACCACAATTACAGATGAATAGACCAAGAGCTTGGAGAAAGAGATCTAGAGGCCACTAGTAGTCCAAGTGTTACTGAGTGGGACTATTTTATGAGGACTATGTATGGTAAATTGTAAAAATGCATAGAATAAAGGGATAACTAAACTATTAAATTGTAATGTAACAACTACTAGATATCAAACAGTGTTCCTATATAATAAACTATAAGGATCTCTCATACTTCCGCTAGAATATATATATGGGGCGAGACAGCATAAGAGGGCTCAGTGATACTGACAAAACGTAACGTCACAAGGCAATGAGTTTAAGATCCTCAGATGTACTACATCAACAAACACATTAGAATAGGCAAACAATTTGTGGCCGAGAAACAACTAATCAGTGCATAGTTAAAGTACAAGAACATACCAATGTGTTAACTTAATGTCTGTTTTATGAACCAGAGACTGAAGATTTAAATGTTATCCTTTATATAATATCTAGCGAATCATTACGCTATTTCTCTAAAAGTGAGAGGGGTGAATAGCATATTACATGTGGGGATAAATTATCTTATTATTTCCCCCTTGAGGCTCTTTTGTAGGGCTTGAAAGAAACTGCGTACCTATTCCCTCCATGACTTACCCCAGATAGGTCCTGCGTCAGTACAAAGTTTTGAGTTAGATAATAAATTAGTCACCCACATATATATAGCAGAATAGAAATAAAAGCTGGTATAGCTTAGTATTTAAAAACAGGGGGGCCTGGAATGGTACAAATTTCTCACATGGCTAGACATAGAACCTTAAAGCAGGAATAGCTATCAAATATAAAAAGGGAATTTAAGAAGATACAGCTGTAAACAATATGGTAAGCATAGTAAGCTATCTGGCAGATTCTCCTAGCTAGTGGAGCAATGGGGGCGGTAAATGACAAAAATAAGGATCCACAAATCAGTAGTAGTATTAACACTTGCACTATCTAGTTAATGGTATGTGCTTGAAACGGCCACTATCTTTGACTCACTTGCTGACAAGTAACATATACAGAAAATAAAAAAAATAAAAATAAAACAACAACAGATTGTCCCACAGTATACTAGAGAACTCTCATATGGCATATCTTGATAGAGTCCTACTGTGATGCCATACTAGACTCAGGAGAACATCCTTTGAAGGAAAAACGTAGCGTTCATATGGAGAAGTCCCACAGAGTTATAGGTGATCATAAAATCACTAAAGTAAGTCAGCACCTAGCCTATACCCACCGGGTCCAGAGTTGATAAAACAAATATTGCAATGTGACCCGGAGTTAAGAGCCAACATACCAACACCGTGCCAATGATGATCAGTCCGTCTGTGTGCAGACCCGCTCGTGTTATGTTATGTCCTGCAGCAGCGTGTCTCATCTCATCATGATGAACAGTCTTTGAGGGGGTAAGCAGCTCCCCTCTTGCGTGAGAGACACTAACTGAAGGGGGGGGTACCGTGAACTGCCGGTCTAAGAAGTTGAGGAGATCGCCGGGAAGCCTGTTCGGAGGGCCGGTCAGCTGTCACGCATGGAAAACTCAGGTCAGAATGTATCCCCCTCATGTCGCGGTACCTTGCCTTGTTACGTGTCTGGTTGGCTCCGGGCCTGCAGGTATTAGCCGGTATGGGTTGATCTGCGGAGGGTAGGCCCACACCTCTCAGAGTACCTCTCTGGCCTATCTCAGATCCATGCCCGATGTTTCTCACCGCTCCAGAAATAGGCACCTCAGATGTCCAGGGAATCCCATCCTTGGAGTCCACTGGTTCTGCAATTGTCGGAGCTGTAGGTTTAGGGTAAGTTAAATCCTCTTTTGTTAAGTGCGCTTTCAAGGGTAGCATAGGCAGCCGAGTGACCCCATCATCTATCCAAAGTTGCGGTCGAGTGCTGAAGCTATTAGTAATTAGGTGAGACAGCCTCTGAAAGTGCTCTTCAAAGATATGGCAAATTGTATCCTCGAGAATTTGCCAGTCGGATGCCATAGTTCTACCGACAATGAAGTTAAGGGTGCCAGAAGATAGCTTGACAAACTTGCTTTGGGAGGGGAAGAAAAGGGACAGCGTATAACGCTGCTATACCCGGCTTACCGGGGGGGTTAGGTGGAGGTCTGGCCCGCTTCTAGGCCGCCACTGCGTACCTCACCGTTCCGGTACCTCAGGACAGAAGTTGGCGTCGCAATCTAGATCAAAAGATTCAGCAGGAGCTACAGTTTTAATATATAGTAATTAAGATCATAGATGGTGCCGTAGTCAGGCGATATGCAGCAGATATATTAGCCAGACTCTTCAGCCTCTAAAATAAGCAGCCATCATGGCCGCCGCCCGGAAGCATCCCCCCAAGTTCCGCCTTTGTTTGATCCTTTCTTTGTTCCATTTTTAGGATAGGCAGGGAGTCAGTGGTGAAACAGAGAAAATTTTGAGCTGGGATAAGAGATTGTTGAAGGGATGGTGAAGGTTTATCCACTGGCATACGTGAGAGGGCATCCGCCTTCTGATTTTTTCCAGATGGACGAAAAGTAATTAGGTAATTAAACCTTGATAGGAATAGATTCCAGCGGACTTGTCTAGCAGATAACGTCCTAGTAGACTTTAGGTACTGTAAGTTCCTATGGTCGGTATAGATTAGAATAGAAATAAGAGTCCCTTCCAACAGGTGTCCCCAATGTTCCAGAGACAGCTTTATAGCGAGTAACTCTTTATCCCCGATGGGATAGTTTTGTTCAGCCAAATTCAGGGTTCGTGAGTAGTAGGCGACAGGGTGTAGAGGTTTTTTCAAGTCTTCCCTCTGAGACAAGATTGTGCCTACTGCATAGTTGGATGCATCAACTTCGAGAACAAATTGGTATTTTGGGTCAGGGAACCGGAGGATGGGAGCAGTAGTAAATTTCTCCTTGAGGAAGTCAAATGCTTTTTGAGCGTCAGAGGACCATTTGAAAGTTCTATTGGATTTTGTTAACGAAGTAAGTGGAACTGTGAGCTTGGAGAAATTTTTTATAAACTTGCGATAAAAGTTCGCAAATCCCATAAAACTTTGTACCTGTTTTTTGGTTTTAGGGATGGGCCACTGTAGTATTGTATTGATTTTGTTGTCCTCCATACGAATGCCTGCTGGAGATATTTCGTAACCTAGAAATGAAATAGACTGCGAATTGAATATACATTTTTCAGCCTTTGCATATAAATGGTTACTTCTAAGTCTGGAGAGAACTTGTTTTACATGGGAGATGTGTTCAGGTAAGGACTTGGAGTATACCAGTATATCATCCAGGTAGATGACAATGTATACATCCAAGATATCTCTGAACAGGTCATTGATGAGATGCTGAAAAGTAGCAGGGGCATTACACAACCCAAATGGCATGACGACGTATTCGAACAAGCCGTAGCGAGTTCGAAACGCCGTCAACCATTCATCCCCAGATCTTATTCGGATTAGGTTGTAAGCCCCCCTTAGGTCCAATTTAGTGAAGTATTTGGCCCCTTCAAGTCTCTCTATGAGCTCTGGAATCAACGGCAAGGGGTACCGATTTTTTATGGTAATCTGATTCAATTTTCTATAGTCGATTAGGGGTCTTAGCGAACCGTCTTTATTTTTCACAAAAAATATCCCCGCACCTGCGGGAGAGGTAGAGGGGCGTATGAAGCCCTTTTTTAGATTGTCATGGATATAAGTTTTTAGATGCAGAAGTTCGGGGTTCGACAGAGGGAATATATGCCCACAGGGTATTTCAGATCCTGGAATGATCTCAATGGGACAATCGTATTTACGATGAGGGGGTAGGTTTTAACTTTCTGTCTTACTAAAAACATCAATGTACTCTTTGTAAACATCAGGTACAAGGTTTTCAGGTGAGACTTCGGTTGTCTGTAGGACAGTGACTGGAAAACAATTGTTAATACAGTAAGGAGAAGAGAAGGTCAGTGATACTCACCAGGAGGGGTACGGTTTCATAGACCACAGGACCAGTAGTGATTTCTCTATCATCTATCCCCCTAAGAAAGACAGGAGACTTTTTCTGAGTTAGTGGTATTTTATTTACAGTGACATATTCCTTATCTATGTATGAGGCAGTGGCTCCGGAATCAACTATCGCGGATGCGCTGGCCCGCTGTTGTTCCCACTGTAAGAGAAGAGACAGTGTTAAATAAGAATGAGTTTGTACCTGGGTAGTACAACAAAAAGGCTGGTATGAAATCTTACCCTTATTCTGTCTAAGAAGGGATGGACAATCTTTTACTGTGTGATCGTCAGAAGCACAGTATAGACAAAGATTTAGGTTGCGTCGTCTGAGCTTTTCTTGGGGAGACAGAGGTCCTTTTTACGAATCCTATGTCCATAGGTTCGGGCAAGGTTTTAGTAGTGGAAGTAGTATGTGAGGTAGTGACTTGTTTTTTGTAAGGGAAATCATGTGAAGACCTCTCTTGCTGCCTTTCTCTGAGGCGTCTGTCAATGGTGATGGACAGGGTCATCAATTCTTCAAGTGTAGGGGGTAGATCTAAACGTGAAAGTTCATCTTTTATAGCGTCAGACAGACCCAATATAAACTGGTTCCGCAATGATAAGTTGTTCCACTGTGAATCTTTTGCCCATTTCTTGAATTCGGTGATGTAGTCTTCTACAACTCTGTTTTTTTGTTTCAACCCTCTCATGGCTGTTTCTGCCGTAATCTGTTTGTATGGGTCCTCATACAACTGACCCATAGCTGTAAAGAAATTCTCTAATGAGTTTAAGATTTCTTCGTTGTTCTCAAAAAATGTGTTCGCCCAAGTACGGGGTTCACCTCTTAAGTATGATATCGTAGTAAGAACCCTCACCCTATCATTAGGATAGGTATGGGGTTTTAAAGTAAACATGAGCAAGCATGCGTTTTTGAATTCTCTATACTGAGATCTATCCCCGTGGAATTTCTCTGGGGGACTAACTTGGGGCTCAGTCCCAGGAATTCTTTTGTCAACCACATCCCTAATATAAGCTTTTATAGTCTCATTCTCTGTTTTGAGGGTATTGAGACCGTCAGTTAATAGATCAACCCTTTGTTGAAGGGCAATTATGTGTGGGTTGGTCTCAGCTGGGTCCATATTACTTTTAGGCTTAGTATTCTGTCACACCCGTATGCGTATCTGAGGAATACAAAATAATTTCACTATAAATGGTAAGGACCTCAACTGCCGAGACAGAATGATATCAAAATTAATGTAGCAGAAAGTTACTGAAGAATACAATGAGTGGTTGTATCTTCATTGTAACACCAAGCTGTGATTTCTGTAATGGTGGTGTAAATAAGATTACCCTATAGCTGCCACATGTGCAGACCAATGCACTGAGAGAAATTGCAGCAGGGTTACTGGTTTACACCCCAGAGGTCAGATAAGGCATATAGGGCAGAACTAAATAAAACAATTAAGAAGCAGAAACTTCTGTATGTAATAACGAATTGTTAGTGCAGAAAGTATAACCTGAAAAGGTGTAATTCAACCTACTGAATATAGAGTGTTATAGGAAAAATGAAGGTTGTATATTGTCCGAGTAGCATAATATCCCAATAGGAGTGGAAATGAGGTGCAGGATACCACAGCATAGTACTTATGAACTTTAGGGGCTTACCGGAGAACAAATCGTTATGAGAGCTGAGCGATACTTCGTGCGGTTACAGAGGGCTGTGTCAGTCCGACTGTGCTGAAGTTGGCGTGTGACGTCACCGCCGCCTGGCTTGGATGTGCGTAGTTGTTTCCCAGCTGACTGCCGATGCAGTGGAATCCGAGCAGAGAAAATACAGAGCGGTAGAGATGACAAAGTGTTAGAAAGCTCTGTGGGATTATGGCAGAAAGTAACTTTGTCAAATGCTGAATCGTAGATATGTGAACAGCGTTCACTTTGGCAGTTTGTGTGATCAGGTCGTGTGGATCCGTCTGTTGAACAGAGTACACAGCAGGAGTTGGCTTGTAGTGTATCAGAGGTATAGCTTCAATACTAAGCAACTTGTGAAGTGGGAGGCAACCTTAAATAGGGTGGAGAGGATAAGGTGAGCGGAGAATTAAAGGAACAGTGATAACTGACAGGTAGTATGAGAGGAATCCCTGACAGGGAGACAGATAATGCAGAAATCCCCACTAGTTAAATGAGACAGGAGGATGGCTTAACACAGGACTGGAATCCACAAAATACCCATGGCTGCCCCACTGCTAACTCCCACCATCTGCGGCTTTCTGCTGCCAGCCGTGCCTAAAATTTACCCAGGTGCAGCTGGTTCCTTTCTAGGCTGCTCCCGTGATGTAGGCATCCTCTCCTCTGGCCATGCAGCATGCGAGGACTTCTAGTTCACTGTCCCAACGCTAGATGATGCTGACATAGCAGGGTCAGATCATATATACAGCAATGGGGGAACACAAAATGCGAGCTGCAGAAGACATGCTATATATAGCACACGCTGTGAGCGGTAACACTGTAGGATGCACCTGGAGCCCATAATCCCACCAATGACACCCGCAGGACCAAGGCATATACCACCACCCAGCTGTGTACAGTACCTCATAAGTGTAGGCTCAGAATCACACACATCCACTCAGTTTTTTATTAGTAGAATGGTCTTTACAGGTGCAGAACAAGTGTGTGGGGGGGGGGGCGTGGATAGGCATAGGAACTGTCCATGAAAAATCCCCCAACTTCCTCTTCCAAATATAAAATGGGGTTTTTATTTTATTATTTTCTGCAAAGCTGTCATCTGCACTTTGAACAGCAGGTGTAACCTTGGCACCCAGCACCTCCATCGTCATATGTGTACATATTTACAGACATGTATACACATATAAACACATAAATACATATGTATTCATATATAGGCATATATAAGTGCATTGGAGCCCTTTGCAATCAAGTAGCTGAAAACATGTAAAATCATATTTATGAAATAATTATATTTAATAACCGTGTACTTACTGTAAATATTTCATTTTCCAGTGTTCTTTACATAAGGTAATATGTTCTAAGTATTTTAAATTTATATATATATATATATATATAAATATATATATATATATACACAAAACTCCAAACCTCACTAGGAATAGCCTTGGGTGCAGCAAACAAAGTATGCAGTATTGAAGAAAAAAGCGCACTCCAAAGGACTTACATAGATATCCACTTTAATCTGTGAACGTTTTCGAGCTGAGTCAGCTCGTCCTCAGGCAGACAAGAAATCAACAGTTTCACTTTCCACCACCGTGACTTTATACCCAGTGAAACCAAATAAACACACTCTACACGTTAGACACACCCCCTGGGGGAGGGGTAGTCAGCCGTGTCAACGTGGTATCGTATTGGTGTAAACCAAAAGTGACATATATAGCATATCAAAAACATCTAAGTAAGCAATATGCATACTAACTCTAATACGCAATAACCACAAATGCAGCAAACAGGCACAAGGGAAAGCAGAATACAAAATATAACGGGCTTAAGTGTTAAAGGCAAATCTGACCGGGTAACCATGGTAACAAATAACAGAGCCGTGAGCGGCTACAAGCTGTAAAGCACACAGCATCTAAATGCCCTTAAACAAAGACAGAGCCATAAGGTGACAGCAGTCAGACCTGGCAACACATGCCCAATAAGACAGTAGGCAAATTCTAATGAAATTCTTTTTTTTTTTTTTTTAATTTATTTATTTATAGTTCAACAATATAACAAAAATTGTCAAAACAAAAACAACACATGTTATTAACACAGAAATAAATTTCATTAAATTCAAGTTTTTCTATTCCATTAACATAGTGGAATTATTCATAAAAATAATATATTGATTTTTCTCTTAAAAAAATTTCGACACAGAATAAACATGCAAAAAGAAATTCATAGCAAATGATCTGGGTTTAGAGCACCCTCTTTAAACACTGAGCTTTAAAACTTGTCAAAAACCAAGCACTCTCCTCTTGGTGTATTCTTATACTGTTGACTGTTTTATTGAATTTTATAAAACCGAACAGACAAGGGATAAAAAAGGAAAAAAAAATGAAATTCTTAGCCAAAAAAATTACTGGTGTCGGACCCGGTAATCATGGCAACTGACAGGGAAGCCGTAATCGGCCAAGAGCTAGAGCTGCTAACACGCAGCAAAACAAGGCTCGTAAACAAGTCAGATCCATGTAGAGACCGAGGTCAGAATAACCAGCATTTAAAAAGGAACAAGGATAGCCATAGCATTAATATAACTGTCATCGGTATAAAAGCACCATAGTTAAACACAGAAACGCCAAAGTTGAAAATAGAGAATGTTACCGGAACCCCAGTAGAGGGTGTAAGGGACATCATGAAAAAGGCTGTACAGGGAAAAACCCTGATATACAGATCAAGAACTATGATCACGATCACATAAGCCCCAACCAATCTGGGGTCCCAATAGCATTGTTAATACTAAAAATTGTACTAATAGAGGCCAATCTAATCCCATATAAGTTAGGGAATCACAAAGCCCCTGAAGGGGCAATGAGAGGGTCAGGATCCTACAGCCATATGAAAAACAGGTCTATATACCTATCGAGAAATACAAGTTTAAAAAACAAACCATAATAGGGCATATGAGGAACATCATACACAAATCACAAAAAAGCCTAAACAAAACTAATAATAAATAAAAGCAGCATAAATAAAGCCAAAAAGACAAGCAACATTTTTTGAAAAGAATAAACAGCCATATGAGGGATCAAAAACCACAACTGCAATGGTTAAACCTAAACTAAATGGATAGTGGTTCTCAATGAATCTGGATGTAACAGGTCATAGGAACACCTGCCAGTCCAAGTATGCGTTCAATCCTTTCGGTGTCACAGTTTCCAACTTGTACATCCAGTGTGCCTCTCTTTGGAGTAGTACTTTGTTCCTGTCACCCCCTCTAGCCAAAGGAGGGACATGATCTATGATGGTGTATTTTAGATCAGCAACCTTATGCTGGCAGTCCACGAAATGCAGTGCTACTGGCTGTTCTGAAGTCCCCTGTTTTAGGGCGGTCCGGATGGCAGAGCGATGGTTCACCATCCTCATCCTGAGATCATCAGAGGTCTTGCCTCTGAAGTCCCTGTGATCAATCCACTACAGGTCACACAGCCCAAGCATCGAAAGACTCCTACTTTTTTGTTATTGAGCCATGTCGAATGCCTGTATGAATCAATTGGGTCCGTCCTGACAAGGAAATCTCTCAGAGATTTTGCTCGGCGGAAACCCAGTCTTGGTGCTGGTACTTCAGTAAACGGGAGAGCTCTATCAGTCCTGATGAGGTTCCAGTGTTTCTTCAAAACTTCTGAGATTCTTCAGACAAATGTCATACGATGATCGGTGCTTTGTATCTTGGATCTGTCCATCTGGGCTGAAATAGGTCTCTGAGGGTAATCCCTCATTCAAAACCTGAGAGACATCTCCTCCAGTTGTTTAACTGTGTTGTCCTCTTCAGTATTGTTCCTCTCAACTCTTAACAACTATGATTTGGGCAGTGATCTTTTGATCGCAGGGGGATGACAACTCGTAAAATGTAGCAGTGAGTTCCTATACATGCTTTTGCGGAACAGTGTAGAGTGTATCTTGCCTTGTTTCTTATACAGCCGGACATCCAAGAAATCCACTTGGGTATTATCATAACGAATCTTGAATTGCAGGGCTGGATTGGCTTTATTCAGTTGTTCAAACCAATCATCTAACTCTATCGCCGACCCCAACCAGAATTGTAACAGATCATCTATGTATCTTCTAAAGAAGATAATTTTTTCATTTCTGAAGAGATCCGTCTCAAACTCCATAAACAAATTGGTGTACGATGGAGCCACACTGGACCCCATCACCGTCCCAGTCAATTGCAAATAGAACAGCTGTTCGAATCTGAAATAATTTGTAGTTAAACAAAATTCCAGTAGATGGAGTAGAATTTCAGGCAGTGGTCCTATATAAGGAGTCCTGGACAACTGGAACTCAACTGCTCTTAGCCCCTCTCGATGAGGAATCAAAGTGTACAAGCTTGTGACGTCTAAGGTCACAAGTAGTACCTTTTCCTCCAATAGACCCAGCCCCGTGAGCAAGTTCAATAGTGTAGAGGAATCTTTAAGATAGGATGGCATGTGTTGGACCATCAGTTGGAGAAAGGCATCAACAAAAATTGCCAACGGTTGTTGCAGAAAGCCTATAGCCGAAACTATAGATCTCCCCGGGGGGTTAGTGAGTCTTTTATGGATTTTGGGCAATGTGTAGAACACTGGCGTCCGAGGATAGCCAGTGCTCAAAAAATCACGTGTGCCCTTATTGATAAACCCTTCATCATACATCCGTAGGATATATTGGTCAATCTGTCTTTTGAATGATGTAGTAGGATCATGACTCAGTGTTCTATACATCCTGTTATATGTTAATTGTGACAATACTTCGTCCCTGTAATCACTATAATTTAGGAGAAGGATGGCATAATTGATTTATTATCCTTGAGTGTATTCAATGCCTTCCATTCTTCCCTTGAAAAGTTGCTGAAGGTATCTGAATGGTGTTGTTGAACAGACTCATTCAAGTCATCGAGCACGAGTCTCTGTTATTTGTTACCATGGTTACCTGGTCAGATTTGCCTTTAACACTTAAGCCCATTATATTTTGTATTCTGCTTTCCCTTGTGCCTGTTTGCTGCATTTGTGGTTATTGCGTATTAGAGTTAGTATGCATATTGCTTACTTAGATGTTTTTGATATGCTATATATGTTACTTTTGGGTTACACCAACACGATACCACGTTGACACAGCTGACTACCCCTCCCCCAGGGGGTGTGTCTAACGTGTAGAGCGTGTTTATTTGGTTTCACTGGGAATAAAGTCACGGTGGTGGAAAGTGAAACTGTTGATTTCTTGTCTGTCTGAGGACGAGCTGACTCAGCTCGAAAACGTTCACAGATTAAAGTGGATATCTATGTAAGTCCTTTGGAGTGTGCTTTTTTCTTCAATACTATATATATATATATATATATATATATATATATATATATGTGTATCAATTATTTATTCCATTACTGGAGGTAAGTCAGTTGTTTTGCCTCAAGACTATAGATCTAAAGGGAAGTTCAAGGCTCCAAATCATTTTCATTCTTTTCTAAACAAATATCAGAAGCCTCTGGCTCTTACTGGAGACCTTCTTCCAGTTTGAATAAATCTAAAGAATTCAAGAAACCTAATCCTGTCCAGAAAACAGCATGAAGGTGCATCCCCCAACCCAGTTCTTCTGGTAGGGGGCAGATTAAAACTTTTTCAGACAATTTGGTCAGAATATGCCCAAAACCCCTGGATTCAGAATATAATATCTCAGGGATATCAAATTGGTTTCAAAATCAAACCCCCAAGGGGACGGTTTTATTTAACTCATGTTTCAAAACATCCGTTAAAAGCTGAGGCTTTTACTAACATGTGTCTCACTCCTAGAACTTATGGGAGTGATTGTCCCAGTTCCTCTACAGGAAAAAGGAAAGGGGTTTTACTCAAATCTGTTTATTGTACCAAAGAAGGAGAATTCCTTCAGACCAATCTTGGATCTGAAAACACTAAACAAATTTGTAAGAATTCCAACTTTTAAGTTGGAAACTATAAGTACTATTCTACCTTTTGTTCAGCAAGGTCATTATATGTCCACAATAGACTGACAGGAACAGGTTGCTTATCTTCACATCCCTATTCATCCAGACCATTTTCAATTTTTGAGATTCTCTTTTCTAGAAAAGCATTTTCAGTTTGTTGCTCTTCAGTTTGGCCTAGCAACAGCACCAAGAATATTTTTCTCTGTGCCCTTCTATCTGTAATAAGAGACCAGGGTATTGCAGTGTTTTCTTATTTGGACGATATCATGGTTCTAGCTCAATCTTTTCACTTTTGTTGTTTCTTCAAAATCATGGTTGGAGGATCAATTTTCTTGATTCTTCAGACAAAGGTCACTTATTTGGGATTCCAAATAGATTCAGTGTCCATGACTCTTTCCCTAACAGAAAAGAGACAAATAAAGTTAGTCAGCTTGTTTGAACCTTCAGTCCCTATCATACCCTTCAGTGGCTATATGTGCATGGAGGTTTTAGGCCTAATGATTGCAGCATCGGATGCAATCCCCTTTGCTCATTTTCATATGAGGCCTCTTCAACTTTGCATGCTGCGGCAGTAGTGCAAGGATTATACTTGAATATCACAACTAATATTCTTGTATCCCAACACTCATTTTTCTCTGACATATTGGCTGGACTACCAATTTCTTCAAGGGGCTTCCTTTGTTCGTCCTGCCTGGTCTGTGATTACAACAGATGCAAGTCTTATGGATTGGGGAGAAGTATGGGGGTCCCTGACTGCACAGGGAGTTTGGAATATTCAGGAAACAAAGATTCAGATCAATATTTTAGAACTCCGTGCTCTTTTCAAAGCTCGTCAATATCACAACAGTGGCATATGTCAATCATCAAGGGGAAACTCGAAGTTACATAGTCATGAAAGAAGTATCCCAGATACTTTCTTGGGCAGAAACCAATTCCTGTCTTATCACTGCAAATCACATCCCAGGTGTGGACAACTGGGAGGCAGATTATCTCAGCCATCAGTCACTGAATCCGGGGGAATGGTCTCTCCATCAAGATGTATTCTTTTAAATTGTTTAGATCTGGGGTCTTCCTCAAATAGATCTCATGGCCTCTCATTTGAACAAGAAACTTACCAGATACCTTGCAAGGTCACAGGATCCTCAAGCAGTAATGACGGATGCTCTAGCAGTCCCTTGGTCATTCCAATATGCTTCTTTATTTCCTTCACTAGTTCAAAAATCAAGATGGAACAATCATCTGTACTTCTGATAGCTCCTGCATGGCCTCTCAGGGTCTGGTATGCAGATCTAGTTTGGATGTCCAGATACCCGCCTTGGCATCGCCCTCTAAGACCAGACCTTCTATCTCAAGGTCCCTTCTTTCATCCAGATCTAAAAATCTCTGAACTTAATGGCGTGGAGATTGAATGCCCAGTTCTCAGTCACAGAGATTTTTCAGATTGTAATTAATACTATGATTCAAGCAAGAAAACCTGTTTCCAGGAAAATTTATTATAAAGTTTGGAAAATTTATATTTCCTGGTGTTCCACTCCACTCATAATTTTTCTTGGCATACATTTAGAATTCCTAGAACTCTTCAGTTTCATTAAGATGGTTTAGATAAAGACTTATCTGCCAGTACATTGAAAGGACATATATCTGTTTTTTCTGTTATGTTTCACTAAAGGATTGCTCATCTTCCAGACATTCATTGTTTTGTTCAATCTTTGTCTAGAATAAAACCTGTTATTAAATCTATTTCTCCTCCATGGAGTCTCAATCTAGTGTTACAGATTTTACAGGATCCTCCTTTTGAGCCTATGCATTCTTTAGACATTAAACTACTTTCTTGGAAAGCTCTGTTTCTTTTAGCTATCTCTTCTGCTAGAAGAGTTTCAGAATTATCCGCCCTTTCTTGTGAAACACCTTACTTGACTTTTCAGCAAGATAAAGCAATTTTACAGATTACTTTAAAATTTTTGCCAAAGGTTTTTAATGATAACAACATTGACAGGGAAATTGTTGTTCGCTCTTTGTGTCCTAATCCTAAAAATGATACAGACAAATCTATTCTTTGGATGTTGTCAGAGCTTTGAAATATTATGTTGCTGTCACTAAAGATTTCAGAAAGACTTCTAGTTTATTTGTCATTTTTACTGGTTCACGGAAGGGTCAGGAAGCTTCTACCATTTCTTTAGCCTCTTGGTTAAAACTTCTGATTCACAAAGCTTATTTGGAAGCGGATCAGTCTCTGCCTCAAAGAATTACAGCTCATTCTACAAGATCAGTTGCCACATTTTGGGCTTTAAAGAATGAGGCTTCAGTTGATCAAATCTGCAAAGCAGCCACTTGGCTTTCTTTGCATACTTTTACCAAATTTTACCATTTTGATGTTTTTGCCTCTTCAGAAGCAGCTTTTGGTAGAAAGGTTCCTCAGGCAATGGTCTCTCATTGATTCTGTTGCCTATAAAAAAATATTTTTACGTCTTTTAGTTATTAAAAAACTTAATTTTGGATATTATTTTCAGCGGAAAAAAAGCTGTTTAGATTTTATCCCTCCCTTTTTATTTTGTTACTCGTGGACTTCCACATCTTGGGTATTATATCCCATATGTAACAAATTGTGGACTCTCGCCACCTATATGAAAGAAAACATAATTTATGTAAGAACTTACCTGATAAATTCATTTCTTTTATGGGGCGAGAGTCCACGAGGTCCTCTCCCTATTATGGGATGTTTTTTAACAGAGCACATCTTTTTTTCCTATTCCTTTTTTATGGCATTTTCTTACTCCTTTTTTACACCTCACTTCTTGGCTATACGTTAAACTTAGATATGAGTGAGGTAGGTGGGGTATTTATAGGCTTTGAGGTTTGGGAAACTTCGCCTCCTCCTGGTAGGAATGTATATCCCATATGTAACAAATCATGGACTCTAGCCACCATAAAATAAGTTAATTGATCGGAATAGCCTTGATTTGGGTTTTCCATGAAAAAAATATAATTTATGTAAGAACTTACCTGATAGGAGGCGTAAGTTCTTACATAAATTATGTTTTTTTCATGGAAAACCCAAATCAAGGCTATTCCGATCAATGATTTAACCTAATTTAACATTTTAAATTTGAAACTCTATTTTGGCTTGATTCAAATGGCATATCTAGGTTTTCTGCAGATTAGTTTTATATTTAAGTCTTCTTTCATAAGGTGGTGAGAGTCCACAAGCCATTGCTCCTGGGATTCAATTCCTGGCCACTATGAGGAGGCAAAGATTCCCAAAGCTCCAAGAACACTTAATTCCCCCACTTCTCCCAGTGTAATCTTTGCCTGCATAGGAGGTGGGTGAAGAATTAAGGTGCTCCAGATTCTTCATTGAGAGGGGTCTTCACGCTGATTTGAGACCCTTTTTTTCCCCCAGAGAGCTGCTACTTAGAGCCAGAGGGGAGATTGGAGTATTGGGCAGTGACAAAATCACTCCCAGTTAGTCACAAACCTGCCACAGGTGTCACTGGGACCTGTCCCCTAGCCTTTTATTGTTGGGTTGTTGATATATTCCTTACATAGGTTCTCTGTTGTGACATACACAGCACTGGATGGGCTCTCTACCAGAAGCAGTCTTTTCTGCAGTCACTATAAAGGGTAGATTGGGTACACCTGTGGTAAGTGCTGCCATTTCTTTTTGTCACATAGCTCACAGGCTATTAGTAGGTACACCAATTTTAAGATTTATCATAGTAAGTCTAGTTATTATGGAATTGTTATTATGTGGTAATAGTTTTTTTTTTCTTCTTCAGCTAATTAATTCTGCTCTTTATAGATTCATATTTTGGCTTTTTTTCTTTTACATACTACATGAAAATGTATACATTTCTTGACATCTATGCTTAGGGCCTGATATTTAAAAGGTCTCCCCTCAGTCGAGTGAAACACAAATTTTATTTTGAAAGATATTTATCTCACTATAAAGGGTTCTTTATATGAATGCGAGACACCAACATTACAATATAAGGTCTTAAAAAAATCCCAAAGATCTTGCATAGTTTCTCTCCATGACGGCGAGCTTTTGAATATCAGGTGCTTCGTCAGGACATATCCAGTGTCTAAACTAGTTTCTCCTCTTTGGAAAATGAAGAAAATGAACTTGTTTTTTTTATAAGCTTTAGAGGCTTCTCCTTTAGAGCTTGCATGCTTTGGACATTTAGCTTTTGTCTTGGAGGTTTTTGTTGCTTTTAGTAATATCTTCTACCGGAAGACTTTCTGAATTGTTTGCTCTTTCTTGCAAACTTTCTTTTCTTATTTTCATGAAGATAATCCAGATTTTAAGGACTCAATATGCATTTTTTACCTAAATTGATTTTTTTTTTATAAAATCAATCAGGAGATTGTAGGCCAACTCCTTGTCCTAATCCAAATAATTCATTAATTAATACATTTAGATATTGTGTAAGAGCTTTAGAATTCTACTTTAAAATTATAAAGGTTTTTAGACAGTCGTTTAATTTGTCACTTGGTCTATGTAAAGGTCAGAGGGCTGCATCCCTTTCTTTTCCTTTTTTTTGGCAAAATCTCATGATTACCAAGGTTTACTTGGAGGCGGGATAGTTTTTTCCAAAACACATTATTGTTCATTTTTCTAGATATTTCCTCTTCTTGGATTTTCAAGATTAAGGCTTATAAAGAATACATTTGCAAGGTAGCAACATACTATCTCTAAATGTTACCATTTTGATGTGTTTGGTAGAATATTCATTCAAGCAGCAGTATGGTATTTAGGTGCCTGCTTTACAAAATGTTGTCCTGCCCAATTACTTATGAACTCCACAGCTTGAGTATTAGTTCCCAGGAGTAATAGACTCTCACTAAACAAAATGTATGCTTACCTAATCAATTCATTTCTTTCATGACGAGGAAAATCCACGAGACTTGCCTATTTTCATTTTTTACGTATATTTTTTTTCTGGCGGTAGTTCTAGTTTTCACCTCATTTTCCCTACTTTCCTCCTTTCCTACCTTCCTACTTCTCCTTTATTGTCTATAGGTCAGACTGGAATACCAGAGTTGTGGGAGGGATTAAGTGCTCTTGGAGTTTTGGGAATCTTTGCCTCCTCCTAGTGGCCAGGAGTTGAATCTCAGGAGTAATGGTTCATGGACTCTTACCCCCATGAAATAATTTAATTTATCAGGTAAGCATACATTTTGTTTTTGTGCATACTCAGTTCACTTGTTAGAAAATACAATTGTCACAGTGTCTATAAAATAATGTGAAAATATAACATAAATTAAACTTTTGAAATTATTTTTAGAACTTTTCTTCTCTGTAAATTTTGTGTATCCACTTCACCATGTTTTTTACACCAACTTTTAATTACAGTTTAGAATATCATTATTTTGTCTCATTTATCTTCCCTTTTCTAGCACAGTAAAATGCTAGAGGCATCTCTCTAAATCTTCTATCGTCGTGCCTAAATTTATACAATGTCCCCTAGGAGTATCTTCCTTAATTAAATCAGTAACAGACTCCTTTTTTTGTTCTGTAAACAGTTCTCTAAAGATGAAATAGCCCCTAGATAATACTCAAAAGAGCTTTAACCTAATACATAAGTCTGAATCTTTGTGTTCTACTGTTTTAATTCTGCAAGCTTAAGCAACAATTATTTAAATCACACCTACTAGATCAAACTGCTTACAACTTCATTTTATCATATATTTATTATGCCTTAAATGTAGGACATTCAGTGTTTTTCCACAGAGTTACACAGATACACATATACACAGACAGAGAAATATGTCCTGAAACAAATTATACTGGGAAACAGGTATGGGTAAGTGTTAACTGGAACAAATTGTACAAACCAGTATAGCAGTCAGCAGTTCAAGTGCAAGTTGAGACAGACAAGCACTTAAGTGCTTGCTTCTGGGCAAAGCAAAGGATACCAGAGTGCTTAATACAGACTGAAAGCAGCAGACAGGGCTAGAGTAGGATGCAGAGACATGGTTAATCAGTCTAAGATTCAATGGCAGGATGCAAGTGTCCAAGTCAAGATCCCAGTCAGGAAATCCAGCAACAAACAGGAACCAGGAACATAAACACAGGACAGATTCAAATGTCATACCAAGGAGTAAAGGTATAGGCTACTCTATATATAGTCAGAGAGCACCTCCCTGATTGACTTGCATCCAGAGAGGGTGGAGCTGGGAGACACACCTGCTGATTATATCATTCTTCTATAAAACCCTGCATATAAACATCTTCTATTAGCACAAACAGAGCAAGCCAGACCCTGAGTCTGGAGTCTCCTTTTTCAATCTCAAGCAGGGCACATTGAGGGAAGTCACCAGAGGCATCCACGCCATTCAATTTGCTTTTTGTCACAAACAGAGTTTATGGGAACCTAAAGCCTTTTCATAGCAGGCAATGTAAACACAGGTGCTATATGATGCCTTCACACACCTAGAAGATGATATGTCCCTAGAATCGACTGGAACAGTGAGTCCATAACAGGTGACTAAAATGTTATGAGATTGGTATGTAATGGAATGTAGACTTAAACTATGGCCATACTACTGTTTAAACATACTGAAAGGACATTTGAAATTATATTGTGATATTTTGCTTCAAAGCTCTATCCAAAC
Source organism: Bombina bombina (assembly GCF_027579735.1). NCBI lineage: Eukaryota > Metazoa > Chordata > Amphibia > Anura > Bombinatoridae > Bombina > Bombina bombina. The sequence goes on along the minus strand of NC_069501.1, from coordinate 961,648,080 downwards.
CACTGGTGTTACATACAGAAAACTTTCATTATGAGGCAGTAATCATTTTCTCTATTTTATAAACAGATAACACTTTTGTGTTTTTTAGAGGATTATTTAAGATGGTTGCCTTACAAATTTGTTATCAATGAATCTTATTATCAGAGAGACTACAGGGACCTTTTATGTTGTTCAGTGCTTATAAATGCACAGATATTTGTTCAATGCAACATTTTTTATAGGTTTAAACGTGGTTATCCAGCATTATTATTTATAGATCATTTAATACATTTTGTAGAATTTATGCAAAAGTTTAGCATTATTTGTATCATTACATATATATTAAAATATGAATTTAAATATTTATTGTCATAGATCCATATTGAAGCCTATGTGAATCAAAATTCAAAAGTAATATGCAGATGTTACATATCATATTTAAGTATTAGCATTCAATTAACAAATTTAACAGTGAATATTTAAATGTTAACATTATTTCTATGGAAACGTTCAAATGTAAAAATGTTAACCTTTGATTAGAATCTAGCTGCTTAATTGTAAACCAGGAAGAATTATTATTTGTTCAGCCCTGGACAGATTTGATAAAGATACTATGATAGAAAAATGTGAAATAACACATTTCCCTGCTCAATAATAGGGTGCAATAATTAGAGGGCTATAATGTCTAAATTATTATATGAAAAAAATGGTAAATCATACAAAAAGACAGGAAACAGAAACAGATCTATATTCCATTTAGCTATTTAGCATGATAAATTTCACTGAAAAAGTCTTAACCTTGTAATCCATCAATGCAAGGACTTGCTTGATATCATTGATGATTGATATAATGTGTTCCATCTCAGATCTCTTCAGAATAAAGAGCAAAAGTAGCATGGAGTGTGTTTGCACTGAATACCATGATGGCACATGTGTTTAATTTAGAAAAAAAAGGGACAACCTCCTGTAGATTTCTGAATAAAGAATCCTCTTTCTAACCGCCATCTCTTGCTGTATAAACCAGACTGTGCACGCTCAAAATTTTCGCTTTGTCCAAAATTTTCCTAACAAATATTTGGGGAAATTTGTTTCCACAATATATCCATTGCCTGTGCTATTAGGTATTTGTTTCCTTGCAAACTAAATGAATACTGAATATTAGTTAAATATTCATATTCATTGAATGAATGTAAATGTTCCAAAGCTACAGGTGAACGATGGAAAAAAATTTTTTAAAGATGGAATCATGATGCATTGTCAGTGATATGCTTCTCTAGCATGTATTTAAAATGTTCTAACCAGGATGGTCTACAAAGAAATTGCAATGAATTAGTCTACATGTTGTCATATACTTAAAAGGACACTCAAGTAAAAATTAAACTTTTATGATTTAGATGAAAATTGCAATTTTAAACAACTTTCCAATTTATTTTCATTAGCAAAATGTGAACAGTCTTTTTATATTTACACTTTTTGAGTCACCAGCTACTACTGAGCATGTGCAAGAATTCACAGAATACACATATATGCATTTGTGATTGGTTGATGGCTGTCACATGATACATGGGGAGTGGAAATAGACATAACTGAAATTTGTCAGAAAAAAAATTACTTCTCATTTGAAGTTCAGCCTAAGTGCTATTGCATTGTATTTTTATCATGCATTTGATGATTATGCAAATCTACTGTATTTACTGTTCCTTTAACTGCAAAGGGCTCCAATGCACTTTTATTTATATATATATATATATATATATATATATATATATATATATATATATATATATATATGTGTGTGTGTGTGTGTGTGTGTGTACATTTGTATTTATGTGTTTGTGTATATATGTCTGTAAATACATATAAATACATATGCACACACAAACATATATAACCATTAGATTTGTTCTTTTAGCAATGGTATAATGACCATATATAATTATTTATTAGTTTCTTTATTAGATTACAACCAGAAAATATAGGATATTTTAAAGCAGTACTAAAAAAATCAGAAAAAACAGCTTCTATAGGCTAAAATGGCAGTATTTAGTGTGACCTCCCCTTACACTTGAGCAATAGCAGGAACCTGGCTCTTATAAACCTAAATGGAATGAAACCCTAATAAATGTCATTGCTAACACCTTTATTTGTTCTACTATTTCATGTCAAAATGACTGCTGTAAAAAAGGTCTATTACACTAGGTTTGTGCAAGACATAGTTGAGCATTACATACACATGTGGTATGAGTTTAATTCATTAGAGAACTCCTAATAAGACCAACTTTCAATCACATCATTCCATTCAAAAAGCCAAAGATCACAGAGTTTGACAGACATAAAATCATACTTTTGCATCAGCAATGCCACTCTCAAATGAAAATCAGCAAACAAACTGGATATTTAAGATGTGGTATTTAGGCTGTTATAAATTATTTTAAATAAATAGGGGAGGTCAAGGACAAAAAAGGACTGGAAGGACAAGAGAAGTTTCTCAGATTTTCTTCTTTCAGAGACCGGAAGAAGTCCAGCAAGGACCTTGCTCAGCATCTGGCAGCTTCATCAGGATTCCAAGTTGACCCTTCTACAGTCCAAAGAAGCTTGATCAAGAATAGTCTTTGTGGAAGGGTAGCAGCCAAGAAACCAATTTTTCAGAAGGGGAACAGGGTGAAAAGGCTAAGATATGCTACAGCTCACAAAGATTGTAATGAAGATCAGTGGAAAAGATTATTATGGAGTAACAAATACAAGTTCGAACTTTTTGGGTCCAAACAAAGACAATATGTGACATGAAGGGTTGGAAAGAGATGGAAGAATGAAGTGCTTGCGGCCTTCAGTGAAACATGGTGGAGGGTCTGTCCTGGTTTGGGGCTGCATTTCTGCCAGTGGGGTTGGCGATATTGTCCGAATTGATAAGATCATGAATGCTGAAAAGTACAAAGAGGTTTTAATTCATGAAAGTAAAAAAAAAAAATAATAATAGAGAATGGCATTGTCTAATAGTTATATTATGTTTAGGTGTGGGTGTTGTATACTTAGAGAAAATCATAGCTTGCAGTGAGTCACTAAAATGTATACCTTTTATCACCATATCCACTGTGACAGATTCCTCGCTACCCCGACTGGGTAGCTCCACCAAAAGGATCCTTATGATACATGGAACAGGCCGCTATGTAGCAGAGAACAAGTGATTTTAGCAATTCCCACCCAAATAACTAGACAGACTAGCATTCAGGTGAAAACAAGAACTAACTTTTATTAGGAAAAACACACAACATTTATACAGAAACAGATCTTGATAACAAGCCTTATCTGAACTTCATATCTCCCGCCATTTCCGCCCTTCCAGACAGGCTGGCGCCTGCCATAGAAGCCATAGTCCCACAGAGACCCAGAATACAGGGGTGGTGGTTTCGAGGTGATCCCGGGGGAGCGGCTGCACTTTTGTCATTTGAAAGCTCAGTAAAGATTGGGGGTAGGGGTGTCCAAAACCCCCAGTTCCCAAAGTAATTCCACCACCACTTGTTCTTCCTAGGGGCTACCAATCCCCAAAAGAGCGGAACTCTGAGACAAAGAGCCGCTGGAGCGACCGGGGTTAAAGGGGACCAGGGATCCCAGCTGATGCAGTGGACCGGCAGTTCCAGGAGGTCGGCCAGTCAGAGGGAGATAGGTTGGTCAGAGGCCAGTTTCTTCCAAGATACAGTTTACAGACAAAACAAGGGAAACCAAAGCTCTGGGAGATCGCAGTTGCTCTGAGGAGCCCAAAACTGCAGAGAAACAAGAGGGGGTAGGTAGGTGGTAGGGGGGGTAGAGGTTTAACCCCTGCAGCCTTGTATCTGTGACAACTCCCCCCTTCCAGTTTGCAGACCCAGCTAGATCCACACACAGGTCAGCCTGGGGCTGTCCGAGGAGTTTATGCCACTTCAGTCCGCTGGGAAAGTCCATTAGCATTTCCATTGCTTTTTCCCGGCTGGTACTGAATGTCAAAGTTAAATGGCTGCAGGGCTAGACTCCACTTCAAAAGTCTTCCATTGTCTCTGGAAACTTTATTGAGCCATACAAGGGGGTTGTAGTCTGTGAGGACGGTAAAGGGTCTCCTGTAGAGGTAAAGCTGTAACTTTTTCAGGGCCCAGACCATGGTCAAGCACTCTCCACATCTCCACCGCCGCATAGCCTACCTCTCTGGGCAACAGCTTTCTACTGATGTAGGCTATAGGGTGGTCTTGCCCCTCATCATCAGCCTGACTTAATATGGCTCCCAACCCGAACATGGAGGCATCTGTGTGGACAGAAAAGCATTTGGTGGGGTTAGGCACGGCCAGCACTGGAGCATAGATTAAGGCAGATTTGAGACTCTGAAAGGCAGCTTTACACTCGGGGGACCACAGGACCTGTCGGGGAAGTTGCTTGCTGGTCAGGTCAGTCAGAGGTTTCACTAGGGTACTGTAAATGGGGACAAACCTTCTGTAGTAACCTGCGGTTTCTAAGAAAGAGAGAACTTGGGTTTTGGTTTGGGGGGTTGGCCAATTAACCACTGCCTCAACCTTACCTGGCTCGGGCCGCTGCTTTCCACAGCCCACTCGGTGGTCCAGGTACTGGACCGTCGAATGCCCAACGGTACACTTATCAGGTTTCAGGGTCAGTCCGGCAGCTCTAAAGCAATCTAAAACAATGCCTAGGTGGACCAGATGGTCTTCCCAGGTGTTGCTATAGATGGTAATGTCATCCAGGTATGCACAGGCATAGTCTTGGAGGCAATCTTGAAGGCGATCCACCATCCTTTGAAATTTGACTGGGGCATTCTTCATCCCAAACAGCATGATCTTAAATTGGTATAGGCTGAAGGGGGTGATAAAGGCGGACTTGGGAACAGACTTGGGGTCTAGGGGATTTGCTAGTAGCCCTTGCAGAGGTCGAGGGTGGTCAAAGTGGCCACGGGCATTTCTATCTAACAGGTCATTGACTCGGGGCATAGGGTTGGCATCGGTGGTGGTTCTGTCATTGAGCTTACAGTAGTCAATGCAGAACTGGGTAGTCCCGTCCTCTTTGGGTACCAACACTACAGTGGAGGCCCAGGGGCTGTTGGATGGTTCAACAACACGGGGAGCTCCCAGGGCATGCTATCCCAAACGGCCTCTAGGAACTGGTAAGCTGCCTGTCATAGGGGAGCCTGTCCCGGGTTTCCACTTGGTGTATGGACATTGTGGTGTACCCAGGGACAGTAGAGAACATATCTCATCTCTCTTCCAAACCTGCTTTCTCTGTTCAGTCCCTAACCTCTCAGCTAGGGGTATGTCGGCCACTCCTTGGGGGCGTCAGTGGGTATGGGTAGCTCCGGCATTGGGAGACTTTCAGAGTGCTCCACTTCCGGGGCACAGATAGCGGTTACATCCTTGTCCCTTTCTATAAATGCCTTCAACATGTTCACATAAAAGGTCCGGCGGATCCGATCATCTGAACATTTGGTTACCAGGTAATTGGTGTCGTTTAGTTGTTCCACTACCCGGTAAACAAGCCTGTAGCTTGTCTGTTTTGACAGGCATCAGGGCGAGGACCTTCTGCCCTATTGCCAGGGTGCGGGTACGAGCATTTTGGTCAAACCATCTCTTCTGCTTACGTTGGGCGATCTGAAGGTTCTCTCGCACCTGGTCAGCAAGGTCCATCAGTTGGTCCCGGAATTGGAGAACGTACTCCACAACAGAGTGTTCTTTCCCAGTGAGCTCTTACTAAGTCGAGGGGCCCCCTTATCTCCCAGCCATAGACTAACTCAAAGGGATAGAAGCCTGTGGATTCCTGGGGCACCTCTCAGTATGCAAAGAGGAGGTGCGGCAGGAATCTTTCCCAGTACAATTTTTTCCGCACAATTTCCATTGCTGTTGAGTAATTTCCGCAGTGAACTGTGTTCCTTGGTCAGACATCACTTCCTGGGGAAACCTACCCTGGTGAATATCCGGAGAGTCCCTTATTCGATGATGCTGTCGGTTATCCTGGGTCAGTAAGAACAACACCCCCTCCTCTGAGTGCAAAGTTAACCCATACAGATCCATCAGTGTTCTAGTCTGTTTAATGCCTTAGCAAGATCACTAAAACAAAATTATACCATTATGAACTAGCCACAATTGCAACGTGGGGAATACTAGTTACCCATGTTGTAATGCTTAAGCGGAATTATAGCATTATGAACATAGCCACAATCAAAATAATAAATTTAAATGATTAAATAATCTAAGAACATATTTCAACATAGGGAGTACTACTAACTGACATAACAGTACCCAGATGGAAAGTGGCAATTTTACGTTACAATGTATTCAGGCAACTGCAACAAAAAAAACAAAAACAGGATGAGGAAAGCAGGCGTGACCCAGTGACGTCGGAGGTATGCAGATGATCCACCAGGACTCCGAGCAATGCCGGTGAAGAGAAGGGAGCACTTGTAGAGGTATTCTGTTATACCCGTGCACCGCAAGTTGCATTTAAGTCCGGTAAGAGTGGCCTTTGGGCTAGTGGATCGCAAGTGCTGTGGTCACCCTGTGTAACAGATTGTGGAAATTGACTGTATTCGTTGGCACATGTTTCTACCTTGCTGCTATTTACTATAAGGCTCTTGAACAGGTTTATGATCCCAAGTAATTTTGTATATGTGTACTCTGGATAATTGACAGGATCCGCTGCATACACCCAGTGGGCAGTGGCCTGATAGGTCCTAGCTGAAGGGACTCCCCACTGGCCCGGTGCGGGGTTCCTTGGCTGCTGGGCTGAGGGGTTCCTTGGCTTTGTTGGGCAGAATTGTTGGAAGTGGCTGAGTTGCCCACACCTTTAGCAGCCCCCTTGGTTGCTGGTCCCGACTGGGGAAACAGGAGCAGGCCGGCGTGAGTCCATACCGGGCAAGGATGCACTTCTTCACCAGGTCATAGTTGTCTTGATCTCTGGAGGGGACAGCATGGAAATCCTCCCGGGCCCTACTGGACAGTTTCACAATCAGGATAGTAACCCTATTGGCATTGGTGATGCCCTGCAACTGGCACTGGGTCTCTAACAGTTGAAGGTAGCGATCGAGATCCTCACTCTTATCATCTTGAAAGGCTCAGAAAGCTCTGTGAAGTAGTTTCCTGGGCCGGGAAGGGGGGTCCATGGGATCTGGCATGACCCCCCTTCATAGACTTCTGAAGCTCCAGCATGTGTACCTTGGTTGCTTCAGTCACTACCCGAGTAATAATCTCCTCTGGGGGATTAGATCCATAGAGAGCCAGTCGCCACTGGATCTGCAACTGGAGGTCAGACACTATAGTCTCCTGAGTAGAGGCTGTACTGGGCCGACCCCCAATTTGGTCGATGTCCAACCCACCAGCCTGCTCTCTAGTCCGAACATCCTCCATCAATTCTGCTATGATGGTTACCTTTGACTTGTTGCCAGCTATCTTTCCTCTAGCCTGCAGCAAGGTTTTCAATTCCTCTTCCTGGAGCGCATGATATTGCTCCATCCGGCAAAGTCTTCAGTTGGTGGTTTGGATGTTCCAGGTAGACAGAAGCATCCCACTGCTGCCACCACTGTGACGGATTCCTTGCTACCCCAACTGGGTAGCTCCCCCAAAGGATCTTTCCAATACCTGGAACAGGCCTCTATGTAGTGGAGAACAAGTGATTTTAGCAATTCCAACCCAAATAACTAGACAGACTAGCATTCAGGTGAAAACAAGAACTAACTTTTATTAGGGAAAACACACAGCATTTATACAGAAACTGCTATTGATAACAAGCCTTATCTGATCTTCATATCTCCCGCCATTCCCGCCCCTCCAGACAGGCTGGCACCTGCCCTAGAAGCCACAGTCCCACAGAGACCCAGGACACAGGGGTGATGGTTTCGAGGTGATTCTGGAGGAGTGGCACAATTTCCAAGGTGTCATTTGAAAGCTTTCGGTACTCATATGGCAGAGTCCAAAAAACATCATGATTTGCTACTGGGGACCAGAGTTACAGCCCAGTAAATATTTAGGGGTAAGGGTGTAGAAAACCCCCAGTTCCCAAAGTAGCTCCCCTCCGGCAATTGCACTACCTCTTGTCCTTCCTAGGGGCTACCAATCCCCAAAAGAACAGAGCTCTGGGACAAAGGGCCGCTGCAGCGGCCAGGGTTAAAGGGGACTGGGGATCCCAGCTGATGTGGCCGTCCAGCAGTTCCAGGAGATCAGCCAGTCAGAGGAAGATAGGTTGGTCAGAGGCCAGCTTCTTCCAAGATCCAGTTCACAGACAAAACAAGGGAAACCAAAGCTCTGGGAGATCACGGTTGCGAGGTTTAACCCCTGCAGCCCAGTATCCGTGACATCCACTATAATAGTATTTATTGCCCAGTTGTGGGAAACATTGGTAATTAAAACATAACTTTTATTACAATATCATATTAAAAAATGGAAACAAAATCGATAAAAGAAAATGATGGAGAGAATATTAATGAGTGTTGTGTTGCAGTTGAATTCCACAATATTTGTGATAAAATATTGATATTGTATCTGCTTCATTATTTCTAGTATATTTGACAGTAAAAAGACACTTGTTTAAAAAGGTGTGGGTTGATTCATAGTTAACTCAATATTGCCCAGAATAGGGCTCCAATTGTGGATAAGTTACACCTAGTAATGGATAATAGCAGTCTGCTATTGCTGTGTCTTCCCATCAATACTAATTATAATAAGTAATTCAATAGTATCCAATATTTGGCAACAATGGTCTGTGGTTGGTTGTGAAGCAATACAAAGTAGTAATAGTAGTAATTTATATTCGAGTAGCTTAGCAGTTTAACCGCCGGATACACATAAATTTGAAATAAATAATTTGCTGCTCAATTGGGATTTACAACATCAGCTGTGATATATCTGTATATCCTATAATGAGCCATTGTGGTATTAGTGTGTTATGGTAACATTTACTAGTAAGCTGTCAGTAATTGCAGTATAACATCTTTAAATAACTGTGTCCTTCTGTACAGCACAGATGGTGAAAACCGGTAAACCATCCCCACCATTCATCATATCATAAATGGCACTTGTACACACAGTAACGCTAAATTATTTTGATATATACAGATTGACCACCTCATGCAGGCAAACCCCTACAGTTACAAAGTATCAATTATGTCACTCAATAGTAAGAACAAACAACATAGATTCTAGCTACTCCATAATCATGTTAAAACCAAGGATCCCATATGTTCCCAAATAAACTCCCTTAACATGTTTGGTGTGAACCGCTTTATCAAAGGCCTTAATTCATCATGCCATTGGGAATTGTTTTATTCTTCAGCATCATAATGATCCCAAACACACTGCTAATGCAGAGAAATCGTATCTGGACAGAAAAACAGCTGATAAAACACTGAGAGTCATGAACTGGCCTCCAAAGAGTCCAGACCTGAATATTAAAGAGTCAGTATGGGATCACCTGGACAGAGAAAGAAATAAAACACAACCTAAATCTAAAGAAGAAAAACTTCAGGACAGTCTCCCCAAAAGTGTTCAAGAGGTGCTTAGTGCCAAGGGAGGTCACACTAAATACTGACTTTGGCCTGAAGAAGCCATTTTGCTCATAAAATTGTTTTATTATATATTTTGTGTACATATTTCCTGTATTTTCTGTTTGTATCTTAATAAAGAGACTGAAAAATAAATATAGATGGCCATTAATTACCTCGTAATGCCAGTGATAAGTCAGACAAGCGCAAACACCCGCGCTAAACCCCTCGTGCGTAAACGTTTGTGCTCCACTCGTAATCTGACCAAAAATACATTTTGAACTGCCTTGTCTAACTACCTACATCACAATACATGTGAGAAGTTACCACACATCCTATGTTTCATCATCCTTTAACCTCCAAACTGTAAGCAGGCCCTCCCTCCTTATGCATTAAAGGGACAGTGTACTGTAAAATAGGTTTACTCTAAGGGGCCCATTTATCATATTTTTTACAAGTTATGAAGCAGCGGTCTAAAGACCGCTGCTCCATAACCTGTCCACCTGCTCTGAGCAGGCGGACAGACACCGCCGCAATTCAACCTGATCGCGTATGATCAGGTTGATTGACAACCCCTGCTGGTGGCCGATAGGCCGCGAATCTGCAGGGGGGGGGGGGCACGTTGCACCAGCAGCTCACAAGACCTGCTGGTGCCATGATGAATATGGAGAGCCTATTGCTCTCCGCATTCAGCAAGGTCTGTCGGACCTGATCCGCACTGTCGGATCAGGTCCGACAGACCTTTGTTAAATAAGACCCCATATGTGTTTCAAGTGACTTATTATACCAGCTACAGAGTTTTAAATGTATGACAAATTCTTCCTTAAGGTTTATTTATTTGTATGTAACATAACTGTTTTGCTAATTGAGACCACAATCTAATCAAATGGGCTGATCTTGCATTGAAAGCAGACATCCTTATCTTATCTCTAACTATATAAACAAATACCAATACTTTCAGAGAATATCAAAAAATAACATTTTAGTATTATTCTCTTTCCTCCCCCACTGTGAGTTTATCCAGCGAACTTGCTGTAAATATACATAGGCTATAACTATTACTGCTGTACTGATTTTTTTTCAGTATAGGTTGTGGATACAACAGGAAAAAGCAGGTATTGCAAATTACAAGTAAAGTAGCTAATTGTAAACAATTTAATACACTTCAGCAGTTAAAAATGGATAGTTGGGAACAAATGAAATGGAAGACAAAATTATAGTATACTTTCCCTTTAATATGTTTCGTCTGGTCTGTTTTATGTTTATGTATTTTTTTTTCTATTTAAAGCCATTCCAATCAAGTGGCTTCACACTGTTAACTTCACCAGTATGCTGCTTTGAAAGACATTGACAACAGAATTTCAATTCATCATAAAACACTTATCAAGAAGATCTTTGCTCGACTTTTACGCTTTCTTAATTGGGAACTTTTACATCTGGAAAACCTATTTTAGTCTTTTTTTAAGCTGCATTTCTTGGCTCTTCGCACAGCTTGTCCAATGTCAAATGGATATTAAAGTCATTTTTTTCCTTTTTTTTTTTTTTGCATTTTAAAACATATTACAGCTTTTGTTTTTTGTAAAACAGATATTCAACTATCCTTGTGAGATGTGTCACTGTCTATCTACTAATGATTCAGTGGGATCTCCACTCATCAGCCAGTAAGCAATCAGTCCTTAAAAATCGCATACACATATGTGCACTTACTAGCTTCAGAATCAAAACAAACAACTTTACCTTAATTGTTTTTTTTAACGTATTAAAAATTGTTCTTTCAAATGCATGACACATATATATATAGGGCTTCCTGTTCCTTTAATTTTTGCATATATTGGTCACTTTAATAAAGATAATTTCTAGATATAATTAAAACAAATGTATATTGTCATTCTTTTAAAATATAAAACTATGTATTTAACTAAATGCAGACGTCAAACTGTTCATTTATGACTTAAAGGGACATTAAACTGCTGTTCACAACTACAAAAGAACAGTGACTACATATTGTGTTCTCCTGTTTTAATAGCTTAAAGGTGTCAAATGCTCTGCCTCTTTATACTGGGCGCCACCATCTTGGAGCTCAAGTATTCTCCCAGCCTGTAACAGAAGCAGCTTTCATTTACATATGAATGAGGTTCTCAACATTTTGACAACTTTATAAAGTGTCTCAGGTTAGGGTGCATGATTAGGGTTGCCAGCTGTCCTTAAAGAAATACTGGACAGCCAGCAGATAACCCGGGGTGGGGCGGGGGGGGGGGGTAGGGGAGTTAATGAGGCGTGGTATGTCTTGTGGCACAAAAAAGGGCACATACAGTTATTTGAGATTCATTTATTTATATATATATATATATATATATATATATATATATATATATATATATATATATAAACACAGGCAGTCCCCAGGTTACAGGCATCCGACTTAAGTACAACTCGTACTTACAAATGGACAAAATAGAGCTTTATCGCCAATCCTTCTTTCCAGGATAACCCAAAATACTCAAAATCCAATGGTCACAAGGAAAGAAAGTGATGTGAAATTTTCTGAACAGGGGCACAGATAGCAAAACAAACTTTTCCCTATGCTATCCAAAACCTAAAATATGTTTGTATGTATGTTTCACCTAAAAAAAGTGCCTGTTCGTAACCTGGTGACTGACTGTGTATATATATATATATATATATATATATATATATATATATATATATATACAGGGAGTGCAGAATTATTAGGCAAATGAGTATTTTGACCACATCATCCTCTTTATGCATGTTGTCTTACTCCAAGCTGTATAGCTCGAAAGCCTACTACCAATTAAGCATATTAGGTGATGTGCATCTCTGTAATGAGAAGGGGTGTGGTCTAATGACATCAACACCCTATATCAGGTGTGCATAATTATTAGGCAACTTCCTTTCCTTTGGCAAAATGGGTCAAAAGAAGGACTTGACAGGCTCAGAAAAGTCAAAAATAGTGAGATATCTTGCAGAGGGATGCAGCACTCTTAAAATTGCAAAGCTTCTGAAGCGTGATCATCGAACAATCAAGCGTTTCATTCAAAATAGTCAACAGGGTCGCAAGAAGCATGTGGAAAAACCAAGGCGCAAAATAACTGCCCATGAACTGAGAAAAGTCAAGCGTGCAGCTGCCAAGATGCCACTTGCCACCAGTTTGGCCATATTTCAACATCACTGGAGTGCCCAAAAGCACAAGGTGTGCAATACTCAGAGACATGGCCAAGGTAAGAAAGGCTGAAAGACGACCACCACTGAACAAGACACACAAGCTGAAACATCAAGACTGGGCCAAGAAATATCTCAAGACTGATTTTTCTAAGGTTTTATGGACTGATGAAATGAGAGTGAGTCTTGATGGGCCAGATGGATGGGCCTGTGGCTGGATTGGTAAAGGGCAGAGAGCTCCAGTCTGACTCAGACGCCAGCAAGGTGGAGGTGGAGTACTGGTTTGGGCTGGTATCATCAAAGATGAGCTTGTGGGGCCTTTTCGGGTTGAGGATGGAGTCAAGCTCAACTCCCAGTCCTACTGCCAGTTTCTGGAAGACACCTTCTTCAAGCAGTGGTACAGGAAGAAGTCTGCATCCTTCAAGAAAAACATGATTTTCATGCAGGACAATGCTCCATCACACGCGTCCAAGTACTCCACAGCGTGGCTGGCAAGAAAGGGTATAAAAGAAGAAAATCTAATGACATGGCCTCCTTGTTCACCTGATCTGAACCCCATTGAGAACCTGTGGTCCATCATCAAATGTGAGATTTACAAGGAGGGAAAACAGTACACCTCTCTGAACAGTGTCTGGGAGGCTGTGGTTGCTGCTGCACGCAATGTTGATGGTGAACAGATCAAAACACTGACAGAATCCATGGATGGCAGGCTTTTGAGTGTCCTTGCAAAGAAAGGTGGCTATATTGGTCACTGATTTGTTTTTGTTTTGTTTTTGAATGTCAGAAATGTATATTTGTGAATGTTGAGATGTTATATTGGTTTCACTGGTAAAAATAAATAATTGAAATGGGTATATATTTGGTTTTTGTTAAGTTGCCTAATAATTATGCACAGTAATAGTCACCTGCACACACAGATATCCCCCTAAAATAGCTATAACTAAAAACAAACTAAAAACTACTTCCAAAACTATTCAGCTTTGATATTAATGAGTTTTTTGGGTTCATTGAGAACATGGTTGTTGTTCAATAATAAAATTAATCCTCAAAAATACAACTTGCCTAATAATTCTGCACTCCCTGTATATATATAAATATATATATCAATGTAAATATTTGCATAGGAAATTAGCACATCTAGGCAAGATTCCCCACTCGCTTTTTCCCAGAAATACCTCATATACAATGTTACCATTGCACAAGGGAATTCTGGGTAAGATATGCAAATTCTCAGTTTTTTTGCTTCAAAATACGGTTTTAACACAGCTATCCTTTTAACAGGATTATTACAGCAAACCAGAAATCACTCACTATGCAGCCCGTTTCGTTCTTTTTGGAACTCATCAGTAGGAGATAGATTTCTGGTTGCTGCATTGGTGAAGCTATTTTCAAGGTTAGACCAAAATTCATTCAATGAATTTTGGTATATATATAAATCCACTTTATGGGTTACATGTACAAGGAAGGTCACCATAGTTTAGGGGAAAATTCACATATTTATGGTAAATATACACATGTACAGTGGTAATAATATATATATATATATATATATATATATATATATATATATACACACACAAATATTTAGATAACCATAAAATAGACATATAGTATATATTTATATGTACATATATATATATATATATATATATATAGATATAGATATATATAGATAGATAGATACACACATACATATATATAGTATTTATACACACATATACAGTATCTGTGCAATCTGTGTGTGTATGCATGTGTATATATGTATAATTTACACACACATTCTCTATCTATCTACAACCCCAATTCCGAAAAAGTTGAGACAGTATGAAAAATGCAAAAAAAACAAACAAAAAGAGTAATTTGAAAATTCAATTCACCCTGTACTATATTGCAAACAAATTCACCTAGATTATGAGTTTTGCATTAGAGGCTATGCGGTGCTAACGAGCAGTTTATGCTCACCGCTCACTTACAGACAGCGCTGATATTACAGGTTTTTACAAAATTTTGCTCCACATCTCACTCCAATAGCAGCGCTGCTTACGTTAGCGGTGAGCTGGTTGTGCGTGCTCATGCACGATTTCCCCATAGGAATCAACTGGGAGAGCCGGCTGAAAAAAAGTCTAACACCTGCAAAAAAGCCACGTTTAGCTCCTAACGCAGCCCCATTGATTCCTATGGGAAAATAAAATTTATGTCTACATCTAACACCCTAACATGAACCCCAAGTCTAAACACCCCTAATCTTACACTAACATGAACCCCAAGTCTAAACACCCCTAATCTTACAGCCAATAGGATTTTTTCTACCTTAATTCCGATTGGCTCATAGAATTCTATCAGCCAATCGGAATTGATGCGACGCCATCTTGGATGACGTCATTTAAAGGAACCTTCATTCAGTGTTAGCTGTCGGATGAAGAGGATGCTCCGCGTCGGATGTCTTGAAGATGGAGCCGCTCCACGCCGTCTGGATGAAAACTTCTGCCCGTCATGAGGACCACTTCGCCCGGCTTGGATGAAGACTTCTCCCAGCTTCGTTGAGGACTTCGGCCCGGTTGGATGAAGACTTCTCCCGGTAAGGTGATCTTCAAGGGGTTAGTGTTAGGTTTTTTTAAGGGGATATTGGGTGGGTTTTAGAGTAGGGTTGGTTGTGTGGATGGTGGGTTTTAATGTTGGGGGGGGGGTTTGTAATTTTTTTTACAGGTAAAAGAGCCGATTACTTTGGGGCAATGCCCCGCAAAAGGCCCTTTTAAGGGCTATTTGTAATTTAGTGTAGGGTAGGGCTTTTTTATTTTGTTAGGGGGATTAGATTAGGTGTAATTAGTTTAAAAATCTTGTAATTTGTTTATTAATTTCTGTAATTTAGTAGGGTTTTTTTTTGTACTTTAGATAATTTAATTTAACTGTATTTACTTGCATTTAATTTAGGGAAATACTTTAATTATAGTGTAGTGTTAGGTGTTAGTGTAACTTAGGTTAGGTTTTATTTTACAGGTCAATTTATCTTTATTTTAATAACTATTTAGTAACTATTCTACCTAGTTAAAATAAATACAAACTTGCCTGTAAAATAAAAATAAAACCTAAGATAGCTACAATGTAAGTATTAGTTATATTGTAGCTAGCTTAGGGTTTATTTTACAGGTAAGTATTTAGTTTTAAATAGGAATCATTTAGTTAATGATAGTAATTTTTATTTAGTAAACATGTGCAATTCGTTTCGGATTGATTCGGAAATTCGGAAAATTCGGTAAATTCGGAGATTCGGATCGATTCGAATTTCCGAATTAAAATACTGCCAAATCTACCGAATGAATCCGAATTAGCTACCGAATCTACCGAATAAATCCGAATTAGCTCGGTAAATTCGGCATTCCCCCATAGGAAACAATGGGACAGTTTCGGCTGAAAAAAAACCTAACACCTGCAAAAAAGCAGCGTTCAGCTCTTAACGCAGCCCCATTGTTTCCTATGGGGAAACACTAAGTCTACACCTAACACCCTAACATGAACCCCGAGTCTAAACACCCCTAATCTAACACTTATTAACCCCTAATCTGCCGCCCCCGCTATCGCTGACACCTGCATTATACTATTAACTCCTAATCTGCCGCTCCAGACACCGCCGCCACCTACATTATCCCTATGAACCCCTAATCTGCTGCCCCCAACATCGCCGACACCTACATTATACTTATTAACCCCTAATCTGCCCCCCCAACGTCGCCGCAACCTAACTACAAGTATTAACCCCTAATCTGCCGACCGGACCTCTCCGCCACTATAATAAATGTATTAACCCCTATACCGCCGCTCTCCTCGCAAACACTATAATAAATTTTATTAACCCCTAATCTTCCCCCCAACGTCGCTGCAACCTAACTACAAGCATTAACCCCTAATCTGCCGACCAGACATCGCCGCCACTATAATAAATGTATTAACCCCTAAACCGCCACACTCCCGCCTCGCAAACACTATAATAAATTTCATTAACCCCTAATCTGCCCCCCCTCCAACGTCGCTGCAACCTAACTACAAGTATTAACCCCTAATCTGCCGACTGGACATCGCCGCCACGATAATAAATGTATTAACCCATAAACCGCGCACTTCCGCCTCGCAAACACTATAATAAATTGTATTAACCCCTAATCTGCCCTCCCTAACAGCCAATCAGATTTTTCCTACCTTAATTCCGATTGGCTTATAGAATCCTATCAGCCAATCGAAATTCAAGGGATACCATCTTGGATGACGTCACTTAAAGGTACCGTCATTTAGTCGTCGGATCAAGAAAGAAGAGGATACTCCACGTCGGATGTCTTCAGGATGCTGCCGCTCCGCTCCGGATGGATGAAGATAGAAGATGCCGCCTGGATGAAGACTTCTGATGGATGGAATACCTCTTCTTGCCCCGCTTGGATGAAGACTTCTGCCGGTCTGGATGTCCTCTTCTGCCCCATCGGATGAAGACTTCGGCCCGGCTGGGTGAAGATGACTCAAGGTAGGGAGATCTTCAGGGGGGTAGTGTTAGGTTTATTTAAGGGGGGTTTGGGTGGGTTAGAGTAGGGGTATGTGGGTGGTAAGTTTTAATGTTGGGGGGGTTGTATTTTTTTTTACAGGCAAAAGAGCTGATTACTTTGGGGCATGCCCCGCAAAAAGCCCATTTAAGGGCTGGTAAAAGAGCTGATTACTTTGTAATGTAGAATAGGGTAGGGACTTTTATTATTATTTTTTTTTTTATTATTTTATTAGGGGGCTTAGATTAGGTGTAATTAGTTTAAAATTCTTGTAATATTTTTTTATTTTTTGTAATTTAGTGTTTTTTTTGTAGTTTAGTTTATTTAATTGTATTTAATTGTAGGTACTTGTAGTTAATTTATTTGATTTATTTAATGATAGTGTAGTGTTAGGTTTAATTGTAACTTAGGTTAGGATTTATTTTACAGGTAATTTTATAATTATTTTAACTAGGTAGCTATTAAATAGTTATTAACTATTTAATAGCTATTGTACCTAGTTAAGATAAATACAAAGTTGCCTGTAAAATAAATATAAATCCTAAAATAGCTACAATGTAACTATTAGTTATATTGTAGCTATATTAGGGTTTATTTTATAGGTAAGTATTTAGTTTTAAATAGGATTAATTTATTTAATTATAGTAATATTATTTAGTTTTATTTAAATTATATTTAACTTAGGAGGGTGTTAGGGTTAGGGTTAGACTTAGGTTTTGGGGTTAATAACTTTATTATAGTAGCGGCGACGTTGCAGGCGGGAGATTAGGGGTTAATAATTGTAGGTAGTTGGCGGCGATGTTAGGGAGGGCAGAATAGGGGTTAATAAAATGTATTATAGTGTTTGTGAGGCAGGAGTGTGGCGGTTTAGGGGTTAATACATTTATTATCGTGGCGGCGATGTCTGGTCGGCAGATTAGGGGTTAATACTTGTAGTTAGGTTGCAGCGATGGTGCGGGCGGGATATTAGGGATTAATAATTGTACAAAAATGAGGAAGAAGGAAAGCTGAGTCCAGGTGTCAAGAAAAAGTTTTATTGCAAAGTAGGCTTTCTGGATGCAAGGTAAGCTCCAATCTCCAGTAATTGTAGTTAGGTTGCGGCGATGTTGGGGGAGGCAGATTAGGGGTTAATAACATTTATTATAGTGTTTGCAAGGCGGGAGTGCGGCGGTTTAGGGGTTAATAAATTTATTAAAGTGGCGGCGATGTCCGGTCGGCAGATTAGGGGTTAATACTTGTAGTTAGGTTGCGGCGACATTGGGGGGGGCAGATTAGGGGTTAATAAATATAATATAGGTGTCGGCGATGTTAGGGACAGCAGATTAGGGGTTCATAGATATAATGTAGGTGGCGGCGGTGTCCGGTCGGCAGATTAGGGGTTAAATAATTTTATTATAGTGTTTGCGATGTGGGGGGCCTCGGTTTAGGGGTTCATAGGTAGTTTATGGGTGTTAGTGTACTTTGTAGCACTGTAGTTAAGAGCTTTATATTCCGGCGTTAGCCCATAAAGCTCTTAACTACTGACTTTATTCGGTAGATTCGGATGGCCGTGTATTACACTAGTATTGTACAGTATATTAGGTTATATCACTCTGCTATGGGTTACAACTAATATACAGCACATAATACTAGTCTAATACACAGCATATCCCACCTAACACAAAACAAAATTCTGAATTTCTGAACCGAACCAAATCGATCCGAATTCAGCCGATTTTATTCGAATCCGAATAAATCCAAAATAAATTAATTCAAATTTTGCAGAATTCGAATCGATCCGAACCGAAATTCGAAAAAATCTGAATCAATCCGAACCGAAACAAATTTTTCAATCATGCAAATATCTATTATTTAGATTTCTTTTAATTATATTTAAGTTATGGGGGGTTAGGGTTAGACTTAGATTTAGGGGTTAATAACTTTAGTATAGTGGCGGCGACATTGGGGGCGGCAGATTAGGGGTTAATAAATGTAGGTAGGTGTCAGTGATGTTAGGGACGGCAGATTAGGGGTTAATAATATTTAACTAATGTTTGCGAGGCAGGAGTGCGGCGGTTTAGGGGTTAATACATTTATTATCGTGGCGGCGATGTCCGGTCGGCAGATTAGGGGTTAATACTTGTAGTTAGGTTGCAGCGATGGTGCGGGCGGGATATTAGGGATTAATAATTGTAGTTAGGTTGCGGCGATGTTGGGGGAGGCAGATTAGGGGTTAATAACATTTATTATAGTGTTTGCAAGGCGGGAGTGCGGCGGTTTAGGGGTTAATAAATTTATTAAAGTGGCGGCGATGTCCGGTCGGCAGATTAGGGGTTAATACTTGTAGTTAGGTTGCGGCGACGTTGGGGGGGGGGCAGATTAGGGGTTAATAAATATAATATAGGTGTCGGCGATGTTAGGGACAGCAGATTAGGGGTTCATAGCTATAATGTAGGTGGCGGCGGTGTCCGGTCGGCAGATTAGGGGTTAAATAATTTTATTATAGTGTTTGCGATGTGGGGGGCCTCGGTTTAGGGGTTCATAGGTAGTTTATGGGTGTTAGTGTACTTTGTAGCACTGTAGTTAAGAGCTTTATATTCCGGCGTTAGCCCATAAAGCTCTTAACTACTGACTTTATTCGGTAGATTCGGATGGCTGTGTATTACACTAGTATTGTACAGTATATTAGGTTATATCACTCTGCTATGGGTTACACCTAATATACAGCACATAATACTAGTCTAATACACAGCATATCCCACCTAACACAAAACAAAATTCTGAATTTCTGAACCGAACCGAATCGATCCGAATTCAGCCGATTTTATTCGAATCCGAATAAATCCAAAATAAATTAATTCAAATTTTGCCGAATTCGAATCGATCCGAACCGAAATTCGAAAAAATCCGAATCAATCCGAACCGAAACAAATTTTTCGATCATGCAAATATCTATTATTTAGATTTCTTTTAATTATATTTAAGTTAGGGGGGGTTAGGGTTAGACTTAGATTTAGGAGTTAATAACTTTAGTATAGTGGCGGCGACATTGGGGGCGGCAGATTAGGGGTTAATAAATGTAGGTAGGTGTCAGTGATGTTAGGGACGGCAGATTAGGGGTTAATAATATTTAACTAATGTTTGCGAGTCAGGAGTGCGGCGGTTTAGGGGTTAATATATTTATTCTAGTGGCGGCGATGTCCGGTTCGGCAGATTAGGGGTTAAAAAATGTCTTTTAGTGTTTGCGATGCGGGAGGGCCTTGGTTTAGGGGTTAATAGGTAGTTTATGGGTGTTAGTGTACTTTTTAGCACTTTAGTTAAGAGTT
Source organism: Bombina bombina (assembly GCF_027579735.1). NCBI lineage: Eukaryota > Metazoa > Chordata > Amphibia > Anura > Bombinatoridae > Bombina > Bombina bombina. Next base: position 961,627,585 of record NC_069501.1, on the reverse strand, counting down.
TTATGCTACGGCTTTGTAGTGTAAAACTCTTAACTACTGACTTTTAAATGCGGTACCAGTCTTGACAGGAGAGGGTCTACTGCTCACTTTTTGGCAGACTCGTAATACCGGCACTATGTAAGTCCCATTGAAAAAAGAGGATACGCAATTTACGTAAGTGGATTTGCGGTATTGCCAAGTCTGGGCAAAAAAGTGAGCGGTACACTTGTACCTGCAAGACTCGTAATACCAGCGGGCGTTAAAAAGCAGCATTAGGACCGGCCAACGCTGCTTTTTAAGCCTAACACAAAACTCGTAATCTAGGTGATTATTAACACAATTTTTGATGTTTTACTTTGTGAATTTAATGTATTTTTTAAAATATACACTAATTTAAAATCTGATGACTGAAACACGTTCCAAAAAAGTTGGGACAGGGGCAATTTAGGACTAATAGCAATGATGACAAGTTGAAATAAGAAGGTGATGTGAAACAGATGAGGCTATTGGGTAATCATATTATATAAGGAGCCTCTAAAAAAGGCCTAGTCCTTCAAGAGCAAGGATTTCTCGAGGCTCACAAATCTGCCTATAGATGCATCAGCAAATATTCCAACACCTTCAGAACAACATTCCCCAAAGACAAATCAGTAGGATTTTGGGCATTTCACCTTCTACAGTGCACAATATAATTAAAAGATTTGAGGAATCCGGTCAAATCTTGGTGTGCGAAAAAGGCAAGGCCGAAAACTATTTCTGAATGTGCATGTTCTTCGATCCCTCAGACGTCACTGTCTCAAAAACCTTCATAAGTCTATAATGGATATCCTGACATGGGCTCGGAAATACTTTGGAAAACCTTTATTAGTCAACACCATTCGCCATTGCATCCACAGATGCAAGTTAAGGCTTTACTATGCAAAGCAAAAGCCATACATCATAACTGTCCAGAAGTGCCGCCGACTTCTCTGTGCTCGGTCTCATCTGAGATGGACAGTAGCACAGTGGAATTGTGTTTTTTGGTCCGACGAGTGAACATTTCAAATATTTTTTGGGAAAAACAGCCGTCGTGTTCTCCGGGCCAAAGAGGAAAAGGACCATCCAAGCTGTTATCAGTGTCAGGTAGCCAGCATCTGTCATGGTATGGGGGTGTGTTAGTGCCCATGGCATAGGTAACTTGCACATCTGTGAGGGAACCATTAATTCAGAAAGATATGTATACATTTTCGAGCAACATATGCTGCCATCCAGACGTCGTCTTTTCCAGGGCCGTCCCTGCGTTTTATAGCAGGACAATGCCAAACCCCATTCTGCCAGGATTACAAGCGCATAGTTGCATAAGCAGAGAATGTTGGGGCTAACATGGCCTGCCTGCAGGCCTGACCTGTCTCCAATTGAGAATGTGTGCCGCACTATGAAGTGCAAAATAAGGCAACAAAGGCATATGCGAACCTGCCCCATGCAAGGGCTCCGGAGCAACTTTCGCTGCTTAGGATATGGAGCCCAGAGAATACAATTTTAAAAATGTTTACAATTTACTTCAATTATCAAATTTTTCCTAGTATTAGGATATTATTATTATTATTATACTTTATTTATTAAGCGCCAACATATTCCGCAGCGCTGTCCATGGATACAATTCATTTAAATAAAACAATACAAGACTTGTAAGATACAGGACAAAATTTACAAACACATACAGGAGGGATTGAGGGCCCTATTCCCGTGGGAACTTACAATCTAGAAGGGTAGGAGGTTGGGAAACAGGAGGTGAGGACTGCAAGATTGAGAAAGATGTTAATATAGAGTTAGATGAGGGAAATATTAGGTAAGTGAAATTAATTTATTATTGAGTTGGGTGGTAGGATTCCCTGAACAGAAAAGTCTTCAGGGAGCATTTAAAGGAAGAAAGATTGGGGCAAAGCCTGACAGCACGAGGGAGAGTGTTCCAGAGGGTAGGTGCTGCACGACAGAAGTCCTACAGTCTAGCATGAGAGGAGGTGATAGTTGCGGATGCAAGGAGCAGGTCATTGTTGGATCTTAGTGGACGGGCTGGATTATACTTGTGTATTAGAGAGGATAGGTAGAGGGGAGCAGCATTGGTGAGAGCTTTGTATGTAAGGGTGAGAATTTTGAATTTAATTCTGCTGTGAATGGGGAGCCAATGAAGGGACTCACAGAGAGGTGCAGCAGATACAGATCGACGGGAAAGGTGGATCAGCCTGGCAGAGGCATTTAGGATGGATTGAAGGGGGGAGAGGCGGGAAAGAGGAAGGCCAGCGAGTAGGTTGTTGCAGTAGTCAAGTCGGGAGATAGCAAGGGAGTGGATTATTTGCTTTGTGGTGTCAGCGCTCAGAAAAGGGCGAATTTTAGAAATATTGCGTAGATGATTGCGGCAGGATTTAGGATACATATCAGAAATGACAAATTATTAACATTTTGTATTTATTAATTGTTAGATATGAAGACAAGCAAATATTCTTTATTAGCTTATTTGATTTATCACAATAAAGCGACAAATTACATTTCTAATATACATTTGTGAAATATTCAGGGCTTCCTTGTTCTCAGTAGATATCATTTTGTAAAGCATATGTTTTTGTCAAATCATTCTCTGTACATTTAGCATCAAATCATTTTGCAGATTATTCACCATTGTTAAACTGATTTTATAAAGAATTCAATAAACTTCCTCGTGAACAATATTACTTGGAGCTACATTCAGTGTAGCTGAGTAGATCAATTAAATGATAGGTGAAAGTATTATAGTTAATGGAGCGTAGTCAGAGAAGGGGAAGGTTACAAATGCAGTGCCTAAGGCCCACGTCAGTCTTGTAATAATATATATATCAGCAATATTACTAATAATCTTCAAGGTCAGGAATGTCTTTTTTTTTTTGCTTATAACATATCCATCCCTGACAGGGATGATACAATTCTGGAGTGCGAAATCAAATAAAAAAAATTAACAAAAATGAAGCTAGTCTTCAAAAATCCAAGGTTACATTATTGACATAATAAATCATTTAAAAATGGCACTTGGGCACAAGGATTCATGGATAGCCCAGCACCAAAATACCTTTTCCCCCCAGAAACCATTGCTCCTTCCTGGTTGAGCGCTTCTCTTTCTTTATTCTAGTACAGTAGTTCTTTCTAAAGTTTTGGCAACCAAGCTTGCAAAGCACAGAACTTAAGGTGATATAAAGTGTTTTGCAAAATGTTTGTTCAGCCTTTTGTTCAGAAGGGGAAGTTCTAGTATGGCTTCATCTAAATGCAGGCAAGCTAGTGGCTAGCGTTGGTTTTACACGCATCAAAATAAAAAAAAACACCCTGATCTTTTAGATTATGCTTCCATGTGACTGAGGAGGAGGGACAAAACAGCTCAACCCAGCCATGTCTATGCTGCCAAGTCACACCTCTAACCTATGGAAACAAGAAGCACACAGTACAGCTCTGATTTAAAGGACCACTAAACATAGTAGAATAGCATAATTAATAAATACATAATACAAAGACAATGGAAAAGCACTGAGTTTGAACTTCACATGAGTAGTAGATTTTTTTCTTACAAATTTCAAAGCTAGTTTTATTTTGCTTCCCATATATGATGTCAGGTTATTCCATCTGCCTTATGTAAGTTTGAATCCATTTGAAAAAGGTGCCAGTCAGGCACCGAAACGTCATGGGACTTTTTATAGCTTGATCTGCTTCAATAAAAGCTAAGATTTAACCGAATATCCAGTGAGTGCTGTCTTTATATGCAAGGCTATATACTGTATATATATTTATATAAATAAAAAGAACATTTTGTTTCTATGTGCAGAACATTGGAATATGTATAACATGGTTAGCTCACATGAAAATGTTATCTTAAGGCGCATTATGTAAATATTACATATAAAACATTGAAAACTTGCTGATTTACATTATATAATATTATTAAATAATATCATTCGCTGTTATTCTTCAGGTCTTAATCACTAGGCCCTAGCTACTAGGAATATCAGACTAAAAATAGAAATAGTTGGAGTTGACGTATAAGGTCATATGTAAAACTTGCATTTCACATGTCACACCGCCTCACCAAATTAAGTGCAGCTATGGCAAATACCTGAGGTATAAATAGTTTAATAAAACATTTTAATTATTTGATGGTTCCTGTAAGACTTTTATAACCTTTCAATAGTAAGGTAAACTTTGCACAATAAATCAATTTTCAAAAGAAAATTTTAGCATGTGAATTTACTCACCTTTAAAGGGACAGTCTAGTAAAAAAAATAAACTTTCATGATTCATATAGAGAATGTAATTTTAAACAATTTTCCAATTTACTTTTATCACCCATTTTGCTTTGTTCTCTTGGTATTCTTAGTTGAAAGCTAAACCTAGGAGGTTCATATGCAAATTTCTAAGTCCTTGAAGGCCGCCTTTTCTCTCAGGGCATTTTGACAGTTTTTCACTATTAGAGGGTGTTAGTTCATGTGTGTCATATAGATTACACTGTGCTCACGCATGTGGAGTTCCAGTGAGCCAGCTCAGATTGGTTAAAATGAATGTCTGTAAAAAGACCTGAAATAAGCGGGCAGTTTGCAGAGACTTAGATACAAGATAATCAGTTGTAAAAAGTGTATTATTATAACTGTGTTGGTTATGCAAATCTAGGGAATGCGTAATAAAAGGATTATCTATCTTTTTAAACAATTAAAATTCTGGTGTAGACTGTCCCTTTAAGGCTTTTAAACCATGTGGACTGCAAAACAAAGTGAGAAAAAAGTCAATTACTTCCACAGATCAATAAGTTCTACTAAACTACACAAAGCCAAGTAAATAGATCTAAAAAGAAAGTAATATTTTATTATTAATAATAATAATAATAATATATTACTCATTTTCTTTTAAAATATTACACCTATATTGAAATAAAGACAAATACAGATTATGGACCAGATTACAAGTGAAGCAGTATTTAATGCTTCCGTTCAAAGTAAGCTTTTTACACGCTTCGGGTTCGGGTAGTGTTCTTATTACAAGTCGAAAGTTAAAAGTTTTCACTTACCTGATACATGCAAAAAGCCGAAACTTAAAATATTGCACATGCACTAACATATTCCCCATAGGAGTCAATCACCAAGATTACAAGTTTTTCCTTATACCCGGTGGGTAAATAACGCAACAAAATTAGCGGTATCGCACTCTCCATAGCGCTGCTATTACAAGTTACTGAAAAAAACGTCTTTTTGTTGTTCGATATGGTGCGATAAGCTCCTTACCACACAAAAGTCAAGGTCTGATTTGACGTTTTCCCCCATAAACATCAATGGAGAGAAAGTGTTAGAAAAAAACTGTAATGCAATCCCCATTGATGGGAAAATAACGTTATGTAAAAACACCCTAACATAAACCCTTAGGGGCATATTTATCAAGCTCTTTGTGGAGCGTGATGCCCCTTGTTTCAGGTGAGCCTTCAGGCTCACTGGAAACAGAAGTTATGAAGCAGCGGATGTAGACTTTGGCCCGGCTGGGTGAAGATGACTGGGTGTTAGGTTTATTTAAGAGGGGTTTGGGTTAGAGTAGGGTTATGTGGTTGGTGGATTGTAATGTTGGGGGGTGGTATTGTGTTTTTTTTACAGGCAAAAGAGCTGATTACTTTGGTGCATGCCCCACAAAAAGCCCTTTTAAGGGCTGGTAAAAGAGCTGGTTACTTTTTAATTTAGAATAGGGTAGGGACCTTTATTATTTTGGGGGGCTTTTTATTTTATTAGGGCGCTTAGAGTAGGTGTAATTATCTAATATTCTTGTAATCTTTTTTTATTTTTTGTAATTTAGTGTTTGTTTTTTTTAATTTAGTTTAGTTTATTTAATTGTATGTAATTGTAGGTAATTTATTTAATTAATTTATTGATAGTGTAGTGTTAGGTTTAATTGTAGATAATTGTAGGTATTTTATTTAATTAATTTATTGATAGTGTAGTGTTAGGTTTAATTGTAACTTAGGTTAGGATTTATTTTACAGGTAATTTTGTAATTATTTTAACTAGGTAGCTATTAAATAGTAAATAACTATTTAATAGCTATTGTAAAATAAATACAAAGTTGCCTGTAAAATAAATATAAATCCTAAAATAGCTACAATATAATTATTTGTTATATTGTAGCTATATTAGGGTTTATTTTACAGGTAAGTATTTAGTTTTAAATAGGAATACTTTAGTTAAAAAGATTTAAATTATTTTGTTAGATTAAAATTATATTTAATTTAGGGGGTGTTAGGGTTAGGGTTAGACTTAGCTTTAGGGGTTAATACATTTATTAGAGTAGCGGCGAGGTCCGGTCGGCAGATTAGGGGTTAATACTTGAAGTTAGGGGGCGGCGATGTTATGGAGGACAGATTAGGGGTTAATATTATTTATTATAGGGTTTGTGAGGCGGGAGTGCGGCAGTTTAGGGGTTAATACATTTATTATAGTGGCGGCGAGTTCCGGTCGGCAGATTAGGGGTTAATAAGTGTAGTTAGGTAGCGGCAACGTTGGGGGGGTATATTAGGGGTTAATAAATATTATGTAGGTGTCGGCGATGTTAGGGGCAGCAGATTAGGGGTTCATAGGGATAATGTAGGTGGCATCGGTGTGCGGTCGGCAGATTAGGGGTTAATTTTTTTTTATTATAGTGGCAGCGATGTGGGGGGACCTCGGTTTAGGGGTACATAGGTAGTTTATGGGTGTTAGTGTACTTTAGAGCACAGTAGCTAAGAGCTTTATAAACCAGCGTTAGCCCATAAAGCTCTTAACTACTGACTTTTTTTGGCGTTAGGAGTCTTGTTGGTAGAGGCTCTACCGATCACTTCAGCCAAGACTCTAAATACCAGCGTTAGGAAGATCCCATTGAAAAGATAAGATACGCAATTGGCGTAAGGTTGATCTGCGGTATGGAAAAGTCACGGCTTGAAAGTGAGTGGTACACCTTTACCTAAACGACTCTAAATACCTGCGGACGGCCAAAAGCAGCGTTAGGACCCCTTAACGCAGCTTTTGACGGCTACCGCAGAACTTTAAATCTAGGTGAAAGTACGGGACAATTAAAAAATCATTTTTAAAATATCTTATTTAGCCAACAATTAATCTTACACCAGTACTGTCTGATCTTTGTGCATGCCCAAACACAGTGAAAAATGTCGGCCCCCTCTGCTCTACACTTAGTACAGATACATTTCCTATCGTTCTGTACCCACTTGTTAATCCTATCTGGTGTCAGATAGTATTTATTCATTAACTTTCATTGTGACTCCCTCCAACTACAGTTAATTGTGGTGTCTTCAGAGATACTTATACTTTTCCTTATCTCCTGAACCGATATTTCTGGGAAATATTTCAAATAACCCTTCTTTAACTTATCTACATATTCCTGTCCTCCCTTTGTAAGTAGTCTTTGATACCAATATTTGATTAAGCGGGCTCCTGCTTTATATATATTCAACCCTGCTTCTATCTCTAGCCACTCTCCCATTACCCTTCTTACCCAATCTAATTGATTCATAAAGCTCCTTGCCTCTAAATATACAAAACAAATTTAGGGGAAAGGTGATACTTTCTAGATATCATTGCATATGTTTCTATACTGCTTCTATTCTTATCTAGTAGTTATGCAAAGTTCACTTATCCTTTCTCCTGCCATTCTTGAAACACTGCATTATAATAGTCTGGTGAGAAATCAGGTGTACCCCTTAAAGGTAGATAACGTGATATACTATAATCAATTGCTAACAACTGGAGCACTTTCTGCCAAGCACAGATTATATTTGCCAGAGTTGACATCTGATGTACTGTGCTTGGTAATTTACTATATGGGTGGTGGAGTAGAGCCTCCAAATTGAATGGAGCTACTAAACTTGATTCTAAATCATAGTACGTGGTGTACTCCACTTCTGTAAGCCAATCTATGTTTTTTAGAATTTTAGAAATTCTGACCAGTTAATCTCCATAAACACATTGATTATATTTATGCAATAACTGAATATTACAATTATCTAGATATATATAGCAATTGATTAATAAAATATTAAAGTATAAAGCAGGCTATAGATACATCTAGATTAATTAATATTCAATTTATATTGTCTGCTATCCTATGATTGGACACAATATTTCAATAATTAACCTTAATTCAAAATGAATCAATTCAGTATATAGCTTATTTATCAACGTTTGGTTAACAATATAATCAAATATTTAAACACAAATCTTACCAAATCTCAATAAATCTAATAGAACTTTCAGAAAATTTTAATTCAACTATTTGGCCCAAACTAGTCTTGTAATACTTCAAATAATCCACAAGATATTGTTACACAATACTATCATTTCAACATATATCCAGTAATATAGTATTAAATAATTCCATTTTAGCCACACTAACTAGTTAAATTTCTGAGAGATATAACAGTGAAATAAAAATCAAATTGTGAATATGAATGCCTAATTCAACTCTCAATAAAGTAATAAAGTAAATTAATATAAGTCTAGAGTACCATTCTCTGCCTAGTGATTTTGTCTGTGACAAACTCCACCTTCATTTCTAAATCATTACAGGAAATTCTCTGGGTACGCCCTTAGCTTCCATTAGCTACTTGAATTTTACAGGTATTTTTAGTCCCCTGACAACTAAAATACCCTTTGGCTGTATTACCTCACATCGAACATTGGGGAGCAACAGAGATTGGAACATAGTTACATTTGTAAAATATTTTAATGTTATCCCAATGCAGGAATGAATTGTCTTTTTATATATATTTTCATAAATGTATGTTCACTATACTTATAATTTCCTAGCTTTAATAAAGCATTTGGTTAATATACAGGGGGGTAGTTATCAAGCCGTCAACCTCAAATACGCTGCGTATTCCGCAGCGTATTTGTGGCGAGGCTGATACGCCTTAGTTATCAAAGGCTCGAGACCGGCAAAAGTAGAATTTTGTGACGTCAGCTTCGATCCGCCGGACTCAGTCCGACACAGATCGATTCTTACGTCACTCCAGATGTTCCGCACACAAGTGCGGCACATTCTCACTACTTTTGCTAGCTATCAAAAAACTAGCAGGTACGCTCGGCACTTTTACGGCCCAGCGTACCTGGTTTTCAAAGCGCCAGCCTGGAGGCGGCGGATCCCATAGGAATCAATGGGAGTCTGACCATAGCGAAAGTACAAGTTCGCTGCTGACAGACATCCCATTGATTTCTATGGGAGCTGTCTACACCTAACACCCTAACATGTACCCCGAGTCTAAACACCACTAATCTGACCCCCCCTACACCGCCGCAACTAAATAAAGTTATTACCCCCTAAACCGCCGCTCCCGGAGCCCACCGCAACTATAATAAATGTATTAACCCCTAACCCGCCGCTCCCTGAACCCGCCGCAACCTATATTAAATGTATTAACCCCTATCCTGCCCCCCACTACGCCGCCGCCACTGTAATAAAATGATTAACCCCTAAACCTAAGTCTAACCCTAACCATAACGCCCCCCTAACTTAAATATTAATTAAATAAATCTAAATAAATTAACTCTTATTAACTAAATGAATCCTATTTAAAACTAAATACTTACCTTTAAAATAAACCCTAATATAGCTACAATATAAATAATAATTATATTCTAGCTATCTTAGGATTTATTTTTATTTTACAGGTACCTTTCAATTTATTTTAACCATGTACAATAGCTATTAAATAGTTATTAACTATTTAATAGCTTACCTAGCTAAAATAAAGAGAAATGTACCTGTGAAATAAATCCTAACCTAAGTTACAATTACACCTAACACTACACTATACTTTAATAAATTATTCCTATTTAAAAATAAATACTTACCTGTAAAATAAACCCTAAGATAGCTACAATGTAATTAATAATTATATTATAGCTATCTTAGGATTTATATTTATTTTACAGGTAACTTTGTATTTATTTTAGCTAGTTAGAATAGTTATTAAATAGTTATTAACTATTTAATAACTACCTAGCTAAAAGAAATACAAAATTACCTGTAAAATAAATCCTAACTTAAGTTACAATTAAACCTAATACTACACTATCATTAAATTAACTAAATAAACTACCTACAAAGAACTACAATGAAATACAATTACATAAACTAACTAAAGTACAAAAAATAAAAAAAGCTAAGTTACAAAAAATAAAAAATTAAGTTACAAACATGTTAAAAATATTACAACAATTTTAAGCTACTTACACCTAATCTAAGCCCCCTAATAAAATAACAAACCCCCCAAAATAAAAAAAATCCCTACCCTATTCTAAATTACATAAATTTCAAAGCTCTTTTACCTTACCAGCCCTTAAAAGGGCCATTTGTGGGGGCATGCCCCAAAAAGTTCAGCTCTTTTGCCTGTAAAATAAAAATACAACCCCCCCCCCAACATTAAAACCCACCACCCACATACCCCTAATCTAACCCAAACCCCCCTTACAAAAACCTAACACTAATCCCCTGAAGATCATCCTACCTTGAGTCGTCTTCACTCAGCCGAGCCACCGATGGAACTGAAGAGGACATCCGGAGCGGAAGAAGTTAATCCTCCAAGCGGCGCTGAAGAAATCTTCCATCCGATGAAGTCATCATCCAGGCGGCGCTGAAGAAGTCTTCGATCCGGCCGATGTCATCTTCAAAGAGGCGCTGAAGAGGTCTTCTATCCGGGCGAAGTCATCTTCCAAGCCGGGTCTTCAATCTTCCTTCCGCCGACGCGGAACCACCTTCTTCACCGACGGACTACGACGAATGACGGCTCCTTTAAGGGACGTCATCCAAGATGGCGTCCCCTCAATTCCGATTGGCTGATAGGATTCTATCAGCCAATCGGAATTAAGGTAGGAAAATCTGATTGGCTGATGGAATCAGCCAATCAGATTCAAGTTCAATCCGATTGGCTGATCCAATCAGCCAATCAGATTGAGCTCACATTCTATTGGCTGATCGGAACAGCCAATAGAATGCGAGCTCAATCTGATTGGCTGATTCCATCAGCCAATCAGATTTTCCTACCTTAATTCCGATTGGCTGATAGAATCCTATCAGCCAATCGGAATTGAGGGGACGCCATCTTGGATGACGTCCCTTAAAGGAGCCGTCATTCGTCGTAGTCCGTCGGTGAAGAAGGTGGTTCCGCGTCGGCGGAAGGAAGATTGAAGACCCGGCTTGGAAGATGACTTCGCCCGGATAGAAGACCTCTTCAGCGCCTCTTTGAAGATGACATCGGCCGGATCGAAGACTTCTTCAGCGCCGCCTGGATGATGACTTCATCGGATGGAAGATTTCTTCAGCGCCGCTTGGAGGATTAACTTCTTCCGCTCCGGATGTCCTCTTCAGTTCCATCGGTGGCTCGGCTGAGTGAAGACGACTCAAGGTAGGATGATCTTCAGGGGATTAGTGTTAGGTTTTTGTAAGGGGGGTTTGGGTTAGATTAGGGGTATGTGGGTGGTGGGTTTTAATGTTGGGGGGGGGGTTGTATTTTTATTTTACAGGCAAAAGAGCTGAACTTTTTGGGGCATGCCCCCACAAATGGCCCTTTTAAGGGCTGGTAAGGTAAAAGAGCTTTGAAATTTATGTAATTTAGAATAGGGTAGGGATTTTTTTTATTTTGGGGGGTTTGTTATTTTATTAGGGGGCTTAGATTAGGTGTAAGTAGCTTAAAATTGTTGTAATATTTTTAACATGTTTGTAACTTAATTTTTTATTTTTTGTAACTTAGCTTTTTTATTTTTTGTACTTTAGTTAGTTTATGTAATTGTATTTCATTGTAGTTCTTTGTAGGTAGTTTATTTAGTTAATTTAATGATAGTGTAGTATTAGGTTTAATTGTAACTTAAGTTAGGATTTATTTTACAGGTAATTTTGTATTTCTTTTAGCTAGGTAGTTATTAAATAGTTAATAACTATTTAATAACTATTCTAACTAGCTAAAATAAATACAAAGTTACCTGTAAAATAAATATAAATCCTAAGATAGCTATAATATAATTATTAATTACATTGTAGCTATCTTAGGGTTTATTTTACAGGTAAGTATTTATTTTTAAATAGGAATAATTTATTAAAGTATAGTGTAGTGTTAGGTGTAATTGTAACTTAGGTTAGGATTTATTTCACAGGTACATTTCTCTTTATTTTAGCTAGGTAAGCTATTTAATAGTTAATAACTATTTAATAGTTATTGTACATGGTTAAAATAAATTGAAAGGTACCTGTAAAATAAAAATAAATCCTAAGATAGCTAGAATATAATTATTATTTATATTGTAGCTATATTAGGGTTTATTTTAAAGGTAAGTATTTAGTTTTAAATAGGATTCATTTAGTTAATAAGAGTTAATTTATTTAGATTTATTTAATTAATATTTAAGTTAGGGGGGCGTTATGGTTAGGGTTAGACTTAGGTTTAGGGGTTAATCATTTTATTACAGTGGCGGCGGCGTAGTGGGGGGCAGGATAGGGGTTAATAAATTTATTATAGGTTGCGGCGGGTTCATGGAGCGGCGGTTTAGGGGTTAAACTATTTATTTAGTTGCGGAGAGGTGCGGGATCAGCAGGATAGGGGTTAATAATTTTATAATAGAGGGCGACGGTATAGGGGGGCAGGATAGGGGTTACTAGGTATAATGTAGGTGGCAGCGGTGTCCGGGAGCGGCGGTTTAGGGGTTAATACATTTATAAGACTTGCGGCGGGGTCTAGGAGCGGCGGTTTAGGGGTTAATACATTTATAAGACTTGCGGCGGGGTCTAGGAGCGGCGGTTTAGGGGTTAGTAACTTTATTTAGTTGCGGGAGGTTCCGGGGGCGCCGGTATAGGGGGTAGAACAGTGCAGTTTAGTGTGAGTGCTTAGTGACAGGCTAGCAATAAAGCTGGGAAAAAGCCGAAGGGCAGCGAGATCGGATGAGTGATAACTGTCACAGTCCGCTGCTCATCGCCCCGCGGCTTTTTGACAGCTTTATTTGATAACTTAGGCGAACGTATTCAAGGTCCGCGGCGGCGAAGGTAGGCGAGCTTAGGCGGACGTATTGGGCCGGCGAAGCCAGAAAAGTAGACGGCTTGATAAGTAGCCCCCACAGTATATGTGATTATTTAATTTAACTGAGTATGTATATTTTAAGACTAGACATGGGTATTATTATTAAATCTTTATATATATATATATATATAAAAGCTTGAAAGAATGAGAGTATCCAGAGCAAAGTAAAAACTTGAAATCCTTTATTACAATCCACTTATGGTAAAAATAACATAGAAGCACCATAAGCACTTAAAAAGAAAACACACATAAGCAACAGGCTGACATGTTTCGGCCTTATGCCGTAATCGTAGCTGACATTGTACAAACATGTTAGTGATTTAAAGGAACATCTGTTCTCTGATAGGTTGATCATTTACCAATCACAATTTGTTTAATTCGGTGCTGAAATTAACCTCTTATACACTTTACTGCCTTGAATGAAATATAAACATATATATATAATTCTTCCTTGCTGAAAACAACAGGTAACATATGTATCATAATAAAACATAATACATTTCAAATTACAATATGCATAATGTGAGAGGTTATAAGATTCCATCAGTTAGCTAAAAAAGAAAAATTCGCCCCCTCCTACGCTAACCTTTACATGGGGTGGTGGGAGCTGTCCCACATCTTTGGAGATGGTAATGCCTTTAAAGAATGTATTGCCTTTTACAGGCGCTACATTGACGACCTGATTTTCATCTGGCAAGGAGACCAGAATCTGGTTGAATCCTTTATAGACAGCTTGAATAGGAATTTCTTTGGCTTAAGATTCACTTATGAAAAACATGAGACCACAATTAACTATCTAGACCTTACACTGACAGCAAATAGTGATGGACAGATATTAAGTGATCTTTACAGGAAACCTATCACCAAAAATACCATTTTACATGCCAGTAGTTGCCACCCCAAGCATGTACCTTTTGCGGTTGCTAAAGGACAATTTATTAGAATAAAGCGCAATTGTACAGAGGAAAGAACTTATATCAAACAGAGAACAGAGGTGCGAGAGAGACTATGACAGAGGGGGTACCCTAGACGTGTTCTAGATAGAGCAACAATGGCAGTAGATTGCTTGGATAGACATTCTTTATTACACCATTCAACTAATGCTGGTAAAACAAAGAAGGTAGAATCTAGTCGAAAAGATCAGGTCACCTTTGTTACTGAATACAGTGAGGAATATAAGACTATTTGTGGTATTGTAAGGAAACATTTTAAGATGCTTGCAGCCAATGACAAACTCACTGAATGTGTGGATAACGGCTTGCGTCGTTCCTACAGAAAGAGTAGGACATAAGGCAATCTTCTTTCACCCTCCAAATTGCCCTCTCTGACTCCATCCCTACAGGGCTCCTGGCTTAGACATAGGGGGATGTACAGGTGCGGCAGAACCAGATGTAGACCATGCGAATTTGGCATATTTTCGAACAAATTCCATTCTGAAGTTACACATGAAGAATTTGACATTGGTTCATGCCTCAACTGTACATCCTCCTATGTCATTTATGTTTTGACTTGCGTAGAGTGTCATCTGCAGTATGTGGGCTTCCCCACTAATGATGTCAATACTAGGATAAGGAATCACTTGTCCTCGATTAAAATAGGTGAGGCCACCACACCGCTGGTCAAACACTTCAAAAATATGCATGACAAGAGAAATAATACCCTCGAATGGCAAGCCATTGAATGGGTTAAACCCCCCTAGAGGTGGGGACAGAGGCAAGGCACTAGGGAAATGTGAAATGTTTTAAATATTTAGGTTACAAACATGGATCCCCCTAGGCCTTAACTCTGAATATGACCTAATCAATTATTGGAAGTGAATATTTACTATTGTTTGTTTTGTTAACACCTTAACAGGTGTAATCTGGTTTGACACTTTTTAAATCTAGGTCCTATTGTCACTTATACAAATGACTAAGTTTTGCATGCAGTTCTCTACAGCCCGAGGGTTATTGTGAACATATTAAGTCAACGTGTAATTTAAGCACATTTTGATCTTTTGATGAAAGTACTTTGTTATTCAAATCCCCCCCCCCCCTACATACTCATTGATAATCACAGTATGTCATACTTATGGAGTTTTGCACACACTCAATACACAATGGTTTGATCCATTTTTATTATTTCACATTGGACTAGTTACGTCTGGATTAATACATTATGCTTACCAGTATATTCTTATATAAATTTATTTATTTATTTAAAATATGTATGTGCAGAGCACACTACAATCCATGAAATCTGGGGTCTAATATGACAGACATACTAACATTCACTCTGTCTGCAAAACGATATTTCTGTAACTTTGTGTACATATTATATTCTCCCTTAAGTTTCAGTATTCCATTTTCTTTTTTAGCTAACTGATTGAATCTTATAACCTCTCACATTATGCATATTGTAATTTGAAATGTATTATGTTTTATTATGATACATATGTTACCTGTTGATTTCAGCAAGGAAGAATTATATATATATATATTGGTAAATGATCAACCTATCAGAGAACAGATGTTCCTTTAAATCACTAACACGTTTGTACAATGTCAGCTACGATTACGACATAAGGCCGAAACATGTCAGCCTGTTGCTTACATGTGTTTTCTTTTTAAGTGCTTATGGTGCTTCCATGTTATTTTTACCACAAGTGGATTGTAATAAAGGATTTCAAGTTTTTACTTCGCTCTGGATACTCTCATTCTTTCAAGCTTACACATTTCCAGGACTTTCGTGAGCGAAGGGAAGCTCGCACACTCTAAACTCTGTGCCCCGCAACAGAACTTTTACCCTGGTTTGTAATCGCCCGGTTGTGTTCAAGACGGGAGCTGATTGGCTGCTGGAGATCACATGGGCGGATGCGCCTCCAAGTGTCTTGTGGAACGCCACTGACGGAACAGATGGCCAAGTAATCACGGTGAAATTGAGTCCCTCGAGACACGAAGGTAGCCGTGAGTGGGCGCAGCTAAGGCTGTGTTGGGCGCGGGCTGTCCTGTACGATCCCATTCTGATACTGCACAATCTTTATAAGACACCGGTGACGATGGCTATGGTCTGAGCAAGGCTTTCAGTGTTTTACTACCAGCATTTATGGGACTTAGTGGAAATAGCAGGGGCCAGAGGTGCTTAATAGTTTAGCCATTGTGTGAACATTTCGCTTCTTTGACTATTATACAATATACACGTGGGTGCAGACCCTGTTACACACATAAATTCACTATATCAATAGAGAGAAACACGAAGAGGACACAGTAATGTCTTCTCCAAGGAAAGACAGGGATTTCAGCACTCCAAAAAAAATCCATAATAAGTGTTGTGAATATAACTTTGGAGTGGATTGTAAACACTGAATGAGCGTGTTTTGAGACACTAGACTTTAGTTTATTTTGTTTGCTTTTTCTTTTATTGTGTACAGCATACAAACATATGTTGTGCTAATTATCGCTAAATATTTTCACCAATCCAGGAGAAGGGCTGAGTTTAAATAGAACAAGTATGGGACTTTGAATCATACGCCCTGAGGAAGCCACATTGACGTCTAAGTCACGTGGGGGGTGAAACGGCCGTTGGCGTGGAACGTCACTCTTGCACAGCTGGGAATCAAGCCTCGATTTGTTTGCTCGATGATAATGGCAAACACAGCTTTGGAACCATGCAAGCTGAAAATACAGTTTGGGAACCGCTATAAGAAGCAAGTCTTGTATCCAGACCAGGCTATGGTATAAGGACATAATGGAGAATGAACCGACTACCCAGGAGTCACTTGATAAGTATCTTTGGACTATCGAGTCTAACTTTCTAAATGGAACACATCCCTTGGGAAACCAAGTAACAGAGTGAACCCTGTTTGCAACAGCTTTAATATATGTTGCAATGAAATACAAGTAACTTTTTAATATGTCCTTTTTTTGCCTGTTTGATACATTCTATGCTAATGGTTCATATTTGCTGTGATTACGCTAGTAGTATTTTATAAACATAGATCCCGCATATGTTTTACTATGGTAGGTGAAACCTTTTATTATATTGGTGCTATCCTCTGGTAAGGGTGTTGTTTATTAATACAAAAGTGTAAAAATAAGCTTTACATGTCAAAGACATTTTACAAGTACTTTTCTGTTTATACTTAGAAGTATTAGGCATAGATCCTCAGGTATTTACCTCATGATAACATATTTCCAATCAGTTTGGGTTATCCTCTGAGAGAGGTGTTGCCTATACTTTTCTGCTGCTTTATAGTTATTTTGCATGGATCCCCTTCTATATCCATGGTAGCAGATTCCTGTGTAATCACAGGGCTACCCACTGGTTTGGGGTGTTGCTAAATAACTTTGCCATAACTATATTTAAGGTTACCATTCTTGCATCATAAGCAACTATTGTGAGCTGGCCAGCTATTTCTATGTGTTTTTTATATTTTGAAACACTTGATATTTATTTGCACTTGTAATAAAATTAATTTATCAACTATCTATGTGTGGTTTGATTTAGGGGGCCCGGCTGCCGACCAATTTGCCCTGGGGTGGGGAGCACCAATCTTCATATATATAATTATTTTGAGACTTTATCTATATCTCTTATTAAAGAGCTAATTTTTTGGAGTGCTGAAATCCCTGTCTTTCCTTGGAGAAGACATTACTGTGTCCTCTTCGTGTTTCCCTCTATTGATATAGTGAATTTATATATATATATATATATATATATATATATATATATACACACACAGACACATAATATATATTTCCTATTGACAATGTCTTAAGAGAGGAACTTTAGAGTCATATTTCTATTAGGGGACATAGTAGTATAATTCATATTTTCAGTATGATAATTAATATTTCAGGAAATGTAAAAATATTTAATTTCATATTCTGATATTATATTGCCACATTTTCCAGTTATCTTTATATTATACACATCTCATGTGAGTAGAATTCTGTTGGAACTAATATCTAGACATGTGCGTTTCAATTTGGAACAAATCGAAATTCGGACGAATTTGTTAAATTCAGAGATTCAGATCGATTCGAAATTTCCGAATTACGGTAGTACCGAATCTACTGAATAAATCCGATGGCCATGGATTACACTAGTATTGTACAGTATATTAGGTTATATCACTCTGCTATGGGTTACACCTAATATACAGTACATAATACTAGTCTAATACACAGCACATCCCACCTAACACATACTGAAATTCCGAATTTCCGAATCAAACCAAATCGAACAATTTAAAAAAGATATATTCAGTTATCTGAAGTCATTCCTTAATAAAGTATAGGAGTATGGACTCATATCTATGATTATAGTCATAGGACAATTTATTTAGTATGTATAATTCATAATTGGAACCTCATTGGGACATCAGATGTTATTTAATATATTGTGCAACATGTGTGAGACATGAAATATGTCCCTCAGAACCCATATATATTTATACAGTACTGTGTTACAAATTCAATATCTGAAAATGATCTAAGCAATTTATTTAAACCCTAAGATTTAAATTCTTATATGGATTCTAACTTACACAGGTTTAAAAATATTTCTCCTTCTATATTCAATACAGACACAAGTCTTGATATATTATCTTATATGAAAACTATATAGACAATTTTTTTAAACTTTAAATCTTCAAACTCTTATGCTTTAAATTTCCACAGGATGCAAATATTTCTCCCTTTGTTACCTTTAACACAGACAAGATTTTTGGGGTTTTGTATATTTAACTCAGTATGGAATAATTAACACTAAGATGATAAGGGCTACATTCCCTGAGAACTTGTGTAAATTCCATTATTCTCGCAGACGGACTGTCTACTCCTCACTGCAGGGGGTGGTCCTCTAGCTAGGAAATGTTATTATACATTTCAAGGCAGAAAGCTTTTGAGTTATCTTAGAGCTTGACAAATGTCTGCTTTGAACTCTCAGATGTGTAATCAGTAAGGGGGGTTGGTGTCACGCATTTCAGGTCCTTGATGAAACTTACAGTAAAGAGTTTTAATAAGTGCTTTCATTTCAAATACATTAAATATTAATTAATATCCGTACCTTTCACCCAACAGGCTGCAAGCTCGCAGGAGTGAACTTTCAGATGAAAGTTAAGAAGCAGCGGTCATCATACCGCTGCTTCTTAAACCACTTCGCCACTTGTTATGTGGTATATCTCAGTCCCCCCCGCCCGAAATTTTCCGACCAAGGAGATTGACTAGTGGTAGTGGGCAATGATAAATGCAGGGACACGATGCCCCTGTCCACCGGACCTTGTTATATCTGGCCCAAATCTCCTCATGTTTATTCAACAGAAAGCAAACACACAGATTAGTTATCAATATAATTTAATCTTGCATTGTATGAGTGTAGTTGAGATGTTTGGTGAGGAGGAATGAAGAATGTGTTGGAGAATGATAATGGGATGGATAGAAAGGGTGAGAGTGACTTCACTTGTGAGATGCAAAGCCTGTGTGAAAGAGGGTTAATGTATCTTAGCCTGGATATACCTAGGAGAGAAAGAGTCAGTAGGCTCTATTATGATTCTGAACACAGAATGAGCAATATCTCAGGCTAATATTGAAACATAAAACCTGACTGTTTCCTGAATGCCATAATAACTCACTTTCAGGGTTAATTTCCTTCCCAATTACTACCTGCCAAGTTTAATGGTAGCTATGATATGGCCTTCCTAAGATAAATAAGTGATTTATAGGAACTGTAAATGTTTTTACAAAATCAATAGACAAGAAGCCTGTGAGTATAACATATATTTACATAGGGTTAGATTACGAGTTGAGCACTATTTAGTGCTCTCGCTTGCGTGTTAACATTGCTAGAAGAAGGCTTTTTGCATCCAATAGTTACACTCATATTACAAATTGAAAGTTAAAGGTTTACGCGTGATTGAAAACCTGACACAAAAAAGTTGGACTTAGAATATTGCAACCATGTTAACATATTCTCCCATAGACTTCAATTGAGAGTGAAAATTGAAAAAACAACTAACACCCATACTCACGTGCTAATCCGATCAGGTTTATTCAAGTGCACTAACCCTGGCTTTAATTATTAATATTTCACATTCCAGTGTTCTTCACATACAGAACAATGTCCTTCTAATCTATGGATGATTTAAAATATATTAAAGTATGCATAACAATTTAAAATAATGTTTATTATTAATTTTTAATACTTTGTATTTAATATTTCAATAACGCACATTGTAGATAGCAATTCTTCATGTGCGCTTACCTGACATCATTACTCCTAAATTGGGAACCCGTTGCGTGTTATGCATATTTTAGGATTAGATATACAGGTATAGGTATATATAGATATATATAGAAATATGTATTGAACACTGTAATGTGATATGTACTGTACAGATACAGTAAAAGACATACATAATTAAATACATATGTGCACACATACAGTATATACATATATATATATATATCCTATATAATAAAAGGCCAAGCTGTCATGCGCAGTAGAGACAGCATGCAAGGACAAACACACCTGGCCATCCTACTGATCTGGCGTGTGGTGGAGTGGGCGTGGTCGGTTGGGTGTGACGTGGGCAGGGCTGGGCATGACATGGGCAGGGCCATATACCAGGGCCGACTGCCAAGACAGGAGAGCTCTAAAGAGGGGGGAAAGAGAGACTAGAGCAGAAGAGAGACAGCAAAAGAGAGACAGCAAAAGAGAGGGGGGAGAGTGCAAAAAAGAGAGGGGGAGCACAAAAGAGAGGGGGAGAGAGCACAAAAGAGAGGGGGAAGAGCACAAAAGAGAGGGGGAGAGAGCACAAAAGAGAGGGGGGAGAGAGCACAAAAGAGAGGGGGGAGAGAGCACAAAAGAGAGGGGGGAGAGAGCACAAAAGAGAGGGGGGAGAGAGCACAAAAGAGAGGGGGAGAGCACATGAAAGAGAGGGGGAGAGAGCACAAAAGAGAGGGGAGAGAGAACAAAAGAGAGGGGGGAGAGAGCACAAAAGAGAGGGGAAGAGAGCACAAAAGAGAGGGGGAGAGAGCACAAAAGAGAGGGGGAGGGAGCACAAAAGAGGGGGAGAGAGTACAAAAGAGAGGGGGAGAGAGCACAAAAGAGAGGGGGGAGAGAGCACAAAAGAGAGGGGGAGAGAGCACAAAAGAGAGTGGAAAAAGAGCACAAAAGAGAGGGGGAGAGAGCACAAAAGAGAGGGGGAGAGAGCACAAAAGAGAGGGGGGGAGGGAGCACAAAAGAGAGGGGGGAGGGAGCACAAAAGAGGGGGAGAGAGTACAAAAGAGAGGGGGAGAGAGCACAAAAGAGAGGGGGGAGAGAGCACAAAAGAGAGGGGGAGAGAGCACAAAAGAGAGTGGAAAGAGAGCACAAAAGAGAGGGGGAGAGAGCACAAAAGAGAGGGGGAGAGAGCACAAAAGAGATGGGGAGAGAGCACAAAAGAGAGGGGATGAGAGCACAAAAGAGAGGGGGAGAGAGCACAAAAGACAGGGGAGAGAGCACAAAAGAGAGGGGGGGAGAGAGCACAAAAGAGAGGGGGGAGAGAGCACAAAAGAGAGGGGAGAGAGCACAAAAGAGAGGGGGAGAGAGCACAAAAGAGAGGGGGCAGGGCCATATACCAGGGCCGACTGCCAAGACAGGAGAGCTCTAAAGAGGGGGGATAGAGAGACTAGAGCAGAAGAGAGACAGCAAAAGAGAGACAGCAAAAGAGAGGGAGGAGAGTGCAAAAGAGAGGGGGAGAGTGCAAAAAAGAGAGGGGGGAGCACAAAAGAGAGGGGGAGAGAGCACAAAAGAGAGGGGGAAGAGCACAAAAGAGAGGGGGGAGAGAGCACAAAAGAGAGGGGGGGAGAGAGCACAAAAGAGAGGGGGGAGAGAGCACAAAAGAGAGGGGGGAGAGAGCACAAAAGAGAGGGGGAGAGCACACGAAAGAGAGGGGGAGAGAGCACAAAAGAGAGGGGAGAGAGCACAAAAGAGAGGGGGGAGAGAGCACAAAAGAGAGGGGAAGAGAGCACAAAAGAGAGGGGGAGAGAGCACAAAAGAGAGGGGGAGGGAGCACAAAAGAGGGGGAGAGAGTACAAAAGAGAGGGGGAGAGAGCACAAAAGAGAGGGGGGAGAGAGCACAAAAGAGAGGGGGAGAGAGCACAAAAGAGAGTGGAAAAAGAGCACAAAAGAGAGGGGGAGAGAGCACAAAAGAGAGGGGGAGAGAGCACAAAAGAGAGGGGGGAGGGAGCACAAAAGAGAGGGGGGAGAGAGCACAAAAGAGAGGGGGAGAGAGCACAAAAGAGAGGGGGGAGAGAGCACAAAAGAGAGGGGGAGAGAGCACAAAAGAGAGTGGAAAGAGAGCACAAAAGAGAGGGGGAGAGAGCACAAAAGAGAGGGGGAGAGAGCACAAAAGAGATGGGGAGAGAGCACAAAAGAGAGGGGATGAGAGCACAAAAGAGAGGGGGAGAGAGCACAAAAGACAGGGGAGAGAGCACAAAAGAGAGGGGGGGAGAGAGCACAAAAGAGAGGGGGGAGAGAGCACAAAAGAGAGGGGAGAGAGCACAAGAGAGAGGGGGAGAGAGCACAAAAGAGAGGGGGGAGAGAGCACAAAAGAGAGGGGAGAGAGCACAAAAGAGAGGGGGGAGAGAGCGCAAAAGAGAGGGGAGAAACCACAAAAGAGAGGGGGAGAGAGTGCAAAAGAGAAGGGGAGAGAGCGCAAAAGAGAGGGGGGAGAGAGGGCAAAAGAGAGGGGGGAGAGAGCGCAAAAGAGAGGGGGGAGAGAACGCCAAAGAGAGGGGGGAGAGAGCGCAAAAGAGAGGGTGGGAGAGAGCAAAAGAGAGGGGAGAGAGCGCAAAGGAGAGGGGGGAGAGAGCATAAAAGAGAGGGGGAGAGAACGCAAAAGAGAGGGGGAGAGAGTGTAAAAGAGAGGGGGAGAGAGCGCAAAAGAGTAGGAGAGAGAGAGCAAAAGAGAGGAGACAGAGAGCAAATGAGAGGAGAGAGAGAGAGCAAACGAGAGGAGAGAGAGAAAAAGCAAACAAGAGGGGGGAAGAGAGAGAGCAAAAGAGAGGGAGAGAGACTGCAAAAGAGGGGGAGAGAGACAGCAAAAGAGGGCGAGAGAGAGCAAAAGAGAAGGGGAGAGAGAGAGCAAAAGAGAGGGGGAGAGAGAGAGCAAAAGTGAGGGGGGAGAGAGAGAGCAAAAGAGAGGGGGAAGAGAGAGAGAGCAAAAGAGAGGGGGGAGAGAGCAAAATAGAGGGGGGAGGGAGAGAGTAAAAGAGAGGGGAGAAAGAGAGAGCAAAAGAGAGGGGAGAAAGAGAGCAAAAGAGAGGGGGAAGAGAGAGAGCAAAAGAGAGGAGGGAGAGAGAGAGAGCAAAAGAGGGGGGAGAGAGACAGAGCAAAGGAGAGCAAAAGAGGGGGGGGGGAGAGAAAAAGAGAGGGGGAGAGAGAGAGAGCAAAAGAGAGGGGGAGAGAGAGAGCAAAAGAGAGGAGAGAGAGAGCAAAAGAGAGGAGAGAGAGAGCAAAAGTGAGGGGGGAGAAAGAGAGCAAAAGAGAGGGGGAAGAGAGAGAGAGCAAAAGAGAGGGGGGAGAGAGCAAAATAGAGGGGGGAGGGAGAGAGTAAAAGAGAGGGGAGAAAGAGAGAGCAAAAGAGAGGGGAGAAAGAGAGCAAAAGAGAGGGGGAAGAGAGAGAGCAAAAGAGAGGAGGGAGAGAGAGAGAGCAAAAGAGGGGGGAGAGAGACAGAGCAAAGGAGGGGAGAGAGAGCAAAAGAGGGGGGGGAGAGAGAAAAAGAGAGGGGGAGAGAGAGAGAGCAAAAGAGAGGGGGAGAGAGAGAGCAAAAGAGAGGAGAGAGAGAGCAAAAGAGAGGAGAGAGAGAGAGCAAAAGAGGGGGGAGAGAGAGCAAAAGAGAGCAGAGGGAGAGAGCAAAAGAGAGGGAGAGAGAGAGAGAGAGAGAGAGAGAGCAAAAGAGAGGGGGGAAGAGAGAGCACAAAAGAGGGGGCAGAGAGAGTGCAAAAGAGAAGGGGGAGAGAGAGCGCAAAAGAGGGAGAGTGAGAGCGCAAAAGAGAACACAAAAGAGAGGGGGAGAGAGCGCAAAAGAGAGGGGGGAGAGAGCACAAAATAGAGGGGGAGAGAGCGCAAAAGAGAGGGGGAGAGAGAGCAAAAGAGAGGGGGGAAGAGAGAGAGCGAGCAAAAGAGGGAATTTAGACATGTATATGTATGTATCTCTATGTTAAAGGGACACTCAAGTCAAAATTAAACTTTAATGACTCAGATAGAGTATGCAATTTTAATCATATTTACAATTTACTTCCATTAGCAAAATGTGCACATTCTTTTATAGTTACACATGTTGAGTCAGCAGCTCCTACTGAGCATGTGCAATAATTCATAGAATATACGTATATGCATTTGTGATTGGCTAATAGCTGTCACAATATACAGGAATAGTGGAAAAAGACATAACTTTGAAATGTGTCAGAAAACAAAATACCACTAATTTGAAGTTCAGACAGTGCTATTGCTTTGTCTTTTTTATCATGCATTTGTTGATTATGAAAATATACTGCATTACTGGTCCTTTAAAGACCTTTGCAGCCTTTTCCTTTCTAACACCTGAGACCTCATATCTTTGAGCCCTTATAACTTTTTAATGCAATATAATTATAACTGTATCAGTCAGTGTTATTATGAGTGTAACTGTACTGTGAAATGTATTTTTGATGTGTTTTGTGCAACTTTTTTTCTTGTGTAATAGTTACCCAGAGCTTTGAAGTCAAACTAACCTGACGTGTTAAATTCGATTGCGTTCAAGCAAACGCATTTACTTTCAACTTTTAATATTTCTGCACTATTTCGGTTGAGTGCAAAAAGCAGAGAAACACCCTATATCGATTGCACGCTACAGTTAGTGTGCCACTTGTAATCTAGCCCATAATGTGCTTGCAGTCACCTATGGAAACATTCATGACTCATTATGTATGAGGCTGTAGAGGGTATATTTGCAGGGCTTGGACACTCCTACTCATTACCTATAACAAAGGCCCACTGGAATGCAAATGTACAGTATACTGGCACATGGTACTACTAAATTTGTCAAGGATAACTCCTTAATTTTAGGTTTTAGTGTCTCTCATTATTCCTGAGTGGATTTACAATACTCTCAATAGAATTTCCTCAAGATCATCATTACCTGTTGCTGGTTGCCTAATCTTGGATATCCCGTCATTCTTTATGATGTATGCATGAACTAAGATACTGATGATGATATACAGCTAGGAAATCTTGAGAACAATACAGTTCTCGAAAATACTTCCAAGGTAAACTACAACTTTATTTCTTTACAAAAATGTGTACAAAAATGTTTTTGCAAAATATGTCAAAAGCTTCTAGTACTTACTTATTTACATACGGCTAGATTTGGAGTTTGGCGGTAGATGGTGTGCTAACGCTACGCGTGGTTTATGTCTAACGCACGGCATTGTTTGACTCCGGTATTTAGAGTTCAAACAAAACCTTCTAACGGTACTCCTAACGCGTGTATTTCACACGCGGAATCCTGCCCGCGTTTGACAGTCTCCCATAAAGATCAATGGAAAAACAAACAAACACGCTTTTTTCACCTAACACTCGATCTCGCGAGAAATACGCACAGCTCGGTCATATGACGCATACCACATCATGCACAACAATAACACGCCGCAAATGTCACAACAACAATCACTAAACAAAGCACATAAGCATTACACATTCACAAGCGGGGGGAATTTTAATAAAATAAAATACAGGGAATACGCATATACTTTAAGATGCGGAAATACGCAAAATAACAACAAGGAAAATAAAAAAAATACATACACTAGCAAAATAATCGCATTCAATATCACTATATATTAGGACAAACATACATATACAACACTTCACTAATACCACACCATCGCAAATTCACATTTAAACATAATACTATTGGTCAATGTTATAGAAAACGAGCACTATGACATCATCGCATTCTACACATTCCACAAATACTAACTCAAAATGAGCATGCGCAAATTCACACAACTAATACACATTGCACAAATACTAATTGCTAATAAAGCACACCTGAACACAATTTACAACGGAAATCGGTACATCATTAAACATTTACACAGGGTATATAAGCACCACACAAGCATGGCTTCTTTGACTGTGTTGCTGGTGGGTCTTTGGAGATTGGAGGTTTAAGATTAGAGAGTTTGTGCATTATTGTGAGTGAGTTAGTGTTAGTGTGAGAGAGTCAGTTGTTAGTGTTATCGTGAGTGAGTTAGTGGGAGTGGGAGTTAGTGGTAGTGGGAGAGAGTCAGTTAGTGGGAGCGTGAGTGAGTTAGTGGTAGTGGGAGTTAGTGAGAGTTAGTGGTAGTGTGATAGAGTCAGTTAGTGGGAGCGTGAGTTAGTGGTAGTGGGAGTTAGTGAGAGTTAGTGGTAGTGTGAGTTAGTGAGAATTAGTGGTAATGTGAGTTAGTGAGAATTAGTAGTAGTGTGAGTTAGTGAGAATTAGTAGTAGTGTGAGTTAGCGAGCGAGTGCTTTTTCTGTACACTTAACACATTTACACGCAAACACATTCAATACATACATACACTTATCAATAACACTACATACACTCCATACCCCATACCCTCTCATACTACACTCCATACCCCATTCCCTGTAGTCCCATTCCCTTTCATCGCATTTACTCTTATCCCATACCCCATCCCATACCCATCCCCTAGTTACATTTAGTTTACATATCCTCCTTTTAGTCTTCTTCTTCATTTTGTTCATTTAAATACTCCTTACCCTCTTTTATTTATATCCCTTTCACACTTTCAGCACTTTTTTTGGTCTTTTTAGTTCTTTATTTTGACCCCCTTTCATTTGATCACACTCACTTTTTGTTTGCTTAGTTGGGGTTTAGTTTAGGGAAGAGATGGAGGGCAGGCAGGGGAGAGGTAGAGGGGGGAGGAGAGGGAGGGAGAGAGGAACAGGGCAGGAAGGGGGGCAGGAAGGGGGGCAGGAAGCGGGGGTGGAAGCGGTGGGTGGACCAAGCCACTTGGTTCAAGATGAACAAGTGGCTGGGCCCAGTGGCGGACAGAGTAGGGCTTCACAGTCCGGGAAACAGAGGGCATCGTCACAGGGGAAGGCCAAGATGACTAGGGAGGCAAGGTTTTTGATGGAGGAGAAGGAGGCCCTCGTAGAAGCCTATATGGCCAGGTATAGGAGGCTGCAGTATCAGAAGACCACCCCGACTGAGAAGAGGAAGCTCTGGCATGAGATAAGGAATGCAGTCAATGCAGTGGGTGGACGGAATAGAGATATGGACTCTATTAAACATCGATACCGGGACTGCAAGATGGATCTTAAGAAAAAGTTAAGCCTGGAGGCCCGACATGCCGCAGGAACCGGTGGCGGCCCTGCACTGGAAATCGCTTACTGCCGATGGGAGGAAATGTTGCGTCCCAGCATCTCCGAGGTGGATGTAGTCGGTATCGGAGGAATTGATACAGGGAACCTGCCATTCTCATCTGACGGTAAGCTCATTTAAGAATAAATTCACATACGAATGTATTTCAAGGGATACTATACGCAAACCTTTACTTTCATGATTGAGGTAGAGAATACAATTTGACAAAACATTCAAATTTACTTATATTACCTAATTTGATTCATTCTTTAGATATACTTTAATGAAGAAATAGCCATGCACACGGTGAACCAATCACAGGAGGCAGCTATATTCAGCTACCAATCAGCATCTTCTAAGCATATTTAGATATGCTTTTCAGCAAAGAATATCCAGAGAATGAAGCTAATTAGATAAGAAAAGTACATTAGAAAGTTGATTATAATTGTATGCTTCTAAATCATGAAAGATAAAACATTGGGTTTCATGTCCCTTTAAGGATCAGATTAATGCTATAACGTTGTTTACACGCATTAACAATTACTTTGCGGTTACATCAGTATCTAGGCTATAGGTTAGGTGTGCATTTAAACAGACTGAAAACAAACGCTAAAACATTCAGATTGAACAGAGATATCACAAACACGGTTTAGAAAATGCGGAAATCGTATTGATTGTTAGATTTCAAAGTGGATTAATGAGTCTGCATTTGTAATTGTATCGTAAGCTAAGTCATTTAAAGCTTTATTTGGAAATATGCTAATATATACATTTCTTTCTTTTTCAAATATACAGAGTCTGGGGAGGAGGCAGCACAGCAAATACAGGCTCCTCCTTTTCCCCGGGATGAGAGTGGTGGGGATGAATCTCCACCTCGGAGGGAAGAGGCCCCCCGTGACGAAGAGGCCACGGAAGCAGATGAAGAGGCCCCGGAAGCAGAGGAAGAGGCCGCGAAACCAGAGGCCCCTCAAGGACCCGCACCCCGCCGTGCACGGGCACCCCGACATGCACGGGCACCCCGCCAAGCACAACAAGAGGAAATAGCGGAGGTGCGGGTTCTACTAGACTACATTGACCAGATGCGTAACTCCCGGATACAAAATATAGAAGGCCGAACTAGAATTCTTGAAGGACAAAACAAAATAATTGAAGGCCAAAACCAAATAATAAACATACTTACTCGAATAGAAGAAGGGCAAAACAGAACCTTTAATCTCCACCAAGAGATGTTTAATTTCTTCCGGGAGGCGCATGCTGGTCTGCCTCCTGGTCCGCCTCCTGCTGCTTGGCCTCCTGCTGCTGGGCCATCTTCTCCTGCCAGGCCATCTTCTCCTGCTGGGCCATCTTCTCCTGCCGGGCCATCTTCTCCTGCCGGGCCATCTTCTCCTGCCGGGCCATCTCCTCCTGCCGGGCCATCTCCTCCTGCCGGGCCATCTCCTCCTCCTCACCTTGGTCGTCCCAGTACTCTTTCCTCCACTCTTCCCACAACATATCCAATGAGAACTCGTCGGAGTCGGCAGTTGACCCTCCCAGAGCCTCAGCCCCGTGGGAAGAGGGGAAGGAAGAGGAAGTAAGTATTTGTTTTCATGTTTAATGTTATTTTTATTTAATGTGTAATGGATAGGTATGTAATGATGTGGTTTTCATACACTTGTGGACCACACTCTGTATATAATCTACTTCTATGCGACCGGGTCCATGGAGGCAGATTGTTTGCAGAGTGTGGGTTATAAGTGTGTGAAAACCACATCACATACCTATCCTTGTTCATGATATTGATTGGTTTCTGTGATGTGATGTCCAAACTGTTTCCCGAATCGCAAACAAAATTACCATTACAATTATCCATGATGGCATATTACTGTTTGAATGCCAATAACACAGCTTAAAGGGACAGTCAGAAAATTATTGATTACAAAGAAAACACTGTATTACGCATTATCAAGTTGGAAACAACAAAACATGGAGAAATACGTGTGACTTATGTGCTTACCCTTGTATCTATGCCTATGAAAAATGACCACTTATTTGTTGTTCTGACATAACAACATTTTAGACATCAATGATCAATACATGGTAAATATGCTGTATGAGCACAAGGTTTTAGATATACAAATGCTATCCAAATGCCCTCTAGTGGTCAAATTGCATAATGATTACATGCACTCTTCAAGCTCTAAGAAATGAGCACACGAACCTCATAGGTTTAGCTAGCAAATTAAAATAAACACAGACAAATGATTAATTGGTGAGAAACCTTTGATATCATTGATATTACAAAATTGACTTTTATAATAATGCAAAACATGATTTGTTTTCTAAACTGTCCCTTTAACAAAATTACATATGCTAACATATATTTGCAGATTGTTGGTATATCTACATGTACTTTTTCAAACAATAAATATTGAAAACAGATCTATATTGACGTGTTAAATAAAGTCTATTTTCTTAAAGAGACATTATTGTGTTAATTTATTTTTATAAAGACATTTGTTTTAACAATGAATATGGTTTAAAGTCCTTTTAGGAGTGGGGGGTGAAAATATGCTAACAATAATATATTTGGAGATTAACCAATGTGGAACTCATACATGATACAAAAATAAACATTTGCATTAAAGGGACAGTATACTATATTTTTAACAGAACTGTATATAATAGACACTACTAGAAACAACAAGATTAACATATACTGATATCAATATTACAAAGCTTTAAACACTTTCAAAGAAAATCGGGTTAGCTCTATTGAAAATATAGATGAACCCCCATTACAACCGTAAAACAAGACAATACCCCATCATTAACATATGAAAAGACCCTTTACACAAACAGGAGAAAGCTGGAGATGGTACTCACATGAAACTTAGAGGCTTGGCGAGGAGTCTGAAAATTACTTACATTTTATTTGAACAGAAGCAAAATGAAACGTGTATTTGTTAAACAATGGACTATCTAACTAGAGACAAAATAAAATATTTTGATTTATAATGTGAGTGTCTAATGAACCTTTAATAAAATATACGACGAAATTACATTTAGAAGAAGTCGGCATCATATATTTAGCATATGATAAAGATAAATGCATATTGATTACTTTATTCTAACACAATAGCGCATATTTATGAATTAGATATCTTTAACATTAAACACAACAGTCATTTTTCATAAAAAGGAACATATTGTTAACAAACATATTAAACAACATGGACTATAGAGATTTGCACTTGCCTCGAAATATCATATGCATGAAAACATTTTGCTTTCGTTCGTTTATTCAACCAGACATCCAGCAAAAGAGAATGTGGTGGTCTTTATCAGCTATGGGTCAACAATGTAACATGATGCAAACAATCCATATTCGCCATGTTTTTAAACTTGGCTTCATTCACAAACGTGTTTAACGTGCACAAACAAATATTGCGGGACTACGTAATACAATCAGACGTTTTTTTACCTTTGCATGTGACGTCTTAATTAACATGGCGCTTCCTTGATCACGTAAGAACGCAATCCAATAAAAGGCACATTCTTGATCACGTAAGAATGCAATACAATAAAAGGCACATTCTTGATCACGTAAGAACGCAAACAAAAAAAGGCGCATCCTTGATCGCGTAAAAACGTCAGTCAATACAAGGAATCATTGGACAGCCTGGCAGGTGACGTCTTAAGCAACATGGCGCATCCGAGATCGCTGAAAAAACACAGCCAATACAAGGACTCAGTTGACAGCTTGGCATATCACTAAGAAACGTATTTATATTTTTGTAACTAGTATGTGTCTAGATTGCTATCTAGGAATGTCACGAAATCATGAATCATCTTTTCGGACTTGACTGTCCCTTTAACTATAGCTATGGTGTATATCTTTAACATTTAAAATATACACATGAGAAATACATATGCCATTGATGTTTTAAGATATGTTTAGATTGTTTTGGAATAACAATAATGACACATGTATTGATCAAACGTGTCATTTATTCAAGTTGAAATGGTCAGCCTACCTATAGCCATAAAAAACATATTCCTCATCTAAAATATGCGCATTACACACAGAGATTGATTTGGTTACACAGATAGAATTGAAAATGAAATACATGTGCTGTCAACATTACAATAAGATTGTTTATTAATAAGATTATATGTCCTTGTTCATGTAAAAAGGACAAAAACACTTTAGAAATGGAAATACATTCATTAACAATTGTGCTCACCATCACTTAAAGGGACATGATTTTAATTTTTATTTTTTTATTTTTAAAAAGAGGATACACAGAGACAATACTATTTCAATAAAATGAACACTTTACAGGGATTATATCATTGTATCAATCCTCAGATCATTTGTTAAAGGTGCATCAATTCATGCAGAGTTTATAAATACACACATGGATGTGAAATTTGAAATATACATATATAACAATCTATATATACATATATAAAATAATTACTATGCTAATCATAATCATGCAATGATAAAGCTTTTAGAAAAAAATATAAAGACAAAAATAAAAATTACATTGGAGATGTTAATCTTAAAGTCATTTACAATTGTATTACATATATGATTCAGGAAACACCATTATTTTTGGTAGGTCCCTTTAAGGATCAACAAGATAAACTAGAGATTTCAATCAATGACATGAATAAGGAGGACAAAGAATCGTGCAATGACATGTCTTTTATTAGTATGTCAGAAAACATCAACAACGTTTATAAATAATCTGGTAAAGATCAGGAAAATTGGAGCCATATGACAAGGTAACAGAGTGCATCACAGTCCATGAAGAGAGTTGCCAAGGGCCAGCATAGCCCCATTGGAGACATATGACAAGGTAACAGAGTGCATCACAGTCCATGAAGAGACTTGCCAAGGGCCAGCATAGCCCCATTGGAGACATATGATAAGGTAACAGAGTGCATCACAGTCCATGAAGAGAGTTGCCAAGGGCCAGCATAGCCCCATTGGAGACATATGACAAGGTAACAGAGTGCATCACAGTCCATGAAGAGAGTTGCCAAGGGCCAGCATAGACCCATTGGAGACATATGACAAGGTAACAGAGTGCATCACAGTCCATGAAGAGAGTTGCCAAGGGCCAGCATAGCCCCATTGGAGACATATGACAAGGTAACAGAGTGCATCACAGTCCATGAAGAGAGTTGCCAAGGGCCAGCATAGCCCCATTGGAGACATATGACAAGGTAACAGAGTGCATCACAGTCCATGAAGAGAGTTGCCAAGGGCCAGCATAGCCCCATTGGAGACATATGACAAGGTAACAGAGTGCATCACAGTCCATGAAGAGAGTTGCCAAGGGCCAGCATAGCCCCATTGGAGACATATGACAAGGTAACAGAGTGCATCACAGTCCATGAAGAGACTTGCCAAGGGCCAGCATAGCCTCATTGGAGACATATGACAAGGTAAAAGAGTGCAACAGGCACAACAATAAACAGAAAAAAAGGCCAAATGAAGAGAGTTGCCAAGGGCCAGCATAGCCCCATTGGAGACATATGACAAGGTAACAGAGTGCATCACAGTCCATGAAGAGAGTTGCCAAGGGCCAGCATAGCCCCATTGGAGACATATGACAAGGTAACAGAGTGCATCACAGTCCATGAAGAGAGTTGCCAAGGGCCAGCATAGCCCCATTGGAGACATATGACAAGGTAACAGAGTGCATCACAGTCCATGAAGAGAGTTGCCAAGGGCCAGCATAGCCCCATTGGAGACATATGACAAGGTAACAGAGTGCATCACAGTCCATGAAGAGACTTGCCAAGGGCCAGCATAGCCTCATTGGAGACATATGACAAGGTAAAAGAGTGCAACGGGCACAACAATAAACAGAAAAAAAGGCCAAATGGCAACCATAAAACCAAACATCAACATGTGGATGGAGGATTCTTATCAGCGCCCTTGGAGCATCTCCAGATCCTCCACTTACTGGTCATCCCCTTCATCGTCCTGTGCCTGTCCAGCTACAGATTCAAGCATTGAGTTCCACCACCTCATCTGACGTAGAGTCATATGCTGAACCTGTAGCTGGACCTGCATGGTGTCGGCCATCCCTCTCAGGACAGCTGCGTTCCTCAACACAGCCTGCTCTACACGTGCTATACCTTCTAGCATGAGCCATGTTGAGTCACAGCCTAAAATAAAGAAAAAAACAAATATTAATGATAATTACACAACAGACAAAATAAAAAGCAAAGATACATTGTCATCATAAAGACAAATCATTATTTAAATTAATTTGTTGACATTGATTATTTACACATGAAATATGTTCTTCAGACAGACCTAAACCATTAAATGGACATTTTAATCCAACATGTTGTCCCCTTTAATTGTTTTTTGATGATCCACTTTTACAGCTTGAGTGTTTAAAATCTTTTTAAAGGATTTACATTGTACTTACATTAGCAATTTAAAGATTTTTGTTATACTGTGGTAGGCACACCTATCCTTAAACATTTTGGCGTTGAGGACAAGCTGTGTAAACATAGCAACCAGAAGAAATTACATTCCCACTGGGTTATACAAGAGATAATGTATGCACATTTGTACATACATTGTTGGATCCAAATAGTGGTGATTGGTATATGTAGTGATATCAAATTAAAGGGACAGTAAACCTAAATATTTTAGTTACTGATTCAGATAGAGCATGACATTAAAAAAAATTATTAATTTACTCGTATTCTTTAAATGTTAGAATTCTCTAGCTATATTTTAAATGCAAGAATGTAAGTTTATAGGGCAGGCCATTTTTGGTTATCAACTTTGGTTGTCCCTGCTGATTGATGGATACATTCATCCAACAATAAAGAAAGATGTCCATATTTTATTGGAATAAAAAAAAATATAGGCATTTCTTTGTTTCAATAAAGATAGCAAGAGAATGAAGAATAATTGATAAGAGTAGTAAATTATAAATTTGATTAACATTGCATGCTCTATTTGAATCACAATTGAAATTTTTTCATTCAGTGTACCTTTGAATATCTTATAATGTTGATTTTGAATGATACTTAAAGCTGTGCCTGGGAAGGACAAGCCGACACCCAGGACAATGAAGGTTGAGACAGGGGGGAGGGATGGGATTGTGTTGGGGAGGGATGGGATTGGGTTGGGGAGGGATGGGCTGCTGCTCTGGGGTAGCCAGTACAGCTGGGGAGTGGTGAGTTGGGGGCTGGGCAGCTGGGGTAGCTGTACGGGCCAAAATACGGGGAGAGCGGCGAAGGGGTACGAAGGGGCATTTTTTTGGAGGGACAGGATAGGACAAATGGGAAGGGCCGGGAGGGTCTGTGGTCTGTGGAGGGGCAGGGGGCTGGGCAGGGGACTGGGCAGGGGGCTGAGCAGGGGACTGGGCAGGGGGCTGGGCAGGGGGCTGGGCAGGGGACTGGGCAGGGGGCTGGGCAGGGGACTGGGACTGGGCAGGGGAGGAACAATGATGACCAGAAGAGGAAGATCCATCTGAAATAAATATTATAAATATATTAACATCTCATACATCATGAAATCCAATCAACGCATTTCAACTTGATTATGTTTGCAATATACTTAGAAGTGTGTTTGAATTTCTAAACAATGATGACATGAGGATATGGTATGCATATAGGCACTCAGATGAATAGCAATGACTGTCTGTACAATTATAAAATTATTATTGTGGTTTGGCCTAGAATATGCATGTGACATCATGATGGCATGAATTTCAAATCCAAATATTTAAACAAATCCAAGCATATCTTCATGATGCTTGATATATAAAGGGGGCAGTAGTGTATTTGAACAGACAAATAATATTCCTTTTTAAAGTGCAAAAGCTGTAGACTTTGAATGTCTTCAATAAAATAATTTCCAATAAAGCAACATGTTGGAAACATGTTAGATATATTTCATATACCATCAGACTTCAAGGGAGTCTCTTCCTCCTCCATCCCACATGTTAAATCAATCTCTGTAAAACATAACATGTTGTGTACACATTAAGATCAGATATTATAACATATGTTACTGTTGTTCAAAGACACACATCAATGTTGCATTAAAGATATACACACCCAAAGTTATGATTTACATCATTTTGATGGAGCATACAAATGACATTAGATATGTTATTCTCAATGATTCAGATTTTCAAATTATTGTTTGTATTAATTTTTAAATCATAAAAGCATAGTACATTGAACATTTAAGATTTCTCATGTGTGTATCACTTGATGATTGTTGTCAAAAATGAACATGGAAACAAACATATGCTATACATCTTCTGACTAACAAAGGTGTAGACTAAGAAAGTTTTAATTATTAATCTTTCAATATTCAAATAAAATGAATATATAATCAGAGGAGTAAATTATATGTTTGTTTCAAATATTATGCTTCATCAGAATCATGTTCATAATATTTATTAACAATACACCTTCAATGACATATAAATGAGTCAATGGACTTACCAGAAGACCGCAAGGGCATCTCTGCGTCGGTGCTGGATTCCTCTGGGCTCCCCACATCAACTCTCTCTATGAATGATATAGATATATATTAGTGAACACATTTGGGATATCACTAAATCACATCTGTATCGATTTATAAGAATAATCAACTTGAAAATGTGAATAGAGCAGTCATTATAAAAAAAAATGCTTGATTGAATCAAGGGGATTCTGTTAAAAAAGATGTATTGAACATATGTTTAATTTCTGACTATATTAGACATCAAACTCATCTCATACGATGCTATTGCATATCTAAATATACCCATTGATCAATGTTCTTAAAAGAATACACACAAACCACATTTTGAATAACAGCTGTTGACAAATATAAACAAAGACATGTGGCACATCGAGCCATTTGTGCAATGTACAGTAATCTTGTTTAGGACACAACACATATTGATCACAGTACCAAACCAAATTGATTAGTACAAATATGTAATCATGGTGCTCTTAGAGTATGCTTATATCTATAAAGTAACTCCAACAGTGAATATGTGAATTAGATATCAATATTGTCTAATCCAAATAATGTAAGGATGAATTATTTCAATCATTGATTTCACTGTTCAAAGTGTTCCAAATGATTTAACATTGACTCCTATTATAATTTTAATGTTGCTACATTTTAATCTTAAAGGCAGATAAGCAATATTGGATTCAATAAATATTGTTTGTTGAAGGTATCCACCAATCATCAATAAAAACCCAGGTTTGTCAACCAAAATTGAGCTGCAGATAAACGTACATTCTTGATTTTAAAATACATTTAGCAATAGAATATTTCACATATGATTATAGTATTATATTTAAATGTTGCTTAATATTGCATGCTCTATCTGAATGACAACATTAATAATTTTAGATCAGTGTCCCTTTAATATAAAAATATATTGATTTGACAATGTTGGTGTTAATGAATTCTCTACTCCATATGTTGATGTAATGAATGGGATTGAGCATGCAATTCTAATCTAATATGTTATTTAAGGATATCCTAGGAATTATTTAATTTTCATCTTTTAAAGGGACATGAAGCTCTAAAAGTGTAATTGTATACTTTTTGAAACTATGTACTACTTTTATCTGAACACATGATTATCTGAACACATGATTTTAACTTTTGACCCAATGCCAATTTATGCATTAAAAAAAGCAGGATAATACCAGTAATGCATTGTTTAACCTAAACCAAAATCAATATGTTTTTAGAAGAACTAAAACAATAGACTGAACCAATGTAACTCATAAAATGTTTAAACAAAACAATAAAATCACGTTTAAAAATCATTCAATGTAAAATTTAGTTGGCATGTCCCTTAAATGATGTGATCAATTTCAATAATGGAATCTATATTTTTAAAATCAAATCATATGCAAAAGTGTGTGAATTTTTTCAAAATGTATACAAATAAGATTAAGCAATACACAAGGGAAGAATATACATTGGACATTCAAAGAATCTTACATTAAAATTAAGATATCCAGAATAGATGGGATATCTTAAAATCGAAAAAAATTCAGAGTAGTCTTACAATGTAATCCTATGGTTTTTTTTGTTTATTCTTATTTGTAAAGATTTTAATAATACATTTTGCAGATACATATAAATATTGAACAATGTGGATTTAGTATGTAATGTTCTGTCCATGTTTCTAAGACAAATGTCAATTAAAATGAGACATACCATACTGTGACAAGCCCTGGCTTGAGGATCCAGCACCAACATCCAGATCTGTAATATATTAAATGAGGATTGGATATCATTAATACAAATCATGCCATGTTTAAAATCTTTACATTATTAGCAAATCAATTAAAAACTATTAATCTTTTGGTAGTCCCATGAGTTAATTGTTTCCTCAATTAAATTCATGATAAATATATCCTGTTCTCTTATTTTCAATCATTTGTGTTGTTTACTGTAGCTTTAATTATTTTTTAGTGTTATTTCATTCTCATCAATTGATGGGCATATGTTATTATTTTTTTGGATTCTGCTATTTTGTTTTTATTATGTATAATATTGAAAATAAGAATACTGTATTCTTCACATATATAATAATTCACATTTCATTTTGACCAACATGTATAAAGCAATGCCACTTACAGCAAACCCATGTTAACGTGTATGCGCAATTCCATTTTTGCGATCATTGCGCAATGATTCCAAGCGGAATTACGCATCCTTCATTTGACCAACATTTATAAAGCAATGCCACTTACAGCAAACCCATGTTAACGTGTATGCGCAATTCCATTTTCGCGATCATTGCGCAATGATTCCAAGCGGAATTACGCATCCGTCATTTGACCAACATGTATAAAGCAATGCCACTTACAGCAAACCCATGTTAACGTGTATGCGCTATTCCATTTTCGCTCTGTGACGCATATTCTGTAGAGCGCAAGAAACATCATTCCTATTTCATGTGTCACTAATCTAAAATCAGATATCTAAACATCATATGTAGTGTATGTTGTGAGATCTGTATAGGTTTAGTATCTGACTATATACACATTTTCTAAAATTCTAATCAAATATTAAGATATTATATGAAGTTGGATAGTTACCTGGTTCAGATTCTCTTTCATCTCCTCCCAGGCCACCGGACGGAGAAGCAGCTGCCCTGGCCCCCGCGTCAGGACTTTCAGATCCCGCAGCTGGGAGGGAAGAAGAGGAGGCCGAGGATGGCGAGGATCTAAATCTTTTGGGGACCCGGAGAGTGAAGAGCTCGCATAAAGTCACCTCATAAGGGAGTAGGTATAGTTTCCGCGGGGCCTTTCTTTGGCCCCCTCTTTTATGGGCTTGTACCCAGTCCCTTATGAGGTTGACTTTTTTTGACAAGCGCAACCTCATATCTCCGAATCTCCTCATGATTTGATCCTGGCTCCTCTGGATGCCACACACCAATTTAACCACATTGGTGATAGACTCCCAGAGGGCCTTCTTAGCAGGCGCATCTGTCGAGCTCCTCTTGTTCCCAAACAGCTGGGGATAAAAGTCCTTGACGGCGTGGACCAGTGCAGCGCTCTCCTGCTTGGTGAACCTGGGAGATGACATGCCTGCTGGGTTGTCCAATAAATATATTATAATAATATAAACTGCCTGCAGGCATTAGAGAACTGACAAAGATGGCAACGTGTAATGGACTTTTATATGGTGAAGTAAACATGAGATGCACCATGGGACAAGTTATCTGTACATCTGATTGGATAAAAGTTTGAAAATATTGTTAGAATGTCTGTGAGACCATCCTGACTCAAGTTGTGTTTGTGTGATGAACTCTGATTGGCCGTTCCTTAATGTTTCATATCTTAGTAACTTCCTTACACATACCTCCTGGTGGTGCTGTTACTTCATTTTTCATGTAGACTTATTTGTAACTCATGGGCCTGTCATGCGGATATGTGTGATGCAGATTTAATATCCGTGATCCATTAAATCTTAATGTTTAAATTAACTTTAAAATATAATACTGTCACATTATTAAATGTTGTATACATTTTTCGGTTGAATAACGGTCTGTTTCTTTAATACAAATACACATTAAATATTGTATGTCTTTATTGTTCATAAAATCAATTTTTTGACTTATTGTGAAGTATTGACATTGCTCAATTAAATGTATTTTAGAATGCACATTGATTGTGTGCTATTGCGTGACATTAGACTCTAATGTTTAAAGATGCTAATCTGGTGTTTCAAGATCCATTTCCCACGCAACATTTCTGAATGTTCAAATTCAGGTTATAATGTCAGTAACTTGGATAATCTGTTTATAGATGTTAAACTGTTTGTTTGTTTGTTATTAGTAAATAAACCTCGAGCTTGTATTTGTCTGAACTGCTCATATATGTTATTGTGCAATGGCGTCTTTATTTTTAAATAGACATTACAAACAAACAATTGTATCAAATGATCTGTAGAGATAGAAAATTGTTTAGACTTTAAAATGTAACTGAATTTATCTTTGTATTTAGATATCCTCAACAGAAGAAATTTAAATGCACATGGTTGAGCCAATCACATAAGGCATCTCTGTGCATCCACCAATCTTCATCTACTGAGCCTATCTCGATATGCTTTTCAAGCAAAGTATGTCAAGATAAGAAGAGAAGTAAATACAATCTTTAAATCTCTTAAGGGACACTGTCCAAACAAATTTAGCGTTCGTGATTCAGATTGAGCATGAAATGTTAAGCAACTTTATAATTTAATCCGATTCTCAAATGTTAAGAATTATCTTGTTATCTTTCTTAGCAAATCAATAATGATATTTTAGATTACGGACAATTTTAGAAAAAAACCTGGGTTGTCCTTGATGATTGTTTGAGAAATTAATCCAACCCAAAAAAAAAAGTTCTGTCCAGAGTACTGAAGCAAATAAATAATCAATTTAATGCCTTATTTTTAAAGTAATGATAGCAACATCACGAGGAACATTGATAATATGAGACAATTTATAAAGTTGCTTAAAATAGAATACTCATTCTGAATGTATAAATCATTACTTTTTTAACTGTCTCCCTTTAAGTATATTTTGAGTTCATGTCCCTTTAAAGAGACATTTCACAATAATGCTTGAAAAATCAGAAACCTATGCACCTTCCTTTTGCTAAATTAGTATAACATATGAGTAAAGCATATTTAGATTAACTGAAATATATATTGTAATGGATGTATTTCGCAGTCTTCAGCTTAGAGGGACATTAAGCTATATGTTATTTATGCATTTTGGATAAGATTATAATATTTGAACAACTTAATATGTTTGGGTATTCAATCATTCGATTGTAATTATATATATTCTTGGATTAAATACATATCTACATAGGCTAGTTTGATGCTGATTGTTGGTTGCACATAGATGCCTTATGTAATTGAATAAGATATGTGCATTGATGTATATTTTTCAAAGTATATTTAAAGACTGAATGTAATTCTATAGTACTTTCTAAATATGTTTAAATTCTTTTATGATTTTTTAAAAATCAATACACAATATATTTTGTGAATGTCCCTTTAAGGACCAAAACATTTGGAATGTTGATTTAACATTGTCGAAAGAAACTAAAGGGGAATGAAAATTATATATAGATATGTGATGTCTAACCCAAGAGGTAAGATTTTAAAAACGACATAATATTAATAACTATAGTTAAATGTCCCTTTAAATGACTCCACTAGAAAATAAAATCTATTAACATGGCATCCAATAACTAGCTTGTGCAAAATATGAAGTTAACTGACCTACCATTTATAAATGTAACAACTTATAAATTTTATAAAATAATGTTTTGAGATACAAGATCTTATAAAATTAATTTTACATTCAACAACACTGTCACTTTAATGTAAGTGAACCACTTCCCCT
The DNA here is from genome assembly GCF_027579735.1 of Bombina bombina. Lineage (NCBI taxonomy): Eukaryota > Metazoa > Chordata > Amphibia > Anura > Bombinatoridae > Bombina > Bombina bombina. Next base: position 961,586,245 of record NC_069501.1, on the reverse strand, counting down.
TCTTAAAAGTGAAAAAAATAAATATAGGTCAAATTCAGACTACATATCTGACATTATTTTAACATCTAAGATTTTCACAAGAAAAGCATCGATGGATCTCACTCCCCAATTAATTTTAAAAAGATAGTTTAATTTAATATTCTCTGAATCAGTGGATTTTCAAAAATTAATGCATAATTTGATCTTATGCATGTGCTTGTCAAATAGACAACTACCAGTCATGGGAGTCAAATTGTTTTTTATTGACAGATTATATGGATATTTATTATAATCTGTTCAAAAGAGGGTATTTAATAATAAAATGCTGATTATTACCATTTAAAAATAAAAAATTTTTTAAACAAAACCAAAAAAATATTCCTGGAAGTCATCAGATGACAATCTGAAATTAAATAACAAAATTTGACAAAGTTAATACACACGTTGTAAAATATTCATAAAATACATTTACAATCATCTTGTGTTTATGCTCTAACTTTGTGCATAATTTTATAAAGATATTTCTGATTTAAATTTTAAAATTTATAAAACAAACATACACCATTATATTGTGTAATAATAAAAAAATTAAAATATCAGATTTTGTAATTATACATAATAATGTATATCACATTTCAATAATAAATATATATGTATGCTGAACATAAATGTAATATTTCATGTCCATTCAAATACCTCTATATCAACTATAATATGTATTCCTTTTTAAGATTGTGATACCTAAATATCTAATTATGAACTAAGTATGACTAATGTATGTAAGCTACTAATATTCTACATTCTTCCTGTGATTCTTAACTAGCATGCATTGGTAAACCAACCTGGATAATGCATGGTCTTTGAAAGTCAATTCAGGGGTCAACAGTTGATCTTCAATAGGTGTCTTATTCATCATTTCATAAATAGAGGACTGAAATACCAATCTAGAAATTCGAAAATCATCTAAGTGTCTGATTGTGATACCTAAATATCTAATTATGAACTAAGTATGACTAATGTATGTAAGCTACTAATATTCTACATTCTTCCTGTGATTCTTAACTAGCATGCATTGGTAAACCAACCTGGATAATGCATGGTCTTTGAAAGTCAATTCTGGAGAAAACAGTTGATCTTCAATAGGTGTCTTATTCATCATTTCATAAATAGAGGACTGAAATACCAATCTAGAAATTCGAAAATCATCTAAGTGTCTGATTGTGATACCTAAATATCTAATTATGAACTAAGTATGACTAATGTATGTAAGCTACTAATATTCTACATTCTTCCTGTGATTCTTAACTAGCATGCATTGGTAAACCAACCTGGATAATGCATGGTCTTTGAAAGTCAATTCAGGGGTCAACAGTTGATCTTCAATAGGTGTCTTATTCATCATTTCATAAATAGAGGACTGAAATACAAATCTAGAAATTAGAAAATCATCTAAGTGTCTCCAATAGGATGCCTCCACAGCCTTATTCTATCAAATAGTTGGCACTTACCATGTGAACATGTATTTGTATGGTTTTCAAGGTCAGCAGATTTGAAAGATAATGCCAGACATGATCCCATTGGTATTCTTCAATTTCAATCTTGTCTTTTTCCACTGTCAGTCTGGGAATTCTTCACTGTCATTCTTCGAATTCTTCCCCTTTCAGTCTTTACATGAAGTCATCTCCCTAATGGCATAATTTTTTTTGATTAAAATTACTAATACAAGTGTGTGAATCAGTTCTGTACCCCTCTCCCACCCCCCATTTCTGAATCAATTTCTGTCACTAGCTTACTAAGCGTGTGTAGCATCTTGTGTTATGTTCTATGAAGTGTGAAGATGAGTCATATTGAGCAGAACTAACCTCTAATGTGTGACATTGAACCATAGTCATGCTAGAGGATAGTTATGCTAGAGGATCCCTTGCTGAGTATTTACATTTTAATTAATGTGTAAACTAAATACTATTTTCGAAAATGCATGCCATATGATGTATTTGTGTACAATTCATGCCAGCAACAGTCCATACATCTATACTTACCAGCTGATGTCCTCTTTAAAAACCAGGTGGCAAAGACTCGCTACAGGACCCAATGACCAGAGCATCACCTATATTAATAAATGAAACACATTTTTAGCATTTGATGAACAATCCTAACATGTTTGCACAATTCTCTACTTGTCATTTCCCTAGAGTTCACATCTATTGACAATACTCCAGTCTAACTTCTATTATTTACCGTCTAAAGTGGCGGTTGATGATGTCTGCTCTGACATTGAGCCCCTCGTCCCGGAATGGCCCCTCTAGAACAGGATCATCCTCCTCATCTCTGAGGAGGTTTCGGTGCGCCTGGACGCCCTGCAGCATCCCAGCCCGCTGTGCAATATTATGCAGGACACTACAGGCTATAACGATCTTTGCCACCTTCTTTGGGTTGTACTGGAGGGCTCCTACCGACCTGTCCAGGCACCTGAACCTCATCTTCAGGAGCCCGAACATCCGTTCAACCACCGCCCTGGTTCTCTTATGAGCCCTATTGTAGCGCTCCTCAGACACATCTGTCGGGCTACGAAAGGGGGTAATAAGCCAAGGCCGGCTCATGTACCCAGAATCACCTATAAATGATGAACAGAGCATAATTCAAACTGAATCCTCAAAATAGTATTTTGAGTCCAAAAAAAGTTTGTGTACACGATAATCCACTAACAAATGTTTTATTTTTACAAGAATAATCTAGTTCAATATTATTATCTATCTTCCCATTTCAGCCAAGACATGCTACATATAAGTATTTCTCCTAAACCAAACCTTGTGTAAAATGGCAAATAAATGGTTACATTGTATTCTCTGAGCATTTAAGGTAAGACATGCTACATATCTGCATTGAACTAAAAGTAGACATTAGCGGAAAGAGACAATGACATGGTTAAATTGCATTAGCTAATATCTTCCCATTTCAGCTAAGACATGCTACATATGCGTATTTCTCCAAAACCAAACCTTGTGTAAAATAAAATCTAAATGGTTACATTGCATTCTCTATCTGAGCATTTAAGGTAAAACATGCTACATATCTGCATTGAACTAAAAGTAGACATTAGCGGAAAGAGACAATGACATGGTTAAATTGCATTAGCTAATATCTTCCCATTTCAGCTAAGACATGCTACATATGCGTATTTCTCCGAAACCAAACCTTGTGTAAAATAAAAACTAAATGGTTACATTGCATTCTCTATCTGAGCATTTAAGGTAAGACATGCTACATATCTGCATTGAACTAAAACTAGACATTAGCGGAAAGAGACAATGACATGGTTAAATTGCATTAGCTAATATCTTCCCATTTCAGCTAAGACATGCTACATATGCGTATTTCTCCTAAACCATACCTTGTGTAAAATGGCAAATAAATGGTTACATTGCATTCTCTATCTGAGCATTTAAGGTAAGACATGCTACATATCTGCATTGAACTAAAAGTAGACATTAGCGGAAAGAGACAATGACATGGTTAAATTGCATTAGCTAATATCTTCCCATTTCAGCTAAGACATGCTACATATGCGTATTTCTCCTAAACCAGACGTTGTGTAAAATAAAAACTAAATGGTTACATTGCATTCTCTATCTGAGCATTTAAGGTAAGACATGCTACATATCTGCATTGAACTAAAACTAGACATTTGCGGAAATAAAAATAAATGTTTAAATTGCATCCTATAGCTGAACATGACGCTAACATTTTAAAACTACAGTGGCAATTGTCAAACTAATTAACCATGTTGTGCACAAATACTCACCAACGAGATAACCAGGGGGCATTTGTCTTTCCTCAAACGGTCTCCACAGGGACGAGCTGAGCGAGGATGCGGGCATCATGACAGATCCTCCAAAATTCGCACACACATGCATAATCCTCATCTGTGCGTCACAAACATACTGCACGTTGAGGCTATGAAAATGTTTGCGATTTCTGAAGGGCAAGTCATCAATTGGAGCACGCAGCGCAATGTGGGTACAATCTATGGCTCCCAAGACATTGGGCAATTGAGCAATATCAAAGAATTCCCGCTTCAGGCGCCTCCAATCACCATCATTCTGTGGGAATCCTATGTATTGCTTACTGATACGTACCATGGCGTCCAGAAAGTTATCAAACACCACAGAGAATGTACCTTGAGCCAGGCCATGCATGTACATTTCTCCGGATTGAAAACTCCCGGAGGCCAGGACGTATAGACAACTTAGCATCTTACTCATGGCGGGAACAGCAGTCCTTATTCTTATACGTGGCTCCAAATGAGGTTTAAGAAGATCGTAAAGGCCAATGAGCTGTTCGCGATTGAGCCGATACTTATCATAAACCTCAAAGTCGCTCATGTTTTCCAAGGTGGGTCTCACCCTGTAGACAGGAGGACCTCGAACCAGACGACCCCTTCGTCTCAGTCTGAGCCGCCGAGGCTGCCTGATTTGACCAACAGCTAGGTCGCTAATAGCAGCACCAGAAGCGTCTACCATGTCATCGTCATCCATCTTTCAAAACAGCGTAACAAGGTATGCACTTGATCTGATGTGGATCACAAGTGATGCATTGGCCATGTTGTTTGGGGGATTTATAGTACAATTAGTCCAATGGTAGTGAGTTTGTAATGATTGCTGATTGTATTCACTTGTTTGTATGTGAGCGGCGCGAATGCTTTCACAGTGGGCGTTTTTTTGTTGTTTGCTGAAATGTTGTTTTGCCACAATGAATCTCAATGTGAAAGTGTCAAATATCACACATACAGTGCATGTTTGTAATGTTTGATCATATGCGTAATCAATATTTCTTAAACGCGATCTTATAGTAACAAGCACACGTCCAGGCAAACATGAATGAAAGTGCATAGTTGTGTATAATGTGCATCGAATGTGATTGATCAATGTTGCTGCAATATTGTTTGGAAACGATAAAGTAACAGCTGCCATCTGTAGTATTGTATATATAAGTGATTGCCGAGCTGTCAATATTGTATGCGTCCCTGTAAAATCGCAATAATAATTCCGAACTTCCCGTCTGCCATCTGTAGTATTATATATATAAGTGATTGCCGAGATGTCAATATTGTATGCGTCCCTTTAAAATCACAATAAGAATTCAGAACTTCCCGTCTGCCATCTGTAGTATTGTATATATAAGTGATTGCTGAGCTGTCAATATTGTATGCGTCCCTTTAAAATCGCAATAATAATTCCGAACTTCCCGTCTGCCATCTGTAGTATTGTATATATAAGTGATTGCCGAGCTGTCAATATTGTATGCGTCCCTTTAAAATCGCAATAATAATTCCAAACTTCCCGTCTGCCATCTGTAGTATTGTATATATAAGTGATTGCCAAGCTGTCAATATTGTATGCGTCCCATTCAAATCTCAATAATACTGAATAACTTCCGGCTGTCATCTGTAGTATTGTATATATAAGTGATTACCGAGCTGTCAATATTGTATGCGTCCCATTCAAATCTCAATAATACTGAATAACTTCCGGCTGTCATCTGTAGTATTGTATATATAAGTGATTACCGAGATGTCAATATTGTATGTGTCCCATTCAAATCGCACTAATACTGAATAACTTCCGGCTGTCATCTATAGTATTGTATATATAAGTGATTGCCGAGCTATTAATATTGTATGCGTCCCTTTAAAATCGCAATAATAATTCCGAACTTCCCGCCTGCCATCTGTAGTATTGTATATATAAGTGATTGCCGAGCTGTCAATATTGTATGCGTCCCATTCAAATCTCAATAATACTGAATAACTTCCGGCTGTCATCTGTAGTATTGTATATATAAGTGATTACCGAGCTGTCAATATTGTATGCCTCTCATTCAAATCTCAATAATACTGAATAACTTCCGGCTGTCATCTGTAGTATTGTATATATAAGTGATTACCGAGATGTCAATATTGTATGCGTCCCATTCAAATCTCAATAATACTGAATAACTTCCGGCTGTCATCTGTAGTATTGTATATATAAGTGATTACCAAGATGTCAATATTGTATGCGTCCCATTCAAATTGCACTAATACTGAATAACTTCCGGCTGTCATCTGTAGTATTGTATATATAAGTGATTGCCGAGCTATCAATATTGTATGCGTTCCCTTTAAAATCGCAATAATAATTCCGAACTTCCCGTCTGCCATCTGTAGTATTGTATATATAAGTGATTGCCGAACTGTCATGTATTTTTTTCCTATTTCTAGCGCTGGTATTTGGAGTTTTTAGGTCTACGCTATTTGCGTGCGTTAGGGAAATCTGTCTTTCGCGTGCACGAGCACGTCTTCCCCATAGAAGTCAATGGAGGCTCTAAATTTTGGTAATTTTTTTTTCAAAGACTGGTTTTCCTCGTAAAGTGAGTGACGTCATGAGCTTGTGTGAAAAAGTAACTAAATCGTGTTCATTTTGTAATAAATAACTTTTTTGTGTATGTCATGTGGTGTATATTGTTTGTATGCATTGATGAGTGTATGTTTGTGATAATCTTATTAGTTAGATGTAGCTATATGAGGGTCTTTTCCCGTGTGTCAATGTAAGTCAATGGCAAAATGGATTTGTGTTGTTTTTTTTCTAACACCCGAGATCTCGCAACTTTGATCCTTTGTATTTTGATGAAAAATTATTAAATATTAAAAATAAATATAGTGTAGCGTTTGTATGAGTGTATGTGTACTTTGTGTAATATTTGTTTTGTGATTCATGGATGTTTATTTTGTCGGTATATGTTAACTACTGGGTTTGAGCTGTCGGTAGAGATTTGAGCGTTGGGTGATTTTTGAGTGTCGGTAACTGAACTCTAAATACCGGAGTCCGTAAAAAACAAGTGTTAGGAGCCTCTAACGCTGGTTTTGACGGCTAACGCCAAACTCTAAATCTAGGCCATATTTTGCAAAGAAAATATAGACAAGTATATGAGATGTATGACTTAGAATACGGCACAGGAGCTTTTGTGGCTATAGACTAACATTTGTGGCCTAGAATGAATGGGGCCTCTTAACTTAAATTGTCTAAGTAGCCAAGACTCATTACTTGCTAAATAAAGAAGGTTAGTGTAGAGTCCTTCACAGGCTTGAAGCAGCTTAACGGGTTAAGGTTCAGTGGAATGGGAGGTGTGCTGTGGTGTTTGCAACAATGTTGCAGGGTATTGGGAGTTCTCAGACTTACCTTTATAAGGAGTCAAACAAGGATGGCAATAGCATAAATTATCACCAATTTTATTATGGCACAAAAAGCCATTTTTCGTGCCATAATAAAATTGGTGATAATTTATGCTGTTGCCATCCTTGTTTGAATCTGTTTGGGGGTTTGCAGGAACCATGGCAGGGAGCAGTTGGTATTTAAGTGTGTTGGACTTCTACTGATTGTGCTTTATAAGTAGTCAACAGGAAGTGGCAGGTCTCGCTTTATCCTGCTGTATTGGTTGAAGATTCCTGGTTTTCCCTCCCTCCCTGAATACGGATGGCGGGTTGGGTCTTACAGATCCCGTACAGGCTGTTTTAGGGGTAATACGACTGGGGTAGGGTTAATCGAGCTAGCCTTTTGTAAGCTTGTGTGCTTCATTTATTCCCTCCCTGTTTAGAGTCGGCTTGAGTGGCCACCCCCACAGGGTCCCCTTAAGGTATAGAGAAGGTGCACTCTAGTAGCGGGAGGTCTTGGCCCCTTGTTTAAATTTTTTTTCAATTAATGGGCCTACTAACACTAGGTGTGTGCCTATGGTGTCCTTCTCAAGTAGGTAGGTCATGTTATCTCCCTGCAAGCCCCTTATTGTCATTGCAGTGGGCGGAGCACCGAGGGTTGGGGCCTTGACCTCTTGTTTAACTTAAGTAGACCAGTGACTCAATGCACCACCATCCCAGTTAGTAGTCTGTTATTCTGTTGTCATGTTAAATAAATGCAATGCTTGCGGTCTTTCACCCACAATCTGTCTCTTGTGTTTATTTATGCTGTCATGTTTAGTAATTAACAGCCAGATTACGAGTTTTGAGCGATATAGGGAAATTAACGACCGCAGCATTTTTGGCGGTATTTCACTCCCTATAGCGCATTTGCAGGTGATATGGCAGCGTTGAGCTCCATACCACACACAAATACCTAACACCCTAACATAAACCCCTAGTCTAAACACCCCCGACATCTCTGACACCTACATTACACTTATTAACCCCTAATCTGCTGCACCCAATGTCGCCAACACCTACATTACTGTTATTAACCCCTAATCTGCTGCCCCCAAAATCGCTGCCACCTAACTACACTTATTAACCACTAATCTGCTGCCCCAATGTCGCCGCCACTATACTAAAGTTATTAACACCTAAAACCTAACCCTAAGTCTAACCCTAACACCCACTAACTTTAACATAATTATTATTATTATTATTATTATCGGTTATTTATAGAGCACCAACAGATTCTGCAGTGCTATAACCAAATGCGGAGTACAACAAAACAATCATATGGATCAAAATAGGTAGAGGGCCCTGCCAAGGGTTGCACTGTTGTAGTCAGCTCTTAAGAAGGTCATCTACAAACAGCTGGACTCTTAGGCTTACATGCTAAGTGGGTTCAGGGGATAGCAATGGAGGAGAGGAACTGGTATAAAGAAAGGTTAGAGTAGGTTGTATGCATCCCTGAACAGTAGAGTCTTTAGGGAGCTCTTGAAGCTTTCAAAACTAGGGGAGATTCTTGTGGAGCGAGGCAGAGAGTTCGACAAGATGGGAGCCAGTCTGGAGAAGTCCTGTAAATGGTAATGTGATGAGGTAACAAGAGAGGAGGAGAGTAGGAGGTCATGAGCAGAGGGAAGGGGGCGGGAGGTAGAGTATCTGGAGACAAGGTCTGAGATATAGGGGGGAGCAGTGCAGTTGAGGGCTTTGTATGTCAGAGTGAGAATTTTGTGTTTGATCCTAGAGGCAAGAGGAAGCCAGTGAAGGCATTGGCAAATAGGTACAGCAGATGAAGAGCGACGTGTAACTAAGATGAGCCTGGCAGAGGCATTCATTATGGATTATTATTCATTATGGATTGTAAAGGAGCTAGGCGGCAGGTGGGGAGACCAGAGAGGACAGAGTTGCAGTAATCGAGAAAGGATGACAGAGTGGATTAAAATCTTAGCTGTGTCTTTTATAAGGAAGTGTCTAATTTTAGAGATGTTTTCAAGGTGGAAGCGGCAGGCTTTAGCCAAGGACTGAAAGTGAGGAGTGAACGAAAGATCTGAGTCAAATGTGACCCCAAGACATCGGGCATGTGGGGTAGGAGTAATGATGGAGTTGTGGACAGTTATAGAGAGATTGGGGGTGGAGATTTTGGAAGAATGGGGGGAAAATAAGGAGCTCAGTTTTGGAGAAATTTAGCTTGAGGTAGTGAGAGGACATCTAGAAAGAGATGTGAGAAAGACAGTTAGTGAAACGGGTTAGCAAGGAAGGAGATAGGTCTGGTGCAGAGAAGTAGATTTGGGTGTCGTCGGCATACAAATGATATTGGAAACCGTGGGACTTTATTAGGGAACCTATTGATGACCTGTAGATTGAGAAGAGAAGGGGACCGAGGACAGAGCCTTGCGTTACTCCAACAGAAAGTGGTGATGGGGCAGAGGAGGTCCCAGAGAAGGCTACACTAAAGGTACGGTTTGACAGGTAGGAAGAGAGCCACGAGAGGGCTGTGTCACAGGTGCCGAAGGATTGGAGGGTTTTGAGCAAAAGAGGGTGGTCAACAGTGTCAAAGGCTGCGGACAGATTGAGGTGGATAAGCAGAGAAAAGTGGCCTTTTGATTTTGCTGTAAATAGGTCGTTGGTAACCTTAACAATTGCTGTCTCTGTGTAGTGATGGGGACAAAATCCAGATTGCAGTGGGTCAAGGAGGGAGTTTGATGTAAGGAAATGGGATAGGCGTGCATATACTAGTTTTTCAAGAAGCTTTGAGGCAAGAGGGAGGAGGGAAATAGGGCGGTAGTTGGATTGAGAGGTAGGATCAAGGGAAGGTTTTTTGAGGATAGGTGTGACTAGTGCATGTTTCAGAGATGAGGTGCTGAGGTAGAGGTTGCTAAGGTAGAGGTTGAAAATGTGTGTGAGTATAGGGGTAATGGTAGCAGAGAGGGAGGGGAGTAGCTGTGAGGGGATATGGTCAAGGGGACAGTTAGTGAGGTGAGAGCGCATTATAAGTGCCAAAACTTCTTCCTCAGTAACAGGGGAGAATGAGCTAAGTTTAAGGTTATGTGGGTTGTGTTTGATTGAGAGCATTTGAGGGGGTAATTGAGAGCATTTGAGGGGTGGGTATTAAAATAATTCCAAATAAAAATTACAATTAATACCTAAATTATTCCTATTTAAAACTAAATACAAACTTACCTGTAAAATAAAACCTAAGCTACCTACAATATAACTAATAGTTATATTGTAGCTAGCTTAGGTTTTATTTTGATTTCACAGGTAAGTTTGTATGTATTTTAACTAGGTAGATTAGTTATTAAATAGTTATTAACTATTTACTAACTACCAAGTTAAAATAAATACAAAGTTTCCTGTAAAATAAAACCTAACCTGTCTTACAGTAAAACCTAACATTACACTAAAATTAAATAAATTACATTAATCAAATACAATTAACTAAATTGCAAAAAAAATAAACACTAACTTACACAAAATAAAAAAGAAATTATCAAATATTTAAACTAATTACTCCTAATCTAATATCCCTATCAAAATAAAAAAGGCCCCCAAAATAGTAAAACCCCTAGCCTAAACTAAACTGCCAATAGCCCTTAAAAGGGCCTTTTGCTGGGCATTGCCCCAAAGATATCAGCTCTTTTACCTGGCAAATAAAAATACAAACATCCCCCCCAATAGTAAAACCCACCACCCACACAACCAACCCCCCAAATAAAATTCTATCTAAAAAACCTAAGCTACCCATTGCTCTGAAAAGGGTATTTGGATGGGCATTGCCCTTAAAAGGGCATTCAGCTCTTTTACATTGCCCAAACCCTAAGCTAAAAATAAAACCTACCCAATAAACCCTTAATAAAATCTAACACTAACCCCCGAAGATCCACTTACAGTTTTGGAAGACCGGACATCCATCCTCATCCAGCTGGCGAAGCCCTCATCCACGCGGCAAGAAGTCCTCAACGAAGCCGGGAGAAGTCCTCATCCAAGTGGCAAGAAGTCCTCAACGAAGCCGGGAGAAGTCTTCATCCAAGCGGCAAGAAGTCATCATACAGGTGGGCAGAAGTCTTCATCCAGACGGCATCTTCTATCTTTATCCTTCCGGTGCTGAGTGGTTCCATCTTCAAGACATCCGGCGAGGAGCATCCTCTTCATATGGTCCCAGCCGTACACTGAAGGTTCCCTTTAAGGGACGTCATCCAAGATGGTGTCCTTTGAATTCCAATAGGCTGATAAAATTCTATCAGCCAATAGGAATTAAAGGGTAAAAAATTATTTTGGCTCATGCAATCAGCCAATAGGATTGAGCTTCTATCCTATTGGCTGACCCAATCAGTCAATGGGATTGAGCTTGCATTCTATTGTAGATTGAGAAGAGAAGGGGACCGAGGACAGAGCCTTGCGGTAGTCCAACAGAAAGTGGTGACGGGGCAGAGGAGGCCCCAGAGAAGGCTACACTAAAGGTACGGTTTGACAGGTAGGAAGAGAGCTACGAGAGGTCTGTGTCACAGATGCCGTAGGATTGGAGGGTTTGGAGCAAGAGAGGGTGGTCAACAGTTTCAAAGGCTGTGGGCAGATTGAGGTGGATAAGCAGAGAAAAGTGGCCTTTTGATTTTGCTGTAAATAGATCATTGGTAATCTTAACAATTGCTGTCTCTGTGTAGTGATGGGGACAAAATCCAGATTGCAGTGGGTCAAGGAGGGAGTTTGATGTAAGGAAATGGGATAGGCATGCATATACTAGTTTTTCAAGAAGCTTTGAGGCAAGAGGGAGGAGGGAAATAGGGTGGTAGTTCGATTGGGAGGTAGGATCAAGGGAACGTTTTTGAGGATAGGTGTGACTAGTGCATGTTTCAGAGATGAGGTGCTGAGGTAGAGGTTGAAATGTGTGTGAGTATAGGGGTAATGGTAGCAGAGAGGGAGGGGAGTAGCTGTGAGGGGATATGGTCAAGGGGACAGGTAGTGAGGTGAGAGTGCATTATAAGTGCTGAAACTTCTTCCTCAGTAACAGGGAAGAATGAGCTAAGTTTAAGGTTATGTGGGTTGTGGTTGATTGAGAGCATTTGAGGGGGTAATTGAGAGCATTTGAGGGGTGGATATTAAAATAATTCCAAATAAAAATTACAATTAATACCTAAATTATTCCTATTTAAAACTAAATACAAACTTACCTGTAAAATAAAACCTAAGCTAGCTACAATATAACTAATAGTTATATTGTAGCTAGCTTAGGTTTTATTTTGATTTCACAGGTAAGTTTGTATGTATTTTAACTAGGTAGATTAGTTATTAAATAGTTATTAACTATTTACTAACTACCAAGTTAAAATAAATACAAAGTTTCCTGTAAAATAAAACCTAACCTGTCTTACAGTAAAACCTAACACACTAAAATTAAATAAATTACATTAATCAAATACAATTAACTAAATTGCAAAAAAAAATAAACACTAACTTACACAAAATAAAAAAGAAAGTATCAAATATTTAAACTAATTACTCCTAATCTAATATCCCTATCAAAATAAAAAAAGCCCCCCAAAATAGTAAAACCCCTAGCCTAAACTAAACTGTCAATAGCCCTTAAAAGGGCCTTTTCCTGGGCATTGCCCCAAAGATATCAGCTCTTTTACCTGGCAAATAAAAATACAAACATCCCCCCAACAGTAAAACCCACCACCCACACAACCAACCCCCCCAAATAAAATTCTATCTAAAAAAAATAAGCTACCCATTGCTCTGAAAAGGGCGTTTGTATGGGCATTGCCCTTAAAGGGCATTCAGCTCTTTTACATTGCCCAAACCCTAAGCTAAAAATAAAACCTACCCAATAAACCCTTAATAAAACCTAACACTAACCCCCGAAGATCCACTTACAGTTTTGGAAGACCGGACATCCATCCTCATTCAGCCAGCGAAGTCCTCATCCATGCGGCAGGAAGTCCTCAACAAAGCCGGGAGAAGTCCTCATTCAAGCAGCAAGAAGTCCTCAATGAAGCCGGGAGAAGTCTTCATCCAAGCGGCAAGAAGTCATCATCCAGGCGGACAGAAGTCTTCATCCAGGTGGCATCTTCTATCTTTATCCTTCCGGCGCTGAGTGGTTCCATCTTCAAGACATCTGGCGCGGAGCATCCTCTTCATATGGTCCCAGCCGTACACTGAAGGTTCCCTTTAAGGGACGTCATCCAAGATGGTGTCCTTTGAATTCCAATAGGCTGATAAAATTCTATCAGCCAATAGGAATTAAAGGGTAAAAAATTATTTTGGCTGATGCAATCAGCCAATAGGATTGAGCTTCTATCCTATTGGCTGACCCAATCAGCCAAGGGCATTGAGCTTGCATTCTATTGGCTGTTCTAATCAATCAATAGAATGCAAGCTCAATCCTAAATTGGAAGTAAAAAAATGTACGATATTAAATCATACGATAGGGTGCGCTATACTAATGCACGAGAATTGTGCGTGTTATCTGTGCTAGCGTGTCAAAAAAATAAATTCAAAATATGGATCTAATAATGATCATAAATTGTAATATTGTGTTTGTGTTAGTACTTGTATGAAAAAATACACAAATGGAATAAAATTTACCAACAAAAAGTTTCTAGTGTGTATGTCTAAAAAACTGAATGTGTCTAGTTTGGTGAATATATGGCTCGCATAAATAGTAGTGTATACCCAAAAAAACCTCATCCCATACCATGGGCATGTGATATGGATAAAGTGATAAAATATTACATATATTGACAATAAATTGAATATTTGAAAATAAATGAAAATACAAACGAATTTGAATTCACAATAAAGTGCAGAGTCAATGATAGATAGGTGAAATCGACACTGTCGGAATCAATAATTCTGGAAGGCTGCTCCACTCCAAACCGGTGGTAAATCGGGTGAACTGAAAAATTGAAAGCACAAAGAGAGAGCGCCTAATGGTGTAATATCGTCAAGATCAAAAGTGATACAAACATAAAAAGTATCTGCCAAGTGGATACTCACAAAGAGCTTAGCACTCGCAAGTAGTGCATACAGGCGGGCTGACCTTTGTACAGCAGTCAGTACGCTGAATGTATGGAAGTCGTGTCGGAGATCTGTTATGGTAGAAAAAGAACACAGAAGACCAATGGTGCAATATCGTCTAAACCCATATGGACACGGCAAAAAACACAGTTTCAGCAAGATGTATACTCACAATGGAGTTGGCACTCGCAAGTAGTGCATTTGGGCAGGCTGACCTTAATACAGCAGTCAGTACGCTGATTGTTTGTAGCTGTTATCGGCTCAGGCTTGTCCTCCGCACCCAGCCATATATTCACCAAACTAGACACATTCAGTTTTTTAGACTTTTTGTTGGTAAATTTTATTCCATTTGTGTATTTTTTCATACAAGTACTAACACAAACACAATATTACAATTTATGATCATTATTAGATCCATATTTTGAATTTTTTTTTTTTTGATCTTGACGATATTACACCATTAGGCGCTCTCTCTTTGTGCTTTCAATCCTAAATTGTTTATAAGAACTCAATTTTTTTTTAAAATTGAGGAATTCATTATAGGTTGACTAATACCTTTTTTGAAATACCTTTTCAAAATTTAAATCTATGCTCTTGAAAAGATCATATATTATTATAGTTTATCTAAAACATGGCATAATATCAGTGGCATATTTAGGTTTTGTGCTGCCCTAGGCACTCAAAATTCTGCTGCCCCCTCCCCCCCCAAGTTTTTAGGCATTTTTCCTCTTAATGTTTTTTTGGGTTAGTGTGTAAAATGTTTTTTGTTTTTTATTTCACAACATTGAAAAATAAAATGAGGTAGCAAAATAATTGCATACAAGTGGGATGCATTGCAAATATCTCCTACCATTTTCTCCCTGAGAGAAGGGAGAGAAAAGAAGGGGATGGGAGAAAATGGAGGGAAAGGAAAGAAGGAAGGGAGGGAGAGAGAGAGAGAGAGAAGAGAAACGTGGGGAGGGAGAGGAGAAAAGGGGGAGGGAAAGAAATGAGTGAAAGAAGGGAGCAAGGGAGGAAATTTATAGAAAGCAGGGAGTTGAGGGAGGAAGGGAGTAAATTGAGGGAGGGAGTTGAGGGAGGAAGGGAGGGAGAAAGGGAAAGAAGGGAGAGGGGAAGGGAGGGAAAGAAGAATACACTTTGAAACAATCACTGCCCTTCACATGCAACAACATACAGTAATTACCATCATTCAAGTAATTAAAGTTTTTGTGTCCATTTACTATTTACTCCGTGGGTTTATGAATGCAGAGAAAGCTAGCTATTAGAGTTTATGATTAGACATCACAAGCCGATCTAAGCAGTGTACCAATCTGTTAGTTACTAAGACCTGCAATAAGCACTGCGCTCGCAGACCCACCACAGCTGATAAGGGGAGGCAGCATATTGGCACAAGGTCTTCTCCTCCACCCTCACCTTGTAAGCATATCCCTGGGCAAGTCTCTCACCAAAAACGCTTCATTTGCAAAAATGCCTGCGGCTCTAAATGGAGCAACGGTTTAAAGAAGCACTGCCTGTGAAAAGCACGTAGTGCACGTATAATCATAGAAAACAGATCTTTTGAGCTTAAACAGCTAGACACTTTCACACTGGAGTAATGCTGACTAACTATTTTAAGTGGTGTGTTTAAAAACGTATAATAAAGTTACACTCTCTTCACTTTGAAGCAATAATGAAAAAAAACTCTCTTCACTTAATAAAAAACAAGAGGTTTTACTTAATTAGTATGATCAATTCAAATTACACATTAAAAATTAAACATAAAAAATTAAACATTAAAAACCACCGGTGGTGTAGGATTATACCAATTTTAAAATTTGTAGAATACCTTAATACAATGATTAGCAATATAATATACAGTGGGGAAAAAAAGTATTTAGTCAGCCACCAATTGTGCAAGTTCTCCCACTTAAGAAGATGAGAGAGGCCTGTAATTTTCATCATAGGTATACCTCAACTATGAGAGACAAAATGTGGAAACAAATCCAGACAATCACATTGTCTGATTTGGAAAGAATTTATTTGCAAATTATGGTGGAAAATAAGTATTTGGTCACCTACAAACAAGCAAGATTGCTGGCTCTCACAGACCTGTATCTTCTTCTTTAAGAGGCTCCTCTGTCCTCCACTCATTACCTGTATTAATGGCACCTGTTTGAACTTGTTATCATAGAAACATAGATATTGACGGCAGATAAGAGCCATAGGCCCAGCAAGTCTGCCCCACCTTACCTAACAGTATAAACTTATCTAGTTCGTAGGATAGCCCTATGCTTGTCCCATGCATTTTTAAAGTCCCCCACAGTGTTTGTTGCTACTACCTCTTGAGGAAGTTTATTCCATAAATCAATCACTCTTTCTGTAAAGAAGTGCTTCCTCAAATTACTCCTGAATCTACTACCCTTTAGCTTGAGCTCATGACCCCTTGTTCTTGAATTTTCCATTTTATGTAAAATACCCACAGCCTCAGTTTTACTAAACCCTTTAATGTACTTGAAAGTTGCTATCATATCACCTCTTTCCCTTCTCTCCTCTAAGCTATACATATTTAGGTCATTGAGCCTATCCTGGTAAGTTTTATTTTTTAGACCATGTACCATTTTGGTAGCCCTCCTTTGCACAGATTCAAGTTTGTTAATATCCTTCTGAAGATATGGCCTCCAGAACTGCACACAATACTCAAGATGAGGCCTAACTAATGATCTATAAAGTGGCATAAGAACCTTACTATTTCTGCTGCAAATACCTCTACCAATACATCCAAGCATTCTGCTAGCCTTACTCGCTGCCTTACTACATTGTTTTATATTATCAGTATAAAAGACACCTGTCCACAACCTCAAACAGTCACACTCCAAACTCCACTATGGTGAAGACCAAAGAGCTATCGAAGGACACCAGAAACAAAATTGTAGACCTGCACGAGGCTGGGAAGACTGAATCTGCAATAGGCAAGCAGCTTGGTGTGAAGAAATCAACTGTGGGAGCAATAATTAGAAAATAGAAGACATACAAGACGACTGATAATCTCCCTCGATATGGAGCTCCACGCAAGATCTCACCCCGTGGGGTCAAAATGATCACAAGAACGGTGAGCAAACATCCCAGAACCACACGGGGGGACCTAGTGAATGACCTGCAGAGAGCTGGGACCAACATAACAAAGGCTACCATCAGTAACACACTACGCTGCCAGGGACTCAGATCCTGCAATGCAAGATGTGTCCCCCTGCTTAAGCCAGTACATGTCCGGGCCTGTCTGAAGTATGCTAGAGAGCATCTGGATGATCCAGAAACGGATTGGGAGAATGTCATATGGTCAGATGAAACCAAAGTAGAACTGTTTGGTAGAAACACAACTTGTGTTTGGAGGAGAGAGAACACCATACCTACTGTGAAGCATGGGGGTGGCAACATCATGCTTTGGGCCTGTTTCTCTGCAAAGGGAAGAGGACGACTGATCCATGTACATGAAAGAATGAATGGGGCCATGTATCATGAGATTTTGAGTGCAAACCTCCTTCCATAAGCAAGGGCATTGAAGATGAAATGTAGCTGGGTCTTTCAGCATAACAATGATCCCAAACTCACCACCCGGGCAACGAAGGAGTGGCTTCGTAAGAAGCATTTCAAGGTCCTGGAGTGGCCTAGCCAGTCTCCAGATCTCAACCCCATAGAAAACCTTTGGAGGGAGTTGAAAGTCCGTGTTGCCCAGCGACAGCCCCAAAACATCACTGCTCTAGAGGAGATCTGCATGCAGGAATGGGCTAACATAACAGCAACAGTGTGTGACAACCTTGTGAAGACTTATTGAGATGAACTTTTGATATTGACCAAAAACTTATTTTCCACCATAATTTGCAAATAAATTCTTTCCAAATCAGACAATGTGATTATCTGGATTTGTTTCCACATTTTGTCTCTCATAGTTGAGGTATACCTATGATGAAAATTACAGGCCTCTCTCATCTTCTTAAGTGGGAGAACTTGCACAATTGGTAGCTGACTAAATACTTTTTTTCCCCACTGTATAAAGTGCAATTATGCAACTAAATAAAGGGCATCTAATACATGCGCAAGTAAGACAAAACGTGTCTCCACTGTCTGTTTTTAACAAACAAGACGTATATAAGAGCAGATAAAAAACACTCCTATTAGGAGAGAACAGTAAATGTCTTATTAAGTGTCTCTTTTGAGGCTCCGTTATATATCTTTTTAGATGAGTGTCTTAGAACTCAAAATTTGGTAATGTTCCAAGTTAACAGGTTCCAGTCTGATCAGAGTGTGACAGAAAAATCTGTAGTACATTTCGATATTAGAGTATCTTCAAGTGTACACCTTCCCTCCGTTCTTCACAGATCACTAAACTCTTTTTCCACTTTGGGTGTTCGTTGTGTAGTGGTATAAATTTGTATTTGACAGACCACTTACCCACCTTCCTGTGTGATCTAGGTATTTAGTGAGAGCTGTCTGCTCTCGAGCGGTGCAGTGACTCAAGTTGGCGTTCTCCTCGTGTCTTTCATCGACATCTTCCGGGTTTGTGACGTCACTTTTTCATGTGATCTCCTTACAGCAAATGGTGGTGCTTAGATTCGTCAAGCAAACAACAGAGAGCTCTGTGTGTTAGATTTTCGGACCTTTGAGTACCATCTACGCATTTCAGCCCCTGGGGGGAAGATAGGCCTAAGTCAAAAAAAGCCACTCATGAAGAAACACCTATAAAAGTAAAGGACCACACTAGAAGTATCTCGGTACTCAAAGGTCCGAAAATCTAACACACAGAGTGCTCTGTTCTTTGCTTGACAAATCTAAGCACCACCATTTGCTGTAATGAGATCACGTGAAAAAGTGACGTCACAAACCCGGAAGAAGTCGATGAAAGACACAAGGAGAACACCAACTTGTGTCACTGAACCGCTCCGGAGAAGACAGCTTTCACTAAATACCTAGATCACACAGGAAGGTGGGTAAGTGGTCTGTCAAATACAGATTTATACCACTACACAACGAACACCCAAAGTAGAAAAAGAGGTGTGATCTGTGAAGAACGGAGGGAAGGTGTACACTTGAAGATACTCTGATATCGATTTGTACTACTGATTTTTCTGTCACACTCTGATCAGACTGGAGCCTGTTAACTTGGAATCTTACCAAATTTTGAGTTCTAAGACACTCATCTAAAAAGATATATAACAGAGTCTCAAAAGGGGCACTTGATAAGACATTTACTGTTCTCTCCTAATAGGAGTGTTTTTTATCTGCTCTTATATACAGTACGTCTTGTTGTTTGTTAAAAACAGACAGTGGAGACACGTTTTGTCTTACTTGCGCATGTATTAGATGCCCTTTATTTAGTTGCATATTGCACTTATGATGAAAATTACAGGCCTCTCTCATCTTCTTAAGTGGGAGAACTTGCACAATTGGTGGCTGACTAAATACTTTTTTCCCCCACTGTATATTATATTGCTAATCATTGTATTAAGGTATTCTACAAGTTTTAAAATTGGTATAATCCTACACCACTGGTGTTTTTTAATGTTTAATGTTTTATGTTTAATTTTGAATGTGTAATTTGAATTGATGGTACTAATTAAGTAAAACCTCTTGTTTTTTATTAAGTGAAGAGAGTTTTTTCATTATTGCTTCGAAGTGAAGAGAGTGTAACTTTATTATACGTTTTTAAACACACCACTTAACATAGTTAGTCAGCATTACTCCAGTGTGAAAGTGTCTAGCTGTTAAAGCGCAAAAGATCTGTTTTCTATGATTATACCTGTATTTTGAGTAGAACTGCAGAGAGCTACTCCATTAGTCTTTTTTTGCCCGACACTATCATCCTTTAACTCCTACCCTAATTTACTTTACTGGTTTAATCAGCGCACGTGCCTTGTCTTCTCTGTAAAAGCCTTTGCTTTATCACTCACTGTACTGTGTGCTGTCTTGAGAATGGATAGAGCCATAATATGCACCTGTATAATATACTTAACCTTTAAGCTACTGCAGAAATCTGTAACGGCTGCCATTGTTTGTTCTCTTGGACTAGGAAAATGAAAAAATGTTTAATTTATGATAAAGAATGACTAAACACGTCATAAAATCTTGAACTTGAAGATTATGTTTTAAAATTTAAAACTGCTTATAAATTCTATATAAAAGGACATAAAACCAAAAGATTTTCTTTCATGATTAAGATAGAGCATACAACTTAAAAAAAATGCAATTTACTTATTTTATCAAATTTACTTTGTTTAATGGTTTTCTTTGTTGAAGAGAATACCTACGGCTAGATTACAAGTTGTGCGTAAGGCTAAAAAAGCAGCGTTAAGAGGTCCTAAGTCTGCTTTTTTACGCCCGCTGCCATTACGAGTCTTGAAGGTTTAGGGTCACCGCACACTTTTTTAGCCTTATCGCAAACCGACTTACGTAAACTTCATAAAGTCTATTTTCAATGGGACTTCCATAGCGCCGGTATTACAAGTCTGTCCTGGGAGGCCAAAAAGTGAGCAGTACACCCTACCCCGTAACGCATTTAAAAGTCAGTAGTTAAGAGTTTTATGGTACAACGCCATAACATAAAACTCATAACTAAAGTGCTGAAAAGTACACTAACACCCATAAACTACCTATTAACCCCTAAACCGAGGGCCTCCCAAATCGCAAACACTATAATAAAATTATTAACCCCTAGTCTGCCGCTCCGGACATTGCCGCAACTATAATAAACATATTAACCCCGAAAACAACGCACTCCCACCTTGCAAACATTAGTTAAATATTATTAACCCCAAATCTGCCGTCCCTAACATCGCCGACACCTACCTACATTTATTAACCCCTAATCTGCCGCCCCCAACATCGCCACCACTATATTAAATTTATTAACCCCTAAACCTAAGTGTAACCCTAACCCTAACACCCCCTAACTTAAATATAATTTAAATAAATCTAAATAAAAATTACTATAATTAACTCAATTATTCCTTTTTAAAACTAAATACTTACCTATAAAATAAACCCTAAGCTAGCTACAATATAACTAATAGTTACATTGTAGCTAGCTTAGGGTTTATTTTTATTTTACAGGCAAGTTTGTATTTATTTTAACTAGGTACAATAGTTATTAAATAGTTATTAACTATTTAATAACTATCTAGCTAAAATAAATACAAAAGTACCTGTAAAATAAAACCTAACCTAAGTTACAATAACACCTAACACTACACTATAATTAAAGTAACTAAATTAAATACAATTACCTAAATTAAATTAAATTAGCTAAAGTACAAACCCCCCCCACTAAATTACAGAAAATAATAAACAAATTACAGATATTTAAACTAATTACACCTAATCTAATAGCGCTATCAAAATAAAAAAGCCCCCCCAAAATAAAAAAAACCCTAGCCTAAACTAAACTACCAATAGCCCTTAAAATGACCTTTTGAGGGGCATTGTCCCAAAGTAATCAGCTCTTTTACCTGTAAAAAAAAAATACAAACAACCCAATCAACAGTAAAACCCACCACCCACACAACCAACTCCCCCCCCAAATAAAAGGGCAGTTAGCTCTTTTGCAGCCCAAACCCTAATCTAAAAAATAAAACCCACCCAATACACCCTTAAAAAAATCTAACACTAACCCCCTGAAGATCGACTTACAGTTCTGAAGACCCGACATCCATCCTCAAGGAAGCGGCAGAAGTCTTCATCTAACCAGGCCAAAGTCCTCAACGAAGCTGGGAGAAGTCTTCATCCAAGCCGGGCGAAGTGGTGCTCCAGACGGACAGAAGTCTTCATCCAGATGGCATCTTCTATCTTCATCCATCCAACGTGGAGTGGCTCTATCTTCAAGACATCCGATGCAGAGCATCCTTTTCAAACGATGGCTTCTTACTGAATGATGGTTCCTTTAAATGATGTCATCCAAGATGGCGTCCCTTAGATTCCGATTAGCTGATAGAATTCTATTATATCCTATTGATTGAAATTCAATCCTATAGGCTGATCCAATCAGCCAATAGGATTGAGCTTGCATTCTATTGGCTGATTGGAACAGCCAATAGAATGCGAGCTCAATCCTATTGGCTGATTGGAGTGGAGCCCAATTTTACGCTAGACGGAGGCTTTTTGCGTGCATCATACTGCATTCGTATTACAAGTTAAAAGTAAAAAATATTGCCACCGCTTTAACTTCTCCATAATAATAGGAGATTTTAATCTAACGCCAAATCTTATACTTGACCGATTTAAAGAACAATTGTCATTATTCCACATTAAAACATCTTTTACATTTTTTATTGCCATATTAAGTCATTGAATAAATATTAGGAGGCAATAGGGGAATTTTTTTTTTAACATTTTTGACAAGAAGTCAATGCCATTGATGAATTAGCATTATCTGATCATGCAACTAAAACTTTAACTCTAAGTGGTATATTTATTAAAGTGCAGACGGATATGATACGATGTAGCATATCATGTACGCCACACATTGATAAATGCCGACAGCATATGCTGTTGGCATTTATCATTGCACCAGCAGTTCTTGTGAACTGCTGGTGCAATGCCGCCCCCTGCAGATTCACACCTATTGGCCGCTAGCAGGGGGGGCAAGCTCGGTGTTTCAAGCTCCGTACGGAACTTTATAAATATGCCCTTTAGAGTTAAAAAAGTTGTTTCTTTATTCTAATAAGGTCTGGAAATGCTTTTTAGCAGCTGTACATCTAGGGTGCACTAAACATTTTTAATGATAGATAATCTACTGTTCTACAAGCTAAAGGAAATAAAGCCATTGTCAAAACATGTACAAATGTAATGGTGTCTTTGTCATTGAGCCCTTGCTCCCCTCACATGGGGCAGGGTATCATTGTCAAGTAAGGAGAGGTCAAATCCTTGATCTGTGTGGGTAAATGGCTGGCAACAAGAGGAGTAAATTATTGCTCTAAGCATATTACTGGCAGTCAAGTAAGGAAAGATCATTGGATTGTATGTGGTTCTGTACATTCCTCAAGTCACATCAGCAGCAAGAGCATGTGCATTAGAAGAATCAGCATGCAGATGAACTACAGCCAGGGGCATATTATGGCCTGGGCCAACAAGGCCGGTGCCTAGGGTAGCAGATTTGGGAGGGGCAGCACATCTGCCCTATCCTCTCTCTAAAAGCCAGCACACAGTACAGTGTGCGATAAAGTGCAGGCTTTTACAGAGAAGACAAGGCACGTGCGCTGATTAAGGTTGGTCTTCACAGGCAGTTCTCCTTTAAACCGTTGCTTCATTTAGAGCCGCCAGCATTTTTGAAGTGGAAGCTTTTTGGTGAGAAACTTGCCCGGGGATATGATTACAAGGTGAGGCTGGAGGACAAGACCTTGTGCCGATATGCTGCCTTCCCTTATCAGCTGTGGTGGGTCTGCGAGCGCAGTGCTTATTGCAGGTCTTAGTAACTAACAGACTGGATGTGACTGTGCACTGCTTAGATCAGCTTGTGATGTCTAATTATAAACTCTCAGTGCTAATGTATGTTAGCTACTAATAGCTTTCTCTGAATTCATGAACCCACAGAGTAAATAGTAAACGGACACTTAAAAAGTTTCATTACTTGAATGATGGTAATTACTGTATGTTGTTGCATGTGAAGGTCATTGATTGTTTCAAAGTGGGTTCTTCTTTCCCTCCCTTCCTCTCTTCCCTTTCTCCATCCCTTCCTCCCTCAACTCACTCCCTCCCTTCCCTTTCTCCTTCCCTTCCTCCCTCAACTCCCTTCCTCCCTCAATTCACTCAATCCCTCCCTTCATTCTTTCTTTCTTTCTTTCCCTCCCTCCCTTCTTTCTCTCAACTCCCTCCCTTGCTCCCTTCTTTCCCTCCTTTCTTTCCGTCCCTTCTTCACCTCCCCCTTTTCTCTTCTACCTCCCCACTGTTCTCCTCTCTCTCTCTCTCTCTCTCTCTCTCTCTCTCTCTTCCTTCTTTCCCTCCCTTTTCTCCCCTCCTCTTCTCTTCTCTCCCTTCTCTCAGGGAGAAAATGGTATAAGATGCATGCAATTCAACCCACCTGTATTCAAGTGTTTTGCTAGCCCATTTACTTTTAAATTGTTATGAAAATAAAATAAAAGAATGTTTTTACACACTGACCCAAAAAATATTAAGGGGAAAAAAGGCCTAAAACCTTTGGGGGGGCATCAGAATTTTGAGTGCCTAGAGCAGCACAAAACCTAAATACGCCACTGCCTACAGCCATATCATCCGTGGGTCGTGTGCATAATAAAACTGATCTTTCAAGCAATGATAACTTTCAGAAGAAACTTAAAGGAATACTCTAGTGAAAATTAAACTTTCATCATTCAGTCAGAGCATGCAATTTTAAGCAACTTTCTGATTTACTCCTATTATAACGTTTTCTTCTATCTTTATTTGAATGTAAGCTTAGAAGCCTGCCCATTTTTAGTTCAGCACCTGGGTAGCTCTTGCTGATTCGTGGCTACATTTAGACACCAATCAGAGAGTGCTACCTGGGTGCTGAAGCAAAAATGGTCCAGCTCCTATGCTTACATTCTTGCTTTTTTCAAATAAAGATTCAAAGAGAATGAAGAAAACTGATAATAGTAGTGAATTAAAAAATTGCTTAAAATTGCATGCTCTATCCGAATTAGAAGAAAGTTTAATTTTGACTAGACTTTCCCTTTAATTTGGAAAACAAGTATATTGTCAAAAATATTTCCAACCAAATGTTAAATATTCTGTTTTTTTTTATTTCTAATTCAGTTTTATGTGTCTTTAACATGTATCTGCTATTCCTAAAACACAGTATTAGATATTATAGTGTGTACCTAAGAGAATTTGTCTAAATTCGACAAACTGCAGTGATTATTGTTGCTGCATTAAATAAATCAGCATGTGGTGCAGCCATCTGAACCGATAACCTCAATACCAATAAGTACAAAACCCTTTTGGAACTGTAAAGCAGTGCATAATTGTTTATCTGTGGGCTGTTAATAGTGTGCCACTGATTAACAAAAGCTAAATACAAGCGCTGAGAACAACACATTTTAACTTGTCATTTATACAGCAACATCCTCCTCACACTTTAAAAGCAAAAGAATCATTAAAATCCCTTCCGACTTATGGCTGTGCTGTCAAGCTTTATTAGACCTGTGTGCTGCTAACAGATTGACAGAATAAGGATAAATGTACTGTGATAAAACTAAAGTCATGAAATGCACATCAGTTTAATGTTATTATTTTAAGTGTTCACTGCTCTTCAAGAAACTCTAAGTAGTCATTCTCCCCCAAACTGTTCTTAGCAGACCTGGCTAATGAGGAGTCTGTATTAATGCACAAAGACTAACAAGTGATGTGCTTTTCTATTTATTTATTTTATAAGTAGCATAACTGTGAAATTAGGAAATAAACAGAGAAGAGATAATAAAATCCTGAAACTAATACTACACTTTTCCTTTCTTTTGAGCATAGCGATTGGTACATAACACGGATTATAAACTGGGGACTTAGATAGCAGAGGCACTGAAACACTAGCAGCCATAGGGTTAAATATATACAACTATTATTATTAATACTATACAATAAGTAAATTTAGTTTCTTATTCTAAATCCCATTGCAGAATTTACAGTTTTAGCCTTTGAAGGATAATTGCAGTCATAAAGGGCAGGGTAAAAAAGGTAAATGATCCCGAGTTGTCATATGATGGACATCTTTTTCTTCTTTAAAGAATTTCATATAGAATCAGGAACTATTTAGAGCATTACCTTTTTGTACATATTTAGGGCTGGATTACAAGTGGTGTGCTATTTAGTGCTGCCGGTCGTCTGTTATCTTCGCTAGAAGCAGTGCATAAACTAAAAAAAAAATGAATACCTATACTTGTGGGCTAACCGATCGCATTTAAACTAAGACTGCTAAATCCGACATGAAGCATGTATATATATATATTTATATATATATATATATATATATATATAAAGTCCAATGGGGTTTAGCACTCTCGTTGTTCCCAAACCTGACCTGGGTGCATAACAAACGTATTAACAGTTCCAGTAAAAGGCAAGCACGCTCCGGATTTTACTGCAAACATTTATCCTTTAATCCAAAGTGATGTTTCGGGGTTTCACCCCCGTCCTCAGACCATTACCTTTTGCCTTTTACTGGAACTATATATATATACTGTATATATATACTGTATATACCACATGTATCTGATTCTGCACTCACACTTCCTGTGGCATATCAACATGGGTGCTCAGTCAAAAGTAATCCAAATGGTAAAAGTACAGACTGCACTCACTGGATTGGAGTGAAACACTCTTGAAAATGTAATAAAGCGTAGTGACGTTTTGGGGTCCACATACCCCTTCCTCAGACCAAGGAAGGGGTCTGTGGACCCCGAAACGTCACTATGTTTTATTAAATTTTCAAGAGTTTTCACCCAAATCCAGTGAGTGCAGTCTGTACTTTTACAATTTATATATATGTAAATATATAAATACACATATAAATACATAAATATATATTTGTACATATATAGATATATATATATATGTATACATATATACATAAAATATATATACTGACACACACACATATATACATACATACACATATTACACATATTTCTATTTTTGGATGCACAGACATACTGTAAACTCCCTGGGAATCCTACTAAAGAGTTCAAAAAA
Source organism: Bombina bombina (assembly GCF_027579735.1). NCBI lineage: Eukaryota > Metazoa > Chordata > Amphibia > Anura > Bombinatoridae > Bombina > Bombina bombina. The sequence goes on along the minus strand of NC_069501.1, from coordinate 961,559,349 downwards.
CAAATTGACAACTACATATCAACAGCTATGGGACTGGACTATTTATCAAAGACCTTGGGGGAGTTTATGACGGTGGAATTTCCTATCACTCCAGTGATCTATACGCTCCCGAAGGTGCACAAAGATCTTAACTGCCCCCCAGGGTCACCTATAGTGTCCTCTAGGGGCTCTACATTGCAACCAATAGCCACCTACCTAGATGCACTCTTACAACCTCTGGTGCGTAATACTACATCATTCATACTGGACTCTATAGAAGTCATTAAATTGAGCAAGAACATGTTGGATATGGAGGAGGGTGACGTTCTAGTTACTCTAGACGTCACCAGCCTGTATACGGTTATTCCCCATGGTGAGGGTCTATCTGCCATCAGAAGACAGCTGATGACATATCCATACATCGGTCCACCCATTGTGGCTAATTTGGAATTTACAGAGTATTGCTTAAAATACAACTTTCTCTTGTTAAGTGTGTTCAGTCCACGGGTCATCCATTACTTATGGGATATATTCTCCTTCCCAACAGGAAGTTGCAAGAGGATCACCCAAGCAGAGCTGATATATAGCTCCTCCCCTCACATGTCATATCCAGTCATTCTCTTGCAAGTCTCAACAAAGGAGGTTGTGAGAGGAGATAGGAGTTTTTTACTTAATTATTCTTCAATCAAAAGTTTATTATTTTAAAATGGCACCGGAGTGTGCTGTTTTTTCTCTCAGGCAGTATTTAGAAGAAGAAAATCTGCCTGCGTTTTCTATGATCTTAGCAGACGTAACTAAGATCCCCCGCAAATGAGGTATGTGCAGTATAATATTTTCTAGGAATGGAATTGCTAAGAAAACACTGCTGTTACCCATATGATGTAAGTACAGCCTTTAATGCAGTAGTAGCGACTGGTATCAGGCTGATAAATGTATGCGCAGTTGAGTTATTTTCTAGGGACTAGAATTTGACTGAGAAAATACTGTTAATACTGAAATAAATGTATGAGCCTTAACTGCAGTAGAAGCGACTGGTAGCAGGCTTAGTGATAACTTTGCATAACACTGGAAAAGTTGTTTTTAAAACGTTTACTGGCATGTTATTCGTTTTGTGAGGTACTTTGGTGATAAATCTTTTTGGGCATGATTTTTTTCCATATGGCTAACGTTATTTCTGCATAGAAACCGTTGTAACAGGTCTCCCACTGTTGTAATATGAGTGGGAGGGGCCCTTTTTTAGCGCCTTGTTGCTCAGTTAAAATTCTAGCACCTTCCTGCTTCTTCCTCCTTGATCCAGGACGTCTCCAGAGAGCTCAGGGGTCTTCAAAATTCATTTTTGAGGGAGGTAATCAGTCACAGCAGACCTGTGACAGTGTGTTTGACTGTGATAAAAGCGTTAAATCTGAAATTGATTATCTGTTTTTTGGGTATTGAGGGGTTAATCATCCGTTTGCTAGTGGGTGCAATCCTCTGCTAAATTCATACATTTACTGTTAAATTTGTTGGCTATAACTGAATTAGTTCATTGTTATTTCAACTGTGACAGTTTTTTTGTGTTTTTAAAAGCGCTGAAGCGTTTTTTTCTATTGCTTGTAAATGTATTGAAAGTTTTTTTCCAAGCTTGCTAGCCTTCATTGCTAGTCTGTTTAAACATGTCTGATACAGATGAATCTACTTGTTCATTATGTTTAAAAGCCAATGTGGAGCCCAATAGAAATATGTGTACCAATTGTATTGATGTTACTTTAAATAAAAGTCAGTCTTTACCGGTAAAGAAATTATCACCAGACAACGAGGGGGAAGTTATGCCGCCTAACTCTCCTCACGTGTCAGTACCTTCGCCTCCCACTCAGGAGGTGCGTGAGATTGTGGCACCAAGTACATCAAGGCCCTTACAAATCACTTTGCATAATATGGCTAATGTTATGAAAGAAGTATTATCTAATTTGCCTGAGTTAAGAGGCAAGCGCGATAGCTCTGGGTTAAGGACAGAGCGCGCCGATGATACGAGAGCCATGTCCGATACTGCGTCACAATTTGCAGAACATGAGGACGGAGAGCTTCATTCTGTGGGTGACGGATCTCATCCGGGGAGACCGGATTCAGAAATTTCAAATATTAAATTTAAGCTTGAGGGGGGGAGGAGCCAACTCTGAAGCTGATCAGTCGCATACTCTAAAAGCTCCTGGTATACTATAATAGAACGCAAATCTAGCGACTGATCCAGCTAAAAAAAGTGGATATTCTTGTAGACCAGACACTCTAGCAGACAGATGCATTAAATTTCATGGTGAGCTGGGTGTCACTGAGGAGATTTAACAACCTGGGTGTGATTGTGAATGAGGACCGCTACTTGGAGCAGCCATCTTGCGGCCTGTACAGGGCTAGAGGGGTAGAACAAGACCAGCTACAACCTATTATTATATCCCCTGGTTTAGGCGACTATTTCCCTGCTGCACTATGGAGCCCCCGGAGGCCATTATGGAGGAAATCTACAATTTTTTGGATACGTGCCATGAGTCGCTTGAACACCCCTCTGAGCTACCGCCCCGGCAACTAGAAGCCGCAAACCACATGGAACAAGTTGCTTACCCTTTCCTTACCCCGCACGCGGCTGAGGTAGAGCCTGTGAAAGCGGCAGCTCCGTTTATAACGCAGTGGGATACCGCAGATCAAGCTACAGAGGACTGCCCGACTATTGCTAGTGCTGCTCCCAGGGCACTGATTACAATGGACCGCTGTACTGCGGTACGATACCTTATGGCCGCGGCACACACGAAGAGGACACGTCCTCAATCAGAAGCGGAGCTGCCTCACACCTATCATTTCTGGATATCAGTGCTGGAAAAGGGAAACACGGTTATTGTGGCGGGACTTGAGATCAATATACCGGCTACTCTAACTTGTCAGCTCGGGGCTTTTATTTTGGCGGTAGGGAAATCAGAGCTGGGGACTTTTCTCCCCCACCAGGTTCCAGCGGTGAGTAAGGAGAAGACATATTGCTCTATCTTTGTTCTGACCCCGATGTTAGTGTTGCAGCAGTACAAAGTTGGTGTTGGATAGAGGAGACTTGCTGCGGGTTAAACTCTGTTCAGAGCAGGGTGGTGAACAGTGGAATCCCAGTACTGCCATAATGCCCACAGATCAATGACCTGAACATGGAGGACGCTTTATCTTACAAAATTCCTGACCCAACATTCGCGTTTACAATGTTTGCTGTTCCACTGGCATAGAACATTACTCACACAGGGAGTAAAAACAAGTCACTTTTTCACAGATTATATTTTGCAGTCCCTCTCCTTCAGTGTTAACACCGTCTACAACGACTCCTTAACGATGCCTGGTTGTCATCTGTGGCTAATACATTTGGTCACGGATATGCTAGTTTTGAATTTGTCTATACACTTTAAACGCCAGAGTATTTTGTCGGCACATTGTGTTCTGTTCTAGTGTATATTGGTTTAAAAACAAAATTAAAAAAAAAATGCCTTTTTCATAACTGCATAACCTCTGTTGAGTCATAAACACATGTCAATTCTAGCGCTCGCAAAAATATGACTGCCTCTCTACTACAAGGACATCCTATTTTACCTACATGGTCCAGTTTTTGGGTTGAAATTGCTTACAGTCTACTTGCACTCATAGAGTTATTAATATAATTTGGATCTAACACTATCCCTATGTACTCCCATGTTTATTTGATTAGGATTAGACTACCACTTAATTAGTTACTTTTTCGTTGTCAACAGCCATGGCAAATACATGCATCACTACTCTGAAGAATTGCATCTTTTTTATACTGCCTATATTAGCACAAAGGGCATTAAACATATTATTCCATCAGTTTCAGGAGGTTGAGTGGGCAACTATTAGGAATAACTCACATATACATATAAGTGTGGTGCCTGCTGTCTAGGCATAGGGCCCCTGCCTGGATAGCGGAGCATAACAGCTACAAGCTTATGGAACAACCATATTCCTTATTTTCACTAAAATGCCTATCCAATAGCTATAATGTATATCTGGGTGTTGTTTCTATTTTTGGGTAGGCACTTATGCGTGCTGGTTAAAGGCTTAATTAACTACTAACTCATACTAAAAGATAGATCATTTTTCATTACAACCAACACTCAGCTGACATGTAGCATTCTGTGAGCTCACTTTGCCTCTATAGCTCAGTATGTACCGCATGCCTGATATTATGATTAGCTTATTTCATTGGCTTGTTACTACATACTCTAATCCTGCATGCTAACACTTTGTGTGATAGAAGTAATTTCCTGTACCTTTTATTATGCTCTCTTGCTTCTTGATTCAGGGATAGATTAGAGATGGTAAGGACTAACTCTAAAATGACATATATGACCGTGACACAACGGATGTGCTTGTATGTTGTGGTGCAACGCATGATGGGTATTTATAGGATCTTTATCTATGTACCACTGCTTCAGCTGACGCAATGTAGGTCTGTTATTACTTCTGTGAAACATAATTTGCAACACTTTATTACAGGATGAGGAGGCCATCACTATGCAGCGACATATAGGTATCTCTACCTATTACTGATGCGGGCTGGTCCTGCTTGATTGTTATCCTGATTGCGCTGCTTCAACCATGTTAGTTTTGTTGGATGCAGAACCGGGCTTTCTTATACCAAATATATCATTAGCCTACTATGTAACCAGTACCCCCCTTATCTTTCCCCTGCTAGCCAATGTGTTCACCTGACTATATATAGGATTATACTGCCCTGTGACACTACAGCCTGCTCACTTAGAATTTGCTGCTTTTCACATTTCTTCAACTACCTCCTCCTCAACCCATACCTAGCCTTCTAGTTCCTAAGCTACATAGCCGACTTATCATATTTAGCTCACCACCTCCTCCCCCCCCCCTTGTAATGGACCTCCCACTTTAGGAGGGCTAGCTACGCGGCTTCTCTTCCCTGTGCCGCAACTCTACTCATAGTTGTTTTTTGCAGTTATACATTCTAATATACTATTTCCACCGCGCAATGATTCTTCCATTTTTGCTACCATTTCAATTTCTTATTGCTAAACTAATCTTAGCTTACAGATCCCATTATGACCATGCAAATTTCTAGTCTCAGTGTATGAAAAGAAAATGAGGTTCTAGTTTGTTTGTTCTCTTTTCTCCCTATGGGATTATACATATGGAGATCCCTATTTTTATATCTCTGCTGAAGTTGTCAACTTGAAATGTACCACTTATGTTTGTTGCAAAGATATGTCTCTTATATGTTGTATTGTTTTCGCACAACCTCAATAAAAAAATGTATTAAAAAAAAAAAAAAAATTTAAGCTTGAGAACCTCCGTGTATTGCTAGGGGAGGTGTTAGCGGCTCTGAATGATTGCGACACGGTTGCAATCCCAGAGAAATTATGTAGGCTGGATAAATACTATGCGGTGCCGGTGTGTACTGACGTTTTTCCTATACCTAAAAGGCTTACAGAGATTATTAGCAAGGAGTGGGATAGACCCGGCGTGACCTTTTCCCCTCCTTCGATATTTAGAAAAATGTTTCCAATAGACGCCACCACAAGAGACTTATGGCAGACGGTCCCTAAGGTGGAGGGAGCAGTTTCTACTTTAGCCAAGCGTACCACTATCCCGGTGGAGGATAGCTGTGCTTTCTCAGATCCAATGGATAAAAAATTAGAAGGTTACCTTAAGAAAATGTTTGTTCAACAAGGTTTTATATTACAGCCCCTTGCATGCATTGTGCCCGTCACTGCTGCAGCGGCATTCTGGTTTGAGTCTCTGGAAGAGGCTATTCGCACAGCACCATTGGATGAGATTATGAGCAAGCTTAGAGCCCTTAAGCTAGCTAATGCATTTATTTCGGATGCCGTTGTGCATTTAACCAAACTAACGGCTAAGAACTCCGGATTCGCCATCCAGGCACGCAGAGCGCTATGGCTTAAATCCTGGTCAGCAGATGTCACTTCTAAATCTAAATTGCTTAATATTCCTTTCAAAGGGCAAACCTTATTCGGGCCCGGCTTGAAAGAAATTATTGCTGACATTACTGGAGGTAAGGGTCACACCCTTCCTCAGGACAGGGCCAAATCAAAGGCCAAACAGTCTAATTTTCGTGCCTTTCGTAATTTCAAGGCAGGAGCGCATCAACTTCCTCCGCTCCAAAACAGGAAGGGACTGCTAATCGTTACAGACAGGGTTGGAAAGGCAACCAGTCCTGGAACAAGGGCAAGCAGGCCAGAAAACCTACTTCTGCCCCTAAGACAGCATGAAGAAAGGGCCCCCTATCCGGAAACGGATCTAGTGGGGGGCAGACTTTCTCTCTTCGCCCAGGCTTGGGCAAGAGATGTCCAGGATCCCTGGGCGTTGGAGATCATATCTCAGGGATACCTTCTGGACTTCAAAAACTTCTCCTCCACAAGGGAGATTTCATCTGTCAAGGTTATCAACAAACCTAATAAAGAAAGAGGCATTTCTACGATGTGTACAAGACCTCTTAGTAATGGGAGTGATCCACCCGGTTCTGCGGACGGAACAAGGGCAAGGTTTTTACTCAAATCTGTTTGTGGTTCCCAAAAAAGAGGGAACCTTCAGGCCAATCTTGGACCTGAAGATCTTAAACAAATTCCTAAGGGTTCCATCGTTCAAAATGGAAACTATTCGAACCATCCTACCCATGATCCAAGAGGGTCAGTATATGACCACAGTGGACTTAAAGGATGCCTACCTTCACATACCGATTCACAAAGATCATTATCGGTACCTAAGGTTTGCCTTTCTAGACAGGCATTACCAGTTTGTAGCTCTTCCCTTTGGGTTGGCTACGGCCCCGAGAATTTTTACAAAGGTTCTGGGCTCGCTTCTGGCGGTACTAAGACCGCGAGGCATAGCGGTGGCTCCGTACCTAGACGACATTCTGATACAAGCGTCAAGTTTTCAAAATGCAAAGTCTCATACAGAGATAGTTCTAGCATTTCTGAGGTCGCATGGGTGGAAAGTGAACATGGAAAAGAGTTCTCTGTTACCACTCACAAGGGTTCCCTTTCTAGGGACTCTTATAGATTCTGTAGAGATGAAGATTTACCTGACGGAGTCCAGGTTATCAAAAATCCTAAATGCTTGCCGTGTCCTTCATTACATTCCAAGCCCATCAGTAGCTCAGTGCATGGAAGTAATCGGCTTAATGGTCGCGGCAATGGACATAGTGCCATTTGCGCATCTGCATCTCAGACCGCTGCAACTATGCATGCTAAATCAGTGGAATAGGGATTACTCAGATCTGTCCCCTTTACTAAATCTGGACCAGGAGGCCAGAGATTCTCTTCTCTGGTGGTTGTCGCGGGTTCATCTGTCCAAAGGAATGACTTTTCGCAGACCAGATTGGACGATTGTAACAACAGATGCCAGCCTACTAGGCTGGGGTGCAGTCTGGAACTCCCTGAAGGCTCAGGGATCGTGGACTCAGGAGGAGAAACTCCTCCCAATAAACATTCTGGAATTAAGAGCAATATTCAATGCTCTTCTAGCTTGGCCTCAGTTAGCAACACTGAGGTTCATCAGATTTCAGTCGGACAACATCACGACTGTGGCTTACATCAATCATCAAGGGGAAACCAGGAGTTCCCTAGCGATGTTGGAAGTCTCGAAGATAATTCGCTGGGCAGAGTCTCACTCTTGTCACCTGTCAGCGACCTACATCCCAGGCGTGGAGAACTGGGAGGCAGACTTTCTAAGTCGCCAGACCTTTCATCCAGGGGAGTGGGAACTTCACCCGGAGGCGTTTGCTCAACTGATTCTTCGTTGGGGCGAACCGGAGCTGGATCTCATGGCATCTCGCCAGAACGCCAAGCTTCCTTGTTACGGATCCAGGTCCAGGGACCCGGGAGCGGTGCTGGTAGATGCACTAGCAGCCCCTTGGGTTTTCAACATGGCTTATGTGTTTCCACCATTTCCGTTGCTACGTCGACTGATTGCCAGGATCAAACAGGAGAGAGCATCGGTGATTCTGATAGCGCCTGCGTGGCCATGCAGGACCTGGTATGCAGACCTAGTGGACATGTCGTCCTGTCCACCATGGTCTCTGCCTCTGAGGCAGGACCTTCTAATTCAGGGTCCTTTCAACCATCCAAGCCTAATTTCTCTGAGGCTGACTGCATGGAGATTGAACGCTTGATTCTATCAAAGCGTGGTTTTTCGGAGTCGGTTATTGATACATTAATACAGGCTCGGAAACCTGTTACCAGAAAAATTTACCATAAGATATGGCGTAAATATTTATTTTGGTGTGAATCCAAGAGTTACTCATGGAGTAAGGTTAGGATTCCTAGGATATTGGCTTTTCTACAAGAAGGTTTAGAAAAGGGTTTATCCGCTAGTTCGTTAAAGGGACAGATTTCTGCTCTGTCTATTCTTTTACACAAACGTCTGGCAGAGAATCCAGACGTCCAGGCTTTTTGTCAGGCTTTGGCTAGAATTAAGCCTGTGTTTAAAACTGTTGCTCCTTTGTGGAGCTTAAACTTGGTTCTTAAAGTTCTTCAGGGTGTTCCGTTTGAACCCCTTCATTCCATTGATATTAAGCTTTTATCTTGGAAAGTTCTGTTTTTGATGGCTATTTCCTCGGCTCGAAGAGTCTCTGAGTTATCTGCCTTACATTGCGATTCTCCTTATCTGATTTTTCATTCAGACAAGGTAGTTCTGCGTACTAAACCTGGGTTTTTACCTAAGGTTGTTTCTAACAGGAATATCAATCAAGAGATTGTTGTTCCATCATTATGTCCTAATCCTTCTTCAAAGAAGGAACGTCTTTTGCATAATCTGGACGTAGTCCGTGCCCTGAAGTTCTACTTACAGGCAACTAAGGATTTTCGGCAAACTTCTTCTCTGTTTGTCGTTTATTCCGGTCAGAGGAGAGGTCAAAAGGCTTTGGCCACCTCTCTCTCTTTTTGGCTTCGTAGCATAATACGTTTAGCCTATGAGACTGCTGGACAGCAGCCTCCTGAAAGAATTACAGCTCATTCCACTAGAGCTGTGGCTTCCACCTGGGCCTTTAAGAATGAGGCCTCTGTTGAACAGATTTGCAAGGCTGCAACTTGGTCTTCACTTCATACCTTTTCAAAATTTTACAAATTTGACACTTTTGCTTCTTCGGAGGCTGTTTTTGGGAGAAAGGTTCTACAGGCAGTGGTTCCTTCTGTTTAATGTTCCTGCCTTGTCCCTCCCATCATCCGTGTACTTTAGCTTTGGTATTGGTATCCCATAAGTAATGGATGACCCGTGGACTGAACACACTTAACAAGAGAAAACATAATTTATGCTTACCTGATAAATTTATTTCTCTTGTAGTGTGTTCAGTCCATGGCCCGCCCTGTCTTTTTTTGAGGCAGTTCTAAATTTTAATTAAAGCTCCAGTCACCACTGCACCCTATAGTTGCTCCTTTCTCGTCTTGTTTCGGTCGAATGACTGGATATGACATGTGAGGGGAAGAGCTATATAGCAGCTCTGCTTGGGTGATCCTCTTGCAACTTCCTGTTGGGAAGGAGAATATATCCCATAAGTAATGGATGACCCGTGGACTGAACACACTACAAGAGAAATAAATTTATCAGGTAAGCATAAATTATGTTATTTTAAGTTTGAAAACAGCTACTACCTGCAAACCTCAGGGACAGCGATGGGGTCAAATGTGGCTCCATCGTATGCCAACTTATACATGGCATGCTTCGAGGAGGAAGACACAGAGCTATTTAAGGATCTTAGGATAAGATTGTTTAAGAGATACATAGATGGTCTGTTGTTAGCATGGAGGGGGTCCGTGGAAGATCTTGAAGGTTGGTTCTCTGAGTTGAACAGACAGAACCAAAATTTGACATTTAAGATGACCTATGATAAAACACAGATAGATTTCCTGGATCTTAGGATAAACAAAGTGGATAACCAATTAGCAACTATATTATTCAATAAACACACAGACCGCAATTCCCTGCTGGAAGCTACCAGCTGTCATCATCCCAGTCTGAAAAAGGCGCTGCCACGCTCTCAGTTTAAAAGGGTCGTGAGGAACAACACAGACCCTACTACTAAGGAGTGTCAACTGAGGGGGATTCACCTGAAGTTTCAACAAAGAGGGTATGGCTACAAGTGCCTACAGAAACCACTTGGTGAAACCTTTACTCAATTACTCAGGATCAGGCCCTTGTAAAGAAGATAAGAGAACAGGGCAACAAGAGACTGATATTCTCTACTGAGTTCACTCCAGACAAAATGGACTTGCCTAATATTCGAAGGAAGAATCTACTATTTAGTAAGGTTGATAGTCCAATGGCAGGGTACAGGAAGGGTAGGTCTCTACGAGACCAATTGTTACAAACAGATAATAGATAATAGATCAAGCTATGCCAGTAGAACATGGCTGGGCACTGAGAGCAATGGTTGCTATAGATGTGGTGGTCTATCGCAAAACAAATATTTTGTTCATCCATGGAGAAATAAGCGGTACACCATTAACTACAGGGTTACATATATATATATATATATATATATATATATATATATATATATATATAAATATATATATATAAAATTATTTTTTGTTTATATATATATATATATATTATATATATATATATATATATATATATATGTGTGTGTGTGTGTGTGTGAATGTATGTGCATATATGTGTATAAATGTCTTTATGCATATGTATGCGTGCACATACATATTTACACATATAAACACATAAATACACTCACGCATATACACATGTATAAAATACATACACACATACACATATTTTATATATATATTTATTTATTTATTTATAAAATATTTTACCAGGAAGGATACATTGAGATTTCTCTCGTTTTCAAGTATGTCCTGGGATCACAAAACATTGCATTGATACAATAGGGTACAATAAAATACAAAAACAATAATAAAAATGCACATCATATGCAAACATTTAACATAGAGCAGGTATGAAATATTTAATCAACCATGACAGGAGCATTCTGTTTTGAGATATGTATAGAGGGATCTCTTAAAGGATTTTAGGCTTGGGGAAGTTTTTAAAGTGTGAGGGAGGTCATTCCATAATTGTGGCGCTCTGTAGGAAAAGGAGGATCGAGCTGCTTTTTTTTTGTATTGAGGCAAGCTAAATAATGTGCTGTTATTAGATCGGAGGTTATAGGAGGTGGGAATAGCAGGGGAGAGCATTCTGCTCAGGTAGGGTGGGAGCTTCCCAGAAAGGCTCTTAAAGACAAGGCAGGAAAGATGGAGGGTGCGTCTGGATTCCAGCGACAGCCAGTTTAGTTCTTTTAGCATGTCACAATGGTGGGTCCTGTAGTTACATTATAGCACAAAGCGGCAGAGCGAGTTATATAACGTATTTAGTTTATTAAGGTGAGTTTGCAGAGCAGGTGCATATACTATGTCCCCATAATCCAAGATAGGCATCAGCATTTGCTGTACAATCTTTTCCTTTACTGTAGGGCTGAGGCAAGATTTGTTTCTGTACAGGGCACCTAGTTTTGGATAAAGTTTAGAGGCAATTTTTTCTATGTGGAGTCCAAAAGATAGATTGGGGCCTAACAACATACCTAAGTATTTAAAAGAGTGGACTGCGGTCAGCGTGCAATTGGATTTTGTTTTGATGCGAAGATGGGAATTTTGTAATTTATGTATTTTAGGTCCCGTTCCAAAGAGCATTGTGACCGTTTTGTCAGTGTTTAGGAAGAGTTTGTTTTTCGAGATCCACTTTTCTACCTCTGTGAACTGGTCTTGGAGCACTGTTTCAAGCTGCAGCAGATCAGATTTGTTTGCATAGATTACCGTGTCGTCTGCGTACATGTGTACAGTTGAGGATTTGCAGACATTAGGCAAATCATTTATAAATAATGTGAATAGTAGGGGGCCGAGAATGGAACCTTGGGGAACACCACATGTGACTGGGAGAGGGAGGGAGTCACTGTTAGAGACAGAGACATATTGTGATCGATCCGATACATATGATTTAAACCAGGTTAACGGGTGATCAGCAATACCAGAGTTTTTTAGTTTGAGAAGTAGTAGGTCATGGTCCACTGTGTCAAAAGCCTTTGCAAAATCAAGGAAAATAGCTCCAGTTAGGTCTCCTTGTTCCATGGCAGTTTGGATGTCGTTGCAAACTTTTAGGAGGGCAGTTGTAGTGGAGTGATTCGGTCTGAAACCTGATTGATCAGGGGTCAGATAGTTAGAAAGTTGATAATACTCGCATAATTGCGTATGGACGCATTTTTCTAGGATTTTTGACAATACAGGGAGCAGTTATATAGGACGATAGTTAGAAACCAAGGTTAACTCCCCACTTTTATGAATAGGCACTACTCTTGCAGTTTTCCAGAGTTTGGGTATGTATCCAGACACCAAGGATTCGTTAATTAGGCTTGCAACAGGCTTAGCAATTGCCGGTGCACTGAGCTTCAACAGCATTGCTGGGATTTGATCAGGTCCTGACTGGTTTTTCATTTTTAGATTATCGAGGTGTTTCTTAATGACATTGAAGGGTACAGGTCTAAAATTGAACTTTTCTATATTGGGTCTTTGCTGTTTTAGTGGGGCCTGATCCACATTTGTAGCTTCAGGATGCGTTCCATTTATTAGTTTGTCAATCAGGGTGGTGGAGCATCCTACAAAATAATTGTTAAAGGCATTTGCTACTTCTAAGGGGAGTTGCAGGTTTTGGTTATCCACATTGACAGTGGAGGGTTGGGAGTGGATTGGTGGATTTTGTAAGTTATTTATGAGTTTCCAAAACTTTCTAGGGTTACATATATTATTGTTCAGATTTTCACAGAAATATTGCGCCTTAGCCAATTTTGTTTGTTTAGTACATATATTTCGCCAATTTCTATATACACAGTGATCATTCATAGAGCCAGTATGCTTGAACTTTGACCACAATGAATCCCGAAATTGGTACATTTGAATGAGGTCAGCTGTGATCCAATTCAAGTGTGCTCCTTTTACTCTCACCTTACGCAGCGGTGCATGTAAATTCCAAACTTGTAGGAGTTCAGACTGAAAGAATTCAACTGCAGAGTCTAGATCTGGGATTAGGTTTAATCTGTGCCAGGGGAGGTTCTTGATGTCATTTAGAAATGATTGAAGATTACATTTTTTGAAGGACCTGGTGATTTTAACCTTGGGAGAGGATTTAGTTGCCTTTATTTTGCACACGCAGTACACTAAGCAGTGGTCACTGAAATTGTTAGGGAGAACACCTGCCTCCTGGATTCGGTCGGGAGAAGTGGAGAGAATCCAGTCGAGCAGGGTATGATTATGGCTTTTGATGTTTATGCGAGTTGGGGAGGAGATTAATTGCGTTAGCTGCAAAGATTTAAACAGCGAGCGACAACTGTTATTTTTTGGATTCAGCCAATCAATGTTAAAATCTCCAAAAACCAAAATTTCACTTTTTGGGTTTTGAGTTATGGATTCACTAAGGAGCTGTGCTATGTCCGAAATGGAATGCACAGGGGAGCTTGGTGGTGAGCGGTAGATTCCTGCAACAATGATTGATTTACTGCACGGGATCTCAATTTTGCCAGAAAGGAAATCAAAGGTGGCAGGAGAGCTAGATTTTTGTATGGGGGGTGAACTTTGTGGAGTTGTCAACATAAATTACAATGCCGCCTCCTCTCTTTGCTCTGTCAATTCTATGGCATGAATACCCAGGTATTGCAATGGCAGAGTCAGGTATTTTTGCAGTTAGCCATGATTCAGAGATAACAATGATTTTTGGCTTGTATTGTAAACACCAAGCTTGCAGTGCATCGGTTTTTTGAAATAAGCTGCGTATATTACAGTGCACAAAGGAGAGGCCTTTTTTAGCTGGAAGGCTAGGAATGGAATTTGCTGGGGGACCAGGGTTAGACTCTACATCATTTGCAAGGGCAAGTAGCATAAGGAATAGGAATTTGGACATAGTTTTTGTTTGGCTATATAGTGAATGGCATACTTTATAATTTTGTGTGGTGGGGGTAGGAGGGCTATTTTTTATAACTCTCCACCAGCACTCAGCAGATAAGTTACAGCAACAGAGCAGGCCATGGTGTATGATAATTTGTTTTCCAGTTTGAGGTGGGTGATTATGGCGGTAATGAAGTGAACAAAATTGGAGTGAGAAAACAGTTGTCACGAATATCAGTATGGTCATATTTTGATACATGTTAGTGCTATGAGATGTGTAGGTGAAAATAAATCAAGAATAGTACAATATAAAAAAGAAATATATATATGTATACATACATACACACACATACACATATATATTCACACACTATTGGTGTGGGATATATAGCTATTTGTAGGGAGAGAGGGTATGTATTCTAAAGGGTTAAGTGAATGGAAGGATGAGCTGATTAGTGTTTGCAGCTGTCAGTTTGGGAGAATGAAAGGTGTGTGGGAGACTATCTATAAATGGGGGAATGAACCTGGGGTGGGTGGGGTGAGGGGCAGGGCGGGAGGGTAACTATCTTCCTGTAACTACCTGATGCAGAGAGCAGTGTCAGCTGCAAATGTGGGTACACAGTATATATATAAATATATGTGTGTGTCATATGTCTAAATATGTGTATGTGTGTATTTATACAGGAAGCATTACAACAGTTATTGAATGTTGGCACCTATGTAGTGCTTAGTATGGATCCCACTCAGAAATTCAAAAAACAAGTAGATGATCTCCTTTAATGATAGTTTGATGAGGGAGGCCTTACACAAGAAGAATTGGGATTTTTGAAGTGTGAACATCTCATTTGCCCTTTTCTGTATACCATTCCAAAAGTTCAAAAGAATACTACAGAGTCTCTGGGACGTCCCATTGTCTCGGCCAAGAGATCTCTCTTCCAACCCCTAGCCCAGTTTGTGGATTTTTATCTTGAGACGCTGGTCAGGAGGATGAAATCCTTCTTGTTAGACCGCACCTGCATCATACAAAGCATTATGTCATTTGAGGATCTATGTGATAATGACCTTTTGGTCACAATGGACGTGAAGAAGGAATGACAGGAACATGGCTATAAGAAAAAAGCACTAGATATGGCCTGTAATTACATGAGACTAGATTACAGGTTGAGAGCAAAATATCACTTCAGCGAAAGCGATATTTGTGCTCAACTTATTAATAACAGAGCACGCAAATGTGCGCTGGTATTACAAGTGAGGGGTAATGTAAACGCGACCTAGCGTTCGCATTGCATGGAAGCATTGGGCTCACAAGAGCGTTCTTCCATAGGCTTCAATCTGAGCCTTGTTCTCATGCCGTGAGACCATGTGGTGCAAAGGGTATAAGTCTCACTGCGATGGGCAGCAAATATAAATATATATGTATATGAATATATACATTTATATTTATGTGTTAATATGTGTACTGTTTTTTTTCTAACACCCCACACCCGCCAACTTTAGCCCACAAAAACTGCTTAGTGCAATAAAAAAAAATGCTACGTTTTGTTTAGCTACCTTTTTTTTTATTTTTGAAGGGACCTAACACTATAGAGCCACTTGTAATGGCTTGTTATTTATCGTGTGTTCGTAAACGGGCGGATTTTCACGTTTGCGGGCGAGCAATAAATTAGTGTTCCACATGTAATCTAGCCCCGGGCTTCTTAAAGTTTTTCCACTCGTGACCCCTTTACACATGATATTTTTTTATGTGAACCCGGGTATATAAAATAGGTATACAAATCAAATATTTACTCATAATAAATCATACTCATACTCCCCCCTTCCATGCTCACTCCCCTACCCCTTCCATACTCCCCCCTTCCATGCTCACTCCCCTGCCCCTTCCATACTCCCCCTTCATATTCATACTCCCTTTATACTCCCCCTTCACACTCCCCCTTCAATGCTCATACAACCCCCTTCCATGCTCATACTCCCCCCTTCCATGCTCACTGCCCCTTCCATGCTCATTCCCCTGCACCTTCCATTCTCCCCCTTCATATTTATACCCCCTTCATACTCCTCCTTCCCACTCATACTCCCCCCTTCAATGCTCATACTTCCCCCTTCATGCCCATACTGCCCCCCTTCCATGCCCACTGCCCCTTCCATGCTCACTCCCTTGTACCTTCTATACTCTCCCTTCATATTCATACTCTCACCTTCCATGATCACTGCTCCTTCCATGCTCACTCCCCTGCTCCTTCTATACTCCCCCTTCATATTCATAACCATCTCCCCTGCTCATACCCTCCCTTCCATACTCATACTTCCCCTTCATACTCCCCCTTTTCGTGCTCATACTCCTCCTTCCATGTTGAATGCCCCTTTGATACTTCCCCTTCATATTTATACCCCCTTCTATGCTTATACCCTCCATTCCATACTCTCCCATTCCATGCTCACTGCACCTGCTATACTCCCCCTTCATACTCATACACCCTTTCCATACTCATACCCTCCCGCCTAAGCTTATACCCCCATCCTTCTTTCAGTGCTCAGACTAACCCCCCCATTCTTTTAGCTCCTTCTCCCCCCCCCCCTTGAATGCCCATACCTGCTGGGCAAGGACCTTCTCTGCAGGGCTCCCTCTTCTCTCCTGAGCAGCACAGTGCACTAAGAGGAAGAGGTAGTGCTGGGAGGAAGCAGGTAGTGGCCAGCGCTTGGAGTGTAGGGTCACACACCCATAAGACCGGCCTTAAAGGGACAGTAAACCTCAAAAATAATGTTATATAATTCTGCACATAGTGCATAATTATATAACATTATATTAGCGCAATCTTTATAAACCCTTTTATTCCCTTTGAATTTTTTAAAAAAAAACTACTGTTTTACAGACCCACTCTCTGTACTCTGCTGAGCGGGTCTGTTTTATTCACAAAGCGCATCGGGCCAGCTGTATAGTCACAGCCCGGCCCGACCACGTCATTATACACAGTGCAGCTCGCTCCTGCTGTCAGACAGAGCAGGAGCGAGCTGCACTTAGTGTTATGGCGTGGTCGGGCCGGGCTGTGACTATACAGCTGGCCCGATGCACTGTGTGAATAAAACAGACCCGCTCAGCAGAGTACAGAGAGCGGGTCTGTAAAACAGTCGTTTTTTTAAAAAAATTCAAAGGGAATAAAAGGGTTTATAAAGATTGCGCTAATATAATGTTATATAATTCTACACTATGTGCAGAATTATATAACATTATTTTTTAGGTTTACTGACACTTTAAGATTGCAAGCGGTTTAGTAGCGCATGCACAATCTCGAACATTTTGTGCGATCGTGTATGCACGATAAAATATGGAATCAGGAGGTCCCTTCTTACACGAGACTCCCTGAATTTTTCGCGCCCCCAACATTAAGTATATTCCCCACAGGAGGATGAAGTGAACAGTCAAACTTACCTTTGTCAAACACTATACCTGGACAAAAAGGAGTTTACAAAGGTGGTTCAGAATAACTTGGTTGCAACAGATACATATTTTCAATTTTCTAAGTTGAAAATGTGCTCCCAGAATCACCTATGTGTGGCAGCAATTTAAGAGACTAGTGAGAACCAATCGTGTACAATGCTACAATAAAGATCTAGGGGTTTGACAAAAAAAGAAGGGCTGCTTCAGGTGCTTGAGTCGCACTACATGCAACAGCATGCTAACTGGGATATTGTTCCATCATTCAACTAAAACGAAGAAATATACTTTTAACTACTTTCGGCCAGATTACGAGTTTTGCGTTATGAGCGGCTCGGTAATAACTTGCAAGTTATTTCCACCGCTCACCTTTAATAGCGTTGCTATTACAGGTTTTCCAAAAACCTGCGTTTGCGGGCAATATGGCAGCATTGAGCTCCATGCCGCACACAAATACCAGCGCTGCTTTGATCTGGTTTTATGTGCTCGTGCACGATTTCCCAATAGACATCAATGGGGAGAGCCAGCTAAAAAAAAGCCTAACACCTGCAATAAAGGAGCCGTAAAGTTCTGTAACGCCTCCCCATTGATTCCTATGGGGAAAGAAAATTTATGCTTAAACTTAACACCCTAACATAAACCCCAAGTCTAAACACCCCTAATCTGCTGCCCCCGACATCGCCAACACCTACATTACACTTATTAACCCCTAATCTGCTGCCCCCAACGTCGCCGCTGCCACTATACTAAAGTTATTAACTTCTAAACCTCTGGCCTCCCACATCACTAACATTAAATACATATATTAACCCCTAAACCAAACCCTAAGTCTAACCCTAACACCCCTAACTTTAATATAATTTAAATAAATCTAAATAAAAATTACTATTATTACCTAAATAATACCTATTTAAGACTAAATACTTACCTATAAAATAAACCCTAAGCTAGCTACAATATAACTAATAGTTGCATTGTAGCTATCTTAGGTTTTATTTTTATTTTACAGGTACGTTTGTATTTATTTTCACTAGGTAGACTAGTTAGTAAATAGTTATCAACTATTTACTAGCTACCTAGTTAAAATAAATACAAATTTATCTATAAAATAAAACCTAACCTGAGTTACATTAACACCTAACATTACACTAATATTCAATAAATTACATTAATTAAATACAAGTAACTAAATTACAAAAAAAAAGAAACACGAAATTACACAAAATAAAAAAAGAAATTATCAAATATTTAAACTAATTACACCTAATCTAATAGCTGTCAGCCGTAAAGGACCAGCCCAGGATTCAACCCAACTGCTAGCGTGAAAAGTAAAAAACACACGCTAGCACACTGAGAAATATCCAGGACGTGACCCACACAGGATTGAAGAAAGCAAATGTCCCTTTAAGCAGGTTAACAAATAAACAGGGATTCCATCTTGTAGATCTGGATAAAACAAATGACCCTTTAAGCAGGTTAAACAGAGATTCCTTTAGCAGGTTTGGATAAAGCAAATGTCCCTTTAAGCAGGTTAGCAAATAAATAGTGATTCCCTCTTGTAGATCTGGATAAAACAAATGACCCTTCAAGCAGGTTAAACAGAGATTCCTTTTAGCAGGTTTGGAAAAAGCAAATGTCCCTTTAAGCAGGTTAGTAAACAAACAGAGATTCCTTTTGCAGGTTTGGATAAAGCAAATGTCCCTTTAAGCAGGTTAGAAAACAAACAGAGATTCCTTTTAGCAGGTTTGAATAAAGCATATGTCCCTTTAAGCAGGTTAATGAACAAACAGAAAGGTCTTCCTCTTATTAGATTTGAATAAAGCAAATGTCCCTTTATGCAGATTAGCAAACAAACAGATATTCCTTTTAGCAGGTTTAAATAAAGCAAATGACCTTTTATGCAGGTTTAGCAAACAAACAGATATTCCTTTTAGCAGGTTTAAATAAAGCAAATGACCTTTTATGCAGGTTTAGCAAACAAACAGATATTCCTTTTAGCAGGTTTAAATAAAGCAAATGTCCTTTTATGCAGGTTAGCAAACAAACAGGTATTCCTTTTAGCAGGATTAAATAAAGCAATTGTCCTTATATGCAGGTTAGCAAACAAACAGGTATTCCTTTTAGCAGGATTAAATAAAGCAAATGTCCTTATATGCAGGTTAGCAGACAAACAGATTCCTTTTAGCAGATTTGTTTTAGCAAATATCCCCAAAAGCAGGTTTAGCAAACTGACAGAGAATATTCAGGCAAGGCGATTCTGGCATAAACGAATTTACTCACTCAGGTCCGGTCCGGAAGGTAGGTAGGAGATAAAACAAACGGGCGCCAATTCAGATCTCCCGCCGAGATTTGAAGGCAGGGAGACTCTGACGTCAGGAGGAGAGTCAGATACCGCGTCACGTTGCTAGGCAACGTGACGTGATACAGAGGGGATCTGTTAGCCACGGTGACACGGCAATGAGCGGATCCAATTTATGACAGCACCCCCTCTCAAGGACCCCTCCGGGGGACAGGACCAGGCCTAGCAGGATAAGCTTTGTGAAAGGCCTTAATCAAAGCAGGAGCGTGTATATGCTGGGCTGGTTCCCAAGTTCGTTCCGTGACCGGATAACCCTTCCAATGTATGAGATAGTATAGTTTCTTGCCACAAAGTTTGGAATCCAGAATGTGAGCAATCTCAAACTCAGGCTGTCCCTGTACCAAGAGAGGCGGAGGTTTGGGCAGAGATTTAGAAAATCTATTAGATTTCACCGGTTTCAGGAGAGAAACATGGAAAACAGGGTGAGCTTTGAGAGTCTTGGGAAGAGCAACTCGGTATGCAGTAGAACATACTTGACCCAGTATTCGGAAAGGACCCACATATCGAGGCCCCAATTTGATAGAAGGTTGTTTGAGATGAAGGTGACGAGTAGAAATCCAAACCTTGTCTCCAGGACGAAGATTAGGAGCCTTCTTCCGTCTGCGATCAGCAAAAACCTTGTATCTTTTAGAAGCTTTGGAAAGAAGATCACGTATCTTACGCCAATGTCGAGTTAATCTCCGAGCAGTTTGATCAGAAGCAGGATTTTCAGAAGAGGAAGTATACAGAGGAAATGTTCTGGGTTGAAATCCATAAGCTGCAAAAAAGGGAGAAGACTGAAGAGATGAATTGTAACGAGCATTATGGGCCAACTCCGCTAAAGGAAGATAACGAGTCCAATTAGAATGATGATGGTCCACATAATGTCTAAGGTAAGTCTCCAGACATTGGTTTACTCTCTCGGTTTGGCCGTTAGACTGTGGATGATGAGAGGTTGAAAAAGAGACTGTAGTGCCAAAATGTTTGCAGAGCCATTTCCAGAACCGAGAAACAAATTGTACCCCTCTATCGGAGACGATGTCCATAGGAAAACCATGTAATCTCACGATATGCAAAAGGAAAAGCTCAGAAAGTCCCTTGGCAGATGGAAGACCAGGCAAAGGAATGAAATGGGCAGACTTCGTAAACCTGTCGACCACCACTAAAATAGTGTTGTTTCCGGCAGAAAGAGGAAGGTCTGTAATAAAATCCATAGATAAATGGGTCCAAGGCTGGTGAGGAATGGGTAAAGGTTGAAGTAAACCAGAAGGGAGTTGACAAGGAGTTTTATTTGTAGCACATTGAGTGCAAACTGAGACATAATCTTTAACATCTTGAGAGAGAGTAGGCCACCAGACATACTGTTTAAGATTCTGAGTCGTGTTACTGACGCCAGGATGTCCAGAGAGAGGACTATCATGAGCCCAATGGAGAATCTTTGGACGGAGACGTTCAGGAACAAATAATAAACCGTCAGGAGGTTTAAAGGATGAAGGAAGATCCTTTTGAGCAGACTGTAAGTCCTGTAAACAAGAGGTTGATAATTGAGCTATGACTTCTTGTGGATGAAGTATGGTACCAGTTTCTGGAGTAGAGGTAGATTGAAACTGCCTGGATAAGGCATCCGCTTTTATATTCTTAGAACCAGGTATATAGGAAAGATTGTAATTAAAACGTGAAAAGAATAAAGACCAACGAGCTTGTCTGGAATTCAATCGTTTGGCAGTTTGGAGATAAAGAAGATTTTTATGATCCGTGAGTATGGAAAATGGAAAGGTAGTACCCTCCAACCAATGCCTCCATTCATCCAGAGCCATCTTGATGGCTAATAATTCTTTATTGCCAACGTCATAATTTAATTCAGAAGAAGTAAATTTCTTGGAAAAGAAACCTACAGGATGAATCTTACCCGTGTCAGGTATTCGTTGGGAAAGAACAGCCCCAGCAGCAACAGAAGAAGCATCCACTTCTAGGATAAATTGAAAATCCGGGTTTGGGTGACGGAGTATGGGTGCAGAAGAAAAGGCCTTTTTGAGAGACTCAAAGGCCTTAATAGCCTCTGGGGACCACTCTTTATAATCTTGCCCCTTTCTAGTGAGTGACGTGAGGGGAGAAGTAATAGTAGCAAATCCTTTGATAAATTTCCTGTAATAATTGGCGAAGCCAAGAAACCGTTGTAGGGCCTTAAGAGAATCAGGTCTAGGCCAGTCCAAAATGGAAGAAAGTTTATCCGGATCCATTTCAAATCCAGATTCAGATATTACATAACCCAAGAAGGGTATGGATTTTTGATGAAATGAACATTTCTCCAACTTGGCGAATAGATGATTGTCTCGTAACCGTTGCAAAACCTTCCTGACATGGTGTACATGATCTTGATAATTGTGGGAAAAAATTAAAATTTCTTCAAGGTATATAATGACGAAGGAGTTCAAAAAATCCCGAAAGATCTCATTCACAAAGTGTTGAAAAACAGCAGGGGCATTACACAGCCCAAAGGGCATGACCAGATATTCATAATGCCCAAATCGAGTGTTAAAGGCTGTCTTCCATTTGTCACCTTTGCGCATGCGAATAAGGTTATAAGCACCACGAAGGTCCAGTTTGGTAAATATTGTAGCTCCTTGAAGATAAGTAAACAGTTCAGGAATAAGAGGCAGAGGGTAACTATTCTTAACTGTGATTTTATTCAAACCCCGATAATCAATACAAGGTCGCAGTCCACCATCCTTTTTTCCCACAAAAAAGAAACCTGCCCCAAGAGGAGATGAGGAAGGTCGAATAAAACCTCTAGCCAAACTATCTTGGATATAGTCCTCTAAGGCAGCATTCTCAGGCCTTGAGAGCGGATACGTCTTGCCACGAGGGTAGGTTGCCCCAGGAAGTAGATCAATGGGGCAATCAAAAGTACGATGTGGGGGAAGACGTTCTGCTTCATTCTTGGAAAAAACATCAACGTAATCTTGATAAGGTGTGGGTAACGACCCAGAGGTGTCAATAGTGAGAGCAATAGTGAGAGGCACTTTAGTGGGTATTTGAAGACACCTATTTTGACAAGTATATCCCCAGGAAATGAGTTCGCCTTGAGTCCAGGAGAATACAGGATTATGTAACTGGTGCCAGGGAAGACCAAATATTATGGGAAATTGAGGAGTCGAGATTACGTCAAAACATATTGTCTCTGAATGAAGAATTCCTACAGAAAAGAGAATGGGTCTAGTAGCAAACTGGATAAGTCCGGGACCCAAAGGATCTCCACTAACAGTGGAAACTGGAATAGAATACTCCTTTTTGCTTAATGGAATAGAGTGAGTAGTTACAAATGTGAAATCGATGAAGACTCCTCCAGCACCAGAGTCAATAAGAGCTTGAGTATGAATCCTGTCTCCTCCAATTTGAAGAGTAACCGGAACAAAAAGTTTATTATTGAGGGAATGAGATCCTATTTGGCTTAACTTAGCTCCCTGGACAGAAGTTAAGCCCTGGCTTTTACCGGTCTGGTAGGACAATCTTTTAATAAATGTCCTTTAAGGCCACAGTATAAACACAGTCCAAGAGAGCGTCTCCTCAGACGTTCAGTTTCAGATAATCTAATGGTGCCAATTTCCATTGGTTCAGCCTGATCGGAAGGTGGAGAAGCGGGAGTTAAAGGGTTAGAGATGCGAGGTACCAGACGAAAAGGTCGATTAGAAGCTTTCTGATTTCTCTCTCTTTCTTGTTGGCGTTCGCAGTATCTGGAATCGAGACAAATACAAAGATTTATCAGAGCTTCTAGAGATTCTGGAATTTCACGATAGACCAACTCATCTTTGAGACCTTCAGAGAGTCCTTTGCGAAAAGCTGCTCTAAGAGCTCCCTGATTCCAAGTAGTCTCAGAAGCTAGAGTGCGAAATTCAATGGCATATTGAGATACAGGTTGACCACCTTGTCGTAAGTCTAGAAGAGAAGCTTCAGCAGCGGCAGACCTCCCTGGCTTATCGAAGACATTTGAAAAGACAGTGAGGAAAGTATCCACATCCTGGAGTATTGGATCATTCTTTTCAAGCAAAGGTGATACCCAGGCTAAGGCTCTACCTTTCATTAAGGATATAAGGAAAGTGATTCTAGAGGAGGGAGTTGCATAGAGAACCGGACTATTCCGAAAATGAAGGCGACACTGATTCAAAAAAACCCTACAATCCTCGGGATTCCCATCATATTTGTCCGGAAGAGGTATCCTGGGACTGAGCTGAGCTTGTGTCTGATTGGTAGGATTCGTAGGGGGAGAAGGATCCAAAGGAATAGGATTAGGAGGTATAGGAGCAGCCATATTCTGAAGTAAAGTAGTTATCTGATCCAACTTTGAGTCCAAGGATTGTAAGTGGGTAGCATGAGATCCCAATAACTGTCCCTGGTGGGTCACGGCCATGGATAATTCAGTGGGGTCCATTTTATGGCCCGTTTGTAATGTCAGCCGTAAAGGACCAGCCCAGGATTCAACCCAACTGCTAGCGTGAAAAGTAAAAAACACACGCTAGCACACTGAGAAATATCCAGGACGTGACCCACACAGGATTGAAGAAAGCAAATGTCCCTTTAAGCAGGTTAACAAATAAACAGGGATTCCATCTTGTAGATCTGGATAAAACAAATGACCCTTTAAGCAGGTTAAACAGAGATTCCTTTAGCAGGTTTGGATAAAGCAAATGTCCCTTTAAGCAGGTTAGAAAACAAACAGAGATTCCTTTTAGCAGGTTTGAATAAAGCAAATGTCCCTTTAAGCAGGTTAATGAACAAACAGAAAGGTCTTCCTCTTATTAGATTTGAATAAAGCAAATGTCCCTTTAAGCAGATTAGCAAACAAACAGATATTCCTTTTAGCAGGTTTAAATAAAGCAAATGACCTTTTATGCAGGTTTAGCAAACAAACAGATATTCCTTTTAGCAGGTTTAAATAAAGCAAATGTCCTTTTATGCAGGTTAGCAAACAAACAGGTATTCCTTTTAGCAGGATTAAATAAAGCAATTGTCCTTATATGCAGGTTAGCAAACAAACAGGTATTCCTTTTAGCAGGATTAAATAAAGCAAATGTCCTTATATGCATGTTAGCAGACAAACAGATATTCCTTTTAGCAGATTTGTTTTAGCAAATATCCCCAAAAGCAGGTTTAGCAAACTGACAGAGAATATTCAGGCAAGGCGATTCTGGCATAAACGAATTTACTCATTCAGGTCCGGTCCGGAAGGTAGGTAGGAGATAAAACAAACGGGCGCCAATTCAGATCTCCCGCCGAGATTTGAAGGCAGGGAGACTCTGACGTCAGGAGGAGAGTCAGATACCGCGTCACGTTGCTAGGCAACGTGACGTGATACAGAGGGGATCTGTGAGCCGCGGTGACACGGCAATGAGCGGATCCAATTCATGACAATAGCCCTATCAAAATAAAAAAGCCCCCTCCCCAAAAATAAAAAAACCTAGCCTACACTACACTAAACTGCCAATAGCCTTTAAAAGGGCCTTTTGCAAAAAAAATACAAACAATCCCCCAACAGTAAAACCCACCACCCACACAACCAAACCACCCAAATAAAATCCTATCTAAAAAACCTAAGCTCCAAATGGCCCTGAAAAGGGTATTTGGATGGGCATTGCCCTTAAAAGGGCATTTAGCTCTTTTTCGGTGCCCAAAGTCCCTAATCTAAAAATAAAACACACCCCATAAACCCTTAATACAACCTAACACTAACCCCCGAAGATCCACTTACAGTTTTTGAAGATCGGACATCCATCCTCATCCAGCCGGGAGAAGTCTTCATCCAAGCAGGCAGAAGTCCTCAACAAACCCGGGAGAAGCCTTTATCCAAGAGGCAAGAAGTCATCCTCCAGGCGGGCAGAAGTCTTCATCCAGACGGCATCTTCTATCTTCATCCTTCCGACGCGGAGCTGCTCCATCTTGAAGACATCCAGCGCGGAGCATCCTCTTCTTTCTTGAAGAATGAAGTTTCCTTTAAATGACGTTATCCAAGATGGCGTCCCTTGAATTCCAATTGGCTGATAGAATTCTATCAGCCAATCGGAAATAAAGGGTAAAAAATCCTATTGGCTGTTGCAATCAGCCAATAGGATTGAGCTTCAATCCTATTGGCTGATCCAATAAGCCAATAGGATTGAGCTCACATTCTATTGGCTGATAGGAACAGCCAATAGAATACGAGCTCAATCCTATTGGCTGATTTCTTTGGGGCAATGCCCCGTAAAAAGGCCCTTTTAAGGGCTATTGGCAGTTTAGTGTAGGCTAGGGGTTTTTTTTTTGGGGGGGGCTTTTTTATTTTGATAAGGCTATTAGATTAGGTGTAATTAGTTTAAATATTTGCTCATTTCTTTTTTATTTTGTGTAATTTAGTGTTTATTTTTTTGTAATTTAGTTAATTGTTTTTAATAATGTAATTTATTTATTTTTGTGTAATGTTAGGCGTTAGTGTAACTCAGGTAAGGTTTTATTTTACAGGTAAATGTGTATTTATTTTAACTAGGTAGTTAGTAAATAGTTAATAACTATTTACTAACTTGTCTACCTAGTTAAAATAAATACAAACTGTATTTATTTATGTAATAAAAATAAAACCTAAGATAGCTACAATGTAACTATTAGTAATATTGCAGCTAGCTTAGGGTTTATTTTATAGTTAAGTATTTAGTTTTAAATAGGAATTATTTAGGTAATGATAGTAATTTTTATTTAGATTTATTTTAATTATATTAAAGCTAGGGGTGTTAGGGTTAGACTTAGGGTTAGGGTTAGGTTTAAGGATTAATAACTTTAGTATAGTGGCGGCAGTGACGTTGGGGCGGCAGATTAGGGGTTAATAAGTTTATGTAGGTGGCGGCGACATTGGGGCAGCAGAATAGGGGTTAATAATATTTAACTAGTGTTTGCGATGTGGGAGTGCGGCGGTTTAGGGGTTAATATGTTTATTATAGTGGCGGCAATGTCCGGAGCGGCAGATTAGGGGTTAATATTTTTATTATAGTGTTTGCAGTACGGGAGGGCCTCGGTTTAGGGGTTAATAGGTAGTTTATGGGTGTTAGTGTACTTTTTAACACTTTAGTTATGAGTTTTATGCTACAGCTTTGTAAAATCCATAACTACTGACTTTAGATGGCGGTACGAATTTTGTCGGTATAGGCTGTACCGCTCACTTTTTGGCCAGACAAGCAAAACTCGTAATACCGGCGCTATGGAAGTCCCATTGAAAAAGGACTTTTTGAAAGATGCGAAAGTTACGTTGCGTTACAGCCAAAAAGGTGTGCGGTACAGCTATAACTACAAGAATCATAATAGCAGCGGTAGTGAAAAAGCAGCGTTATGAGCCATAACGCAAAACTCATAATCTAGCTGTCTGTGACTTGTACAATAAAGTTTATTGATTATTTACTCAGCTGCTCATGTGGTCTATTCTACGTAGGCAAGATGAACCACAGGTCAGCTATTCGAGTGGCCATCCATAGTGGATAATTTGACCAACCAGTGGCATGCCATTTGGTCTCAGCAGGACATTCAGTTACAGATTTGAGGTTCATCATCATAGGGGGAAATGTCTTCAGATCGAATCCAAATGGATTTATGAATTGGTACACTTATCTCTAGGGGCTTGAACACCCATATAGGCTAGCAGTGTTTCCTATGAGGACTGTTTGGTGAACTAATGATCTGTTCAATAAGTAATTTGGTTATAATGAAATATTATTGATCAGATGGTGAGCTTGGGGATTACAGAATATTCATTTATCTCAAGGTAATCCCTAAACCTATCTTGGACTTTTAATTATGTGGATTGTCACATAATTCACTGAGTAGTCTCTGGTGGCATATCACTTACTGGGTATTTGTTACTCCATTAGATACCCCTCAGCCCACACAGGTGCAGATATTGCAGCTTCCTTCTAGATTATTTCAGGTCGGGCTCCGTTTACACCATTAATTTAGCTTTTTGTCCCCCTTTTGCGATGACAAATTGTGAGTAAGGTACAGGCTATGTAGTTATTCTTTAACTTAGCATCTAACTGATTATTTTCAATTTATAAGTATCACTCCATGTTTCCTTTTTTTTATACACAGCTCTTTCGTTGACTATATAACAGACTGCTATAAAGCATGCTTGGGTATTACATGTGCAATTGTTTATATACAATGACGACAAGTCGATGACACTAACCAGTCACAGGTTCTTGACTTCACTTGGGGTCATGGCCAAATTGTTGTGCGCCAATGCTTGTTCACAATCTGCAATTAGCATTAACTCTGCGCTTTATAATATATTGGAGATCAGTTGTAATATTGAAGCTTGATAGTATTCCAATATTTAAAGGTAATAATTTTGGTGTGAACCAGCACCTAGGTTATTATATATTTCTATATAAAGATTTTTGTATGTACATTGTTTTAAATGCATCATTTACACAACAAGGAAGTGGTTGGTCTAGGAGTTTGTTTCCTATTGTTTTTATTGGACACTGAAGGGGTGTTTTTATTGGACACAGTGGTTGTGTTCCAAGTAGAATGGTATTTATTTATTCACTGCAGAGGGGTTCTGTTTGTCTGATGAAGGGACACTGTGTTGTCCCTAAACATAACGCAGATTAAAGAAACTACATGTTAACTAAAGTCCAGTGAGTGCTTTTCTTGATGTATAAGTACAGGTAGAAAACTCTTTATCCAAACTGCTTGGGGCCCAGATAAGGTTTGGATTTTAGAATAGTTAGGATTTTGGAATATTTTCATCTGTAAAATGGGACAGTTTGGAGAGGGGATGGGACCAAGTGTAAATAACAATATCGTATTTCATTTAGGCAATATTGACATGCCCTAATACAGCTTATACATGCAACTTAAATGTAGTTTTATATAATTTTTTATACTTTTGTATGCATAGTACCCTCAAAAAGATACAGTATTGTAATCAGGTAATATTTACTGTTTTAAATAAATATAGACTATTATTTACATTTTAGAACACAAAAAACAAAGATGCGGGCAGAGAAGATTGCGACTTAATAGCAGTGAAAAATATAAATTTTTGATCATTTTATTTTTTTAAAAGGAATAATTAAAAATGATGGATTTCAGTATAAGTTTGGATTTTGGAAATCCTGATTTGGGGATTTGTATGTGTGCGTGTGTGTGTGTGTATTTATATATATATAGTGTGTGTGTGTGTATATATATACATACAGCAATTTAAAATATGGGGAGGCGAAAAGTGAGTTTAAAATCCTCCACTAAAGCCAAAATGTAGAGAAAATAGTTCATTGTGTAAACCATTTACAAATCTAGACAAGTCAGAAGACTTGCTTTTACCACAGAAACTCTCTGATTACACTGTTTCTAATGCAGCAAAGGATTCTGGGTGAGATATGCAAATGAGGTTCACAATGACTCACTTTTTTACTTCTAGCCTGCTTTTTATGCCATAGCATCGCCGCATTACATAGCTTCTAAGCTTAGCCAGGGGTAGTACAGTGATTCAGACCAATCCCAGGACAGCTATTTTGTGGTTATTGCCACTCATCAGCTGGGAGTAGGTTGAATCACTGCTTGGTAAAGTTGTTTTCTGGGGGAAATATGCAGCGATGCTATGGCATAAAGGGAAGTCTGCCTTAAAAAGCAGGCTAGAAGTAAAAAGTGAGTCATTGTGAACCTCATTTGCATATCTCACCCAGAATCCTTTGCTGCATTGGAAACAGTGTAATCAGAGAGTTTCTGTGGTAAAAGCAAGTCTTCTGACTTGTCTAGATGTGTAAATGGTTTACACAATGAGTTATTTTCTATACATTTTGGCTTTAGTGGAGGATTTTAAACTCACTTTTCACCTCCCCATTTTCAGGGTTTTTTCCCTGTTTTGTTTGCCATGTGCTGCTGGCAGCCATTTTACTCACCTCTCTTGCTGACTATGGTGCATTGTGGGGGATGCTGCTCATTTCCTGCACTTCCTTTTATGGCCAGACTGGTGTACATCATCTGTGTGAGACAGGATGCAGTCTCAGTTCAGTATGCTTTGCCTTTTCGTTGTCTCTGACCTGTTTGTGAGAGTTCCTGTGTATTACCTGGCTGTCAGACGTCCTTCCTGGTTCCTGATCCCTTGCTTGTTCCTGACTCTGCTGTTTTCCTTGTTCCTGATTCCGGCTCGTCTGACTATTCGCTTTGGCTCCTGACTCGGCTCGTCTGACTACCAGTTCGGGTTTTAACTCCTGGCTTGTTATTTGACTTGTGGACTTTTTATAATTTTTTTTGTTATTAATAAAGGTGTGATTATTTTTGCACTTCTCGTCTCAGTCTGATTCCTGGCACCCTGACACTCATATTTTACATTGCTGTTGTATTTCCCCCAGAAAACAACGTCACCAAGCAGTGATTCAACCTACTCCCAGCTGATGAGTGGCAATAACCACAAAACAGCTGTCCTGGGATTGGTCTGAATCACTGTACTACCCCTAGCTAAGCTTAGAAGCTGTGTAATGTGGCGTAGCTATGGCATAAAGGGAAGTCTGCCTTAAAAAGCAGGCTAGAAGTAAAAAAGTGAGTCATTGTGAACCTCATTTGCATATCTCACCCAGAATCCTTTGCTGCATTGGAAACAGTGTAATCAGAGAGTTTCTGTGGTAAAAGCAAGTCTTCTGACTTGTCTAGATTTGTAAATGGTTTACACAATGAGCTATTTTCTCTATATAATTATACTTATACACATTGGAGCCCTTTCCAGGTAAATACCTTGACATATTCCATATCCCTTATTAAGACTTTAAAAAACTTAGGACTAGATTACAAGTTTTGCGGTAAATATATTTTTTTTGCTAGTGAAAACATCACTAGCATTTGGCTTTTTGTGCTTCTCGGGTTCCGCTGGTATTACAAGTTGAAAATAAAACGTATTTTGCACTAGCTGTAACACGAAAAATGCAAAAATCCTAAGCGTAGTTTTCGCGTGCACATGGAAATCAATGGAGACAAAAAAAGTGGGAAAAATACACCCTACTTCCGCAAACGATTAGGCCCCTAGCCTAATAACCCTTAAACTGCCATACCCCCACATCGCAAACAATAAATAAAAGTATTAACCCCTAAACTGCCATCCCCCCAGTGGACAGTGCTGGTTACATGACGTGTTTTGTGAAACATTTTGTAACTGTTACACTTTACTTTAGTTCTCATGTCCCGATAATTCTTCTAGCACTATTTTGGCTTTACTTTATTTTGGCTCTAGCATTAGCACGCCACTTGTAATCTGAGCCAATATTTTGAGATGCCACTGTCCAAGATAAATGAAATAATACATACTGTAATTACCATGTCTTGCCTTAGCTTCATAAAGAGATATGAAACCCAAAATATTTATTTTGGGATTCAGTCAGAGAATACCATTTTTAAAAAGTTTCCAGTTTACTTCTTTATTAAATTTGCTTCGTCCCCACGATATTTTTTGTTGAAGAGATACCTAGGTATGCATGTGGAGCACTAAATGGCAGGAAATAGTGCTGCCATCTAGTGTTCTTGCAAATGAATAGCATTCTTGCAAAACTACTGCCATATAGCTCTTCAGAAATGGTCCGGCTCTTAAGCATACGTCCCTGCTTTTTAACAAAAGATACCAAGAGAATGAAGAAAATTTGATGATAGAAGTAAATTAGAAAGTTTCTTAAAATCATAGGCTTTATCTTAATCATAAAAGAAGAATATTTAGTTTCATATCCCTTTAAGTTGCATTCACAGAGCATCCCTCCCCCCCTTTTTACTGCTCTTTAAATAACAGCATTGTCTTATACTAACTTAAAATGTTGTTTTTTAAGTTTTTTCTGATCCCCTAAAGGGGGCCAACTCTCTTTTAGTGAGCGGTAGTTAGGGATTTGTGGCACAATATCAAAGTATGTTACAGAATTTTAGTTTTATTCTCTGTTACCTACACACCTGTATGAGATCTCACATGAACTTATGCAAATTATATACTAAGAAGATTATGTTCAATAATTGAGACATTTCTAAGAACCAAAGATGAAAAATAGACATGCTTAGAACACCTTTGCTCACAGTCTCCATTTGGTTAATGTCTATGTCTATATATAATTATAATAACTACTGAGATATTGTAAAATATTCTCTATTTTTCTCCCTGTTCTTCCCCTGCATTAATTTATGGAATTTTGTAGAACTGTGTGGCATTTTGTCCGGATGAGAAAAATTGAACATTTGTAAAAAGTGCTTGATATGATTTTTTACCAAGTGATTGGTATGATTTTTAGTCAGATAGCACTAACATGCAATTATATGAAAATATAGAACACTGACTTGGTAAACAATTTGAGTGTGAGGTTTCGTTTCCTATTGCAATACCCCCTACCTCCCAACACATCTATCAGAGTGAATTTCATCAGGGCTTTCAGCAAGGAATGAAAAGGCAGATTGACTCTTCATTTGTTCCTCCCTAATCCCTACTTTTTTTCTCCAGGGAATAAAAATGAGCGTAATATTTGACGGAGGAACTACATGATTACAGAACTGTCTGGTATTGAGCTGTGATAGCTCCCATGAAAAGGCACGCATTATCACAATGCTGTTTTAAGAATGCTGCCAGAATAATCAAACTGGCATGTTATATACTTTATAAAATGTAGGCTTTGAGAATGATTAGGAATAGGTATCTGTTTCACGGTAAAGGATTAGGTCTAAAGAGATGGTTAAAGATATGGTTACAAACAGACTACTGTATAAGAAAAGGGTCAAGAGTTTAGGTTTAGGGTTAGAGTTAGGGTAAGATTAACCTGTTGGCTTTCAGGGGTGCTAGGCATTGTTCATTCCTAAATCTGTAAAATGCCACTAAAAGTATTTCATAATTTCTAAATAGCAGACATACGGCTAAATTTAGAGTTTGGCGTTAGCCGTCAAAAGCAGTGTTAAGGGGTCCTAACGTTGCTTTTGGCCGCCCGCTGGTATTTAGAGTCAGACAGGAAAGGGTCTAACGCTCACTTCCAAGCCATGACTTTTCCATACTGCAGATCCCCTTACGCCAATTGCGTATCTTATCTTTTCAATGGGATCTTCCTAACGCTGGTATTTAGAGTCTTGGCTGAAGTGAGCGGTAGAGCCTCTACCGACAAGACTCCAGCCGCAGAAAAAAGTCAGTAGTTAAGAGCTTTTTGGGCTAACGCCGGTTTATAAAGCTCTTAACTACTGTGCTCTAAAGTACACTAACACCCATAAACTACCTATGTACCCCTAAACCGAGGCCCCCCCCACATCGCCACCACTCTAATAAATTTTTTTAACCCCTAATCTGCCGACCGCACATCGCCACCACCTACATTATCTCTATGAACCCCTAATTTGCTGCCCCTAACATCGCCGACACCTACATAATATTTATTAACCCCTAATCTGCCCCCCCCAACGTCGCCACTACCTAACTACACTTATTAACCCCTAATCTGCCCACCGGACCTCGCCGCTACTCCAATAAATGTATTAACCCCTAAACCGCCGCACTCCCACCTCGCAAACCCTATAATAAATAGTATTAACCCCTAATCTGCCCTCCCTAACATCTCCGCCACCTAACTTCAAGTATTAACCCCTAATCTGCCGACCGGAGCTCGCCACTACTCTAATAAATGTATTAACCGCTAAAGCTAAGTCTAACCCTAACCCTAACACCCCCCTAAATTAAATATAATTTTAATCTAACAAAATAAATTAACTCTAATTAACTAAAGTATTCCTATTTAAAATTAAATACTTACCTGTAAAATAAACCCTAATATAGCTACAATATAACAAATAATTATATTGTAGCTATTTTAGGATTTATATTTATTTTACAGGCAACTTTGTATTTATTTTAACTAGGTACAATAGCTATTAAATAGTTATTTACTCTTTAATAGTTACCTAGTTAAAATAATTCCAAAATTACCTGTAAAATAAATCCTAACCTAAGTTACAATTAAACCTAACACTACACTATCAATACATTAATTAATTAAATAAATTACATACAATTACATACAATTAAATAAAATAAACTAAATTACAAAAAAACCCCACTAAATTACAAAAAATAAAAAAAGATTACAACAATTTTAAGCTAATTACACCTACTATAAGCCCCCTAATGAAATAATAAAGCCCCCCAAAATAAAAAACTTTCCCTACCCTAATCTAAATTACAAAAGTTAACAGCTCTATTACCTTACCAGCCCTTAAAAGGGCTTTTTGCGGGGCATGCCCCAAAGTAATCAGCTCTTTTGCCTGTAAAAAAAACACAAACCTCCCCCCAACATTACAACCCACCACCCACATACCTCTACTCTAATAAACCTAACACTACCCCCCTGAAGATCTCCCTACCTTGAGTCGTCTTCAGCCAACCGGGCCGAACTCTTCATCCGATGGACCAGAAGAGGACATCCAGAAGTCTTCATCCTATCCGGGCAGAAGAGGACATCCGGACTGGCAGACATCTTCATCCAAGCGGCATCTTCTATCTTCATCCATCCGACGAGGAGCGGCTCCATCTTCAAGACCTCCGGCGCGGAACATCCTTCCTGCACAACGACTAGACAACGAATGAAGGTTCCTTTAAGTGATGTCATCCAAGATGGCGTCCCTCGAATTCCGATTGGCTGATAGGATTCTATCAGCCAATCGGAATTATGGTAGGAAAAATCTGATTGGCTGATTGAATCAGCCAATCAGATTCAAGTTCAATCCGATTGGCTGATCCAATCAGCCAATCAGATTGAGCTTGCATTCTATTGGCTTTTCCGATCAGAGTTAATAAGTGTAAGGTTAGGGGTGTTTAGACTCGGGGTTCATGTTAGGGTGTTAGGTGCAGACTTAGAAACTGTTTCCCCATAGGAAACAATGGGGCTGCATTGGGAGCTTAAAGCTGCTTTTTTGCAGGTGTTAGGTTTTTTTTCTGCCCAAAATGCCCCATTGTTTCCTATGGGGGAATCGTGCACAAGCACGTTTTTCCAGCTAGCTGCTACAGTAAGCAACGCTGGTATTGAGGGTTGAAGTGGCTGTAAATGATGCTCTACGCTCCCTTTTTGGAGCCTAACGCAGCCCTTCAGACAGCTCTAAATACCAGCGTTTTCTTAAGGGTGCGCTGGAAAAAAAAGCAGCGTTAGATACGCGGGTCTTTACCGACAAAACTCTTAATCTAGGCAATAATTTTCACACAGATATTTTAGTGTGAATGAATATGGACAAGAGACAGGCCTAGATCCTATGCAGAAAAAATATTCATAGCAAGAGAGCTGTAGCATAGTAACGGTCCTCTTGCTATCAATAGAGGTGGTCAGTTATCATGCTGGAGCAAAGTAATACTTAAACAGTTCAAGTACTGCAGCATGTCTCAAGTTATAGTGAAGGCTATTCATTTCTATTAGAGCTACTAGTACGCAATAGTATTACAGGTTAAGGGGCATACGCTGTCGGCATTTATCATTGCACATGCAGTTCCTGTGAACTGCTTGTGCAATGCTGCCCCCTGCAGATTCGCAGCCAAAGGGCCACTAACAGGGGGTGTCAATCAGCCCGATCATAGGATCGGGCAGATTGATGTCCGCAGCCTCAGAGCAGACAGACAAGTTATAGAGCTTGAAAATTCGGCCCCTAAAAATAAACACGTTCGCTCAAGCACAATTGAATTTAATGCACTTCAGGATAGCGCTACTTCAGAGCTCTGGCTAACTGGTACACTCTAAAAAGTTGCACAAAGCACATCAAAATTTTATTTAAAAGTACAAAAATTATTTTAAAAATATTGCATAAAAAGTTATAAGGGCTCAAAGATGTGAGGTCTCAGGTGTAAGAAAAAAAAAAGGACTACAAAGGGCTTTAGCATAGTGGCACATACATACATATGTCTATGTCTAAATATGTATAGTGTATGTATGTATATATATATATATATATATATATATATAAAAACAAAGTCAAAGTATGAATTTGCCCTCCTAAGGTCAACCACCTAGTTAGTCTGCTTGTATATAATAGAATTCCAAAAAACAGCAACAAACCAGGATTTGCATCAAAACATGAAAATCAAATGTATTGACTTTTCGGGGAGATGTTTCCCCTTCTTCAGAACAATTATTACACACAAATACTGGGCTTATAAAGTGTGCAAACACACAAGAATACCTCCCACTTCCTGTGAAAAAAGATGCCAAAATTATATCATATCCGGTGTTCATTAGTGTATACACCCAAATGTACCGGAAGTTATTGATATTGACTTCTGGTTTTACGAGAGCTAGATTCATGACATAAATACCCTCACATCACATAACATAACCAATGTCAAAATGGTGTTTACAAATAACATCCTCCTGTGAGTGCATAAATATAAATACAAAACCTATACCGCTGTCATTTGCAGCTTAAACATGTTACCAGACAGTTACATCACATCCGGTTGACTCAATACCAGATATTCCCATTATGAGTCACTTTCGGTTTCGTTGATACCGGAACTACCCATAGAACGCAATATCCGGTTAGTTGTGTAAATATTAGTTTATCTATTAAATGAAGTGAGATACAACAAAATCAAAACCTCTTGGCAGGTAAGTGAACACATGAAAATCCATCTCGTCTCCCTTTGGAGCAAGTTCTTCTCTCTGTTTCCTCCTCTGCGAAGGGGGGGACATGGTCGATTATGCAAAACCTCAAGTCCTTCACGGAGTGCTTCACTTCCAAGAAGTGTCGTGCCACTGGTTGGTTGGCTTTTCTGGTGTCAAGGACTTGGCGAATAGTGGAGCGATGATTCGCCATCCTGGTGCGGCGTCATCAGAAGTTTTTCCAGTGTAGAACTTGCCACATGGGCAGTGTAGTAAGTAAATGATGTAAGTGGTTGTACAGGTCAAGAAATGCTTAATTTGATCATTCTTTTTCTTGTCTGGGCGTTGAAAAGATGGGCCAGTGAGCATGCTGTTGCATGTCACGTAACTCATGCAGTGAAAACAACCGTTTCTCTTCAGCCACATGCGGGATGTATCCTCAGGCAATATGTCTGTTTTCACAAGTAGGTCCCTTAGATTTCTGCCTCTTTTAAATGCAATTCTAGGTATAACCCACCGGGTTTTTGTCTGGCGAGTAGGTTGTAACAAACATAAAGCATTGCTGTTCATCAGAGCTTAATGGTGCATTCCTCATTAGTGCACTTTGTTTGCATTTGTTAAGTAGTGAAGGTTTATATCCTCTTTGTCTGAACCTTTCGGTCATCTCAAGTTGTTAAGAACATCTTTGTTGGTTAGTGTTGTTCCTGATCACCTTCTGATATTGAGAGTTCGTAAAATTACAAATGAGAGATTGGGGATGACAACTATCCGCTCGAAGAATCGAGTTTCTGTCTGTCTTTTTTCTGTAGAGTATGGTACCCAACCTATTGCCCTCCTTAAACACCCTGACATCAAGAAAGTCGATCACCTCGAAGCTGACATTGTGCTGGGACCTGATTGTGCTATCAATATTATTCAGATCATCAACCCATTGGGTGAGTAACTATTCATCACTATCCTACATCAAAAAGAGATTGTCTATGTAACAACAGTATAGCTTGATCTGTTTGTTAGAAAATACTTGCATCCTGTGTGTTTCGTATTTAGCCATAAACAAGTTAGCAAGAGATGGAGCCACACTGTGACTAATTTGATAAAAGATGTGGAGTCCTAGATGTACGACTCCATCTGCTTAACCCAGGATTGAAGATGGATGTCAACAAATGGACTAATGGCTAACTTGAGTTTGTGGTTTGTGATCAATCCAAGTTCACACCATGTTTTTAATTTGTGGTCAATATCTTGCTTGAACATAAGGGTAGGATCCCTGGACAATTTTCTGTACGTTTTATCATCACTTAGTTGTCGTAGAGCCTTCTCCCTTTAGTAACAGAGGTCCATGATCACAATGGAACCACCCTTGTTGGCTGGTTTTGTTACGATGGACTCATCTTTCCCGAGAGTATTTAGAATCCGCAACATACCCACCATTGGGAGATCCAACTCTGAATTTTGTCTGAATTGGTGTAGGATCTTAAATAAATGTTCCTTTGATCTCATCCTCTTTGTTATCTAGGAAGTTGGCCGTCTACTTAAAGGAGTGAGAATGGAAATGCAATCCTTTGAAGAAGAACATCTTAGTCAATTAAAGGCGGAGACTACCACTAAATGGCTGGAAAAAATAACAACACAAATCAGATCATATAAGCATGAACTCATAGCTTTCAGAAACCGAAAACTACAGACAGTGGCACAGGATTACACTGCTAAAATTGTTTACCGTGTGGATATTTACCCCTGATGAAAAAAGGAATTTTCCCCCAGGATGGGATAGACGCTATAGAAAATGAGCTTTAAACACAGTAGACTCTAGTTCAGGTGAAAACTTGGATCCTGAAGGAAATACATCTTAAGCGACAAGTTCTACATTTCAAGGGGTAATAGAGGCAGTACTACATGGAACTACCAATCTGCTAATACAGCTGCATTAACTCCTACTCCTGTACATCAAGATCTTCCTTTTTTAGGCAAAGGCAGAGGCTGCACACGTGGAGGGGGAGGCACTGCCTGCCTCCCTCCACTTCAAAGAAGGTATAGGATGGCATTATCTTCAACATCAGCGCTAGAGTATTTTCACCTTCAGAGAGATTGCTTCTCAATAAGGGTCTTTCTTTCGTACCGTCCTCCAATATGAACACCTTTGACACCTATGTAGATGTACAAAAGTTTGGAAGAAAACTTATACTCAAAGAATTCTTTCAAGAAGATTCCCCTGAACAATCTCCATTTAAAGTGAAAGGTACTTTTGATCCCAAGATGAAAAAAATCCATCTATTTCCACTCTCATAAACTTCCTTACTCAACAGATCTTTGAGAGAAAGAAGTCTCCTTGGCATGTAAATCTCTCCAAGGAAGAAAGATTGGCTATTGACACCCTCAGTAAAGACGAATCCATCTTAATAAGACAAGATGACAAAGGTGGTTCCATTGTGAGCATGGACCTCTGTTACTACAAAGAGGAGGCTCTATGCCAAATAAGTGATTATAAAACATACAGAAAATGTTCCAGGGTTCCTACCCTTATGTTCAAGCAAACCACAAACTCTTTTCTGCTAAACACACTTCCAAAAATGCATAAAGATGCCCAAAGACCACAAGGGAGACCCATCGTTTCGGTGAGAGGGTCCTTGCTGCAGCCATTACGCAATTTGTCGACTTCCATCTTCAACCCTGGGTTAAGCAGATGGAGTCGTAAATCCAGAACTCCACATCTTGTATAAAATTAGTAACCTAATTAGTGGACCTTTTGGTGACTCTAGATGTATCTAGTCTGTATACAATTATCCCACAAGACTTGGGCATTACCACAGTCAGAAGACAACTTAGACAAATTCCCAATGTTGGGCCTGACGAAGATGTGCTAATCGAGCTACTCACTGATTTCCTCACCAAAAATGATTTCCTTATTGAAAAAATATATTATTTGCAAATTGCTGGAACGGCGATGGGGTCCAATGTGGCCCCATCTCTAGCTAACTTGTTTATGGTTGAATTCGAAACACACAGGATGCAAGTATTTTCTAACAAACAGATCAAGCTATACTGTTGTTACATAGATGATCACTTTTTGATATGGGACGGTGATGAACAGTCACTCACCCAATGGGTTGATGATCTGAATAATATTGACAGCACAATCAGGTTCCAGCACAATGCCAGGTTCAAGGTGATCAACTTTCTTGATGTCAGGGTGTTCAAGGAGGGCAGTAGATGAGGTACCACACTCTACAGAAAAAAGACAGACAGAAACTTGGTCATTCGAGCGGATAGTTGTCATCCCCCCCCCCTCTCATTTGTAATATTTCGAAAACTCAATATCAGAGGGTTATCAGGAACAACACTGACCAACAAAGATGTTCTCAACAACTTGAGGAGATGACCGAAAGGTTTAGATAAAGAGGATATAAACCTTCACTACTTAACAAATGCAAACAAAGTGCACTAATGAGGAATGAACCATTAAGCTCTGATGAACAACAACGCTTTACGTTTGTTACAACCTACTTGCCAAACAGAAACCTCATTACAAAAACTATTTGTGATGAATGGAAACTTATCCAAACAAATCCCACCTTACCTTTCACCCAGTGGGGTACACCTAGGATTGCCTTTAAAAGAGGCAGAAATCTAAGGGACCTACTTGTGAAAATGGATACAGTATATTGCCTGAGGATACATCCCAAATGCAGCTGAAAAAGAAAAAGGTTTTTTTTCGCTGCACGAGTTGCGGGACATGCAACAGCATGCTCACTAAACCCTCTTTTTAACACCCAGACAAAAAAAATATATATCAAATTAAGCATTTCTTGACCTGTACCACCACTTACATCATTTACTTACTACACTGCCCATGTGGCAAGTTCTACACTGGAGAAACTACTGATGGCACCCGCACCAGGATGGCGAATCATTGCTCCACTATTCGCCAAGCCCTTGACACCAGAAAAGTCGACCAACCTGTGGCACGACATTTCTTGGAAGCGAATCACTCCGTGAAGGACTTGAGGTTTCGCATAATCGACCATGTCCCCCCACTTCGCAGAGGAGGAAACATAGAGAAGACCTTGCTCCAAAGGGAGACAAGATGGATTTTGAACTTGGCACCTTAGCTCCCAAAGGACTTAATATCAATACTGGATAGCATTGCTATCTTTAACACTCCACCTTGATTCCAATATAGTTCTCTGTATGCATTTAGTACAGTTGACAGCTATTGTTTTTATGAGAGTCCTGATCTAGTTAAAGAGAGTCCTGATATATGCAATACTCTTTTGCAATATACTTCTGATTTGTGTTCTGCATTGATGTTTTAGAGTAATTTTGTTGATATGCCATTTATCATTTCTGTTGTGTATTAGTCTGCTTTTACATGTTTTTAACCTCTTTTTTTTCATTTCATTGTCTCTTCACTTACATTGTAATTTTTCACTTTTTTGAGATGCGGTGGTGTTTTTGCTCATGTTACCTGTGGCATTTTACTAGACTTGTTTGGTTTTTCTCATTCCTCACTATTGTCAGTGATTGGTGCACATGTGTGTTCATTTTACCATGGTTACAGATGAGGCATTTACCTACAACATGGGTTTCATGTTTTCATTTTGATGGGCGTGACCACGCTTTTTGTTTGCGATTGGTCTATGTTGATGCACCTATCGGCCATTGATGCTGTCTACTTTTCTTCAATATTTTTCAACATCGTCTGCATTTACACTTCCCGACCTCTTAAGATTGGTGTCTCTAACAGATGTATACCTATCTTACCATGACTACGGATAAGGCGTCTGCCTGCAGCATGGAATAGCATGTTTCTTTCTGATGATGCTCATGGGGGCACAACTTTGCCTCTTGTTTGTGATTGGTCGTTGTTGTTTTTATTCCCATGACTACGCAACAATTTTGCTTTTGCGGACAGCTTGATACTATTTCGAGCATGATGACGATACAGTCAGTTTGTTTCTTTTCTGAGAACATTGATATTTATGTTTCTGCATATTGATCACACTGACACAGTCTGTTGAATAATAGTTTGTTTAGTTTCTTTGTTGGCGTCATATAGGGGCGTGTTAGTATCTACCTATGAGGTGTTTTTTTGGCTGTCGGCATTTAACATTGCACAATCATTTCTTGTGAAATGCTTGTGCAATGCGGCCCCCTGCACATTCACGGTCAAACCGCTGCCAGCAGGGGGTGTCAATCATCCTGATCTGTGTCAATCATCCCAGTCCGCTGCTTGTTAAATCTACCCCTTAGTGTCCAATATACGAGAACGTTGCTAAGCAGTTAAAACAATTACAACCGCAGCAACTTCATTCTAGAAACAGTGTAAATCTACAGAAAACTAGTCTCAGTGGATAGAATTGACAGGTGTCTCAGATACCTACTACACAGCACTTGGGGGTGTCATTAGGCTTTTATAACATAACTAAGCTAAGCAAGAAGAATTTATAAAGACTCTATTAGGTGGCGGACTGCAATTATCCTGATCCGATACGATCA
This sequence comes from Bombina bombina, assembly GCF_027579735.1. NCBI lineage: Eukaryota > Metazoa > Chordata > Amphibia > Anura > Bombinatoridae > Bombina > Bombina bombina. The sequence continues at coordinate 961,517,559 of NC_069501.1, read as the reverse complement.
GGATGATTGACACCCCCTGCTAGCTGCCGATTGCCCGCGAAAGTGCAGGGGGCAGCATTGGACAAGCATTTCAACAGAAATGCTTGTGCAATGTTAAATGCTGACAGCGTATGCAGTCAGCATTTAGGGATGCCGGGCGGACATGATTCGCTGCAGCATTTGATAAATGTACCCCTAAATATAGAAATAAAGATTCTATATGTAATGCTTGTGGGATATTTCTCTATCAGACCAAACTTGGCCAGTAGTCTTCTTATCCCGGCTTCAAATGGAAGGATAGGAAATATCCCAGAACAGAGTGAGTTTATGAAATGAGGTAAGCAGTACTAATGGTAGACAGGGTAGTCCTTCACGACAATAAGATGAAGGCAGAGAATGGTCAAGACAGGCAGAATCCGGCAACAGGAAGGCAATCCAGCAGAATAACAGTTCAGGAGTAAACCAATAGAATTGTCAGGAACAGACAGGTGTCAGTAACAAAGGAAATCCAGCAGTATAACAGTTCAGGGGTAAACCTGTAGAATGGTCAGACAGGCAGAGTTCAGCAATGATAAGGCAATCCAGCAATACAAGGACTAAGCAAGCAGAGTGGTCAGACAGGCAGAGTTCAGTAAAGATATGGTAATCCAGCAGTACAAGGGTTAATCAAGCAGAGTGGTCAGACAGGCAGAGTCCAGTAATGATATGGCAATCCAGCAATATAAGTAATACAGCACCCAGGAGCACACGCAGTAACACCTATACTTGGGCAGTGAGATGAAGTGAAGGAGGTACCTACATAGGCACCTGTTCGTGCCAAGGAGACCTCCCAGGTGTATGGGGAAGCGGCATCAGGAGAAACAGCGCGTGGCGATGACATCATCGCCACACGCTCACAACCACCGGCAAGTCTATGGCAACGGCCATAGCAACCAGTCACCACCGCCTCGTCTTAGGGCAACAGCTATAGCGAGCAGCGGCCCTGCAGCAGCGTGACACTATCATGGTGAGACTTCTAAATGTGTTGGAATCTAATTATAAACCAATGATCATTTAAAATCCTAGAAGCTTTATTTAATGATTTATGCTGTATAATTATTTATGCAAACGTAAGCTTAAGAACATGGTCGGTATTTTTTCCCCAAAAGAGGTGACAATTTTTTTCAGTTTTCTTTTATGCCTATGTCAACTGTGGACTGTTTATAAAAAGTGAGTTTTTCAGCTTTTAATTCATTTATTCTGTAATGTTTTGAAAGTGAGAAGTGAATAGTTTTGAAATAGACAAGAGTCCATTTTATAAAGAAGCAGTGAGTGGGCTGTGACAAGGGCAGGTTCCAGAGGCGTAACTAGAAACCACAGGGCCCAGGTGCAAGAATCTAAGAAGGGCCCCTCCACCCCCCCCCAAAAAAAAAAAGTGAATTTGATACATATCTTTTTTTATATATACATTTAACACAGAAAAAAATAAGAATCAGATTACATGTCTGCAAAAGGAGGTATCCTGTGCCCACAGTCTGTGAGATGGTCTGACCCCCTATTACTGTACATAGTGACACTGTTTAACCCACCAGTACTGTATATAGTGAGTCAGTGACACAGTCTGAAATCTGCTGGTGAGATAGCTGGCCTGACCCTACCTGCCCCAGTACTTAATAAAGTGACCATAGTAGTCTGTGACATAATCCAGCCCCCCGTACTGTATATAGTGATTCTGTATAGTGACACTCTTTAGCCCCTCCCCCCATGCTTTAGTAACAAGGCCTGTAATTTGCTGGTTCCACAAACATATAAACACACAGTCACATACACGCACACACACAAACACCAATGGGTAAAACAGAAAGACTAACCCCTGTAGTCAGAGTCACTAGTGAAGCATCATGTCACACTCACATGATATCAGTGCAGGCAGTGGCAGGTCAACGTTTTTTGTTTTTTTTTAAAGCTCTGCACCCCCTGTAGTTTTGCCCCTGGCAGGTTCAAATCTCTTTGAAGTCCATAATTATCGTGTTTCAATGTTAAGGCACTTTTTTTCACGAGATATTAGTTTAAAATATTGTTTTTATTTAATCTAGGCCATTGCCTGGGTTATAAGCAGCTTTTGTCTCCTAAATAAATGCAACACATTAGCACGGTCAGCCTACATTTCCAAAACACTAAGGGCTAGATTACAAGTGGCACGCTATCTATAGTTTGCGTGCAAGCGATATTAGCACTTTGTAATACCAGCACACGATAATCTGTGTTGGTATTACAAGTTAATCACAATGTGAAGGCAAGCTTGAGTTTGCATTGCTAGGAAGCATTTCATTCACGAGAACATGCTTCCATAGGTTCCTATGGGAGACTTGCGCAGCGAAGGGGGTAAATAGCGCAGCAATGGGTAGCATTTTTAAATATATATGTATAAGTATACATATATATTTATGTGTTAATATGTGTATATACACATATTAACACATACATATATATATATATATATATATTCATATACATATATATTTATATGGCGGTCTATGGGAATACACAGACCCATAGACCGCAATGTAAAGGCACTTTTTTAGTGCCGTTTTTTTTTCTTACACCCCACTCCCACCAACTTTAAAGCCCCTAAACTGTCTAGTGCAGTTTTTTTTTTTTTATTAAAAAAAAATGCTATATTTAATTTGGGGCACTTTTAGAAAATTAACAGAAGATCGGGTCTCTGGTGGTTAAAGGGACACTGAACCCAAATTTTTTATGTTGTGATTCAGATAGAGCATGCAATTTTAAGCAACTTTCTAATTTTTTTGTTCTCTTGCTATCTTTATTTGAAAAAGAAGGCATCTAAGCTAAGGAGCCAGCCAATTTTGAGTTCAGCACCCTGGAAAGCACTTGTTTATTGGTGGGTGAATTTATCCACCAATCAGCAAGAACAACCCAGTGTGTTCATCAAAAATGGTCCGGCATCTAAACTTACATTCTTGCTTTTCAAATAAATATACCAAGAGAATGAAGAAAATTTGATAATAGGAGTAAATTAGAAAGTTGCTTAAAATTGCATGCTCTATCTGAATCACAAAGAAAAAAAAATTGGGTTCAGTGTCCCTTTAATTTTCAGAGCACTAATTGCTACTGTAGCAATAACCAGCCACTTGTAATGGCTGCTTAATTATCATGCTCCTGCAAATAGGTAAATGTGCCCATTTGCGGGAGCACAATAATTTAACGCTCCATTTGTAATCTCGCCCTAAGATTTCCCTATACTTTTTATTTTGTTCAGGTGCATTTTTTTTACATCACTTCTGTAAAATCTCTTCACCACCCCTCCCTCATACAAACCCTCCTTACATTTCAGTCCCACTCTTTCTTGGTCCTCTCTGCATATTTCATAAATGATGTATTTCATTAGCACTCTGTCTTCCTTTGATACTTTTAAACCCTACTCCGAGCTACTCACATATTCGTTCATTCTTATGTTGGTTACTAGAGAGATTTCACCTAATCCTGGCCTCTCTGACATATAAATATGTTCCCACTCTTGCCTAGCTCATCCTTAAAATTCACATAACCTTTCATGATTTAGGTAGAACAAACATTTTCAAACAACTTTCCAGTTTACTTCTATTATCTCATTTGCTTAGTTATCTTGGTATTATTTGTTGAAGGAGCAGCAATGCACTACTGGTTTCTAACTGAACACATGGGTGAGCCAATAACAGTATATATATGCAGCAACCAATTAGGCGCTAGAACCTAGGTTCTTTGCTGCTCCTGAGCTTACCTAGATAAACCTTTCAGCAAAGGATAACAAAAGAAGGAAGCAAATTAAATAATATAAGTAAATTGCAACAGCTCACTAGCTCTCTTAAACCTCTCCTCTCATCCATCACCTCCTTTTCCTGCCCTGACCAATCTATCTGCCAGTATAACTCTACCCTTACATCGGTCATTGACAATCTTGCCCCTCCAACCATAGCTCTGAAACCACACTCTCATCCTCAGCCCTGGCATACTCCTCTGACACAGTACCTACGCAGATGTTCCCGTACTGCTGAGTGACACTGGAGGAAATCTCGGAGTTCAGCTGACTTTCTTCACTACAAGTTCATCCTGAACTCCTACTATTCTGCCCTTAATATCTATAAGCAACAATACTTCTCTAATCTCATCTCTACTAGTGATGTCGCGAATAGTTCGCCGGTGAATAGTTCCCGGCAAACATAGCATGTTCGCGTTCGCCACGGCGGGCGAACATATGCGATGTTCGATCCGCCCCCTATTCGTCATCATTGAGTAATACTTTGACCCTGTACCACACAGTCAGCAGACACATTCCAGCCAATCAGCAGCAGACCCTCCCTCCCAGACCCTCCTACCTCCTGGACAGCATCCATTTTAGATTAATTCGGAAGCTGCATTCTTAGTGAGAGGAGGGACAGTGTAGCTGCTGCTGATTTAAAAGGGAAATCGATAGCTAGGCTAGTGTATTCAGTGTCCACTACAGTCCTGAAGGACTCATCTGATCTAAGGACAGCACCCCAAAAAAACCTTTATAGGGCTAAAACATCAGTCTGCTTTTTTTTTTTCCTGTGTAATCTAATTACAGTTGCCTGCCTGCCAGCGTGTGTGTCAGGCTCACAGCGTATACTGTGCCCACTTGCCCAGTGCCACCACTCATATCTGGTGTAACAGTAGTGTAGATTTTAAAATAATAACACTTTTTTGACTGTGTTAAATAATAGCAGTCAGTTTCCTTCACACGTGCCCGTTTCAGTGCCTGCCTGCAAGGGCACAGTGTCACCCCAGTGCAACTCATATCTGGTGTAACAGTAGTGTAGATTTAAAAAAAAAAAAACACTTTTTTGACTGTGTTAAATAATAGCAGTCAGTTTCCTTCACACATGTGCGTTTCAGTGCCTGCCTGCCTGCCAGGGCACAGTGTCATCCCAGTGCAACTCATATCTGGTGTAACAGTAGTGTAGATTTAAAAAAAAAAAAACAACACTTTTTTGACTGTGAAATAATAGCAGTCAGTTTCCTTCACATGTGTGCGTTTCAGTGCCTGCCTGCCAGGGCACAGTGTCACCCCAGTGCAACTCATATCTGGTGTAACAGTAGTGTAGATTTAAAAAAAAAAAAAAAACACTTTTTTGACTGTGTTAAATAATAGCAGTCAGTTTCCTTCACACGTGTGCGTTTCAGTGCCTGCCTGCCAGGGCACAGTGTCACCCCAGTGCAACTCATATCTGGTTAACAGTAGTGTAGATTTAAAAAAACAACACTTTTTTGACTGTGTTAAATAATAGCAGTCAGTTTCCTTCACACATGTGCGTTTCAGTGCCTGCCTGCCAGGGCGCAGTGTCACCCCAGTGCAACTCATATCTGGTGTAACAGTAGTGTAGATTTAAAAAAAACAAAACACTTTTTTGACTTTGTTTAATAATAGCAGTCAGTTTCCTTCACACGTGTGCGTTTCAGTGCCTGCCTGCCTGGGCACAGTGTCACTCCAGTACAACTCATATCTGGTGTAACAGTAGTGTAGATTTAAAAAAAACAACACTTTTTTGACTGTGTAAATAATAGCAGTCAGTTTCCTTCACATGTGTGCGTTTCAGTTCCTGCCTGCCAGGGCACAGTGTCACCCCAGTGCAACTCATATCTGGTTCTGGTGTAACAGTAGTGTAGATTAAAAAAAAAAAACCACTTTTTTGACTGTGTTAAATAATAGCAGTCAGTTTCCTTCACACGTGTGCATTTCAGTTCCTGCCTGCCAGGGCACAGTGTCACCCCAGTGCAACTCATATCTGGTGTAAGAGTAGTATAGATTTTAAAAAAACAACACTTTTTTGACTGTGTTAAATAATAGCAGTCAGTTTCCTTCACACGTGTGCGTTTCAGTGCCTGCCTGCCAGGGCACATTGTCACCCCAGTGCCACCACTCATATTTGGTGTAACAGTAGTGTAGATTTAAAAAAAACAACACTTTTTTGACTGTGTTAAATAATAGCAGTCAGTTTCCTTCATACGTGTGCGTTTCAGTGCCTGCCTGCCAGGGCACAGTGTCACCCCAGTGCAACTCATATCTGGTGTAACAGTAGTGTAGATTTAAAAAAAAACAACACTTTTTTGACTGTGTTAAATAATAGCAGTCAGTTTCCTTCACACGTGTGCGTTTCAGTGCCTGCCTGCCTGCAAGGGCACAGTGTCACCCCAGTGCAACTCATATCTGGTGTAACAGTACAGGGAGTGCAGAATTATTTGGCAAGTTGTATTTTTGAGGATTAATTTTATTATTGAACAACAACCATGTTCTCAATGAACCCAAAAAACTCATTAATATCAAAGCTGAATAGTTTTGGAAGTAGTTTTTAGTTTGTTTTTAGTTATAGCTATTTTAGGGGGATATCTGTGTGTGCAGGTGACTATTACTGTGCATAATTATTAGGCAACTTAACAAAAAACAAATATATACCCATTTCAATTATTTATTTTTACCAGTGAAACCAATATAACATCTCAACATTCACAAATATACATTTCTGACGTTCAAAAACAAAACAAAAACAAATCAGTGACCAATATAGCCACCTTTCTTTGCAAGGACACTCAAAAGCCTGCCATCCATGGATTCTGTCAGTGTTTTGATCTGTTCACCATCAACATTGCGTGCAGCAGTAACCACAGCCTCCCAGACACTGTTCAGAGAGGTGTACTGTTTTCCCTCCTTGTAAATCTCACATTTGATGATGGACCACATGTTCTCAATGGGGTTCAGATCAGGTGAACAAGGAGGCCATGTCATTAGATTTTCTTCTTTTACGCCCTTTCTTGCCAGCCACGCTGTGGAGTACTTGGACGCGTGTGATGGAGCATTGTCCTGCATGAAAATCATGTTTTTCTTGAAGGATGCAGACTTCTTCCTGTACCACTGCTTGAAGAAGGTGTCTTCCAGAAACTGGCAGTAGGACTGGGAGTTGAGCTTGACTCCATCCTCAACCCGAAAAGGCCCCACAAGCTCATCTTTGATGATACCAGCCCAAACCAGTACTCCACCTCCACCTTGCTGGCGTCTGAGTCGGACTGGAGCTCTCTGCCCTTTACCCAGGGGCGTAACTATCGTTGGTGCAGAGGTCGCGATTGCGACCGGGCCCGGCAGGTCAAACCTTTAAGGGGGCCCCAGCTTCAATGCACCTAACTTTTGCTTTCAACAACCTTTTTTTTTTTTTTTTTTAACAACCTTTTTTTAAAAAAAAAACAAAAAACTTGTGTTTGTTTTTTCAGAATAGTTTTTAGTTTTAAATCAGAGCGTTGCTGCGGGTTACCATGGCAACGCTCTGAAACATTTGCTGTTGAGCGGTCAGAGCGGGAAAGAAAGAGGCAGGAGCTGTCTGCGCAGCGTGAATGAATGCAGGGACTGTCAGATGTCAGTGCATTGTGATTGCATCCTGGAAGTTGGAACCCTAACCACAGCACCATCAGCTGTTCCTTCATTGCCCCAATTTTAAGGGTATACCACCTGAGAAATACCTCTCAGTTGCGCTGCAGAGTTATGGGGTCGCAATTACCAAGTAGATTATAGCTAGTTAAGTTTAGCAATGCATTGCTAACCTAGCTATAATCTACTTGGTCATTGCAGCTCCATAACTCCGCAGCAACAGCTGATATTACGTGAGGTATTTCTCAGGTGGTATACCCTTAAAACTGGGGCAATGAACAAACGGCTGAGACTAGATTGGGATACCGGAACGGTCGGAACCGGCTGGGTGAGGTTGCCGCATCAGCTTGGGGACCATGAGGCTCAGCAAAAGGAGGCTGCTCTGCTGCAGGTACCGTACAGCAGATGTGGTGTTTGGAGGTTCAGAAAATGTGCGGATATGTTGGGAGCGTTAAGCATCTGGTCATGTGACAGCTGAACGGCTATCCTGCTGCCTGAGTCTGTGTGAGGCTGGGTGTGCTGGAGCAGGCTGTGGGTGTTGTATAAAAAGCCTGCATGAGGACTGGGGAGGAGGACAAAGGGTGGCTTGTTGTGGTAGCACAGAAGCTGTGCTGCTGGTGCTGGGCCCACTGGAATGTTGAAGGAGCCTGCTCTCCAACATAGAATTCCAGCACTTTAACACTGGTTAACCCCCTGAAAGCTCATAGCAATTGCCATGCTATTCTAAACCTTATTGCCACATCATAAACTTATGAAATGTAAAATAACCCCTTATCTACCAATGCTCTGTAAGCTTTTCTACTAAAAGTGGTTACAATAAGTTTCATGGATGGTGCTTTCATTTCAAGCACATTTCATTCTAGCTTAAATGCATAACTTGTTAATTATGTTAATGTATGTGTTAGGGGCATATTTAATCATTTTATTTTGGTAAAATACATACTGTACAATATTAACTACATTTAAACTGTTCCTTTTGTCATAAATTGCAGTGCTAGTTTTGTTTTTGGGTTCAAAATGTATAGGCATCTTGGCTAATGAGAATGCAGGACAAATAAAGGTAATGGTTTGTAAATAACTGTGCTCACTGCTTCATATATTGGTTTAATGGTTTAAATAGTCTACCTTACAGTATTACAGTCATGTGTGTGTGTATAATGTTATATAGCAGCGTTTCCTTATCCGTCAATAGAGCTGCAGAGGTTGTGTAGAGCAGCCAATGAGCAGCGAGTACTGAACAGCTGCACTTTAACCATCTTATTGTACTACAATGTACAGACATATAAATAAACTAGATATTGTACTATGAGTGACTAGCTGCTCCTAATCACTACTTTACCTATGTACTTTATATAAATAAACTAGAAATGTACTAAGTAGTACGTGGTGTAAATATAAACCATAAAGAGAGGTTCTGTGTGATATAAACATGTAGTTACAGTGTTTGGGGGCTGCATATCTGTGTCTGTGTGTATATATGTATGGATTGCAAGTTGTGGGGGGGGGGGGCCCTTCATTGATTCTTGCACCGGGGCCCTGAGGCTTCTAGTTACGCCTCTGCCTTTACCAATCCAGCCATGGGCCCATCAAGACTCACTCTCATTTCATCAGTCCATAAAACCTTAGAAAAATCAGTCTTGAGATATTTCTTGGCCCAGTCTTGACGTTTCAGCTTGTGTGTCTTGTTCAGTGGTGGTCGTCTTTCAGCCTTTCTTACCTTGGCCATGTCTCTGAGTATTGCACACCTTGTGCTTTTGGGCACTCCAGTGATGTTGCAGCTCTGAAATATGGCCAAACTGGTGGCAAGTGGCATCTTGGCAGCTGCACGCTTGACTTTTCTCAGTTCATGGGCAGTTATTTTGCGCCTTGGTTTTTCCACACGCTTCTTGCGACCCTGTTGACTATTTTGAATGAAACGCTTGATTGTTCGATGATCACGCTTCAGAAGCTTTGCAATTTTAAGAGTGCTGCATCCCTCTGCAAGATATCTCCCTATTTTTGACTTTTCTGAGCCTGTCAAGTCCTTCTTTTGACCCATTTTGCCAAAGGAAAGGAAGTTGCCTAATAATTATGCACACCTGATATAGGGTGTTGATGTCATTAGACCACACCCCTTCTGATTACAGAGATGCACATCACCTAATATGCTTAATTGGTAGTAGGCTTTTGAGCCTATACAGCTTGGAGTAAGACAACATGCATAAAGAGGATGATGTGGTCAAAATACTCATTTGCCTAATAATTCTGCACTCCCTGTAGTGTAGATTTAAAAAAAAAAAAACACTTTTTTGACTGTGTTAAATAATAGCAGTCAGTTTCCTTCACATGTGTGTGTTTCAGTGCCTGCCTGCCAGGGCACAGTGTCACCCCAGTGCAACTCATATCTGGTGTAACAGTAGTGTAGATTTAAAAAAAAATAACACTTTTTTGACTGTGTTAAATAATAGCAGTCAGTTTCCTTCACACGTGTGCGTTTCAGTGCCTGCCTGCCAGGGCACAGTGTCACCCCAGTGCAACTCATATCTGGTGTAACAGTAGTGTAGATTTAAAAAAAAAAAAAACACTTTTTTGACTTTGTTAATTAATAGCAGTCAGTTTCCTTCACACGTGTGCGTTTCAGTGCCTGCCTGCCTGGGCACAGCGTCACTCCAGTGCAACTCATATCTGGTGTAACAGTAGTGTAGATTTAAAAAAAAACAACACTTTTTTGACTGTGTAAATAATAGCAGTCAGTTTCCTTCACACGTGTGCATTTCAGTTCCTGCCTGCCAGGGCACAGTGTCACCCCAGTGCAACTCATATCTGGTTCTGGTGTAAGAGTAGTGTAGATTTTAAAAAAACAACACTTTTTTGACTGTGTTAAATAATAGCAGTCAGTTTCCTTCACACGTGTGCGTTTCAGTGCCTGCCTGCCAGGGCACAGTGTCACCCCAGTGCAACTCATATCTGGTTAACAGTAGTGTAGATTTAAAAAAAACAACACTTTTTTGACTGTGTTAAATAATAGCAGTCAGTTTCCTTCACACATGTGCGTTTCAGTGCCTGCCTGCCAGGGCGCAGTGTCACCCCAGTGCAACTCATATCTGGTGTAACAGTAGTGTAGATTTAAAAAAAACAAAACACTTTTTTGACTTTGTTAAATAATAGCAGTCAGTTTCCTTCACACGTGTGCGTTTCAGTGCCTGCCTGCCTGGGCACAGTGTCACTCTAGTGCAACTCATATCTGGTGTAACAGTAGTGTAGATTTAAAAAAAAAACACTTTTTTGACTGTGTAAATAATAGCAGTCAGTTTCATTCACATGTGTGCGTTTCAGTTCCTGCCTGCCAGGGCACAGTGTCACCCCAGTGCAACTCATATCTGGTTCTGGTGTAACAGTAGTGTAGATTTTAAAAAAAAAAAAAACACTTTTTTGACTGTGTTAATTAATAGCAGTCAGTTTCCTTCACACGTGTGCGTTTCAGTGCCTGCCTGCCTGGGCACAGCGTCACTCCAGTGCAACTCATATCTGGTGTAACAGTAGTGTAGATTTAAAAAACAACAACACTTTTTTGACTGTGTAAATAATAGCAGTCAGTTTCCTTCACACGTGTGCATTTCAGTTCCTGCCTGCCAGGGCACAGTGTCACCCCAGTGCAACTCATATCTGGTTCTGGTGTAAGAGTAGTGTAGATTTTAAAAAAACAACACTTTTTTGACTGTGTTAAATAATAGCAGTCAGTTTCCTTCACACGTGTGCGTTTCAGTGCCTGCCTGCCAGGGCACAGTGTCACCCCAGTGCAACTCATATCTGGTTAACAGTAGTGTAGATTTAAAAAAAACAACACTTTTTTGACTGTGTTAAATAATAGCAGTCAGTTTCCTTCACACATGTGCGTTTCAGTGCCTGCCTGCCAGGGCGCAGTGTCACCCCAGTGCAACTCATATCTGGTGTAACAGTAGTGTAGATTTAAAAAAAAAAAAACACTTTTTTTGACTTTGTTAAATAATAGCAGTCAGTTTCCTTCACACGTGTGCGTTTCAGTGCCTGCCTGCCAGGGCACATTGTCACCCCAGTGCCACCACTCATATCTGGTGTAACAGTAGTGTAGATTTAAAAAAAAAAACACTTTTTTGACTGTGTTAAATAATAGCAGTCAGTTTCCTTCACACGTGTGCGTTTCAGTGCCTGCCTGCCAGGGCACAGTGTCACCCCAGTGCAACTCATATCTGGTTAACAGTAGTGTAGATTTAAAAAAAACAACACTTTTTTGACTGTGTTAAATAATAGCAGTCAGTTTCCTTCACACATGTGCGTTTCAGTGCCTGCCTGCCAGGGCGCAGTGTCACCCCAGTGCAACTCATATCTGGTGTAACAGTAGTGTAGATTTAAAAAAAAAAAAACACTTTTTTTGACTTTGTTAAATAATAGCAGTCAGTTTCCTTCACACGTGTGCGTTTCAGTGCCTGCCTGCCTGGGCACAGTGTCACTCTAGTGCTACTCATATCTGGTGTAACAGTAGTGTAGATTTAAAAAAAAAAACACTTTTTTGACTGTGTAAATAATAGCAGTCAGTTTCATTCACATGTGTGCGTTTCAGTTCCTGCCTGCCAGGGCACAGTGTCACCCCAGTGCAACTCATATCTGGTTCTGGTGTAACAGTAGTGTAGATTTAAAAAAAAAAAAACACTTTTTTGACTGTGTTAAATAATAGCAGTCAGTTTCCTTCACACGTGTGCGTTTCAGTGCCTGCCTGCCAGGGCACAGTGTCACCCCAGTGCAACTCATATCTGGTATAAGAGTAGTATAGATTTTAAAAAAACAACACTTTTTTGACTGTGTTAAATAATAGCAGTCAGTTTCCTTCACACGTGTGCGTTTCAGTGCCTGCCTGCCAGGGCACATTGTCACCCCAGTGCCACCACTCATATCTGGTGTAACAGTAGTGTAGATTTAAAAAAAAAAAAACACTTTTTTTGACTTTGTTAAATAATAGCAGTCAGTTTCCTTCACACGTGTGCGTTTCAGTGCCTGCCTGCCAGGGCACATTGTCACCCCAGTGCCACCACTCATATCTGGTGTAACAGTAGTGTAGATTTAAAAAAAAAAACACTTTTTTGACTGTGTTAAATAATAGCAGTCAGTTTCCTTCACACGTGTGCGTTTCAGTGCCTGCCTGCCAGGGCACAGTGTCACCCCAGTGCAACTCATATCTGGTTAACAGTAGTGTAGATTTAAAAAAAAAAACACTTTTTTGACTGTGTTAAATAATAGCAGTCAGTTTCCTTCACACATGTGCGTTTCAGTGCCTGCCTGCCAGGGCGCAGTGTCACCCCAGTGCAACTCATATCTGGTGTAACAGTAGTGTAGATTTAAAAAAAAAAAAACACTTTTTTTGACTTTGTTAAATAATAGCAGTCAGTTTCCTTCACACGTGTGCATTTCAGTGCCTGCCTGCCTGGGCACAGTGTCACTCTAGTGCTACTCATATCTGGTGTAACAGTAGTGTAGATTTAAAAAAAAAAACACTTTTTTGACTGTGTAAATAATAGCAGTCAGTTTCATTCACATGTGTGCGTTTCAGTTCCTGCCTGCCAGGGCACAGTGTCACCCCAGTGCAACTCATATCTGGTTCTGGTGTAACAGTAGTGTAGATTTAAAAAAAACAAAACACTTTTTTGACTGTGTTAAATAATAGCAGTCAGTTTCCTTCACACGTGTGCGTTTCAGTGCCTGCCTGCCAGGGCACAGTGTCACCCCAGTGCAACTCATATCTGGTATAAGAGTAGTATAGATTTTAAAAAAACAACACTTTTTTGACTGTGTTAAATAATAGCAGTCAGTTTCCTTCACACGTGTGCGTTTCAGTGCCTGCCTGCCAGGGCACATTGTCACCCCAGTGCCACCACTCATATCTGGTGTAACAGTAGTGTAGATTTAAAAAAAAACAACACTTTTTTGACTGTGTAAATAATAGCAGTCAGTTTCCTTCACACGTGTGCATTTCAGTTCCTGCCTGCCAGGGCACAGTGTCACCCCAGTGCAACTCATATCTGGTTCTGGTGTAAGAGTAGTGTAGATTTTAAAAAAACAACACTTTTTTGACTGTGTTAAATAATAGCAGTCAGTTTCCTTCACACGTGTGCGTTTCAGTGCCTGCCTGCCAGGGCACAGTGTCACCCCAGTGCAACTCATATCTGGTTAACAGTAGTGTAGATTTAAAAAAAACAACACTTTTTTGACTGTGTTAAATAATAGCAGTCAGTTTCCTTCACACATGTGCGTTTCAGTGCCTGCCTGCCAGGGCGCAGTGTCACCCCAGTGCAACTCATATCTGGTGTAACAGTAGTGTAGATTTAAAAAAAAAAAAACACTTTTTTTGACTTTGTTAAATAATAGCAGTCAGTTTCCTTCACACGTGTGCGTTTCAGTGCCTGCCTGCCAGGGCACATTGTCACCCCAGTGCCACCACTCATATCTGGTGTAACAGTAGTGTAGATTTAAAAAAAAAAAACACTTTTTTGACTGTGTTAAATAATAGCAGTCAGTTTCCTTCACACGTGTGCGTTTCAGTGCCTGCCTGCCAGGGCACAGTGTCACCCCAGTGCAACTCATATCTGGTTAACAGTAGTGTAGATTTAAAAAAAACAACAATTTTTTGACTGTGTTAAATAATAGCAGTCAGTTTCCTTCACACATGTGCGTTTCAGTGCCTGCCTGCCAGGGCGCAGTGTCACCCCAGTGCAACTCATATCTGGTGTAACAGTAGTGTAGATTTAAAAAAAAAAAAACACTTTTTTTGACTTTGTTAAATAATAGCAGTCAGTTTCCTTCACACGTGTGCATTTCAGTGCCTGCCTGCCTGGGCACAGTGTCACTCTAGTGCTACTCATATCTGGTGTAACAGTAGTGTAGATTTAAAAAAAAAAAACACTTTTTTGACTGTGTAAATAATAGCAGTCAGTTTCATTCACATGTGTGCGTTTCAGTTCCTGCCTGCCAGGGCACAGTGTCACCCCAGTGCAACTCATATCTGGTTCTGGTGTAACAGTAGTGTAGATTTAAAAAAAAAAAAACACTTTTTTGACTGTGTTAAATAATAGCAGTCAGTTTCCTTCACACGTGTGCGTTTCAGTGCCTGCCTGCCAGGGCACAGTGTCACCCCAGTGCAACTCATATCTGGTATAAGAGTAGTATAGATTTTAAAAAAACAACACTTTTTTGACTGTGTTAAATAATAGCAGTCAGTTTCCTTCACACGTGTGCGTTTCAGTGCCTGCCTGCCAGGGCACATTGTCACCCCAGTGCCACCACTCATATCTGGTGTAACAGTAGTGTAGATTTAAAAAAAAAAACACTTTTTTGACTGTGTTAAATAATAGCAGTCAGTTTACTTCACACGTGTGCGTTTCAGTGCCTGCCTGCCAGGGCACAGTGTCACCCCAGTGCAACTCATATCTGGTGTAACAGTACAGGGAGTGCAGAATTATTAGGCAAGTTGTATTTTTGAGGATTAATTTTATTATTGAACAACAACCATGTTCTCAATGAACCCCAAAAACTCATTAATATCAAAGCTGAATAGTTTTGGAAGTAGTTTTTAGTTTGTTTTTAGTTATAGCTATTTTAGGGGGATATCTGTGTGTGCAGGTGACTATTACTGTGCATAATTATTAGGCAACTTAACAAAAAACAAATATATACCCATTTCAATTATTTATTTTTACCAGTGAAACCAATATAACATCTCAACATTCACAAATATACATTTCTGACATTCAAAAACAAAACAAAAACAAATCAGTGACCAATATAGCCACCTTTCTTTGCAAGGACACTCAAAAGCCTGCCATCCATGGATTCTGTCAGTGTTTTGATCTGTTCACCATCAACATTGCGTGCAGCAGTAACCACAGCCTCCCAGACACTGTTAACAAGGAGGCCATGTCATTAGATTTTCTTCTTTTACGCCCTTTCTTGCCAGCCACGCTGTGGAGTACTTGGACGCGTGTGATGGAGCATTGTCCTGCATGAAAATCATGTTTTTCTTGAAGGATGCAGACTTCTTCCTGTACCACTGCTTGAAGAAGGTGTCTTCCAGAAACTGGCAGTAGGACTGGGAGTTGAGCTTGACTCCATCCTCAACCCGAAAAGGCCCCACAAGCTCATCTTTGATGATACCAGCCCAAACCAGTACTCCACCTCCACCTTGCTGGCGTCTGAGTCGGACTGGAGCTATCTGCCCTTTACCAATCCAGCCATGGGCCCATCAAGACTCACTCTCATTTCATCAGTCCATAAAACCTTAGAAAAATCAGTCTTGAGATATTTCTTGGCCCAGTCTTGACGTTTCAGCTTGTGTGTCTTGTTCAGTGGTGGTCGTCTTTCAGCCTTTCTTACCTTGGCCATGTCTCTGAGTATTGCACACCTTGTGCTTTTGGGCACTCCAGTGATGTTGCAGCTCTGAAATATGGCCAAACTGGTGGCAAGTGGCATCTTGGCAGCTGCACGCTTGACTTTTCTCAGTTCATGGGCAGTTATTTTGCGCCTTGGTTTTTCCACACGCTTCTTGCGACCCTGTTGACTATTTTGAATGAAACGCTTGATTGTTCGATGATCACGCTTCAGAAGCTTTGCAATTTTAAGAGTGCTGCATCCCTCTGCAAGATATCTCCCTATTTTTGACTTTTCTGAGCCTGTCAAGTCCTTCTTTTGACCCATTTTGCCAAAGGAAAGGAAGTTGCCTAATAATTATGCACACCTGATATAGGGTGTTGATGTCATTAGACCACACCCCTTCTGATTACAGATGCACATCACCTAATATGCTTAATTGGTAGTAGGCTTTTGAGCCTATACAGCTTGGAGTAAGACAACATGCATAAAGAGGATGATGTGGTCAAAATACTCATTTGCCTAATAATTCTGCACTCCCTGTAGTGTAGATTTAAAAAAAAAAAAAAACACTTTTTTGACTGTGTTAAATAATAGCAGTCAGTTTCCTTCACACGTGTACGTTTCAGTGCCTGCCTGCCAGGGCACAGTGTCACCCCAGTGCAACTCATATCTGGTGTAACAGTAGTGTAGATTTTAAAAAAACAACACTTTTTTGACTGTGTAAATAATAGCAGTCAGTTTCCTTCACACGTGTGCGTTTCAGTGCCTGCCTGCCAGGGCACAGTGTCACCCCAGTGCAACTCATATCTGGTGTAACAGTAGTGTAGATTAAAAAAATAAAAAAACACTTTTTTGAATTTGTTAAATAATAGCAGTCAGTTTCCTTCACACGTGTGCGTTTCAGTGCCTGCCTGCCTGGGCACAGTGTCACTCCAGTGCAACTCATATCTGGTGTAACAGTAGTGTAGATTTAAAAAAAAACAACACTTTTTTGACTGTGTAAATAATAGCAGTCAGTTTCCTTCACACGTGTGCGTTTCAGTTCCTGCCTGCCAGGGCACAGTGTCACCCCAGTGCAACTCAAATCTGGTTCTGGTGTAAGAGTAGTGTAGATTTTAAAAAAACAACACTTTTTTGACTGTGTTAAATAATAGCAGTCAGTTTCCTTCACACGTGTGCGTTTCAGTGCCTGCCTGCCAGGGCACAGTGTCACCCCAGTGCCACCACTCATATCTGGTGTAACAGTAGTGTAGATTTTAAAAAAAACCCACTTTTTTGACTGTGTTAAATAATAGCAGTCAGTTTCCTTCACACGTGTGCGTTTCAGTGCCTGCCTGCCAGGGCACAGTGTCACCCCAGTGCAACTCATATCTGGTGTAACAGTAGTGTAGATTTAAAAAAAACAACACTTTTTTGACTGTGTTAAATAATAGCAGTCAGTTTCCTTCACACGTGTGCGTTTCAGTGCCTGCCTGCCAGGGCACAGTGTCACCCCAGTGCAACTCATATCTGGTGTAACATTTGTGTAGATTTAAAAAAAAAAAACACTTTTTTGACTGTGTTAAATAATAGCAGTCAGTTTCCTTCACACGTGTGCGTTTCAGTGCCTGCCTGCCAGGGCACAGTGTCACCCCAGTGCCACCACTCATATCTGGTGTAACAGTAGTGTAGATTTTAAAAAAACCCCACTTTTTTGACTGTGTTAAATAATAGCAGTCAGTTTCCTTCACACGTGTGCGTTTCAGTGCCTGCCTGCCAGGGCACAGTGTC
Organism: Bombina bombina; assembly: GCF_027579735.1. Lineage (NCBI taxonomy): Eukaryota > Metazoa > Chordata > Amphibia > Anura > Bombinatoridae > Bombina > Bombina bombina. The sequence continues at coordinate 961,500,017 of NC_069501.1, read as the reverse complement.
ACCCCAGTGCAACTCATATCTGGTGTAACAGTAGTGTAGATTTAAAAAAAACAACACTTTTTTGACTGTGTTAAATAATAGCAGTCAGTTTCCTTCACACGTGTGCGTTTCAGTGCCTGCCTGCCAGGGCACAGTGTCACCCCAGTGCAACTCATATCTGGTGTAACATTTGTGTAGATTTAAAAAAAAAAAACACTTTTTTGACTGTGTTAAATAATAGCAGTCAGTTTCCTTCACACGTGTGCGTTTCAGTGCCTGCCTGCCAGGGCACAGTGTCACCCCAGTGCCACCACTCATATCTGGTGTAACAGTAGTGTAGATTTAAAAAAAACAACACTTTTTTGACTGTGTTAAATAATAGCAGTCAGTTTCCTTCACACGTGTGCGTTTCAGTGCCTGCCTGCCTGCCAGGGCACAGTGTCACCCCAGTGCAACGCATATCTGGTGTAACAGTAGTGTAGATTTAAAAAAAAATAACACTTTCTTGACTGTGTTAAATAATAGCAGTCAGTTTCCTTCACACGTGTGCGTTTCAGTGCCTGCCTGCCAGGGCACAGTGTCACCCCAGTGCAACTCATATCTGGTGTAACAGTAGTGTAGATTTTAAAAAAACAACACTTTTTTGACTGTGTTAAATAATATCATTCAGTTTTCTTCACACGTGTGCGTTTCCGTGCCTGCCTGCCAGGGCACAGTGTCACCCCAGTGCAACTCATATCTGGTGTAACAGTAGTGTAGATTTAAAAAAAAAAAAAAACTTTTTTGACTGTGTTAAATAATAGCAGTCAGTTTCCTTCACACGTGTGCGTTTCAGTGCCTGCCTGCCTGGGCACAGTGTCACTCCAGTGCAACTCATATCTGGTGTAACAGTAGTGTAGATTTTAAAAAACAACACTTTTTTGACTGTGTAAATAATAGCAGTCAGTTTCCTTCACACGTGTTCGTTACAGTTCCTGCCTGCCAGGGCACAGTGTCACCCCAGTGCAACTCATATCTGGTGTAACAGTAGTGTAGATTTAAAAAAAAATAACACTTTTTTGACTGTGTTAAATAATAGCAGTCAGTTTCCTTCACACGTGTGCGTTTCAGTGCCTGCCTGCCAGGGCACAGTGTCACCCCAGTGCAACTCATATCTGGTGTAACAGTAGTGTAGATTTTAAAAAAACAACACTTTTTTGACTGTGTTAAATAATATCATTCAGTTTTCTTCACACGTGTGCGTTTCAGTGCCTGCCTGCCTGCCTGCCAGGGCACAGTGTAGCCCCAGTGCAACTCATATCTGGTGTATCAGTAGTATAGATTTAAAAAAAAAAAACACTTTTTTGACTGTGTTAAATAATAGCAGTCAGTTTCCTTCACACGTGTGCGTTTCAGTGCCTGCCTGCATGGGCACAGTGTCACTCCAGTGCAACTCATATCTGGTGTAACAGTAGTGTAGATTTAAAAAAAACAACACTTTTTTGACTGTATAAATAATAGCAGTCAGTTTCCTTCACACGTGTGCGTTTCAGTTCCTGCCTGCCAGGGCACAGTGTCACCCCAGTGCAACTCATATCTGGTTCTGGTGTAAGAGTAGTGTAGATTTAAAAAAAAAAAAGACACTTTTTTTGACTGTGTTAAATAATAGTAATCAGTTTCCTTCACACGTGTGCGTTTCAATGCCTGCCTGCCAGGGCACAGCGTCACCCCAGTGCAACTCATATCTGGTGTAACAGTAGTGTAGATTAAAAAAAAACAACACTTTTTTGACTGTGTTAAATAATAGCAGTCAGTTTCCTTCACACATGTGCGTTTCAGTTCCTGCCTGCCAGGGCACAGTGTCACCCCAGTGCAACTCATATCTGGTTCTGGTGTAAGAGTAGTGTAGATTTTAAAAAAACAACACTTTTTTGACTGTGTTAAATAATAGCAGTCAGTTTCCTTCACACGTGTGCATTTCAGTGCCTGCCTGCCAGGGCACAGTCTCATCCCAGTGCCACCACTCATATCTGGTGTAACAGTAGTGTATATTTAAAAAAAAAACACTTTTTTGACTGTGTTAAATAATAGCAGTCAGTTTCCTTCACACGTGTGCGTTTCAGTGCCTGCCTGCCAGGGCACAGTGTCACCCCAGTGCAACTCATATCTGGTGTAACAGTAGTGTAGATTTAAAAAAAAACAACACTTTTTTGACTGTGTTAAATAATAGCAGTCAGTTTCCTTCACACGTGTGCGTTTCAGTGCCTGCCTGCCAGGGCACAGTGTCACCCCAGTGCAACTCATATCTGGTGTAACAGTAGTGTAGATTTAAAAAAAACGAAACACTTTTTTGACTGTGTTAAATAATAGCAGTCAGTTTCCTTCACACGTGTGCGTTTCAGTGCCTGCCTGCCAGGGCACAGTGTCACCCCAGTGCCACCACTCATATCTGGTGTAACAGTAGTGTAGATTTAAAAAAAAAAAACACTTTTTTGACTGTGTTAAATAATAGCAGTCAATTTCCTTCACACGTGTGCGTTTCAGTGCCTGCCTGCCAGGGCACAGTGTCACCCCAGTGCAACTCATATCTGGTGTAACAGTAGTGTAGATTTTAAAAAAACAACACTTTTTTGACTGTGTTAAATAATATCATTCAGTTTTCTTCACACGTGTGCGTTTCAGTGCCTGCCTGCCAGGGCACAGTGTCACCCCAGTGCAACTCATATCTGGTGTAACAGTAGTGTAGATTTAAAAAAAAAAAAAAACTTTTTTGACTGTGTTAAATAATAGCAGTCAGTTTCCTTCACACGTGTGCGTTTCAGTGCCTGCCTGCCTGGGCACAGTGTCACTCCAGTGCAACTCATATCTGGTGTAACAGTAGTGTAGATTTTAAAAAACAACACTTTTTTGACTGTGTAAATAATAGCAGTCAGTTTCCTTCACACGTGTTCGTTTCAGTTCCTGCCTGCCAGGGCACAGTGTCACCCCAGTGCAACTCATATCTGTTGTAACAGTAGTGTAGATTTAAAAAAAAATAACACTTTTTTGACTGTGTTAAATAATAGCAGTCAGTTTCCTTCACACGTGTGCGTTTCAGTGCCTGCCTGCCAGGGCACAGTGTCACCCCAGTGCAACTCATATCTGGTGTAACAGTAGTGTAGATTTTAAAACAACAACACTTTTTTGACTGTGTTAAATAATATCATTCAGTTTTCTTCACACGTGTGCGTTTCAGTGCCTGCCTGCCTGCCTGCCAGGGCACAGTGTCACCCCAGTGCAACTCATATCTGGTGTATCAGTAGTATAGATTTAAAAAAAAAAACACTTTTTTGACTGTGTTAAATAATAGCAGTCAGTTTCCTTCACACGTGTGCGTTTCAGTGCCTGCCTGCATGGGCACAGTGTCACTCCAGTGCAACTCATATCTGGTGTAACAGTAGTGTAGATTTAAAAAAAACAACACTTTTTTGACTGTATAAATAATAGCAGTCAGTTTCCTTCACACGTGTGCGTTTCAGTTCCTGCCTGCCAGGGCACAGTGTCACCCCAGTGCAACTCATATCTGGTTCTGGTGTAAGAGTAGTGTAGATTTAAAAAAAAAAAAAAGACACTTTTTTTGACTGTGTTAAATAATAGTAATCAGTTTCCTTCACACGTGTGCGTTTCAATGCCTGCCTGCCAGGGCACAGCGTCACCCCAGTGCAACTCATATCTGGTGTAACAGTAGTGTAGATTAAAAAAAAACAACACTTTTTTGACTGTGTTAAATAATAGCAGTCAGTTTCCTTCACACATGTGCGTTTCAGTTCTTGCCTGCCATGGCACAGTGTCACCCCAGTGCAACTCATATCTGGTTCTGGTTTAAGAGTAGTGTAGATTTTAAAAAAACAACACTTTTTTGACTGTGTTAAATAATAGCAGTCAGTTTCCTTCACACGTGTGCATTTCAGTGCCTGCCTGCCAGGGCACAGTGTCATCCCAGTGCCACCACTCATATCTGGTGTAACAGTAGTGTATATTTAAAAAAAAAAAACACTTTTTTGACTGTGTTAAATAATAGCAGTCAGTTTCCTTCACACGTGTGCGTTTCAGTGCCTGCCTGCCAGGGCACAGTGTCACCCCAGTGCAACTCATATCTGGTGTAACAGTAGTGTAGATTTTAAAAAAACAACACTTTTTTGACTGTGTTAAATAATATCATTCAGTTTTCTTCACACGTGTGCGTTTCAGTGCCTGCCTGCCTGCCTGCCAGGGCACAGTGTCACCCCAGTGCAACTCATATCTGGTGTATCAGTAGTATAGATTTAAAAAAAAAAAACACTTTTTTGACTGTGTTAAATAATAGCAGTCCGTTTCCTTCACACGTGTGCGTTTCAGTGCCTGCCTGCATGGGCACAGTGTCACTCCAGTGCAACTCATATCTGGTGTAACAGTAGTGTAGATTTAAAAAAAAAAACACTTTTTTGACTGTATAAATAATAGCAGTCAGTTTCCTTCACACGTGTGCGTTTCAGTTCCTGCCTGCCAGGGCACAGTGTCACCCCAGTGCAACTCATATCTGGTTCTGGTGTAAGAGTAGTGTAGATTTAAAAAAAAAAAAAAGACACTTTTTTTGACTGTGTTAAATAATAGTAATCAGTTTCCTTCACACGTGTGCGTTTCAATGCCTGCCTGCCAGGGCACAGCGTCACCCCAGTGCAACTCATATCTGGTGTAACAGTAGTGTAGATTAAAAAAAAACAACACTTTTTTGACTGTGTTAAATAATAGCAGTCAGTTTCCTTCACACATGTGCGTTTTAGTTCCTGCCTGCCAGGGCACAGTGTCACCCCAGTGCAACTCATATCTGGTTCTGGTGTAAGAGTAGTGTAGATTTTAAAAAAAAAACACTTTTTTGACTGTGTTAAATAATAGCAGTCAGTTTCCTTCACACGTGTGCATTTCAGTGCCTGCCTGCCAGGGCACAGTGTCATTCCAGTGCCACCACTCATATCTGGTGTAACAGTAGTGTATATTTAAAAAAAAAAACACTTTTTTGACTGTGTTAAATAATAGCAGTCAGTTTCCTTCACACGTGTGCGTTTCAGTGCCTGCCTGCCAGGGCACAGTGTCACCCCAGTGCAACTCATATCTGGTGTAACAGTAGTGTAGATTTAAAAAAAAAAAACACTTTTTTGACTGTGTTAAATAATAGCAGTCAGTTTCCTTCACACGTGTGCGTTTCAGTGCCTGCCTGCCAGGGCACAGTGTCACCCCAGTGCAACTCATATCTGGTGTAACAGTAGTGTAGATTTAAAAAAAACGAAACACTTTTTTGACTGTGTTAAACAATAGCAGTCAGTTTCCTTCACATGTGTGCGTTTCAGTGCCTGCCTGCCAGGGCACAGTGTCACCCCAGTGCCACCACTCATATCTGGTGTAACAGTAGTGTAGATTTAAAAAAAAAAAACACTTTTTTGACTGTGTTAAATAATAGCAGTCAATTTCCTTCACACGTGTGCGTTTCAGTGCCTGCCTGCCAGGGCACAGTGTCACCCCAGTGCAACTCATATCTGGTGTAACAGTAGTATAGATTTAAAAAAAAATAACACTTTTTTGACTGTGTTAAATAATAGCAGTCAGTTTCCTTCACACGTGTGCGTTTCAGTGCCTGCCTGCCAGGGCACAGTGTCACCCCAGTTCAACTCATATCTGGTGTAACAGTAGTGTAGATTTTAAAAAAAACAACACTTTTTTGACTGTGTTAAATAATAGCAGTCAGTTTCCTTCACACGTGTGCGTTTCAGTGCCTGCCTGCCAGGGCACAGTGTCACCCCAGTGCAACTCATATCTGGTGTAACAGTAGCGTAGATTTAAAAAAAAAAACAAAACACTTTTTTGACTTTGTTAAATAATAGCAGTCAGTTTCCTTCACGTGTGCGTTTCAGTGCCTGCCTGCCTGCCTGCCTGGGCACAGTGTCACTCCAGTGCAACTCATATCTGGTGTAACAGTAGTGTAGATTTAAAAAAAAACAACACTTTTTTGACTGTGTAAATAATAGCAGTCAGTTTCCTTCACACATGTGCGTTTCAGTTCCTGCCTGCCAGGGCACAGTGTCACCCCAGTGCAACTCATATCTGGTTCTGGTGTAACAGTAGTGTAGATTTAAAAAAAAAAAAACTTTTTTGACTGTGTTAAATAGTAGCAGTCAGTTTCCTTCACACGTGTGCGTTTCAGTGCCTGCCTGCCAGGGCACAGTGTCACCCCAGTGCAACTCATATCTGGTGTAAGAGTAGTGTAGATTTTAAAAAAACAACACTTTTTTGACTGTGTTAAATAATAGCAGTCAGTTTCCTTCACACGTGTGCGTTTCAGTGCCTGCCTGCCAGGGCACAGTGTCACCCCAGTGCCACCACTCATATCTGGTGTAACAGTAGTGTAGATTTAAAAAAAACAACACTTTTTTGACTGTGTTAAATAATAGCAGTCAGTTTCCTTCACACGTGTGCGTTTCAGTGCCTGCCTGCCAGGGCACAGTGTCACCCCAGTGCAACTCATATCTGGTGTAACAGTAGTGTAGATTTTAAAAAAAAACAAACACTTTTTTGACTGTGTTAAATAATAGCAGTCAGTTTCCTTCGCACGTGTGCGTTTCAGTGCCTGCCTGCCAGGGCACAGTGTCACCCCAGTGCCTCCACTCATATCTGGTGTAACAGTAGTGAAGATTTAAAAAAAAAAACACTTTTTTGACTGTGTTAAATAATAGCAGTCAGTTTCCTTCACACGTGTGCGTTTCAGTTCCTGCCTGCCAGGGCACAGTGTCACCCCAGTGCAACTCATATCTGGTTCTGGTGTAAGAGTAGTGTAGATTTAAAAAAAAAAAAAGACACTTTTTTTGACTGTGTTAAATAATAGTAATCAGTTTCCTTCACACGTGTGCGTTTCAATGCCTGCCTGCCAGGGCACAGCGTCACCCCAGTGCAACTCATATCTGGTGTAACAGTAGTGTAGATTAAAAAAAAACAACACTTTTTTGACTGTGTTAAATAATAGCAGTCAGTTTCCTTCACACATGTGCGTTTTAGTTCCTGCCTGCCAGGGCACAGTGTCACCCCAGTGCAACTCATATCTGGTTCTGGTGTAAGAGTAGTGTAGATTTTAAAAAAACAACACTTTTTTGACTGTGTTAAATAATAGCAGTCAGTTTCCTTCACACGTGTGCATTTCAGTGCCTGCCTGCCAGGGCACAGTGTCATTCCAGTGCCACCACTCATATCTGGTGTAACAGTAGTGTATATTTAAAAAAAAAAACACTTTTTTGACTGTGTTAAATAATAGCAGTCAGTTTCCTTCACACGTGTGCGTTTCAGTGCCTGCCTGCCAGGGCACAGTGTCACCCCAGTGCAACTCATATCTGGTGTAACAGTAGTGTAGATTTAAAAAAAAAAAACACTTTTTTGACTGTGTTAAATAATAGCAGTCAGTTTCCTTCACACGTGTGCGTTTCAGTGCCTGCCTGCCAGGGCACAGTGTCACCCCAGTGCAACTCATATCTGGTGTAACAGTAGTGTAGATTTAAAAAAAACGAAACACTTTTTTGACTGTGTTAAATAATAGCAGTCAGTTTCCTTCACACGTGTGCGTTTCAGTGCCTGCCTGCCAGGGCACAGTGTCACCCCAGTGCCACCACTCATATCTGGTGTAACAGTAGTGTAGATTTAAAAAAAAAAACACTTTTTTGACTGTGTTAAATAATAGCAGTCAATTTCCTTCACACGTGTGCGTTTCAGTGCCTGCCTGCCAGGGCACAGTGTCACCCCAGTGCAACTCATATCTGGTGTAACAGTAGTATAGATTTAAAAAAAAATAACACTTTTTTGACTGTGTTAAATAATAGCAGTCAGTTTCCTTCACACGTGTGCGTTTCAGTGCCTGCCTGCCAGGGCACAGTGTCACCCCAGTTCAACTCATATCTGGTGTAACAGTAGTGTAGATTTTAAAAAAAACAACACTTTTTTGACTGTGTTAAATAATAGCAGTCAGTTTCCTTCACACGTGTGCGTTTCAGTGCCTGCCTGCCAGGGCACAGTGTCACCCCAGTGCAACTCATATCTGGTGTAACAGTAGCGTAGATTTAAAAAAAAAACAAAACACTTTTTTGACTTTGTTAAATAATAGCAGTCAGTTTCCTTCACGTGTGCGTTTCAGTGCCTGCCTGCCTGCCTGCCTGGGCACAGTGTCACTCCAGTGCAACTCATATCTGGTGTAACAGTAGTGTAGATTTAAAAAAAAAACAACACTTTTTTGACTGTGTAAATAATAGCAGTCAGTTTCCTTCACACATGTGCGTTTCAGTTCCTGCCTGCCAGGGCACAGTGTCACCCCAGTGCAACTCATATCTGGTTCTGGTGTAACAGTAGTGTAGATTTAAAAAAAAAAAAACTTTTTTGACTGTGTTAAATAGTAGCAGTCAGTTTCCTTCACACGTGTGCGTTTCAGTGCCTGCCTGCCAGGGCACAGTGTCACCCCAGTGCAACTCATATCTGGTGTAAGAGTAGTGTAGATTTTAAAAAAACAACACTTTTTTGACTGTGTTAAATAATAGCAGTCAGTTTCCTTCACACGTGTGCGTTTCAGTGCCTGCCTGCCAGGGCACAGTGTCACCCCAGTGCCACCACTCATATCTGGTGTAACAGTAGTGTAGATTTAAAAAAAACAACACTTTTTTGACTGTGTTAAATAATAGCAGTCAGTTTCCTTCACACGTGTGCGTTTCAGTGCCTGCCTGCCAGGGCACAGTGTCACCCCAGTGCAACTCATATCTGGTGTAACAGTAGTGTAGATTTTAAAAAAAAACAAACACTTTTTTGACTGTGTTAAATAATAGCAGTCAGTTTCCTTCGCACGTGTGCGTTTCAGTGCCTGCCTGCCAGGGCACAGTGTCACCCCAGTGCCTCCACTCATATCTGGTGTAACAGTAGTGAAGATTTAAAAAAAACAACACTTTTTTGACTGTGTTAAATAATAGCAGTCAGTTTCCTTCACACGTGTGCGTTTCAGTTCCTGCCTGCCAGGGCACAGTGTCACCCCAGTGCAACTCATATCTGGTTCTGGTGTAAGAGTAGTGTAGATTTAAAAAAAAAAAAAGACACTTTTTTTGACTGTGTTAAATAATAGTAATCAGTTTCCTTCACACGTGTGCGTTTCAATGCCTGCCTGCCAGGGCACAGCGTCACCCCAGTGCAACTCATATCTGGTGTAACAGTTGTGTAGATTAAAAAAAAACAACACTTTTTTGACTGTGTTAAATAATAGCAGTCAGTTTCCTTCACACATGTGCGTTTCAGTTCCTGCCTGCCAGGGCACAGTGTCACCCCAGTGCAACTCATATCTGGTTCTGGTGTAAGAGTAGTGTAGATTTTAAAAAAACAACACTTTTTTGACTGTGTTAAATAATAGCAGTCAGTTTCCTTCACACGTGTGCATTTCAGTGCCTGCCTGCCAGGGCACAGTCTCATCCCAGTGCCACCACTAATATCTGGTGTAACAGTAGTGTATATTTAAAAAAAAAAACACTTTTTTGACTGTGTTAAATAATAGCAGTCAGTTTCCTTCACACGTGTGCGTTTCAGTGCCTGCCTGCCAGGGCACAGTGTCACCCCAGTGCAACTCATATCTGGTGTAACAGTAGTGTAGATTTAAAAAAAAACAACACTTTTTTGACTGTGTTAAATAATAGCAGTCAGTTTCCTTCACACGTGTGCGTTTCAGTGCCTGCCTGCCAGGGCACAGTGTCACCCCAGTGCAACTCATATCTGGTGTAACAGTAGTGTAGATTTAAAAAAAACGAAACACTTTTTTGACTGTGTTAAATAATAGCAGTCAGTTTCCTTCACACGTGTGCGTTTCAGTGCCTGCCTGCCAGGGCACAGTGTCACCCCAGTGCCACCACTCATATCTGGTGTAACAGTAGTGTAGATTTAAAAAAAAAAACACTTTTTTGACTGTGTTAAATAATAGCAGTCAGTTTCCTTCACACGTGTGCGTTTCAGTGCCTGCCTGCCAGGGCACAGTGTCACCCCAGTGCAACTCATATCTGGTGTAACAGTAGTGTAGATTTTAAAAAAACAACACTTTTTTGACTGTGTTAAATAATATCATTCAGTTTTCTTCACACGTGTGCGTTTCAGTGCCTGCCTGCCAGGGCACAGTGTCACCCCAGTGCAACTCATATCTGGTGTAACAGTAGTGTAGATTTAAAAAAAAAAAAAAACTTTTTTGACTGTGTTAAATAATAGCAGTCAGTTTCCTTCACACGTGTGCGTTTCAGTGCCTGCCTGCCTGGGCACAGTGTCACTCCAGTGCAACTCATATCTGGTGTAACAGTAGTGTAGATTTTAAAAAACAACACTTTTTTGACTGTGTAAATAATAGCAGTCAGTTTCCTTCACACGTGTTCGTTTCAGTTCCTGCCTGCCAGGGCACAGTGTCACCCCAGTGCAACTCATATCTGGTGTAACAGTAGTGTAGATTTAAAAAAAAATAACACTTTTTTGACTGTGTTAAATAATAGCAGTCAGTTTCCTTCACACGTGTGCGTTTCAGTGCCTGCCTGCCAGGGCACAGTGTCACCCCAGTGCAACTCATATCTGGTGTAACAGTAGTGTAGATTTTAAAAAAACAACACTTTTTTGACTGTGTTAAATAATATCATTCAGTTTTCTTCACACGTGTGCGTTTCAGTGCCTGCCTGCCTGCCTGCCAGGGCACAGTGTCACCCCAGTGCAACTCATATCTGGTGTATCAGTAGTATAGATTTAAAAAAAAAAAACACTTTTTTGACTGTGTTAAATAATAGCAGTCAGTTTCCTTCACACGTGTGCGTTTCAGTGCCTGCCTGCATGGGCACAGTGTCACTCCAGTGCAACTCATATCTGGTGTAACAGTAGTGTAGATTTAAAAAAAAAAACACTTTTTTGACTGTATAAATAATAGCAGTCAGTTTCCTTCACACGTGTGCGTTTCAGTTCCTGCCTGCCAGGGCACAGTGTCACCCCAGTGCAACTCATATCTGGTTCTGGTGTAAGAGTAGTGTAGATTTAAAAAAAAAAAAAGACACTTTTTTTGACTGTGTTAAATAATAGTAATCAGTTTCCTTCACACGTGTGCGTTTCAATGCCTGCCTGCCAGGGCACAGCGTCACCCCAGTGCAACACATATCTGGTGTAACAGTAGTGTAGATTAAAAAAAAACAACACTTTTTTGACTGTGTTAAATAATAGCAGTCAGTTTCCTTCACACATGTGCGTTTTAGTTCCTGCCTGCCAGGGCACAGTGTCACCCCAGTGCAACTCATATCTGGTTCTGGTGTAAGAGTAGTGTAGATTTTAAAAAAACAACACTTTTTTGACTGTGTTAAATAATAGCAGTCAGTTTCCTTCACACGTGTGCATTTCAGTGCCTGCCTGCCAGGGCACAGTGTCATCCCAGTGCCACCACTCATATCTGGTGTAACAGTAGTGTATATTTAAAAAAAAAAACACTTTTTTGACTGTGTTAAATAATAGCAGTCAGTTTCCTTCACACGTGTGCGTTTCAGTGCCTGCCTGCCAGGGCACAGTGTCACCCCAGTGCAACTCATATCTGGTGTAACAGTAGTGTAGATTTAAAAAAAAACAACACTTTTTTGACTGTGTTAAATAATAGCAGTCAGTTTCCTTCACACGTGTGCGTTTCAGTGCCTGCCTGCCAGGGCACAGTGTCACCCCAGTGCAACTCATATCTGGTGTAACAGTAGTGTAGATTTAAAAAAAACGAAACACTTTTTTGACTGTGTTAAATAATAGCAGTCAGTTTCCTTCACACGTGTGCGTTTCAGTGCCTGCCTGCCAGGGCACAGTGTCACCCCAGTGCCACCACTCATATCTGGTGTAACAGTAGTGTAGATTTAAAAAAAAAAACACTTTTTTGACTGTGTTAAATAATAGCAGTCAATTTCCTTCACACGTGTGCGTTTCAGTGCCTGCCTGCCAGGGCACAGTGTCACCCCAGTGCAACTCATATCTGGTGTAACAGTAGTATAGATTTAAAAAAAAATAACACTTTTTTGACTGTGTTAAATAATAGCAGTCAGTTTCCTTCACACGTGTGCGTTTCAGTGCCTGCCTGCCAGGGCACAGTGTCACCCCAGTTCAACTCATATCTGGTGTAACAGTAGTGTAGATTTTAAAAAAAACAACACTTTTTTGACTGTGTTAAATAATAGCAGTCAGTTTCCTTCACACGTGTGCGTTTCAGTGCCTGCCTGCCAGGGCACAGTGTCACCCCAGTGCAACTCATATCTGGTGTAACAGTAGCGTAGATTTAAAAAAAAAAAAAAACACTTTTTTGACTTTGTTAAATAATAGCAGTCAGTTTCCTTCACGTGTGCGTTTCAGTGCCTGCCTGCCTGCCTGCCTGGGCACAGTGTCACTCCAGTGCAACTCATATCTGGTGTAACAGTAGTGTAGATTTAAAAAAAAACAACACTTTTTTGACTGTGTAAATAATAGCAGTCAGTTTCCTTCACACATGTGCGTTTCAGTTCCTGCCTGCCAGGGCACAGTGTCACCCCAGTGCAACTCATATCTGGTTCTGGTGTCACAGTAGTGTAGATTTAAAAAAAACAAAACTTTTTTGACTGTGTTAAATAGTAGCAGTCAGTTTCCTTCACACGTGTGCGTTTCAGTGCCTGCCTGCCAGGGCACAGTGTCACCCCAGTGCAACTCATATCTGGTGTAAGAGTAGTGTAGATTTTAAAAAAACAACACTTTTTTGACTGTGTTAAATAATAGCAGTCAGTTTCCTTCACACGTGTGCGTTTCAGTGCCTGCCTGCCAGGGCACAGTGTCACCCCAGTGCCACCACTCATATCTGGTGTAACAGTAGTGTAGATTTAAAAAAAACAACACTTTTTTGACTGTGTTAAATAATAGCAGTCAGTTTCCTTCACACGTGTGCGTTTCAGTGCCTGCCTGCCAGGGCACAGTGTCACCCCAGTGCAACTCATATCTGGTGTAACAGTAGTGTAGATTTAAAAAAAAAAAAAAACACTTTTTTGACTGTGTTAAATAATAGCAGTCAGTTTCCTTCGCACGTGTGCGTTTCAGTGCCTGCCTGCCAGGGCACAGTGTCACCCCAGTGCCTCCACTCATATCTGGTGTAACAGTAGTGTAGATTTAAAAAAAACAACACTTTTTTGACTGTGTTAAATAATAGCAGTCAGTTTCCTTCACACGTGTGCGTTTCAGTGCCTGCCTGCCAGGGCACAGTGTCACCCCAGTGCAACTCATATCTGGTGTAACAGTAGTGTAGATTTAAAAAGAAATAATACAATTTTGACTGTAATAGATTGAATAGCAGTTAGTTGTCTGCAAGCATGTGTGTCAGGCCTACAGCGTCTACTCTGCCAACTTCTGCCAGTGCACAGTGCCACTCATATCTGTTGTCACAGTAGCTTGCACGCATAGTACGACTAATCAAAAAAAAAATGACAGGCAGAGGCAGGCCACCCCGCAGGGGCCATCATGTTCGTGGTGCTGTGATTCCCTTTGGCCCTAGAATAATGCCCAGTGTTCAGAGGCCACGTACCCCCGAACTCGAACAGTTCTGAGGACATAGTTGACTGGCTAACACAGGACACCCAATCTTCTACAGCTTCCGCTCGGAACCTTGACGCACCATCCTCCTCCAGCTTAGCTTCGGGCACCTCTCAAGTTACCACTCGCCCGCCTGCCGCCACCACCAACACTAGCACCACAGCCGCTTCACTTGATCTGTCAGAGGAGTTATTTACACATCAGTTGGAAGAAATGAGTGATAGTGATGCGCAACCATTATTGCCAGAGGATGTAGATAACAGGGATATATCTCAGTCAGGCAGCATTACACGCATGGACGTAACAGGGATTAAACTGATAAGAATAGAACTACTTAACACACCACTCCTATCTGATGGCACATTAGATTGCACGCGCAGTGCCCCAAATTTGAAGTAGGAGGACCGACCAAGCATCTTTTTCCATCTCCCGGTTCCTAAAATCGATGCCATATACACGTCCCCTGATAGGGGACGTAACAGGGATTAAACTGATAAGAATAGTACTACTAAACACACCACTCCTATTTGGTGGCACATTAGATTGCACGCGCAGTGCCCCAAATTTGAAGTAGGGGGAGCGACCAAGCATCTTTTTCCATCTTCCGGTTCCTAAAATCGATGCCATATACATGTCCCCTGATAGGGAACGTAACAGGGATTAAACTTATAAGAATTGTACTACTTAGCACACCACTCCTATCTGGTGGCACATTAGATTGAATGCACAGTGCCCCAAATTAGAAGTAGGAGGACCGACCAAGCATCTTTTTCCATCTCCCGGTTCCTAAAATCGATGCCATATACACATCCCCTAATACGGGACATAACAGGGATTAAACTGATAGGAATAGTACTACTTAACACACCTTATAATAATGCAGAGAGAGGCAATGCAGAGAGAGGAGTCTGAAGAAGAGGAGTCAGAGGAGGAAGGTGGCTATGAGGAGGTGGAAGACCAAACACAGCAGGCGTCCCAGGGGGCTTGTTGTCACCTTTCGGGGACCCTTGGTGTTGTACGTGGCTGGGTGGAGGAAGAGACCTTCAATGACATCTGTGAGGACAAGGAACGGGACATGGCTAGCTTGGTATCCAACCTTGTTCAAATGGGGAGTTTGCGGTTGTGCAAATGGACTGTTTGCGGTTGTTTGCGGTGCGTTAAAGGAACAGTCTAGGCCAAAATAAACTTTCATGATTCAGATAGAGCATGTAATTTTAAACAATTTTCCAATTTACTTTAATCACCAATTTTGCTTTGTTCTCTTGGTATTCTTAGTTGAAAGCTTAACCTAGGAGGTTCATATGCTAATTTCGTAGACCTTGAAGCCCACCTCTTTCAGATTACATTTTAACAGTTTTTCACCACTAGAGGGTGTTAGTTCACGTATTTCATATAGATAACACTGTGCTCGTGCACAAGAAGTTATCTGGGAGCAGGCACTGATTGGCTAGACTGCAAGTCTGTCAAAAGAACTGAAAAAAGGGGCAGTTTGCAGAGGCTTAGATACAAGATAATCACAGAGGTTAAAAGTATATTATTATAAATGTGTTAGTTATGCAAAACTGGGAAATGGGTAATAAAGGGATTATCTATCTTTTAAAACAATAAAAATTCTGGTGTAGACTGTCCCTTTAAACGGGGAGTTTGGTCTGTCACTGTGAAGCGGGCGTAACCCTTACACTACCTGATCGATACAACATCATACCTGATGTTTTAAAGCAAGTTATTCCAAACAATTTAGGAATGTTAGGTGATTTATGCCCTTTACGGCTTAAAACCAGACTCTGCATCAACTATGTAATTTTCCATGGGAGTTTTGCCATGGATCCCCCTCTGGCATGCTACAGTCCAGGTGTTAGTCCCCTTGAAACAACTTTTCCATAACTATTGTGGCCAGAAAGAGTCCCTGTGGGTTTTAAAATTCACCTGCCTATTGTAGTCTATGGCGGTTCGCCCAGTTCGCCCGTTCGCGAACAGTTGTGGAAGTTCGCGTTCGCCGTTCGCAAACCCAAATTTTTATGTTCGCAACATCACTAATCTCTACTCTTTCCTATAACCCAAAACGTCTGTTCTCCACGTTCAATACTCTTCTCCGCCCACTCCCACCTCCTAATACAACCTCTCTCTCAACTCAAGATTTTGCCAGCCACTTTAATAATAAAATTGACTCCATCAGAAGTGAAATCAGCTCTACACATACTACCAATCTCCCACCCTACTACCAAGCTCACAATCATCCAAAACCCAAATATCCAAAAATGCAGCTCTTTTGCCCCTGTTAACGAGGATGAAGTTTCTGCCCTTATACTGTCCTCCCAGCTCACTACCTGTCCCCTCGACCCCATCCCCTCACAGCTACTCCCCTCCCTCTCTTCTACCCTCAACCCCATGCTCACACACATTTTCAACTTCTCCCTCAGAACTGGTATATTTCCTTCATCTCTAAAACATGCACTGGTCCCACCTATCCTCAAAAAACCTTCCCTTGATCCAACCTCCCCATCCAACTACCGCCCTATTTCCCTACTCCCTCTTGTCTCAAAGCTCCTCGAAAAGCTAGTATACGCACGTCTATTCCATTTCCTTACACTAAACTCTCTTCTTGACCTACTGCAATCTGGATTTTGTCCCCATCACTCTACAGACACAGCAATTGTCAAGGTTATCAACGACCTACTTACAGCAAAATCCAAAGGCCACTTCTCTCTGCTTATCCTCCTTGACCTGTCTGCAGCCTTTGACAATGTTGACCATCCTCTTCTGCTCCAAACCCTCCAATCCTTCGGCATCTGCGACACAGCTCTCTCGTGGTTCTCTTCCTATCTGACTAACCTTACATTTAGTGTAGCCTTCTCCGGAGCATCCTCTGCCCCGTTACCACTTTCTTTTGGGGTACCTCAAGGCTCTGTCCTCAGTCCCCTTCTCTTTTCAATCTACACGTCATCATTAGGTTCCTTAATAAAGTCCCATGGGTTTCAATATCATTTGTATGCCGATGACACCCAAATCTACCTCTCTGCACCAGACCTACCTCCTTCCTTACTAACCCTTGTCACTAACTGTCTTTCTCATATCTCATCTTGGATGTCCTCTCACTACCTTAAGCTAAATCTCTCCAAAAATGAACTCCCTATTTTTCCCCCTTCTTCCAATGTCTCCACCCCCAAAATTTCTATAACTGTTGATAATTCCATCATAACTCCTACCCCACATGCCCGATGTCTTGGGGTCACACTTGACTCAGATTTTTCCTTCACTCCTCACATTCAGTCTTTGGCTAAAGCCTGCTGCTTCCACCTTAAAAACATCTCTAAAATTAGACATTTCCTTACACAAGATACAACTAAGATTTTAATCCACTCTCTCGTCCTTTTCCGCCTCGACTACTGCAACTCCGTCCTCTCTGGTCTACCTAGCTTCCACATAGCTCCTTTACAATCCATTATGAATGCCTCTGCCAGGCTCATCTTCCTTACTCGTCGCTCTTCATCTGCTGCACCTCTCTGCCAATACCTTCACTGGCTTCCTCTTGCCTCTAGGATTAAACACAAACTCCTCACTCTGACATACAAAGCTCTCAACTGCACTGCTCCCCCCTACATTTCAGAACTTGTCTCCAGATACTCTCCCTCCCGTCCCCTTCAATCAGCTCAGGATCTCCTCCTCTCTTGTTACTTCCTCACATTCCCATTTACAGGACTTCTCCAGACTGGCCCCCATCTTGTGGAACTCCCTGCCTCGCTCCACAAGACTCTCCCCTAGTTTTAACAGCTTCAAGCACTCCCTAAAAACTCTAAATACTATTCAGGGATGCTTACAACCAACACTAACCTTTCCTAACTCCATTGCTTTCCCCTTGAACCTATTAGAATGTAAGCCTATGAGCCCAGCTGTTTGCAGATCGCCTTCATAAGAGCCGATTGCAACAGTGAAACTCTCAGCAGGGCCCTCTACCCACTTGATCCCTACAAAAGCTATCTTGTATACCGACTATGTTTACAGCACTGCGGAATCTGTTGGCGCTCTACAAATACCTGATAATAAATAAATAAATAAATAGGAAAGTTTGTTCTATCTAAATGATGAATGTCTAATTATGACTTTACTGTCTGTTTAAAAATGTAACATTTTTCTTACACATGCAGGCTTAGACTGGATGATCACCACATGCACTGAAGATTCACAGGTACATCTGAACCTCTGATGAGGACAGGGAGACTGATAAATACGTAACTTAACCTACAATGGATATAAAAAGTCTACACACCCTTATAAAAATTTCAGTTTTTTTCATGTAAAGACAGACATAACATCAATGTAAATGTCAGACTGTTTCCATCTTCCAATAAACAAAAATCCAGAGAAAAAAACAACAACAGTTAACTATTAGGAACCTGATTGCATTAGTCTGCACCCATTAATAATAGGGTCTGTAGCTGTTTTAACAGTTACCCAGTCACAGTCTAAATCATGCCTGTAGGTAAATAGCATGGACCAGCCATCAATGACAGTGTTTCTGATTAAACACAGATTCCATTACAGATGGGAAAAGTCTGCTTAGAGGGATATGGCTGCACTTCACTGACTAGGACCACAGAATGCCAAAACAATTGTCTTTGGTTGCCATGTTTCTTGTTCAGAGGAGGATTGGATGGTATTTTGCTAATATCAGAGTGATATACTTCAGGAACATTCTCCTCTGAGAAAAGCACAATGGGCTAAAAGAGGCTAGTCCTAGGTGGTAAATCACCGAACAACAAGGTACTGAGCTGCTGTTTGTACCTGGTAGAGGTCTTCTCTTTCTGTATCCATTTGCATTATGACCCTGAGGAAGTCTCCCTAAGGGTGATGGGGAAACAAGATATGGACACCTTGCTCTATGTACTTAGAGGAATATGGCTGTACCTCATTGATGAGGCCCGCAATTGTCTTGATTTGCCATGTTCTTTATTCAGAGGAGGGTTGGTTGGTATTTTAGGGCTGGACTGACTTTAGTAGGCGGGATCAGACTGATATACTTCAGGAAAGTTCTCCTCTGTGAAAAACACAAATGGGCTAAAAAAGGCTGCTCCTATAGAACAAGATACTGAGCTGTTCTTCATACTCGGTAGAGTGCTTCTGCTTCTCTTTCGGCATGCAGATGAAAAAAATCTGATATTTACATTGTTCTTATTTCTGTCTTTACATTTTAATAACCTGCAATTTCATAAAGTTGCGTAGACTTTTTTATTGACTGTAAGTTTTACAGAGCCTCCACTTAGTGAAAATACTTCCCAGGGAACACACAGCACTGAGACAAATGGATAACTCACAAACATGCAAAAATAATAAGCCAGACACACAGTACCTCCTCCCAAATGGATCTACAGAATCTTGCACAATCCCTGTATCACTGGTGCACTTTTGGGGACATTGATGAGTTACAGGAAAGACTTTTTAACATAAGTACGTTCAGAAAAGTGTCCTACTTCATGAATCCCCTGGCAAGATATTTAGACTTAAATGTATCCTTGCTGCCTTTTACACTTTTACACATTTTACCTTGTGGTCCTTGATAAGTCACAATGCAGGCCACTCTTCCAGAAAGGGAAGAAAGAAGGTGGTGCAGTGCGGTGCAGAATTCTACTCCCAGCAATGTGACTATTAGGCAATTAGATTATTACCTGGTCGGATGACTGGAACTAGTGAGGCAGGAGATGGTTTGCAGGCACATGCAGGTGAAGCAGAAGAGTAGTCAGTCAAGAAGCCAAGGGTCAGCAATCTGTCAGAAGCCATACATCACAACAATAGCAGAAACCAAGCTCATAAACCAGAATACAATTCCAAGGTTCTTTAGCAATAAATCTCTCCACAGATTGCAGTACAGGTAGGGGTCAAGCATGTAATGTAAGCCAGAAAACTTGCTAGGGTCAAAACTAGGTAGGCAGGCCAGGAAGAGGATTGCTAGTACTAAATGGTAGACAGAGATGATATTTTTAACAGCTCTCATTCAGACTTGGTGCCAAAGACACTGTCAGGGTCACTTTTGATAAGAAACATACAAATAGGGCTATTCTTAGAGCACTCCACTTCAGAACTCCACATTTGAGAGACAGATAGGAAACAAAGGGCTGCCAGCCATGCTAAGCCAAAACGTCCTTAGCAAAACCTCAGACTCTTAGAGGAGCAATCTTCCTGAGCTTAACATGCCCACCTGCCCTTAGAATGCTCCAGGACCCAATGCTGAGTAAGAATAGCATGGTCCCTACCACAGCCCGAACATTGATATAACCCCCTTCTAAAGTGCGACCTAGGGCGAGAATAGGGCGAGTAGGATGCTGAAGATTAAACTGATGTAGAAGGCAGGGAGCATGCACATTAGCTGTAGGTATGAATTCTCTTCAGACCTGTAACCCTTTCACTTGATCAAGTATTGAAGATTACCACGTATCTGGTGTTGGCATCCTATTTGCATCCTACATTAATTTCTTGTATGTAAATTCAATTCCCTACTCATTTGAACGTCAGGCTATTTACATTTTCTCAACATGTTGCTGTAATCTACCATCTTAATGGACCATGAGCTTTATTCCTTGACTATCTTACTTCCACTGCTCATACATGGTAACTTCAGCATTCCTGTGGAGCAACCTTTCTTTTTACCGCTCTGCTCTTTTTAACTTAAGTCTCTCACAAGTGGACATCTTTTCCAACTTACTGTGATGTTCGGTCATTTATTAACATAGAAATATAGACGGCAGATAAGAGCCATAGGCCCAGCAAGTCTGGCCGATATTACCTAAAAGTATAAACTTATTATTAAACTTTTTGTCCTACCATTCTTGTTCTGCTTGTCTATTCTCCAACATCCCCTTTTCTCCATTCAGTAGACTGAACCTGCTCTATCACAATGTCCACTATACATTTTTTTTATGAATCCTTACAAAATGTTGAACTAAAGAGGTGTTTGGTGTCCCCACCTTAAAAATAGACAAATGTTCCTCTCTTTAGTCCCACCTACTGCAGTCTACAACTGTCACATGCAATCTAATAGATTATAAATGTGAATTCACATTCCACATAGGATTCTATGTGTGAAAAAAAAAGATGTTACACATAGGTAAAGTCCCTCTAGCTCCAAGCATTCTAGCTCCAACAAGTTACTTTAAATTGTTTTGATGTTTATTACAAAATACATTTTAAGTTTAAAAAAAATCTAATGTAATGTGTGCTCAAAAACACCCAGCTTTTTTGTTCCCTTTAAAGAAAAAGTTTCTAGTGATATAAGAGACACATTGCTCTGAGGCAGCGGACAGAAATCGCAAGAAATCAACCCGATTGAATACAATCGGGTTGATTGACACCCCCTTCTAGCATCCGATTGGCTGCGAATCAGCAGGCTGCAGTATTGCACCAGCAGTTCACAAGAACTACTGGTGCAATGATAAATGCCGAGAGCGTATGCTGTCGGCATTTATCGATGTGCAGCGGAGATGATCCGCTATATCGGATCATGTCTACTTGCAGCATCATAAATAGGCCTCTTTGACACATATAAACCTCTGTATAATACAAATCCTGTAAGAAATAGTAAAATATATCAAAATCTGATAAATTATACTAAACGTTATCACACAAAAAAAATCTGTATATGAACATAAGTTATGATTTTAGTCCTTGTATACCTTAGAGCAAGTAAATCATGAGAGAACGATTTCCTTTGTTTAATTAAACCTGTTTAGTTTCTTCACCTCCCCATGGGAGCAAACCCCTCAACTCATTGCCTTTGAGTTAGTAGCAATGGACATTTGGTCTCTCTGTAATATATACAAATTGATATCAATAGCCCAGATTTATAAAGACTCCTTTGAAAATGTAGCTATCCTGCCAGGCCTGTAAAGTCTTTTGTGGATTTCATAAAGAATAAAGCCCCAATATACAAATTGCAAGCCGACTTGGGTATGTGCAGTGAGTTTGTGAAGCAGTTAGTGATTATAAACACTTGCAGCTATTCCTCTACATCTTGTAGTGCTGGTAAAGATACAGAACAAGGAATTCCCTGGACATGTTTAGGATTTGTTGCCGTTCAGAGGGATATGCAAAAACCACAAATAGTTCTGTGTAAGGAAAACTCATGATTTAAAGAGACATTGAAACTTTTTACATTGTTTCATCGGTAAACTTTACAGATATACATGAATATGCCCCTTTAATGTTATAGGATTTATTATTGTGATTTGCTGTGCTGCTTTCACAAACGTGTTGGAAACATTTTTGAAAGCAGCACAGCAAATCACAATAATAAATCCTATAACATTAAAGGGGCATATTCATGTATATCTGCAAATGTGGTATACATGATACATTGCACTGCATGTGAAGTGGGATGCTATATTAGAGAAACAAGCCAAAAACTGCACCTTCGGATGAAGTTACACAGACACTTAATCAAAAACCACTGTGAAACAAAATACTGCACCCCTGTTGGTCACTATTTCACCCAACCTGACCACTCCATCCAAAACCTCAAAATCAAAATTCTCAGAGGCAACTTCAAAAACACCATGGAAAGAAAAACCTTTGAAATGAAAATGATAATGCACTTCAACTTGTTTAATTCTGGACTAAATGCGGACTCTGGATTCTTAACACATTATCAATTTTTTTTGTAATGTACTTTCATTCAGTCAATTACATTGTATATTCCACATTCTTTATACATAGGTACACAGGTAAGCCTATGTCCACACTTTTGTCTTTTTTTAACTTTTGTGTTCCCCCTGTATATACAATTTCACATCTTTATAGATATTCATTCAATGTTGATGTATAACTTTATGTCAGAATATGCTCTATGTAAAGCTATATATTTCCCCTGTCTGTTCTACTACACTGGACACTGTCTGCCTGTTACCTAAGCCCCCCTCATGATTTTTACGACACGTCCTCCTCTCCCTGCACTTTCTGTCTTCTTAGCTATTCTGTGTTTTAAGATATTGGCCTCTATTTATAAAGCTGTCAACCGCAAATACGCTGGAATTCCACAGCGTATTTGTGGCGAGCCTGATTCGCCTTAGTTATCAAACCCTACAGACCGGCAAAAGTAGAATTCAGTGACTTAACATATGATCTGCCAGACTCAGTCCGACACAGATCGATGCTTATGTCACTACAGATGTTCCGAACGCAAGTTCGGCACTATCTGACTACTTTTGCTAGTTATCAAATAACTAGCAGGTACGCTCGGCACTTTTCCGGACCAGTGGCAGCGTACCTGGTTTTCAATCAGCCGCCCTGGAGTCCGCGGATACCATAGGAATCAATGGGAGTCTGAAAGCAACGAAAGCTCATGTTCACTGCTGCCCAATATCCCATTGATTACTATGGTAATGTCTACACCTAACACCCTAACATGTACCCCGAGTCTAAACACCCCTAATCTGCCACCCCCTACACCGCCGCCACCTACATTATACTTATTAACCACTAAACCGCCGCTCCCAGACCCCGCCGCAACTCAATAAAGTGTTTAACCCCTAAACCGCCACTCCCGGAGCCCACCGCCACCTACATTATACTTATTAATCCCTAATCTGCCCCCCTACACCGCCGCCACCTACATTATATTTATTAACCCCTAATCTGCCCCCCCTACACCGCCGCCACTATATTAAATGTATTAACCCCTAAACCTAAGTCTAACCCTAACCCTAACCCCCACTAATTTAAATATAATTTAACTAAATCGAAATAAATTATTCCTATTTAAAACTAAATACTTACCTATAAAATAAACCCTAACGGCTAGATTTAGAGTTTGGAGTTAGCCGTCAAAACCAACGTTAGAGGCTCCTAACGCTGGTTTTGGGCTACCGCTGGTATTTAGAGTCAGTCAGGAAAGGGTCTAACGCTCACTTTGCAGCCGCGACTTTTCCATACCGCAGATCCCCTTACGTCAATTGCGTATCCTATCTTTTCAATGGGATCTTTCTAACGCCAGTATTTAGAGTCTTGGCAAAAACTCCAACCGCAGAAAAAAACAGGAGTGAAGAGCTTTCTGGGCTAACGCCGGTTCATAAAGCTCTTAACTACTGTGCTCTAAAGTACACTAACACCCATAAACTACCTATGTACCCCTAAACTGAGGCCCCCCCACATCGCCGCCACTCTATTAAAAAATTTTAACCCCTAATCTGCCGACCACACACCGCCGCCACCTACGTTATCCCTATGCACCCCTAATCTGCTGCCCCTAATACCGCCGACACCTACATAATATTTATTAACCCCTAATCTGCCGCCCCCGCTATCGCTGACACCTGCATATTTTTTTTAACCCCTAATCTGCCGCTCCGTACACCGCCGCAACCTACATTATACCTATGTACCCCTAATCTGCTGCCCCTAACACAGCCGACCCCTATATTATATTTATTAACCCCTAATCTGCCATCCCCAACGTCGCCTCCACCTACCTACAATAATTAACCCCTAATCTGCCGACCGGACCGCACTGCTACTCTAATAAATGTATTAACCCCTAAAGCTAAGTCTAACCCTAACACTAACACCCCCGTAACTTAAATATAATTTAAATCTAACAAAATAAATTAACTCTTATTCCATCAGCCAATCAGAATTTTCCTACCTTAATTCCGATTGGCTGATAGAATCCTATCAGCTAATCGGAATTCGAGGGACGCCATCTTGGATGACGTCCCTTAAAGGAACCGTCATTTGTCGGGAAGTCGTCGGTGAAGATGGATGTTCCGCGTCGGCGGGATGAACTACATGGATCCGGAAGAAAGAAGATTGAAGATGCCGCTTGATAGAAGACTTCAGTCGGATCATGGACCTCTTCAGCTCCCGCTTGGATGAAGACTTCAGCCGGATCATGGACATCTTCAGCCCCCCGCTTGGGCTTGGATTAAGACATCGGAGGCTCTTCTGGATCGATCGGTGAACCCGGCGTGGTGAAGACAAGGTAGGGAGAGCTTCAGGGGCTTAGTGTTAGGTTTATTTAAGGGGGGTTTGGGTTAGATTAGGGGTATGTGGGTGGTGGGTTGTAATGTTGGGGGGGTAACGTATGTTTTTTATTTACAGGCAAAAGAGCTGAATTCTTTGGGGCATGCCCCGCAAAGGGCCCTTTTCAGGGCTGGTAAGGTAAAAGAGCTTTTCTATTTTAATTTTAGAATAGGGTAGGGCATTTTTTTATTTTGGGGGTCTTTGTTATTTTATTAGGGGGCTTAGAGTAGGTGTAATTAGTTTAAAATTGTTGTAATATTTTTCTAATGTTTGTAAATATTTTTTATTTTTTGTAACTTAGTTCTTTTTTATTTTTTGTACTTTAGTTAGTTTATTTCATTGTATTTATTTGTAGGTATTTTATTTAATTAATTTATTGATAGTGTAGTGTTAGGTTTAATTGTAGATAATTGTAGGTAGTTTATTTAATTTATTTATTGATAGTGTAGTGTTAGGTTTAATTGTAACTTAGGTTAGGATTTATTTTACAGGTAATTTTGTAATTATTTTAACTAGGTAACTATTAAATAGTTATTAACTATTTAATAGCTATTGTACCTGGTTAAAATAATTACAAAGTTGCCTGTAAAATAAATATTAATCCTAAAATAGCTACAATATAATTATAATTTATATTGTAGCTATATTAGGATTTATTTTACAGGTAAGTATTTAGCTTTAAATAGGAATAATTTATTTAATAAGAGTTAATTTATTTCGTTAGATTTAAATTATATTTAAGTTAGGGGGGTGTTAGGGGTAGACTTAGCTTTAGGGGTTAATACATTTATTAGAGTAGCGGTTCGGTCCGGTCGGCAGATTAGGGGTTAATTATTGTAGGTAGGTGGAGGCGACGTTGGGGGCGGCAGATTAGGGGTTAATAAATATAATATAGGGGTCGGCGGTGTTAGGGGCAGCAGATTAGGGGTACATAGGGATAACGTAGGTTGCGGCGGTGTACGGAGCGGCAGATTAGGGGTTAATAATAATATGCAGGGGTCAGCGATAGCGGGGGCGGCAGATTAGTTGTTAATAAGTGTAAGGTTAGGGGTGTTTAGACTCGGGGTACATGTTAGGGTGTAAGGTGCAGACTTAGGAAGTGTTTCCCCATAGGAAACAGTGGGGCTGCGTTAGGAGCTGAACGCTGCTTTTTTGCAGGTGTTAGTTTTTTTTTCCAGCTCAAACAGCCCCATTGTTTCCTATGGGGGAATCGTGCACGAGCACGTTTTTGAAGCTGGCCGCGTCCGTAAGCAACACTGGTATCGAGAGTTGCAATGGCGGTAAATTATGCTCTACGCTCCCTTTTTGGAGCCTAACGCACTGAAAACGCAGCCATTCTGTGAACTCTAAATACCAGCGGTATTTAAAAGGTGCGGGGAAAAAAAAGCATGCAAAAGCTACGCGGGTAGTTACCGACAAAACTCTAAATCTAGCCGTAAGATAGCTACAATATAACTAATAGTTACATTGTAGCTATCTTAGGATTTCTTTTTATTTTACAGGCAACTTTGTATTTATTTTAACTAGGTAGAATAGTTATTAAATAGTTATTAACTATTTCATAACTTTCTAGTTAAAATAAATACAAATATACCTGTAAAATTTAATTTTAGTGTAGTGTTAGGTGTAATTGTAACTTAGATTAGGTTTATTTTACAGGTACTTTTGCCTTTATTTTAACTAGGAAGTTATTAAATAGTTAATAACTATTTAATAACTATTCTACCTAGTTAAAATAAATACAAATTTGCCTGTAAAATAAAAATAAACCCTAAGTTAGATACAATGTAACTATTAGTTATATTGTAGCTATCTTAGGGTTTATTTTATAGGTAAGTATTTAGTTTTAAATAGGTTTAATTAATTTCGATTTATTTATATTATATTTAAATTAGGGGGTGTTAGGGTTAGTGTTAGACTTAGGTTTAATGGTTAATACATTTAATATAGTGGCGGCGGTGTAGGGGGGGGCAGATTAAAGGTTAATAAATATAATGTATGTGGCAGCGGTGTAGGGGGTGGCAGATTAGGGGTTAATAAATATAATGTAGGTGGTGGCAGGGTCCAGGAGCGGCGGTTTAGGGGTTAAACAATTTATTTAGTTGTGGCGGGGTCCGGGAGCGGCAGTTTAGGGATTAAACACTTTATTTAGTTGTGGGGGGTCCGGGGGCGGCGGTTTAGAGGTTAAACACTTTATTTAGTTGCGGCGGGGTCCTGGAGCGGCAGGATAGGGGTTAATAACATTATGTAGGTGGCGGCGGTATAGGGGGCGGAAGATTAGGGGTTAATATGTATAATGTAGGTGACAGTGGGCTCCGTGAGTGGCGGTTTAGGGGTTAAAACATTTATTAGAGTTGCAGTGGGCTCCGGGAGCGGCGGTTTAGGGGGTAAACAGTATAGTATAGTGTGGGTGCTTAGTGACAGTGTACCAAGAAAGCTGAAAAAAGCCGAAGAGCAGCGATATCGATGACTGTTAGTTAACAACAGTCCGCTGCTCATCGCACCGTACTTGGTGCGCGGCTTTTTGACAGCTTTTTTGGTAACTTTGGAGAACGTATTCAGGTCCGCGGCAGCGATGTTAGGCAAACTTAGGCGAGCGTATTGGTGCCGTCTAATGCAGGTAAGTTGACAGCTTTATAAATAGAGAACAGTATCTGTAAATTCCATTGAATTGGTCAGTATTGCTTCAGACTTGATAAAGGAAGGAACTCTTCCGAAAGCTTGTCATCTTATAAATGTATAGTTAGTCCAATAAAAAAGTATCATTGCTCAATGCAATACTCTTGCTATTTTTGATATCTAAATCTCTGGACTAACCCGGCTACTCCAATCAACCTGTATATATATATATATATATATATATATATATATATATATATATATATATATATACACAAAACCCCCACAAAGGTGGAATATCCTTTACCAGATATTCCTAAATCACAGACAAGAGGAATGAAGTTTCTAAAGATTAAATCTAAATAGTCAAAAGCACTAGAGGCTACACGGAAGGTTATTCTGAAAATTCTTACTTGGTGACGCTGGAATTATGACGCTCCAAGTTGTAGCCAATAGGTTTTCAAGCCGGGTTAGTGGGCGTGTCAGCGTCTCACCCGGCTTCTTTAAATTGCGGTTACAACTTACTATCGGTAATGCAGCCTCTGATGAAGAAGGTATTATTACTTAAACTTTCAAAACGCGTCAGGTGTTTATTTTAAAGTGCATTACCGATTTCCAAACTGCAGACTACTCCTTCACTTGTTTGTGTGGGATCCTTAGAAGTACAGCTTCGCTTTTATTGGGAGTGTAACTGTTGTGGCTTTTTCGTTACTTTGTTTCATTGAGGGTTTCTATGTGAGTGTAAATTTCTGCTGATTGTATGCAGTGTTTTCATGTAGTTCAATAAACAGTGTCCTACTGTGTTGCACTATCTGGTTTGTTTCTTATTCTCATATATTGCCTGAGACTGACATTGGTTCTTCGGGAGATTTCTCCAGGGAGTGCATCCATACAGCTATGGTCGTGATATAGGGATGTGATCTTCAATTCGATCTCAATTCACGCCTTATCCTTACCTCATTTTGATTGAGGGTTGATCCTGCGTGTATATACCCTAAGGGGTTTGTGTGGAACCTTCTCACCCTCCAGATAGATTTGAACGCTTGGGATTTTCGCTACGTCTCACATCCCCACTGCTTATACCAATAATATGTGCACACTACTGTATTGGATTTGTCCCTCTCTCATTACATACTTGGACTTTTTTTTCTACCCTATTTATATTTTTTTTATTCTATTTTATGTTTTATATGTTATAGTATATGTTGTGTTTGCATTGGTCTTTCAACACTTATCACTATTTATGTAATAGTGTTTTATTATTTATGACTCCTTTTGGTTGATAATATTGATAATATTTACATAATTATTTATATATTTATGTGTTTTAAATAAATAAATATATATATATATATATATATATATATATATATATATATATATTTCGTGCTTAGCTTTGTATGGTAATCAGCCAATCAGCCAATAGGATTGAGCACGCATTCTTTTGGCTGATTGGAACAGCCAATAGAATGCGAGCTCAATCCTATTGGCTGATTGCATCAGTCAAAAGGATTTTTCCTACCTTTATTACGATTGGCTGATAGAATTCTATCAGCCAATCGAAATTCAAGGGACGCCATCTTGGATGACGTCATTTAAAGGAACCGTCATTCAGTAGTCGGATATCGTTGGAAGAGGATGCTCCGCGTCAGATGTCTTGAAGATGGACCCGCTCCGCGCCGGATGGATGAAGATAGAAGATGCCGCCTGGATGAAGGCTTCTGCCCGTCTGGAGGACCTCCTCTGGCCGGCTTGGATGAAGACTTCTGAATGTCTGGAGGACCACTTCACCCGACTTCGTGGAGGACTTCGGCCCGGTTGGGTGAAGACTTCTCAAAGTAGGGGGATCTTCAAGGGGTTAGTGTTAGGTTTTATTAAGGGGTATTGAGTGGGTTTTAGAGTAGGGTTGGGTGTGTGGGTGGTGGGTTTTAATGTTGGGGGGTATTGTACTTTTGCTTACAGGTAAAAGAGCTGATTACTTTGGGGCAATGCCCCGCAAAAGGCCCTTTTAAGGGCTATTCATAATTTAGTATAGGGTAGGGCTTTTTATTATTTTTTTTTATTTTTATTAGGGGGATTAGATTAGGTGTAATTAGTTTAAAAAAAACTTGTAATTATTTTATTATTTTCTGTAATTTAGTGTTTGTTTTTTTTGTACTTTAGATAATTTTATTTAATTTTAGTTAATTGTAGTTAATGTAGGTAAATAATTTAATTATAGTGTAGTGTTAGGTGTAATTGTAACTTAGATTAGGTTTTATTTTACAGGTACTTTTGTCTTTATTTTAACTAGGAAGTTATTAAATAGTTAATAACTATTTAATAACTATTCTACCTAGTTAAAATAAATACAAAATTGCCTGTAAAATAAAAATAAACCCTAAGATAGCTACAATGTAACTATTAGTTATATTGTAGCTATCTTAGGGTTTATTTTATAGGTAAGTATTTAGTTTTAAATAGGAATAATTTATTTCGATTTATTTAAATTATATTTAAGTTAGGGGGTGTTAGGGTTAGTGTTAGACTTAGGTTTAAGGGTTAATACATTTAATATAGTGGCGGCGGTGTAGGGGGGGGCAGATTAGAGTTTAATAAATATAATGTAGGTGGCAGCGGTGTAGGGGTGGCAGATTAGGGGTTAATAAATATAATGTAGGTGGCGACAGGGTCCGGGAGTGGCGGTTTAGAGGTTAAACAATTTATTTAGTTGTGGCGGGGTCTGGGAGCGGCGGTTTAGGGATTAAACACTTTATTTAGTTGTGGCGGGGTCCGGGAGCGGCGGTTTAGAGGTTAAACACTTTATTTAGTTGCGGCGGGGTCCTGGAGCGGCAGGATAGGGGTTAATAACTTTATGTAGGAGGCGGCGGTATAGGGGGAGGAAGATTAGGGGTTAATATGTATAATGTAGGTGGCAGTGGGCTCCGTGAGCGGCGGTTTAGGGGTTAAAACATTTATTAGAGTTGCAGTGGGCTCCGGGAGCGGCGGTTTAGGGGGTAAACAGTATAGTATAGTGTGGGTGCTTAGTGACAGTGTACCAAGAAAGCTGAAAAAAAGCCGAAGAGCAGCGGTATCGATGACTGTTAGTTAACAACAGTCCACTGCTCATCGCACCGTACTTGGTGCACGGCTTTTTGACAGCTTTTTTGGTAACTTTGGAGAACGTATTCAGGTCAGCGGCAGCGATGTTAGGCAAACTTAGGCGAGCGTATTGGTGCCGTCTAATGCAGGTAAGTTGACAGCTTGATAAATAAAGTCCAGTATCTGTAAATTCAATTGAATTGGTCAGTATTGCTTCAGACTTGATAAAGGAAGGAACTCTTCCGAAAGCTTGTCATCTTATAAATGTATAGTTAGTCCAATAAAAAAGTATCATTGCTCAATGCAATACTCTTGTTATTTTGATATCTAAATCTCTGGACTAACACGGCTACTCCAATCAATATATATATATATATATATATATATATATATATACACAAAACCCCCACAAAGGCGGAATATCCTTTACCAGATATTCCTAAATCACAGACAAGAGGAAAGAAATTTCTAAAGATTAAATATAAATAGTCAAAAGCACTAGAGGCTACACGGAAGGTTATGCTGAAAATTCTTACTTGGTGACGCCAGAATTATGACGCTCCAAGTTGTAGCCAATCAGTTTTCAAGCCGGGTTAGTGGGCATGTCGGCGTCTCACGCTTGGGATTTTCGCTACGTCTCACATCCCCACTGCTTATACCAATAATATGTGCACACTACTGTATTGGATTTGTCCCTCTCTCATTACATACTTGGACTTTTTTTCTACCCTATTTATATTTTTTTTATTCTATTTTATGTTTTATATGTTATAGTATATGTTGTGTTTGCATTGGTGTTTCAACACTTATCGCTATTTATGTAATAGTGTTTTATTATTTATGACTCCTTTTGGTTGATAATATTGATAATATTTACATAATTATTTATATATTTATGTGTTTTTATATATATATATATATATATATATATATATATATATATATATATATATATATATATATATATACATTTCATGCTTAGCTTTGTATGGTACTAATTTAGGTCCAGTATATTTTTAAGTTATTTATCTCTGTATATATTAATTGATTTTTCACGCTATTGCCTCTCCCTTGGTGCTTGGGTGTAACCATAATTAGCACTTTTCACAACTTCTTTCCTCATATATATATATATATATATATATATATATATATATATATATATATATATATATATATATATATATATATATATATATATATATATACATATACAGTATATATATATATATATATATATATATATATATATATATATATATACGCTTTACATTGGACAGGATTTGCTCCAATATTGGCTTTTAATACATCTGAATTTAGTGGGCTCAAACTTTGAGTTCAATTAGGTTAATTTTCGGATTCATTTTCTATGGCATTACAGTCCATTAGAATTAGAATGATTCAGATTCAACAAACATAGAAAAAAAAAAAAAAGAAAGTAGCTAATCTACATACTAAAGTTATTTTCTGAGAGGACATCTTCTACTGCATAATGCAACAGGATAAACACTGGAAATGATGTTTAAATTCAACATGCAAGTAAGTCTAAATATAGGTTCAGCTCAGGGCTGAAAATTGGCTCAGCAGTGAAAGGGCTCAAATGAGTGAAACTTTATAAATAAAATTCCTTAGTATAACTATAGATAAAAGAAACTCTCCTTGTAGTATGGTAGCCATAGAACTGTAATCTTAAGTATGTTACAGAATGTAATGACATTTTTTTTCCATTTGGCTGCTGGTTAATGTAGGTGATATCCCTTTCTATTGTCTGAAATAGAACAGAGTGTTATTGTGTCTCCTACTGTGAGTTCATATTTCTTTCAATCTTATGATAGCAACAAAAAAAAACTTCCTTTCTTCTAACTTGCTTTTCTTTTTTCTTTTGCTCACATAACAGAATTATACTGCAACACAAATACTTCTATAGATAAAAGTGGCACTATCAGTGGTGAGATTCATTCAGCGTTATTAGATCTACTTTATAAATGGATCTGCTTCATAAATATTTAATATCAAAGTAAAACTTGTTGCTAATAATACAAAAAAAGTTGTCACTGCAGTCACTATTGTATATTGTTTTTAGTCTGTCTTAGACCCTCTATAGTTGTGGTCACCTGCATCCCACAATATCCTGCAAATCTCCTTTGCACCAATACCTACAGCTGCATACTTACATTTCTTTAGGGATTCAGACAGCCCATAGAATTTTAACAATGTTTCTAATTTACTTCTATTATCAAATCTGCTTCTTTCTCATGATATCCTTTGTTGGAGAGCTACCTAGGTAGGTGCCTTGGAGCACTATATGGCAGGAAATAGTGCTGCTGTCTAGTGCTCTTGTAAATGGATAACGTTCTTGCAAAACTTCTGTCATATAGTGCTCCAAACACGCTAATGCGACTGGGCTTAAATGACTGCTTTTCAATAAAATATACCAAGAGAATAAAGAAAACAAAATATATATACAGTATATAGATTTACACTTTTATTATATCCAGTACTTGTTCACACAAGTGATTAAACTAACAATCTTTTACCTGAAAAAAGAAAGTGACTTTCTTTATTTAAAGTTATTTAATTGGTTTAATTTTTTGATGCTATTTGTACCAGTATATGTATAGATTATATGTGTACAGAAAGGCAAAATAAACTGCACTCCCTAGTCATTTGGTATGCCAAGGCTCAGGTGATAAGCCTGCAACTGACAGTCTGACTCATTGCTCTTGATACTGTAAGACACAATGCCATTGTATTTAGGAGATTCAGATCCTCCATGACACATGTAAGTACAGCAGACATACAGAGAGACACAGAAAAATACACTGCAAATCCATCTACTTTCACACACACAAATTCACCTTCTGGCTTGCCAGTGGCGTCACTAGGGGGGGGCGGGCCGCACCCGGGTGACACCCTCCAGGGGGTGACACCAAAAAAAAAAATTCAAAGAAATACAATGTTGAGATGCATAGATTTTTTTTTTATTAGAGGGGCTGGCATTTGTGAACATTGGTGGGACTGGGGAAGTTGTAGACACACAATTGTTTTGCCCCTTGAGCCAGTGCTGCAATCTTAACAAATAGTTTTCCCGGCTGCTTTTGCTTGTTTGTACTTTGCTTCTCCCCTGCCTAATTTCGCTATGAATGTTGTGGGCATGCCGTGGGGCTTGCAAAGTTGCGCTGCTAGCCTAAACCTGCCTGCCTATCTGTGCTCACTGCTCAGTGACATGTGGAGCAGTGGAGTCACTCACTGCTGTGCTGTCTCTCTAAACGGGAACTGGCAAATCATGAGGGGATGCCTGGCACCTGACCGCATGACTGTTTGACACTGTCTTTAAAGTGAAGGAGCCACGTATGATGCCCACCAGACCATTACGGTTACGGTACACTAAGTGCACACTGAACAGGTAGGAGGGCGGGCGGGGGTCTGGGGGTGGGCAGAGTGCAGAGGTGATTGGCCATAAGAAGCGGTAGGCACGCGGCCCGGGCTGTGCACTGACAGGCTTGGAACAGAGTCAGAGAGCAGAATTTTCATAGTTTGCGCCTAAACCTTTTCTTTAATGATTTATTTTTAGAGTGCTCTGTTTATCTTTCATTTGATGCTCTGCTGAGCCAGGGAGCAGCTCTAGGCATGAGCTTCATAATTAATGCAGTGCAGTTTACATATTTTGTAAGTGTGTGTCTGAGTTTTTGTGTGTGTGTGTCTGAGTGTGTTTCCGAGTGTGTGCATCTGAGTATGTTTTTAAGTGTGTCTGAGTATTTGTATGTGTGTGTGCTTGTGTTTTTGTGTGTGTCTGCTTTCTGGGGGGGGGGGGGGGGACACCATAACTTACCGCACCGGGTGACACCAACCCTAGTGACGCCACTGTGGCTTGCTATTTAAGTTCTTCAGAAATCATTAGACATGTGCATGGGCAAATAATTAGGTTTGTCAGAAATATTTGGTTCTGATTTTTTTAGTCGATTCAGGTCACCAGAATTTTGTTTTGTTTTTAACAAAATTCTTATCTGAATATTCAGATGAACCAAATTCTTTGAGAACATACAGGAACTAGAGCAATTGTTACAAGGAGAATTTAAATAATACAATTAAATTAAAAGCATCTAATATTTACAGTAATGTCAATAATTCACTAGTACTCATTTTTTCCACCACTCTATTGTCTCCCCCCCTTCTAACCTTTTATTACCCACCGCAACAACCTTTCTGTAATATGTAATGTATTTTTTTCCATCAAGACAAGTAGAAGCAGGGGGGCAGGGCCAACTTTCGAATCGGCAGGACGTGTCTCAGTTAAGCTCCTGGTCTCTGCTTTATTTTTTATGTTGTTTCGATATAATTGCTCAGCAAATATATACCTATTGTAGTGAAGATGTTAAGGACATAATATCTGCAAGATACAGGAGTTGATATTCGACTGCAAGACTGACCTATGCTCTTCGGAAAGCCACTTGGGCCTGCATCTACCTAGACCTTGGAAATCTAGGACTCAAGCTTTGTTTACTGCGTGTCTATGGCTGCCACATAAATCCCCCTCCAGCTTGCTGGGTTACAAAGTAGTGCGTTACTACTACAAAACCTTAATACAAAGGGGGGATCATCACAAAACACTGTTGAGGCTTAAAGGTGATTGAGCCGCTGAGAGCTCGCCCTGAATATGGAGGCTGTGGACAACTAGGAAAGGAGAATAACGCAGCTAATGGGACATCACTATAGAACTTTGAAATACAAGCTGTGAAACCTCTTTATTATGTCTGGTAAGCATTCAACCCATGGAAAAGAGCAAGTCCACAGAGGATTACAACAATAGTCCCACCCAAACTATGTTAGTACACAAACAGGAGGACCCAGTAACTTCGGAAGGTCTGGCCTGTGATTCAGGGCCCTCCACTAACTTGATACAGACCATACCGCAAAGTGTGATAATTGAATAAGACTCACCTGACCTCGCGGGGCAGAGTGTCTCCGCAACTAAATGCAGTTAAAAAACGGCGACCACTTGCAGAGAACAGAATGGAGACTCCCCTGGAACTGCTTTTCCAGTCTCTCCTATTCTAACCAATGCGGTCAGGGACACTCACCATCCCCTGACTCTTGATGGTGTCAAGGACCTAGCTGAGGGTGAGCTCTACTTTATTGAAGGTATATGACATGATCGACCCTTGAAGTATATTAGAAGGCATGGGTATCATCCGGAGCATCCGAATAGCAATATATTATATTTGATAGATTCTATGAAATTAACGAATGCATGTTATTTGTACATTTGTGTGGTAGAATAAGCAACTTGCTGCATTTGTTTTTAACTTGTGATCATTTCACTGCAGGAGTGTAGGGGTTAAATGTGAATAAGGATGTATTGGAGGTCATGTGTGATCTCTTTGTGAGTGACCCCTCCCTATGATGCTGTGATTGGGCACCTGTGTCTATAATTGTCTGATATATTCACTTGTTTGTTAGCTTGATAAAGGGGCAGGAGCCCCGAAACGTTGCTCAATAAAGGTACTGTTGCTCCCAGGGGCGTAACTAACAGTGGTGCAAAGGTCGCCATTGTGACCGGGCCCAGCAGGTCTCTCACACAAGGGGGGGGCCCAAGGCAGATGGTTGTTTTTTCAATTTTTTTTTTTTTATTATTTTTTTATTTTTTTCTCCCCAACCTTCACATATTATTCATATTTATTTAATTAATTATTTTTGTAATTTGCAGCCAGGGCAGCAGCGCGAGACGGCATGGCAGATCATTTTGCACTTTTGTTGTCGTCTCTGGCTGCTCTCTCTGCCGCTGGCTGCCCCGGAAGTTTGGAAGTGTAACTTTCCCTCCGCTCCTCCTCCCTCCTGACTCACTGACTGGCTGCACCGCGCAGTGCGCACGTGTATCTCGACTAGTCTGCACGTGCAGTGCTGTGCAGCCTGAGCGAGACAGAAGTCAGTGTGTGATGACGCGTGCGGCGTTAGTGGTCTCGTACCCCTGGGTGGAAGTCGACCTTGTCTGTCAGTGTCTGCTGTGCTGTAGTCTGTTCTGATGGTGCCGCGGTGGTCTGACTATCATCATTCAATCAGCCAGGTAAGGTACTATTCTATAACTAACTACTCTACTATTGCCAATTGTTAAGCTCAGACTGAGCCAGACTAGTCAGACTGGGGGGGCCGCGGATGCATGGTGAGGCTGAGGAGCCAGGAGGGCTCTCATGGTGAGGCTGAGGGGGGCTCGGGCTGCCTGGGGCACGGTCAGGTCAGTGAGCAGAGTAGTGAGTCAGATTTAGGGGGCCCCGCCACGGACGGTACTTAGCGGGGGGGGGGCTCGGGCTGCCTGGGGCACGGTCAGGTCAGTGAGCAGAGTGTAGTGAGTCAGATTTAGGGGGGCCCGGCCACGGACGGTACTTAGCGGGGGTCGGCGGGGGGGGCTCGGGTTGCCTGGGGCATGCCGGTCAGGTCATGACACGGTGAGCAGAGTCAGTCAGATTTAGGGGGGGCCGGCCACGGATGGTGTGCTTAGCGCCTACGCCTAATATACCACAAAAGCTGTATAATATATTATTAATCACTTGGCTTGGCTGCTACAAATAAAGAGAATAATATCAAGTATGTAACCTAGTACTACTATAATATAAATCTCGGTGAGGAAATGATTTGAACTAGTCTGGTGTATTATCTTATTCATTCAAATGCATCAGGAAGCTGTTAGTTTGTGGTTTGTCCCATCTAGCTTTCATCGTGTACCATACAACACTAGCTGTCACCATGCACATTCACTGAATGCCATTGCCCTGTGTGCCATGATGCTACAACCAGTGAACATTCTGCAGGTATGACCCTGTATGTCATGCTGCAACTGCAATAGTCACTGTGCTATAACCAATGCTCTCCATATGTACCCTGTGTGATATACTACAACCAGTGCCCATCACAGTCTGTGTGTCCCCTTTACCATCCTGTCCCTACCAATGTTACAACCAATGGTCTCTATGAGGTAATTGTGTACCCTTTGTGCCATGCTGCAACCTGTGGTCACCACCATGTGGTCACTGTGTACATACCCAGTGGTGTTACTGGTAGCTACCACTGTGTACATACCCAGTGGTGTTACTGGTAGCTACCACTGGTAAGTTGTAGCTACCAGTAACACCACTGGGTATGTACACAGTGACCACATGTGTACATACCCAGTGGTGTTACTGGTAGCTACCACTGGTAAGTTGTAGCTACCATTAACACCACTGGGTATGTACACAGTGACCACATGGTGGTGACCACAGGTTGCAGCATGGCACAAAGGGTACACAATTACCTCATAGAGACCATTGGTTGTAACATTGGTAGGGACAGGATGGTAAAGGGGACACACAGACTGTGATGGGCACTGGTTGTAGTATATCACACAGGGTACATATGGAGAGCATTGGTTATAGCACAGTGACTATTGCAGTTGCAGCATGACATACAGGGGCATACCTGCAGATCACTGGTTGTAGCATCATGGCACACAGGGCAATGGCATTCAGTGAATGTGCATGGTGACAGCTAGTGTTGTATGGTATACGATGAAAGCTAAATGCAGTGTTGCATTTAGTTGTCAGAATGTGGTCACTGGGTTATAGTGTTGCAGTGGTCAGCCAATGGGGGACATGTGGCTGCTGTGTATAGTGATGAATTGGTCAATATGTGGTCACTGTATAATGCTGCAGTGGCCTTCATGTCCCCACTGTATATAGTGATGCAGTGGTCAATATGTGGTCACTGTGTATAATGATGAAATGGTCAGTATGTGGTCACTGTAAAGGTATGCAATGGTCAGCTTGCAGCCACTGTACAGTATAGTGTTGCAGCAAGTGCTCAGTACCCTGTGTGTAAAGTGCTGCAGCCAATGGTCAGCATGTGGTCACTGTGCAGTACTAAAGCCAATAATCAGTACGTAATAACTGTGTTGTGTGTACAGTGCTGTACCATTGGTCAGTAACTGCAATGATCAAAGTTTCAAACAACTGTTTATTGTATAGTTTTGTAAATGTGTCATGTGATTTGAAATAAATGTAATCATGGTGTTTTGGCATTCTGTAAGTGTTATATCATAGATGATAGCACAATACATTTTTGTGATTTAAAACAATATATCCTGTGACACTGGGCTGGCACTAATAATCTCAGACAATAAGCACTGTGATATTACTGTGACACTGGCATCAATTAGCTCAGACAATAAGCACTGTGATATTACTGTGACACTGGCACCAATTATCTCAGACAATAAGCACTGTGATATTACTGTGAGTCACAGTAATATCACAGTGCTTATTGTCTGTGAGCTAATTGGTGCTAGTGTCACAGTAATATCACAGTGCTTATTGTCTGAGCTAATTGATGCCAGTGTCACAGTAATATCAGAGTGCTTATTGTCTGTCTGAGATCATTTGTGCCAGTGTCATAGTAATATCACAGTGCTTATTGTCTGAGCTAATTGGTGCCAGTGTCACAGTAATATCACAGTGCTTATTGTCTGAGCTAATTGGTGCCAGTGTCACAGTAATATCACAGTGCTTATTGTCTGTCTAAGATAATTTGTGCCAGTGTCACAGTAATATCACAGTGCTTACTGTCTGAGATAATTGGTGGCAGTGTGACAGTAATATCACTTTGCATATTGTCTGAGCTAATTGGTGCCAGTGTTACAGACTGTGTCACTGACTCACTATATACAGTACTGGTGGGTTAAACTGTGAACTGTGTCACTATATTTAGTAATAGAGGGTCAGACCATCTCAGAGACTGTGGGCACAGGGTACCTGTACCTGTATCAAATTCTCTATTTATTTTTTTATTTTTTTTGGGGGGGAGCCTTCTTAAATTCTTGCACCTGGGCCCTGTGGTTTCTAGTTATGCCTCTGGTTGCTCCATTCAGAGTGCTACCTGTGTATTTT
The DNA here is from genome assembly GCF_027579735.1 of Bombina bombina. Lineage (NCBI taxonomy): Eukaryota > Metazoa > Chordata > Amphibia > Anura > Bombinatoridae > Bombina > Bombina bombina. The sequence goes on along the minus strand of NC_069501.1, from coordinate 961,460,823 downwards.
TCTTCATATTATATGCTGGGACTTTGGAAAGGGTGGTCCCTCAGGTGTGCACCTACATCCACCTTTAAGCAGTGGCGAATCTAGGAACAATATATAGGGGGGGGCACATAAGATACCACAGTCAAAACTGGGGGGGCACTAATAATTTTCACCACTAAATCATACCACTGAAAAAAAAACTATATATATATATATATATATATATATATATATATATATATATAAAATAGGATTCCAAAATACCAGAGTAATGTGGTATGCAATGATATTTTTTATTGTACTAACCTAATACTTAAAAGACAAGCTGTCAAGAGATTTCCTTTCTTCCTCGTGTATTGCTTCAGACCTGAGAAAGAGAGGAAAACTCTCAAAAGCTTTTCTTTATAGTTTAAAGCAATTTCAGCAAACACCAGACCTCTGTAAATAATCCCCTATATCACTAATGAAGACCAATGAACAGACAGACCCTGAGTGTTTGTTGATGTGTGTGTGTAACTAATACTAAGTACCATGTACTAATTTTACACAGCCAGCCACTTCCTACTTCAAAATGAAAATTAGACACACTCAGGCACACAAATAGACACATTCATACATATACACAGACAGGCACACTCAAATACACACATTTAGACAGGCACATTCAGAGACACATACAGGTACACTCAAAGACACATAGACAGGCACAATCAAAGATACACTCAGACAAATACACACTCAGGGACACCCATTCAGGCACACTCTAAAACACACACTCAGACACACAAACAGCCAACCTTAGATTTAGATTCAAGCCAATGAAACATAGCTTGCCTCCGATCAGAAATGCAGTAGTGATTGATAAATATACAATAAAATAGAAGATTTAACTTATTCTAAACTAGAGCAGTCTTACATAATGCCATAATACATCTAATACCTAAAAATATAATCCCGCAATCATTAATAGAACAAGACTATGGCCTCCAATCCAAACTAAAACATCTATCCAATATACATCATGTGCGAATAAAATGCATCAAGCTACAAATACAGTTAGCACAATCTGGTGCAAATAAGGTGCATAATTCTCAGCAATATACATTTATCATGTGAAAATAAAGTGCATACCCTGATTAAACTAAACACATCCACCATACGCGCAGTATACAAGCTGCAAACGCATTGACCATTAGCATGAAGTGCAAATTGTGAGCACATAGGCCATGCGAACCAAGTGTGCGTTTTACCAAGCGTTATTTAGTACACAGCACAAAATAAACCTCTGAGTGGAGGATCTCTCAATGATTACATAGTCTGGTTATTAAATATATCCCAAAGCAATCCATATTGCAATTTCAAGTGTCCATATTCACCCTTAGTTCACCCTTAGTTAGATAGACAGTTATCTATGAACTAGGGATGCACCAATACAATTTTTTAATGACCGAGTATGAGTACCAATCCTTTTTTTTTTAGGTACTTGCTGATACCAATACTTTTTTTTGTAATGTCATGTGACAGAGAGTAGGGGACCTAGCAAGCCAATGTATTTTTACATTGGCTTGCTATTCAGATAAGGTAGTGATTATGGCATGTAGTCATTCTCACTACCTGATCTGTGGCTATTACTATTAAAACCTGTAATTGCCCAGTGACAGCAGATCCCAGAAGGCACTGGGATCAGCTGTCACTCAGGTCTTCTGATGGCTGTGACTGGTTGTTACAGACATCAGAAGCATTGGGCAGCTATTTAGAGCTGTTACTAAATGCCTCTAAGCAGTGGCACTTAGTAACAGCTCTGTACATGCTGGGATGTCACACATCCCAGCATGTACAGGCTGTCTGAGATTGATAGGAGTGTGATTGCTATTAGCAATCACAATCCTATCATGCCCAGGCAGACAGTACATAGTGGAATCTAACTGATTCCAGCATATTCAGCCCTGTACATACTGGAATCACTCAGATTCTGCCTGATAGTGATAGCTGTAGATGGGCTATAGGGGTTGTATTGGGGATATATGGGCTGTAGTGAGGGGATAGAGGCTGTATTGGTGGTATAGGGGCTGTAGTGAGGAGGATAGGGGCTGTAGTGAGGTAGAGGGTTTAAAGGCTGTAGTAAGGGGATAGGAGCTGTATTGGGGGTATAGGGGCTGTAGTGGATATAGTATTATTACACAGATGCATACATATACAAATTAGTTTGTAGTAATCCCCCTGACTAATTGGTAAGTGTATATATCACTGCACAATAAAAATGCATGTATATATATATATATATATATATATATATATATATATATATATATACCGTATATATACACACAGACACATTATATATATATATATATATATATATATATATATAAAATCTTCAAATAAATAAAACCTTCTTGATAGCATAGTATGACTGCATGATGAAATTTAATATTTTAAAAAGATATTTGAGCCCATAACAAACAACAAAATAAAAGAAGATTAATTAAAAGAATATATGGTACTTTTTTTAGGACTGCAAGCCTTACATGCACACAGCACTAATAATGACAAATCACATAACCAGCAAGAGGGGCAATGCTAAAGGCTAGCTGTTAAATGCATACACAGTACTGACCTTAAACTGCACTAGGAGTTCTGTTTTTAGGCTGCTTGTTCTGCTGTTGCATGCCTCACTGAAGCAGGCAGAAGAGTATGAGAGGCTGGTGCAAAGTTGCAAACCCAGGAAGCCAACAGAGTGCAGATACAGTACACTCTCCTAGTGGGAAACTCCTCCCCCTGATTCCTTAGGGCAAACACGGAGCATTGCATTAGATCATTTTAAATTACAAAAATAAATTTTGAAAAGACATTCAGGCCAGAAAGAGGTACATAACTACAGTCAGTCTAGCTAGGTATTATTTATTTATTACTGCACTGAAGTTTTTATTAGGCTTCTTGCGTTCTGCTACTTACCTCACTAAAGCAGATAGAGTCTGTAAGCAAGGCATGGGCTGGCACTACACCAGCATGGAAGCAGAGAGAGAGCAGATACAGAGTACACTCTGCTCGTGGGAAACTCCTCCCACCTGCCTCCTTCAAGTGGTGATAGTGACACACCAATTGGATTCCCTGCACTGTCTTTAGCACAACATATACTACATGTTACCTCTGTAGATGAGGCCCGTTGAGCGCCTGTGAGAGGAGGGGCCAGTGACCTCACTCGAGGCGTAGAGGGGCGTGTCTGCGTGAGCCGTTGCTCACTTTTTCTTTCATCGTCGAGGACCTGGAAAAGAAGCGTCCCTCCCTCCCTCCCCCTTTGGTTTTGGTAAGTGGTTGTCGCAGCTGTTGCGGGGTGCTAGCCTAAAAAGTTGAATATTATTGTGGGTACCTCCTCAGATATGGGGAGAGATTTATATGGAGGCCTTTTTCACCCATACTTTGTGTCTGTGTTTTATTTATTTATTTTAGTTAATTAGGTAACAATGCCTAGATGTGTGGTCATTCTAAGCATCTGACAGCTCGCTCATGCTGCACAATCTTGGTGGTGCCTTTTTTATTTTTAAAAGTAGTGCTGTTGTTGCGGTGCACTACCTGCGTGGAGGAGAACAGCTGTTTGCCTGTATTACTGTAAGCAGTACTGTGCAGGATTGGTACAGGATTGGTGCTGCGGGGCCCCTGCTTATATGCAGCCTTAGGAAACCACCTATTTTGCATTAAGCTAGTGCTGCCTCAGTCTGCTTACACGTACACATGGTCCTAGCTGTTGGGAGGGACAATTGCCCCGTTGCCCTCCCCCTGGATCTGTCACTACCTTTCTTCCAGGGAGGGGGAATCCTGTTCCTGTGAAGAAATTTCTACTCACCATGGCTGATCTTCAATCCTCGGGACGGTCCAGGAGCTGCTGAAGTCGAAGGGCATCGAATGGATCCATCGAAGCCTCGTTTCTGATGAGGATTTCGGTTCCGGAGGTGCGGGCAGAGGATCTTCTAGGCCTGTCCACAGGTCCCACCCGCCTGAGAGGCTCAGTCCGTCTGGAGCAAAACTTCGGGACTCCGGCAGCAGAGGAAGAAGGACGGTGAAGGCTTCGTCAGCGGGAGGTGTTTCCGGTCAACGGGCGGTGCAGGTTGGCACCGTCGCAAGGAAGTCGGGAGTTGGTCAGAAGCGTCGGAGCAGGACAGGAGTCGGCAGCGTTCCGGAGGTGTCACGGTTGCCGGTGGAGGAGCCTGGTGAAGGTAATAAATTTTATTTTGCAGGTGAAGTGGGGCAATTTGGCGGCAATAATGAGGAGAATGAGGTGGCCATGGGAGCAGTAGGTGAAGATTCGGAAGAGGAGTCATATTCGAATTTGGCGCAAATTAGGGACGAGGTAACGGCCATTTTAGGCCTAAAGGGTGCAGCATTACAGGACGGCTTTACGGCCTCTGGGCCTTGTGGGGCATACTTTAAGGAGCATACGGCCCTCAATGAAGGTGCCAGTGGGGGTTTGTTAATGTCGGAAGGGAAAAGGAGCTAAACGGGCGCTAGGCCTATGGCTAGGTCGATTGAAAGGCAGGAGGTTAATTCAACAAGGAGAGAACTAGTTTTTCAGGAGCACAACACCAAAGGGCCGGGTAAAAAAGCTGTTAGAAAAACAAAGCATCTGGACAATTTAGAGGGACCAGTTTACACCGTGACACAGGATGCTAGTTTAGATGCAGGATTTCAGGAGGGTGGTATTTTGAGGGATTATGTGGTTAATAGGGGAGGTAATCAATTTAGCAGGGTTAAGGATAGTGGAATTAACCAGAGTTTTAATGATGTTAAGGGGGATGCCGGTAGGCAGGGTAATATGTCTTTTTCCCCAGCTGTTTTTCAGGATAGGTGCGGCAATTCTGGACAAGCTGACGTCGCTCGTCGGAGCGGCCATGAAGAAGGTGATTCATTGTGGATAGAGGAGCAATACAGCGACTTTGGTGAGGAGGAGGAGGAGCAACGCCCATCTTGTTCAGGACCGGTTTCTGCGGAGCAGGTAGGGGGTATTGATATCTTAAATCACTTGATTAAGGCTTTAGTTCCAGGAGAAGTTGGGCGGTTTGCTAGTAGTCCAAAGGGTAGGAATTCTCCTTTAGCTGAGTGTAGAGATAGTAGGGATAGGCAAAATTTGGTCAGGAGCCACAGGGATAATACTGAATCTGTTAGTTGTAGAATTGTAGATAACAGGGCTTACGCATCCTCTCAGTCACAGGTCAAGTCAGGAGAATGGAAGTCAGGAAAGAAGGTCCAGGATTCCAATAGCACGGCATCGGGTAAGATCCCGGTCGCCTATTAGTGTCAGAAAAAAACAGGAGTCAGGAACATCTGTCTGGGGTACAATAGACAGTCAGTCAAGGGAGAGAGTGAGACATAGGAGATCTAGATCTCCGGAGAGAAGGAGTCACAAAGATAGAGTGGTTCCAAGACATGGAAATTAATCTATTCGCCCGGATGCAAGGAAAGAGTCAGGTACATCTAAGGAGTTATCCAAATCTTCATGTGATGTAGGTGCGAGTAGTAGTGTGTTTCCAGGTTTGAGTGTGAGTGTGGCTGACGACAGGTGTGAAGTTTTATTGAGAGGTTTGAAGGATTTAGTTTCACAGATGGAGAACAGTTCTCAGTCTAATGTTAGTGTCGTTAATAGTGCAAGGGCAAATGTTATTGTCCCCTCGGGTCCGATTGGTGCCTGGGTTGCGCAGAATGCGACTTCCGGTGGAAGTTTATTAGATCAGGCAGTTTCTGTGCCATCTGGGGATTCTTTGGTAGTTAGTCAGGCGAGAGTTTCTGATCAAGCATTGAGGCGTCTTTGCTTGTGTTCAGTTGGCCCTTTGGGCATTCATCTTGCCAAGGATGTTAAAGAGAAAATATGGAGACGAGAGTTCATTGAAATATTCTCACTTCTTCCTGTGGAGCAAAGTTTTGATAGCAAGGAGGATACTAAATGTGAGTCGGGTAAGAAGGAAGATGATGATTGGAAAAGAAAATTTAGGAAGATTCCTAAAACTTTGTCCAATTGGTCGAGGGCCTTTTGTATTTTAGCTAGTGTGATTGGGGAAAGGAACCCTGAATTGTGTTCTTCTCTTTTTTGTTACCTAGATGAAATAGCTAGTGCTTGTCGTAAGTATGGTGGTTTAGCTTGGTGGAAGTACGATGAGCAGTTCCGTCAGCGTTTGGCGGTTCGGCCGGAGATGCTTTGGGACGATAGGGATATGGGTATCTGGCTAGAACGTATGACTCCGCTAAGGTCTGGGCAGCCCTTTCGAGGTTCGGGAGGAGTTCCAAGTTCCTCCTCGTCAGCCGCATCAGCAGTGGCTTTTAGAAAAGGCCTCTGCTTTCAGTTTAATGAAGGGATGTGTAAATTTGGAACGGCTTGCAAATACAAGCACGAATGTTCCTTTTGTGGAGGAATTCATTCCAGCAGCAAGTGTTTCAAGAGGGCTAAAGCTTCAACAAAAGTGGATAGTGTCATTCAAGGCCAAGACTCCGGTGAAATTAAAAAATATGGAGCCTTGTTTAAGATTGTACGGTAGGAGAAGGGGTATGTCTTCTGATGCAGAGATTTTGTTTAATGGTTTCAATGATGGCTTCTTTATTCCTTTTGTTAAGGGTATTGAGACTGTTTTCTCTGGTAATCTTAAATCTGCGAGGGATTTCCCTGAGGTGGTTTTGCGTAAAATTCGGAAAGAGGTTTCTTTGGGCAGAATGGCAGGCCCATTTTGTGTTCCTCCATTTGATAATTTAAGGGTGTCCCCCTTGGGTGTTGTCCTAAAGAAGGTTCCAAATGAATTTAGGCTTATTCACCATTTGTCCTTTCCGAAAGGTTTTTCGGTGAATGATGGAATTGAACCTGAGTTGTCTATGGTAAGATACGCGTCCTTTGATAAAGCTTTGTCTTTGGTTAAGGAAGCTGGTTCTAACGCTTTGTTGGCTAAGGTGAATATTGAATCTGCCTTTAGGTTGTTGCCGGTGCATCCTGCGTGCCATCATTTATTGGGCTGTTTTGTGGATGGTTCCTATTTTGTGGATTTGTGTTTACCTATGGGTTGTTCCATTTCTTGTTCCTTGTTTGAAAAATTTAGTTGCTTCTTGGAATGGGTGGTGAAACAGACTTCTGAGTTGTCATCAGTTATCCATTATTTGGACGACTTCCTTTTTGTGGGTCCGTCTGGTCAGAATTCGTGTCAGGTGCTTATGGATTCCTTTTTGGCTATGGCAGAGGATTTTGGTATCCCTATTGCTTCAGACAAATCGGAAGGCCCCTCTTCTGTGATTAGTTTTTTGGGTATTTGCATTGATTCTGTTAGGATGGAATGCAGGCTTCCTGAGGACAAGGTAAAAGATTTATTAATTTCTGTTGATTCAGCTCTGAAGAGGAAGAAGCTTTCTTTGAGGGAAATTCAATCTTTGGTTGGCAAGCTGAATTTTGCTTGTAAAATTATCCCTGTTGGCAGAATTTGTAGGAGGCTGTCTTTGTCAACGGTTGGGGTTAAGATCCTTCATTTTAGGATCCGTTTGTCTGCTCAGGTTAAGGAGGATTTACGGGTTTGGAAGGCCTTTTTAAAGGACTTCAATGGAAAGTCATTAATTCAGTCTGCGGAAGTGTTGAACAGTGAATTGCATTTGTTTACGGATGCTTCTGGTGCACATGGTTTTGGTGCCTTGTTTGGTGCCTTGTTTGGTGTTTGGGCGTCAGCTGGCCTGACTAAAAACCTAGTTTTTCTGGAGTTATTCCCATTAGTGGTTGCTTTGAAGATCTGGGGTGTCGAGTTCGAAAACAAAAAAGTGGTTTTTCATTCTGATAATATGGGCGTGGTATTTGCCATCAACCGTTTGTCTTCTAGTTCTAAACCGGTTATTGGTTTGATCAGAATGTTTGTTTTCGAATGTTTGAAACATAATGTATATTTTAGAGCTGTTCATGTGCCTGGAAGGGAGAATATAGGGGCTGATGCTCTTTCTCGTTTTCAGTGGCAGAGGTTTCGAGAGGCAGTTCCGGATGCAGACATGGTGGGTGCTACATACCCGGAGGAAATGTGGTACCTGAATTTTCTAGAGTGCTGAATATGGTGAGGGGAGCCTTAGCTCCTAGGACTTGGAAGGCTTATGTGGCTGTTTGGGTTCAGTGGCTCAATAAATTGGTGGAGAAGGATAATCAGGTGGATGATGTGAATTTACTTTTGGATTGGATTGAGGTGTGGAGGGTAAAAAATTTCTCTAAATCTATGATAAAGTGGAACATGTCGGCTTTATCTTTCTTGTTTAAAATTTTAGGTTGGGAAGACTTATCCAAGATATTTTGTATCCGCATGGCAGTTAAAAGTTTGTTAAAGAATAAGGTAGTTTTTGATAGGAGGCGTCCATTGGATTTTCAATTTTGGAAAGATTGGTTTTAGTTTTGTATAAAGTTTGTTTTTCTAATTTTGAAGTGTCGTTATTTAAGGTAGCTTTTGTATTAGCTTATTTCGGAGCTTTTAGATTGTCTGAATTGGTTTCTGCTAATCGTTGGAGTCATGGTGGTTTTGATTTAAATGATGTTGTGTTGAATTCCCAAGAGGTTTTGTTATGGTTGAAGAGATCAAAAACTGATCAAGAAGATAGGGGTTGTTGGGTTAGATTGAAACGGATTGGAGGGGTGTGCTGCCCAGTTACGGCAGTTCAAGAATTTTTCAGTTTAGGAGTTGTTTAAAAGGTAGAACTTTGTTAATACATGGGGATGGAACCTGTTTATCTCGTTTTCAATTTGAATCAGTGTTGAGGAAAGCTTTAGTGGTTATTGGAGTGGATAGTAAGGAATTTGGATGCCATTCCTTTAGGATTGGGGCAGCTACGGAAGCGAGCATATTAGGTTTGAATGAAGGTGTGGTGAAGAGGATTGGAAGGTGGAAGTCTGGTTGTTTCAGGTTATATGTTAGGCCAGACTTAGTGTGTTAGTTTCTTGTTTCAGCAGGTCCTCCACATTGTTGGATGGTTGGTCACTCCTATATTTACTGGGCGAGAAAAGCAGCTTTATGTAAAGATGCGGGGTCCCAACTTTGTTGTTCATTTGAGAATGTATTCATTAAATGGTTTGGTATTAGGGGTTTGAGGTGGGATCAATTGATAGGGCATATTATTAGCTGGGCTAGACTTTTTCACCCTCCCGATATTCTAGTCATTCATGCGGGGGCAACGACCTTGGTTTTATGTCGCAGAAAAGGTTAATAGATTTGATTAAGTGGGACATCATTAGATTAAGGGAGTTATTTCCTCGAATCACGATTGTTTGGTCTGATATAGAATGCAGGCTTAGTTGGAGATCAGCATGGGATTCTCGGAAATTGGACTGCTCTAAAACGAAAGTTAACAGGACGATTTCTAGCTTTGTGGCAAAATTGGGTGGTTGTGCAATCCGTCATGTTGAATTCGAAGGTGAAACGGGGAGATGTTTCTTTTTAAATGATGGTGTTCACCTTAATGAGATTGGTCTTCATTTGTTTAATTTTAATTTAAGCAAAGGTGTAAAAAAGGCCTTAGCCCTGTGGGTTGGTGCACGATTGTAATTCATTCAGTGGCGGGGTGCTAGCCTAAAAAGTGGAAAATTATTGTGGGTACCTCCTCAGATATGGGGAGAGATTTATATGGGGGCGTGCCTGGCTGAGAGCCAGTGGAAGGCACATCTTTGTTTGTTTAGGGCAAGCACCTTTAAATGAAGTTTGTGTATTTTAATAAAGTTTTTTCTTCATTTATTTTAATAAATGCGGGCTGCGGCCTTTTTCACCCATACTTTGTGTCTGTGTTTTATTTATTTATTTTAGTTAATTAGGTAACAATGCCTAGATGTGTGGTCAATGAGGCCCCATCGAGCGCCTGTGAGAGGAGGGGCCAGTGACCTCACTCGAGGCGTAGAGGGGCGTGTTTGCGTGAGCTGTTGCTCACTTTTTCTTTCATCGTCGATCGAAGAGGACCTGGAAAAGAAGCGTCCCTCCCTCCCTCCCCCTTTGGTTTTGGTAAGTGGTTGTCGCAGCTGTTGCGGGGTGCTAGCCTAAAAAGTGGAATATTATTGTGGGTACCTCCTCAGATATGGGGAGAGATTTATATGGAGGCCTTTTTCACCCATACTTTGTGTCTGTGTTTTATTTATTTATTTTAGTTAATTAGGTAACAATGCCTAGATGTGTGGTCATTCTAAGCATCTGACAGCTCGCTCATGCTGCACAATCTTGGTGGTGCCGTTTTTATTTTTAAAAGTAGTGCTGTTGTTGCGGTGCACTACCTGCGTGGAGGAGAACAGCTGTTTGCCTGTATTACTGTAAGCAGTACTGTGCAGGATTGGTACAGGATTGGTGCTGCGGGGCCCCTGCTTATAGCCTTAGGAAACCACCTATTTTGCATTAAGCTAGTGCTGCCTCAGTCTGCTTACACGTACACATGGTCCTAGCTGTTGGGAGGGACAATTGCCCCGTTGCCCTCCCCCTGGATCTGCCACTACCTTTCTTCCAGGGAGGGGGAATCCTGTCCTGAACCCTGGCGGTCCTGTGGGATATGGAGCTAAGAGCTTGTCTGCCCGCAGACAGCTCCTTCTTTGAAGGCACGTGCTGTGCTGTGCTGTGGTGTGAGGCGCTCAGGCGGGACTTGTTTTTACTCACTGAGAGGCGCGCGGCCTTTAGCCCTGCCCAGAGCCCTTATGCTGCGCTTAGCCGCCCTCATCATCATCGACATGATCATCACCACGTGGGTCAGGTGTCGTGTCACAGTAGTCTGTCTCTCAAACAGCAAGTGAAGATCGAACAGTACAGAGAGACAGTAAATAAATATATACACAAAAAATAAACACAATTTAAAAATAATAAAATAATCTATTCTCACATATATACTCCTGATTCAGTTTCATCCTGGTCCTCGCTCCACTACTCCAGAATTATAAAAAGTGCCCGGGGTGGGGGGGGGGGGAGGCAGGTGGGGGGGCAAGCCATTTTCTTGGAGGGGCATTTGCCCCCCCTAGCCCCCCTGTAATGACGCCACTGCCTTTAAGTGATTTAAAGGGACATTCCTATGAAGTGTGTGCTGGTCCTGTGACTTTCTTACTAGTATCATCCGGAGCTGCTTCAGCCTGTAAGGGCCCTCCAGGCCTCATAATGTGGTGTGTGATAGAGAGGACACCTACTCCAAAAACAAAGTTTCTCCTACATAGTTGAAACTGGAGAGACAATGTGGGAAGATGAAGCAAGGCCTTAGGGACACCCTAATTGACTTTAATTCCAAGAGGCTAACAAGTATTCTTTTTCTTTTCTCTATTTATGCAAGATATAGACTGCTCATATAGACCCAAGTTCACACTTGGCCCCTACACATATCCCCTATTTATTCTCAAGCATAGGGGTATAAGACGTTTGATGTGGTAACAGTCAACAGTTAATAGTTAAGTTAAAAATATTGAGAGTTCTTGATGTTTTAGGCTGCTATGTTTTGCTGCCCTATGTTTATATGTATAGTAGTCACTATAACCATTCAGTAAACTCAGGCTGTTTGTAATCTTTTATTCTAGACAAGGGAATCAATGTATATTAGACATCCACTAGCATTACATAATTGTTCGCCATTTTATTGTGAATAGGATTATACTCAGCCAATTACCTTGGTGCTTGCCAACTACAGCAAACCAGTACCCTACCTTGACCCCATAGCTCCGATAGGCTATTTCAGAAGGTAGAGATGTAACTTGTCATTAAAATATTATACTAAACTTTAATATCATAATCTATACCCCCTAGTTAGTTATTTTATATGGCACTTCATGCAACACTTTAATCAGATGTGCATATTGCTGCCTACATCTCTCTAATGAAGGCATAAGCACCCAATGTAATACCCTCTAGCATCCTGGGTTCCTGTGGTACTTAGATGTGGGTGAGGCTTCCCTTTATGTAGTTTGGTCACCTAACATCTTTCTAATAGTTGGAGCTGCTGTCTGCGGGGCAAGATAGCACATTCCAACCTTGCATTAAAATTATTCACTTTAATATTGGGGGGCAACAGTTTGCCTGTCCAGCGAATCCTTATACTGACCTACCCCATCCCCCCTATAACCATCTGTCAATACAAGGAAGCCCCGCAATCTAGAACACCCGGGTCTTTATTAACTAATGATCATGGTATAGAGCTAGTTATATAAAGATAAACACATAGGGGCATATTTATCAAGCTGCCCGGTGTTTCCGATGAGCCTTCAGGCTTGCTGGAAACTGAAGTTATGAAGTCGCGATCTAACCCCTTAATGACAATGGACGTACCAGATACGTCACTCAAAAATTGTCACTTAATGACAATGGACGTACCTGGTACGTCCACCGGTAAGACAAGCGCTGGAAGCGATCCTGATCGCTTCCAGCTGCTTTCCGGTTATTGCAGTGATGCCTCGATATTGAGGCATCCTGCAATAACCATTTTGACCCCTCCGGTGCAGAGAGGGCCACAGAATGCACCGGACATTGATGGCCGCATTCATTGGTGGGTGGGAGCTGGGAGGCGGGTGGGCGGCCATCGATGGGTTCTGCGTCTGCGATCGGTGGTCTCCAGGGGCGCGCACGGGACACTGAACCTAATTTTTTTTCTTTTGTGATTCAGATAGAGCATGAACTATTAAGCAACTTTCTAATTTACTCCTATTATCAATTTTTCTTTGTTCTCTTGCTATATTTATTTGAAAAAGAAGGGGGGGGGGTTCAGAACTGTGGACAGCACTTTTTTATTTGTGGATGAATTTATCCACCAATCAGCAAGAACAGCCCAGGTTGTTCACCAAAAATGGGCCGGCATCTAAACTTACATTCTTGCATTTCAAATAAAGATACAAAGAGAATGAAGAAAATTTGATAATAGGAGTAAATTAGGAAGTTGCTTAAAATTTCATGCTCTATCTGAATCACGAAAGAAAAAATTTGGGTTCAGTGTCCCTTTAACTACTATGCTGCAAAATTACAAGTTGTGTGCTAAACCGGGTGCGTAAATAACGCAACTAAATTAGTGGTATCGCACACTCCAAAGCTCTGCCATTGCAAGTTACTGAAAACCCTTCTTTTGTTATGCGGTATTGTGCGATAAGCTCCATACCGCACAAAATCCAAGGCCTGACTTGACATGCTCGTGCACGTTTTCCCCCATAGACATCAATGGAGAGAAAGTGTTAGAAAAAAAAAACTAACATCTGCGATCGCAGAATGGCGATCGCCGGAAGGCAATCCCGATTGATGTCTATGGGGAAAATAAAGTTAAGTAAAAACATAACACCCTAACAAAAACCCCTAGCCTAAATACCCCAATCTGCTGCCCCCTGATACTAAATAAAGTGATTAACCCCTAAACCCCCGCCCCGCATCGCTAACACCTAAATAAACCTATTAACCCCTAAACTGCCGGCCCTCACATCACTACAACTATAATAAAACTTTTAACTCCTAAACCGCCGTCCCCCCCTCATGGCTAACACCTAAATATAGTTATTTACCCCCTAAACTGCCACCCCCCCCACATCACTACTACTATAATAAACCTATTAACCCCTAAACTGCCACACCCTCCACATTGCTTCTAATAAAATAAACCTATTAACCCCTAAACCGCCGGCCCCCACATCGCTACTAATAAAACAAACCTATTAACCCGTAAATCACCATCCCCACAACACAATAAACCTAATTAAACTATTAACCCCTAAACCGCCATTTCCCCACAATGCAAATAACTAATTTAATCACTAACCCCCTAACCTAACACCCCCTAAATTAACCCCAATTACATAAAATAAAAAATACCAAGATTAAATTAAAATAAATAAATCTAAAATTACAAAAAATAAAAGTCTAAAATTACAGAATAAAATAAACCAAATTATTAAAAATAAGAAAATTCAACCTAATCTAATACCCCTATAAAAATAAAAAAGCCCCCTAAAATAAAAACACCCCCTAATCTAACACTAAGCTACCAATAGCCCTTTAAAAGGGCCTTTTGTAGGGCATTGCCCTAAGTTAAAAAGCTTTTTTACCTAAAAAAATACTAAGTCCCTCCTAACAGTAAAATAACCCCCCCAAAATAAAAAACCTAACACTAAAAAACCTAAGCTACCCATTGCCCCTAAAGGGGCATCTATATGGGCATTCCTCTTAAAAGGGCAATCAGCTCTTTTGCAGCCCATTAAAATAAAAATGGCTGATTGCCATTTTAAGGGCAATGCCCATATAAATGCCCCTTTAGGGGCAATGTGTAGCTTAGTTTTTTTTTTAGTGTTAGTTTTTTTTTATTTGGGGGGGTTTACTGTTAGGGTGCACTTAGTATTTTGTTGAAGTAAAAGAGTTGTTTAACTTAGGGCAATGCCCTATAAAAGGACCTTTTTTATTTGGGGGGGCTTTTTTATTTTTATAGGGGTATTAGATTAGGTTTAATTTTTTTATCTTTGATAATTTGGTTTATTTTGTTTCTGTAATTTTAGACTTTTTTATTTTTTGTAATTTTAGATTTATTTATTTTAATTTAATCTTAGGTTTTTTTTTAAGTAATGTTAGGATTTTTATTTTTTATTTTAACTTAGTATTTTTTTATTTTATGTAATTGGGTTTAATTTAGGGGGTGTTAGGTTAGGGGGCTTAATGATTAAATTAGTTGTTTGCGTTGTGGGGGATGAGGGTTTAGGGGTTAATAGGTTTATTATAATAGTAGCGATGTGGGGGCCGGCGATTTAGGGTTTAATAGGTTTATTATAGTAGTAGCAATGTGGGGGGGGGGCAGTTTAGGGGTTAATAGGTTTATTATAATAGTAGCGATGTGTACTGCCGAGACTTTTAAAACTAGAGAACTGCATATTCCGTGCACAATGGGCAATTTTTCAGCAGTATAGCCGTACCACACAACTTGTAATTTTGCTGATGGTGAGGTAGAATGTCTTTAGCAAACTGCCAGGTAACCACGATGCCCCCACTGCAATAACAAATATGGTTTCAATTAAATGAGAGGTATACCGTACTATGATATATATGAAACTGATAGTATACTAGTAACAGTATAAGCAATAGGTCTGCACTGTGTGCATTATAGCCAGCCACTAAGAAATAATTATTGTTATTGTTATACATTTTACACCCAAATAAAAATGTATGCTACTATGGTGCAGTAGAGCAGTGTTTTTCAACCAGTGTGCCGTGAGAGATCCTCAGGTGTGCCACAGCAGACTGACAACAGTCTGACATATTTTTAAAATTTTGCTTGTTTTTTATTCTGGGCTGTTTTTTTATTTTGAGTGAAATGATGAATGAGGGTAACTGCGCAGCGGCAGCTCGCCTCCCTGACCCGTGTTCACCCTCACCCACCACAACACGTGCCTAATGCCGGCGCTACACTCAGCACCACGCGACACTTCAATCCCTAATGCATGCTGCCGCAGCTTTGCTCCTCCTCCAGAACAGTTCCAGCCAGGTCACGTCACTCACGTTCCTTCTCAGCACAAGGAACATGACTGGAGGACTGGAGACTCACTGAAGTGGAAGAGGGAGGTGCTCCACATATAATCTTGTGCTCCACAGATAACACTTTTCCCGGTGCGCGGAGGGGGACTTTTCCCAGTGCAGGGGTGTCCTTCTTTCAAATTTTGAAATATTGGGAGATATGTGACAGGCTCATCAGGCATCATTTACAACCATGACATATTGACATTCATTCACAGACAATCATTATGATTGTTTGTGAATGAATGTCAATATGTCATGTGTAGTTTGTAGAAGGCATAGCATGACAGCACAGTACAGTGTGTGTTTATGTAAATATATATATATATATATATATATATATATATATATATACTGTATATATATGCTGTAATAGACTACAATGTATGATTTTGTAAAATTTTGGGATGGTGGTGTGCCGCAGGATTTTTTAATGTGAAAAAGTGTGCCACGGCAAAAAAGGTTGAAAATCACTGCAGTAGAGCACCTATAGCAAACTGCCAGGAAACCACAGTGTCCATGCACTACAATTACAAAAACATTGTTTCAGTTAGTCGAGGGGTACTTTTTAATAATTATATAGGGCCAGATTACGAATGGAGCGCTATCGTTTGTGCTCTAGAAATATTGGGTTTTCACGTTAATTTGCGTGCAAGTTTACAAGCTGAAAGTAAATACGAACGTGTGAGTGCAATTGTGATTTACGCTAGAATGATTACCACAACCTCAGAGCTCTGGTTAACTGTTTCGCAAAGATAAAAATTTGCACAAAATACATATCAACGTACAGTTACGCTCATAATAACACCATTTAATAAAAATTATAATAAAAAAAATATTGCACACAAAAGTTAAAGGCCATATACAACAAGCATATGAAGCAGTGCATTAAATAGATGGATTGGCTAGGAAAGAGTTAATAAAAATAAATTCCAATTCTCAGGACTGATATATAAGACACATTTTTAAAATTAAACATTGAATGAAATAATCAAAGTTTATCAATTGATCATTAATGTTTTAAGTAATATATTAATAAGGTGTTATCTTTATATATTTTATTATGAGCTCTACTATGAGATACTTAGTTCTGGAATTAAAGAAAGATCCTGTTTATTATTGTGTGTTGCTATGCAAAGTTAGCTTTCAATGGTGAGTGCCCATAATGGCCCAGATTACAAGTGGAGCACAAATTAACATTTCAGCTCCAGCATTAATTGCACTAGAAGTATGTTTTTTACTCTTGTCTGGTTATGCTCATATTACGAGTTGAAAGTAAACTGTTTTCTCTCTTGCGCTAACCTGACAAGCGCAAAAAGCCAAACTTAGAATATTGCATGCGCATTCACGTATTCCCCCATAGAAGTCAATGGAGAAAAAAAAGTGGTAAAAAAACCTTACAGCTCCCTCTCATGCAAACCCGATCACATATTCTCATTTGCGCAAACCCTACATGAAAATATGAATATTTCACATTCCAATGTTCTTCAAATATCATGATTATATATAGGTATAGATATATACATATATATGTATATATATATATATATATATATATATATATATATATTGTAATATCTATTTATAAATACAAAGAACATATTCTGCTATGTGCAGAACATTGGAATGTGAAATATTTATAGTAAATACATAAAAACACACTTTCTTAAACATGAATATTGCATAAATATGATTTTGCAGGTTTTATCTACTTAACTGCAAAGGGCTCCCATACACTTATACATTTGTCTATATATATATGTGTTTATATGTGTATATATGTTTGTAAATACATGTATAAATACATAAATACATTTGTTCACATACAGTATCTTACAAAAGTGAGTACACCCCTCACATTTTTGTAAATATTTTATTATATCTTTTCATGTGACACTTTGCTACAGCCTGTATAACAGTGTAAATATGCTGTCCCCATAAAATAACTCAACACACATCCATTAATGTCTAAACCGTTGGCAACAAAAGTGAGTACACCCCAAGCGGAAATGTTCATATTGGGTCCAAAGTGTCAGTATTTTGTGTGGCCACCATTATTTTCCAGCACTGCCTTAACCCTCTTGGGCATGGAGTTCACCACAGCTTCACATGTTGCCACTAGAGTCCTCTTCCTCTCCTCCATGATGATATCACAGAGCTGGTGGACCTTGTGCTCCCCCACATTCCGTTTGAGGATGCCCCACAGATGCTCAATAGGGTTTAGGTCTGGAGACATGCTTGGCCAGTCCATCACCTTTACCCTCAGCTTCTTTAGCAAGGCAGTGGTCGTCTTGGAGGTTTGTTTGGGGTCGTTATCATGTTGGAATGCTGCCCTGCGGCCCAGTCTCTGAAGGGAGGGGATCATGCTCTGCTTCAGTATGTCACAGTACATGTTGGCATTCATTGTTCCCTCAATGAACTGTAGCTCCCTAGTGCCGGCAGCACTAATGCAGGCCTTCATGACACTTCCACCACCATGCTTGACTGTAGGCAAGACACACTTGTCTTTGTACTCCTCACCTGGTTGCCAACACACACGCTTGACACCGTCTGAAACAAATTAGTTTATCTTGGTCTCATTGGACCACAGGACATGGTTCCAGTAATCCATGTCCTTAGTCTGCTTGTCTTCAGCAAATTGTTTGCATGCTTTCTTGTGCATCATCTTTAGAAGAGAATTCCTTCTGGGACGACAGCCATGCAGATCAATTTGATGCAGTTTGTGGCGTATAGTTTGAGCACTGACAGGCTGACCCCCCACCCCTTCAACCTCTGCAGCAATGCTGGCAGTACTCATACATCTATTACCCAAAGACAACCTCTGGATATGATGCTGAGCACGTGTACTCAACTTCTTCAACCATGGCAAGGTCTGTTCTGAGTGGAACCTGTCCTGTGAAACCACTGTATGGTCTTGCTCACCATGTTGCAGCTCAGTTTCAGGGTCTTAGCAATCTTCTTATAGCCTAGGCCATCTTTATGTAGAGCAACCATTACTTTTATCAGATCCTCAGAGAGTTCTTTGCCATGAGGTGCCATGTTGAACTTGAATAGTGACCAGTATGAGAGAGTGTGAGAGCGATAACACCAAATTTAACACACCTGCTCCCCATTCACACCTGAGACCTTGTAACACTAATGAGTCACATGACACCAGGGAGGGAAAATAGCTAATTGGGCTCAATTTGGACATTTCCACTTAGGGGTGTACTCACTTTTGTTGCCAACGGTTTAGACATTAATGGCTGTGTGTCAAGTTATTTTGAGGGGACAGCAAATTTTCACTGTTATACAAGCTGTACACTCACTACTTTACATTGTAGCAAAGTGACATTTCTTCAGTGTTGTCACATGAAAAGATATAATAAAAAACGTGAGGGGTGTACTCCCTTTTATGAGATACTGTATATAGACATATATTTATTTATTTATAAAGTTCAATCCGATTGGCTGATCCAATCAGCCAATCAGATTGAGCTCGCATTCTATTGGCTGTTCCGATCAGCCAATAGAATGCAAGCTCAATCTGATTGGCTGATTCAATCAGCCAATCAGATTTTTCCTACCTTAATTCCGATTGGCTGATAGAATCCTATCAGCCAATCGGAATTGAAGGGACGCCATCTTGGATGACGTCCCTTAAAGGAGCCTTCATTCGTCGGTAGTCCGTTGGGAAAGAAGGATGTTCCGCGTCGGCGGAATGAAGATGGATCCTGAAGAAGATTGAAGAACCCGCTTGGAAGATGACATCGCCGGATCGAAGACTTCTTCAGCGCCGCTTGGAGGATCACTTCATCGGATGGAAGATTTCTTTAGCGCCCCTTGGAGGATAACTTCTGCCACTCCGGATCTCCTCTTCCGTTCCATCGCTGCTCGGCTGAGTGAAGACGACTCAAGGTAGGATGATCTTCAGGGGGTAGTGTTAGGTTTATTTAAGGGGGGGTTTGGGTTAGATTAGGGGTATGTGGGTGGTGGGTTTTAATGTTGGGGGGGTTGTATTTTTCTTTTACAGGCAAAAGAGCTTAATTCTTTGGGGCATGCCCCACAAAAGGCCCTTTTAAGGGCTGGTAAGGTAAAATAGCTTTGAACTTTTTTAATTTAGAATAGGGTAGGGCATTTTTTTATTTTGGGGGGCTTTGTTATTTTATTAGGGGGCTTAGATTAGGTGTAAGTATCTTAAAATTGTTGTAATATTTTTTAAATGTTTGTAACTTATTTTTTTTATTTTTTTAACTTAGCTTTTTTTATTTTTTGTACTTTAGTTAGTTTATGTAATTGTATTTAATTGTAGTTAATTTATTTAATCAATGTAATGATAGTGTAGTCTTAGGTTTAATTGTAACTTAGGTTAGGATTTATTTTACAGGTAATTTTGTATTTCTTTTAGCTAGGTAGTTATTAAATAGTTAATAACTATTTAATAACTATTCTAACTAGCTAAAATAAATACAAAGTAACCTGTAAAATAAATATAAATCCTAAGATAGCTACAATGTAATTATTAATTACATTGCAGCTATCTTAGAGTTTATTTTACAGGTATTTAGTTTTAAATAGGAATAATTTATTAAGGTATAGTGTAGTGTTAGGTGTAATTGTAACTTAGGTTAGTTTTTATTTTACAGGTTAATTTCTCTTTATTTTAGCTAGGTAAGCTATTAAATAGTTAATAACTATTTAATAGCAATTGTACCTAGTTAAAATAAATTGAAAGATGCCTGTAAAATGCAAATAAATCCTAATATAGCTACCATATAATTATTATTTAAATTGTAGCTATATTAGGGTTTATTTTAAAGGTAAGTATTTAGTTTTAAATAGGATTAATTTAGTTCATAATAGAAATATTATTTAGATTTATTTAATTAATATTTAAGTTAGGGGGAGTTAGTATTAGTGTTAGACTTAGGTTTAGGGGTTAATAATTTTATTACAGTGGCGGCGGTGTAGTGGGGGGCAGGATAGGGGTTAATAAATGTATTATAGGTGGCGACGGTGTAGGGGGGGCAGGATAGGGGTTAATAAATTTAATATAGGTTGCGGCGGAGTCCAGGAGCGGCGGTTTAGGGGTTAATACATATATTTAGTTGCGGCAGGGTCAGGGAGCAGCGGTTTAGGGGTTAAACTATTGATTTAGTTGCGGTGAGGTGCGGGATCAGCAGGATAGGGGTTAATAACTTTATTATAGAGGGCGACGGTATAGGGGGGACAGGATAGGGGTTACTAGGTATAATGTAGGTTGTGGCGGTGTCCGGGAGCGGCGGTTTAGGGGTTAATACATTTATAAGAGTTGCAGCGGGGTCTAGGAGCAGCGGTTTAGGGGTTACTAACTTTATTTAGTTGCGGGGGGCTCCGGGGGATAGAACAGTGTAGTTTAGTGTGGGTGCTTAGTGACAGGCTAGCAAGAAAGCTGTAAAAAAGCCGAAGAGCAGCGAGATCGGATGAGTGATAACTCTCACAGTCTGCTGCTCATCGCCCCGTACTTGGTGCACAGCTTTTTGACAGCTTTTTTGATAACTTAGGCAAATTTTTGCAGGTTCGCGGCGGCGATGGTAGGTGAGCTTAGGCGGGCGTATTGGGCCAGCGAAGGCAGGAAAAGTAGACGCGTTGATAACTACCCCCCAATGACTGTTTTGCAAGATGTCATCCAGCTTTTTTTTTTTTTTTTTTTTTTTAAATAAGGTTTTTATTGAAGTAGTAGGTATCATAACAATCAGGTAAAGGAAACTCAGCACTCACCAGCTAGCTCACAGCTAAGATTTAAAATGGAAAGGTTAGTCACCGCATCTGGCCAAATGGGACAAGCTCAGGCACCACGTCAAGGTCCTTTCCAACATCTGAGTCCCTAACACAGCCACACAATGCAGGCTCTCAAAGCCAGACAAACTGGGAACAAGGGAAGGGTGCACAGGTATATGTAATCACCCAGCAACATACAAAACACGGAAGGGGGACTGCACTCCAAAACCGGACCGGGTACACATCCCATGACCCAGCAACATGCCAGCCCTGAGTGCTAAATAGCACTCACAAAAAGCTGTGCCGTCACCAGAGTCACAGGCAGTTGACCCCAGACAGGAATGGGTGCAAGAACCATGGGGGATTACAAAACAAATACAACAGATAAAGGAAAACCAGAACTCACCTGCTAGCTCACAACTAAGATTTAAAATGGAAAGGTTAGTCACTGCATCTGTCCAAATGGGACAAGCTCAGGCACCACGTCAAGGTCCTTTCCAACACCTGAGTCCCTAACACAGCCACACAATGCAGGCTCTCAAAGCCAGACAAACTGGGAACAAGGGAGGGGTGCACAGGTATATGTAATCACCCAGCAACATACAAAACACGGAAGGGGGACTGCATTCCAAAACTGGACCAGGTACACATCCCATGACCCAGCAACATGCCAGCCCTGGGTGATAAATAGCACTCACAAAAAGCTGTGCCGTCATCAGAGTCACAGGCAGTTAACCCCAGACAGGAGTGGGTGCAAGAACCATGGGAGATTACAAAACAAATACAACACATAAAGGAAACCCAGCTCTCACCAGCTAGCTCACAGCTAAGATTTAAAATGGAAAGGTTAGTCACCGCATCTGGCCAAATGGGACAAGATCAGGCACCACGTCAAGGTCCTTTCCAACACCTGAGTCCCTAACACAGCCACACAATGCAGGCTCTCAAAGCCAGACAAACTGGGAACAAGGGAGGGGTGCACAGGTATATGTAATCACCCAGCAACATACAAAACACGGAAGGGGGACTGCATTCCAAAACTGGACCAGGTACACATCCCATGACCCAGCAACATGCCAGCCCTGGGTGCTAAATAGCACTCACAAAAAGCTGTGCCATCACCAGAGTCACAGGCAGTTGACCCCAGACAGGAGTGGGTGCAAGAACCATGGGGGATTACAAAACAAATACAACAGATAAAGGAAAACCAGAACTCACCTGCTAGCTCACAACTAAGATTTAAAATGGAAAGGTTAGTCACTGCATCTGTCCAAATGGGACAAGCTCAGGCACCACGTCAAGGTCCTTTCCAACACCTGAGTCCCTAACACAGCCACACAATGCAGGCTCTCAAAGCCAGACAAACTGGGAACAAGGGAGGGGTGCACAGGTATATGTAATCACCCAGCAACATACAAAACACGGAAAGGGGACTGCATTCCAAAACTGGACCAGGTACACATCCCATGACCCAGCAACATGCCAGCCCTGGGTGATAAATAGCACTCACAAAAAGCTGTGCCGTCACCAGAGTCACAGGCAGTTGACCCCAGACAGGAGTGGGTGCAAGAACCATGGGAGATTACAAAACAAATACAACACATAAAGGAAACCCAGCTCTCACCAGCTAGCTCACAGCTAAGATTTAAAATGGAAAGGTTAGTCACCGCATCTGGCCAAATGGGACAAGATCAGGCACCACGTCAAGGTCCTTTCCAACACCTGAGTCCCTAACACAGCCACACAATGCAGGCTCTCAAAGCCAGACAAACTGGGAACAAGGGAGGGGTGCACAGGTATATGTAATCACCCAGCAACATACAAAACACGGAAGGGGGACTGCACTCCAAAACCGGACCAGGTACACATCCCATGACCCAGCAACATGCCAGCCCTGGGTGCTAAATAGCACTCACAAAAAGCTGTGCCGTCACCAGAGTCACAGGCAGTTGACCCCAGACAGGAGTGGGTGCAAGAACCATGGGGGATTACAAAACAAATACAACACATAAAGGAAACCCAGCACTCACCAGCTAGCTCACAGCTATTTAGCACTCGTAATCTGGCCCAATGTGTTTTTCTCCCTTTAAACTACAGGAGGTATGCTCAACTTATGAGCTTCATTTGACTGTAGTCATGTCGGGAATGTTGTTGAACAGTAGAAGCTCCCAGTACATATATATTTTCTGAGAAATATGTTACAGCCCTGGTAGTGGAGCTTGGATCTCTATGTAAGACATTAGCCAAATCAAGTGCATCTTCCTTAGAAAGGTTATTTTCATGATAACAATGTCATATATTCTTCCTAACCTATGTATCTGTTTTATATTTTAAGTTATAATTTAAATTTCAAAATATGCACTATATATAAAGTTGTTAAAAGATGAACTTTAAAACCTAAGACCTTCAGGAAAAGCTTTCAATGTAACCTAATTCTAAGAATGATATATGTGCTATAGTCTGTAACATTTTTGTTCTTTGTTGAAGGCACTCTTTTGTGTCTCAGTGCCTTTAAGGTAATAGTAAATCGTTGGCGCCAAGCAGGATAGTCTGCACGGCTATTGGCTAAGAAGCAAAAACGTCACCTCACAGCAAAAACTAAATTTATGCTTACCTGATAAATTTCTTTCTTTCCAGGTGTCATGTAAAAGGTGAGATATCACTGGAATCTATGTCCACAGATATCATACTGATTAATGTCTTCACATAGGAAGCTATTGATATCAATTGTATTGCTGTATGATAACACAAACCTTCTTGTTTGTCAAGGACACATTGCAAACCTTTGTCCCAATTCATCAAGGGAATTTCCTTCAAAGTAATTTTATCACATGGCTCCATCAGGTTTAAACACCCATATATAGAGTTTCCTGCCTACAAAGATAATGACCCCATGCAAGGACAACAGTCGCTCAGTCTGTAATGACCTTTTGAAGCTAGCGGAATCTAAGAGGATGGAGAAATTAACACTTGTATGGTATACAGAGGAGGATTATTTTGAAGGCCGAATACACATTATGCTGGCTAACAGAAACATATATTAAAGTACACTTACAAACACATGCTTATATTATAGCTTTGAAATTTATTTTAAAGTACAAATCATCTGCAATCTGCAGAAATATTTAATATACCAAGGTTTTACGAACAGTACCAACATATGAGATTGCCTTTGGTAAATATATTATATTGGATAAGTATCTGTGGGGAATTTGGAATGTTTTACATTATTTCAAAATAAATACATTGTTCTTTGTTTTCCAGGAATCTAATAAGTCTTACAGGGAGGAACCTGGTGTGAAGATGAGATTTCTAAATAAATACAGATACTATAAGTTATCATACTATAGATGCAACATAGATTTTGAGCCCATGTCTTAAACACTGTTGAGACATGTATTAATAAATAACTATAATGCTGATTTATACAGTGGGGCAAAAAAGTATTTAGTTAGCCACCAATTGTGCAAGTTCTCTGGCTTAAGAAGATGAGAGAGGGCTGTAATTTTCATCATAGGTATACCTCAACTATGAGAGACAAAATGTAGAAACAAATTCAAACAATCACATTGTCTGATATGGAAAGAATTTATTTGCAAATTATGCGGGAAAATAAGTATTTTGTCACCTACAAACAAGCAAGATTTCTGGCTCTCACAGACCTGTATCTTCTTCTTTAAGAGGCTCCGCTGTCCTCCACTCATTACCTGTATTAATGGCACCTGTTTGAACTTGTTATCAGTATAAAAGACACCTGTCCACAACCTCAAACAGTCACACTCCAAACTCCACTATGGTGAAGACCAAAGAGCTATCAAAGGACACCAGAAACAAAGTTGTAGACCTGCACCAGGCTGGGAAGACTGAATCTGCAATAGGCAAGCAGCTTGGTGTGAAGAAATTAACTGTGGAAGCAATAATTAGAAAATGGAATACATACAAGACCACTGATAATCTCCCTCGATCTGGGGCTCCACGCAAGATCTCACCCCGTGGGGTCAAAATGATCACAAGAACGTGAGCAAACATCCCAGAACCACACGGGGGGACCTAGTGAATGACCTGCAGAGAGCTGGGACCAACGTAACAAAGGCTACCATCAGTAACACACTACGCCGCCAGGGACTCAGATCCTGCAGTGCCAGACGTGTCCCCCTGCTTAAGCCAGTACATGTCCGGGCCCATCTTAAGTATGTTAGAGAGCATTTGGATGATCCAGAAGCAGATTGGGAGAATGTCATATGGTCAGATGAAACCAAAGTAGAACTGTTTGGTAGAAACACAACTTGTCGTGTTTGGAGGAGAGAGAACACCATACCTACTGTGAAGCATGGGGGTGGCAACATCATGCTTTGGGGCTGTTTCTCTGCAAAGGGAACAGGACGACTGATCCGTGTACATGAAAGAATGAATGGGGCCATGTATTGTGAGATTTTGAGTGCAAACCTCCTTCCATCAGCAAGGGCATTGCAGATGAAACGTGGCTGGGTCTTTCAGCATGACAATGATCCCAAACACACCGCCCGGGCAACGAAGGAGTGGCTTCGTAAGAAGCATTTCAAGGTCCTGGAGTGGCCTAGCCAGTCTCCAAATCTCAGCACCATAGAAAACTTTTGGAGGGAGTTGAAAGTCCATGTTGCTCAGCGACAGCCCCAAAACATCACTGCTCTAGAGGAGATCTGCATGCAGGAATGGGCCAACATACCAGCAACAGTGTGTGATAACCTTGTGAAGACTTACAGAAAATGTTTGACCTCTGTCATTGCCAACAAAGGATATATAACAAAGTATTGAGATGAACTTTTGATATTGACCAAATACTTATTTTCCACCATAATTTGCAAATAAATTCTTTCCAAATCAGACAATATGATTGTCTGTATTTGTTTCCACATTTTGTCTCTCATAGTTGAGGTATACCTATGATGAAAATTACAGGCCTCTCTAATCTTCTTAAGTGGAAGAACTTGCACAATTGGTGGCTGACTAAATACTTTTTTTCCCCACTGTATATGATATAAGATGGTGACTGGGACATTAAATATGTACCAGAATATCAAATGAACTGATATACAAAATAAGTCAGATATACATATATTTGTTATTGATTTATACTACTAGTCCCTCATAAAAATGTAACTTTTAAACACATCTTTAAAATATTATAAGTAGTATTAAATAATCCCATGCATATTGGACATATTCGCCTAGATTTAGAGTTCTGCGTTAGCCTTAAAAAGCAGCGTTAAGGAGTCCTAACGCTGCTTTTTAATGCCCGCTGGTATTACGAGTCTGGCAGGTACAGGTGTACCACTCACTTTTTTCCACGACTCGAGACTACCGCAAATCCCCTTACATCAATTGCTTATCCTATCTTTTTAATGGGATTTGCCTAACGCCGGTATTACGAGTCTTGGAAGAAGTGAGCGGTACAACCTCTACCTCCAAGACTCCTACCGCATATAAAAGTCAGTAGTTAAGAGTTTTATGGGCTAACGCCGGAACATAAAGCTCATAACTACCGTGCAACAAAGTACACTGACACCCATAAACTACCTATGAACCCCTAAACCGAGGCCCCCCCACATCGCAAAACCCTATAATAAAATTATTTAACCCCTAATTTGCCGACCGGACACCGCCGCCACCTACATGATAGCTATGAACCCCTAATCTGCTGTCCCTAACATCACCAACACCTATATTATATTTATTAACCCCTAATCTGCACCCCCCCAATGTTGCCGCCACCTACCCACACTTATTAACCCCTAATCTGCCGACCGGACATCGCCGCCACTATAATAAATGTATTAACCCCTAAACCACCGCACTCCCGCCTCGCAAACACTATAATACATTTTATTAACCCCTAATCTGCCCTCCCTAACATCGCCACCACCTACCTACAATTATTAACCCCTAATCTGCCACCCCCAACGTCGCTGCAACTATAATAAAGTTATTAAACCCTAAACCTAAGTCTAACCCTAACCCTAACACCCCCCCTAAGTTAAATATAATTTAAATAAATCTAAATAAAATTACTACAATTAAATAAATTAATCCTATTTAAAACTAAATACTTACCTATAAAATAAACCCTAATATAGCTACAATTTAACTAATAATTACATTGAAGCTATTTTAGGATTTATATTTATTTTACAGGCAACTTTGTATTTATTTTAACTAGGTACAATAGCTATTAAATAGTTAATAACTATTTAATAGCTACCTATTTAAAATAATTACAAAATTACCTGTAAAATAAATCCTAACCTAAGTTACAAATACACCTAACACTACACTATCAATAAATTAATTAAATAAATTAACTACAATTATCTAAACTAAAATACAATTAAATAAACTAAACTATAGTACAAAAAAACCCACACTAAATTACAAAAAATAAAAAAATATTACAAGAATTTTAATCTAATTACACCTAATCTAAGCCCCCTAATAAAATAAAAAAGCCCCCCAAAATAATAAAATTCCCTACCCTATACTAAATTACAAAAATAATCAGCTCTTTTACCAGCCCTTAAAAGGGCTTTTTGCGGGGCATTGCCCCAAAGAAATCAGCTCTTTTACCTGTAAAAAAAATACAAGACCCCCCCCAACATTACAACCCACCACCCACACACCCCTACTCTAAAACCCACCCGATCCCCCCTTAAAAAAAACCTAACACTACCCATTGAAGATCACCCTACCTTCAACCATGTTCACCCAGCCGGGCACTACTGGTCATCTGATCCGTCCAGAAGAGGACATCCAGACCGGGAGAAAGCTTCATCCAAGCGGCATCTTCTATCTTCATCCATCCGGCGCGGAACGGGTCCATCTTCAAGACATCCGACACGGAGCATCCTCTTCTTTCCGCGGCCGACGACTGAATGAAGGTTCCTTTAAATGATGTCATCCAAGATGGCGTCCCTCGAATTCTGATTGGCTGATAGGATTCTATCAGCCAATCGGAATTAAGGTAGGCAAAATCAGATTGGTTAAATTAATCAGCCAATTGGATTGAAGTTCAATCCAATTGGCTAATTGGATCAGCCAATAGAATGCGAGGTCAATTCTATTGGCTCATCCAATCAGCCAATCAGATTGAACTTCAATCTGATCGGCTGATTAAATCAACCAATCGGATTAACCCCTAATGGTGTCCGGAGCGGCAGATTAGGGGTTAATAATATAATGTAGGTGTCAGCGATAGCGGGTGGCAGATTAGGGGTTAATAAGTGTAAGGTTAGGGGTGTTTAGACTCGGGGTTCATGTTAGGGTGTTAGGTGTAGACTTAGAAAGTGTTTCCCCATAGGAAACAATGGGGCTGCGTTAGGAGCTGAACGCTGCAGCTTACCGCTACCGTAAGCAACGCTGGTATTGAGGGTTGAAGTGGAGCTAAATTTGGCTCAACGCTCACTTTTCTGAGGCTAACGCAGCCATTCAGAAAACTCGTAATACCAGCGTTGGCTTAAGGGTGTGCTGGAAAAAACAAGTTTTTACTGACAAAACTCCAAATCTAGGCTGGAAATTATAAATGTTTTTAATGAACACTTTAAACCAAATACTAATCTGTAGCAGTATGTAATAGTGAGACTGTTTGACAGTGTCTGCTGCCACCAATAGTTCTATATTACATATTACAGTGTCTAGAGACACTATGATATTGATAATTGATTTTCATGTTTCTAAAATGTTCGGACCACCTATGGTTCAGTAGTCTAATTGTGCGACCCACTAAAGTGGAAGCACATGATAAAGAGCCATTACTCGTGTATGACTGTTTGGATGTGTTTAATTTAAATGTGGTTCCGCCATAAGTGATGTGCTTGCACATTTTACAATTCTTTTCTCACATTTAAAGGACCCCTTTTTTACCAGCTCCTGTATATTTCAATTGTGCTGATCTAATAATTTTATCAAATAGTTTTATAGCATGTTTGATGATTTTACTTGGTGCTAAATAGTTTTTTAAAGTAGTTCCTCTTTTAAACACTACTTTAGGTTGTTCACCTAGATTCTCTTTCAAGACATTGAGGCCTAGTTACCAAGCCGTCAACCTCAAATACGCTGGAATTCCGCAGCGTATTTGTGGCGAGGCTGATTCGCCTAAGTTATCAAGCCCTGCTGCCCGGCAAAAGTAGAATTTTGTGACGTAAGCTTCGATCCGCCGGACTCAGTCCGACACAGATCAATTCTTACATCACTCCAGATGTTCCGAACGCAAGTTCGTTACAATCTGACTACTTTTGCTAGTTATCAAATAACTAGAAGGTACGCTCGGCACTTTTCCGGCCCAGCGTACTTGGTTTTCAATACGCCGCACTGGAGGCGGCAGATCCCATAGGAATCAATGGGAGTCTGACCATAGCAAAAGCTCATGTTCGCTGCTGCCCGACATCCCATTGATTCCTATGGGAAACGTCTGCACCTAACACCCTAACATGTACCCCGAGTCTAAACAACCCTAATCTGCCCCCCCACACCGCCGCAACTAAATAAATGTATTACCCCCTAAACCGCCGCTCCCGGAGCCCACTGCCACTCTAATAAACTTATTAACCCCTAAACCGCCGCTCCCGGACCCCGCCACCACCTACATAATACCTATTAACCCCTATCCTGCCCCCCCTATACCGCCGCCACCTATAATAAATTTATTAACCCCTATCCTGCCGATCCCGTACCCCGCCGCAACTAAATAAATTGTTTAACCCCTAAACCGCCGCTCCCACACCCTGCCGCAACCTATATTAAACTTATTAACCCCTAATAATTATATTGTAGCTATTTTAGGATTTATTTTTATTTTACAGGCAAATTTAAATTTATTTTAACTAGGCACAATATTAACTATTTAATAGCTATCTAGTTAAAATAAAGACAAATTTACCTGTAAAAATAAAAACTAATCTAAGTTACAATTACACCTAACACTACACTATCATTAAATAAATTATTCCTATTAAAAAACTAAATACTTACTTGTAAAATAAACCCTAAGGCCTAGATTTAGAGTTTGGCGGTAGCCGTCAAAACCAGCGTTAGAGGCTCCTAACGCTGGTTTTTACCGCCCTCTGGTATTTGGAGCCAGTCATTAAAGGGTCTAACGCTCACTTTCCAGCCGCGACTTTTCCATACCGCAGATCCCCTTACGTCATTTGCGTATCCTATCTTTTCAATGGGATCTTTCTAACGCTGGTATTTAGAGTCGTGGCTGAAGTGAGCGTTAGAAATCTAACGACAAAACTCCAGCCGCAGAAAAAAGTCAGTAGTTAAGAGCATTCTGGGCTAACGCCGGTTTATAAAGCTCTTAACTACTGTGCTCTAAAGTACACTAACACCCATAAACTACCTATGTACCCCTAAACCGAGGTCCCCCCACATCGCCGCAACTCAATTCAATTTGTTTAACCCCTAATCTGCCGACCGCCACCTACGTTATACTTATGTACCCCTAATCTGCTGCCCCTAACACCGCTGACCCCTATATTATATTTATTAACCCCTAACCTGCCCCCCACAACGTCGCCGCCAGCTACCTACAATAATTAACCTCTAATCTGCCGAACGCAAAGCGCCGCCACCTACGTTATCCTTATGTACCCCTAATCTGCTGCCCCTAACACCGCCGACCCCTATATTATATTTATTAACCCCTAATCTGCCCCCACAATGTCGCCGCCACCTACCTACAATTATTAACCCCTAATCTGCCGACCGGAGCTCACCACTAGTATAAAAAATGTATTAACCCCTAATCCGCCTCACTCCCGCCTCAATAACCCTATAATAAATAGTATTAACCCCTAATCTGCCCTCCCTAACATCGCCGACAGCTAACTTCAAGTATTAACCCCTAATCTGCCGATCGGACCTCACTGCTACTCTAATAAATTGTTTAACCCCTTAAGCTAATTCTAACCCTAACACTAACAACCCCCTAAGTTAAATATAATTTTTATCTAACGAAATAAATTAAGTCTTATTAAATAAATTATTCCTATTTAAATCTAAATACTTACCTGTAAAATAAATCCTAATATAGCTACAATATAAATTATAATTATATCTTAGCTATTTTAGGATTAATATTTATTTTACAGGCAACTTTGTAATTATTTTAACCAGGTACAATAGCTATTAAATAGTTAAGAACTATTTAATAGCTACCTAGTTAAAATAATTACAAAATTACCTGTAAAATAAATCCTAATCTAAGTTACAATTAAACCTAACACTACACTAGCAATAAATTAATTAAATAAAATACCTACAATTATCTACAATTAAACCTAACACTACACAATCAATAAATTAATTAAATACAATATCTACAAATAAATACAATTAAATAAACTAACTAAAGTACAAAAAATAAAAAAGAACTAAGTTACAAAAAATAAAAAAATATTTACAAACATTAGAAAAATATTACAACTATTTTAAACTAATTACACCTACTCTAAGCCCCCTAATAAAATAACAAAGACCCCCAAAATAAAAAAATGCCCTACCCTATTCTAAATTACAAAAGTTCAAAGCTCTTTTACCTTACCAGCCCTGAAAAGGGCCATTTGCGGGGCATGCCCCAAAGAATTCAGCTCTTTTGCCTGTAAAAAAAAACCATACAATACCCCCCCCCAACATTACAACCCACCACCCACATACCCCTAATCTAACCCAAACCACCCTTAAATAAACCTAACACTAAGCCCCTGAAGATCTTCCTACCTTATCTTCACCTCACCGGTATCACAACCTATCGGTCCT
This sequence comes from Bombina bombina, assembly GCF_027579735.1. NCBI lineage: Eukaryota > Metazoa > Chordata > Amphibia > Anura > Bombinatoridae > Bombina > Bombina bombina. The sequence continues at coordinate 961,428,847 of NC_069501.1, read as the reverse complement.
GGCTCCTAAATCTTCATCCAACCCAAGCGGGGGCTGGCGATCCATAATCCTGCGGCTGAAGAGGTCCAGAAGAGGCTCCAAAGTCTTCATCCTATCCGGGAAGAAGAGGCGATCCAGACCGGCAACCATCTTGATCCAATCGGCATCTTCTATCTTCATCCGATGAGGAACGGCTCCATCGTGAAGACCTCCAGCGCGGATCAATCTTCTTCCTCCGACGTCCAACTGAAGAATGATGGTTCCTTTAAGGGACCTCATCCAAGATGGCGTCCCTCGAATTCCAATTGGCTGATAGGATTCTATTAGCCAATCGGAATTAAGGTAGGAAAATTCTGATTGGCTGATGGAATCAGCCAATCAGAATCAAGTTCAATCCGATTGGCTGATCCAATCAGCCAATCAGATTGAGCTTGCATTCTATTGGCTGTTCCGACCAGCCAATAGAATGCGAGCTCAATCTGATTGGCTGATCGGATCAGCAAATCGGATTGAACTTGATTCTGATTGGCTGATTCCATCAGCCAATCAGAATTTTCCTACCTTAATTCCGATTGGCTAATAGAATCCTATGAGCCAATCGGAATTCGAGGGACGCCATCTTGGATGACGTCCCTTAAAGGAACTATCATTCTTCAGTTGGATGTCGGAGGAAGAAGATTGATCTGCGCTGGAGGTCTTCACGATGGAGCTGTTCCTCATCGGATGAAGATAGAAGATGCCGCTTGGATCAAGATGGTTGCCGGTCTGGATCGCCTCTTCTTCCCGGATAGGATGAAGACTTTGGAGCCTCTTCTGGACCTCTTCAGCCGCTGGATTATGGATCGCCAGCCCCCGCTTGGGTTGGATGAAGATTTAGGAGCCAGGACCGATCGGTGGTGATACCCGGCGAGGTGAAGATAAGGTAGGAAGATCTTCAGGGGCTTAGTGTTAGGTTTATTTAAGGGGGGTTTGGGTTAGATTAGGGGTATGTGGGTGGTGGGTTGTAATGTTGGGGGGGGATATTGTATGGGTTTTTTTACAGGCAAAAGAGCTGAATTCTTTGGGGCATGCCCCACAAAAGGTCCTTTTAAGGGTTGGTAAGGTAAAAGAGCTTTGAACTTTTTTAATTTAGAATAGGGTAGGGCATTTTTTTTATTTTGGGGGGCTTTGTTATTTTATTAGGGGGCTTAGAGTAGGTGTAATTAGTTTAAAATTGTTGTAATATTTTTCTAATGTTTGTAAATATTTTTTTATTTTTTGTAATTTAGTTCTTTTTTATTTTTTGTACTTTAGTTAGTTTATTTAATTGTATTTATTTGTAGATATTGTATTTAATTAATTTATTGATAGTTTAGTGTTAGGTTTAATTGTAGATAATTGTAGGTATTTTATTTAATTTATTTATTGATAGTGTAGTGTTAGGTTTAATTGTAACTTAGGTTAGGATTTATTTTACAGGTAATTTTGTAATTATTTTAACTATTTTAGCTATTAAATAGTTCTTAACTATTTAATAGTTATTGTACCTGGTTAAAATAAATACAAAGCTACCTGTAAAATAAATATAAATCCTAAAATAGCAATAATATAATTAGAATTTATATTGTAGCTATATTAGGGTTTATTTTACAGGTAAGTATTTAGCTTTAAATAGGAATAATTTATTTAATAAGAGTTAATTTATTTCGTTAGATTTAAATTATATTTAACTTAGGGGGGTGTTAGGGTTAGGTTTAGACTTAGCTTTAGGGGTTAATCCATTTATTACAGTAGCGGCGAGATTCGTTCGGCAGATTAGGGGTTAATAAGTGTAGGCAGGTGGAGGCGACGTTGAGGGGGGCAGATTAGGGGTTAATAAATATAATATAGGGGTCGGCGGTGTTAGGGGCAGCAGATTAGGGGTACATAGGGATAATGTAGGTAGCGGCGGTTTACGGAGCGGCAGATTAGGTGTCAGCGATAGCGGAGGCGGCAGATTAGGGGTTAATAAGTGTAAGGTTAGGGGTGTTTAGACTCGGGGTACATTTTAAGGTGTTAGGTGCAGACGTAGGAAGTGTTTCCCCATAGAAAACAATGGGGCTGCGTTAGGAGCTGAACGCGGCTTTTTTGCAGGTGTTAGGTTTTTTTTCAGCTCAAATGGCCCCATTGTTTTCTATGGGGGAATCGTGCACGAGCACGTTTTTGAAGCTGGCCGCGTCCGTAAGCACCACTGGTATCTAGAGTTGCAGTGGCGTTAAATTATGCTCTACGCTCCCTTTTTGGAGCCTAACGCACTGAAAACCCAGGCATTCTGTGAACTCTAAATACCAGCGGTATTTAAAAGGTGCGGGGGGGAAAAAGCACGAGTAGCTAACGCACCCCTTTGGCTGCAGAACTCTAAATCTAGGCGTAAGATAGCTACAATGTAATTAATAATTACATTGTAGCTATTTTAGGATTTATATTTATTTTACAGGTAACTTTGTATTTATTTTAACTAGGTAGAATAGTTATTAAATAGTTATTAACTATTTAATAACTACCTAGCTAAAAGAAATACAAAATTACCTGTAAAATAAATCCTAACCTAAGTTACAATTAAACCTAGCACTACACTATCATTAATTAAATTAAATTAATTATCTACAAATACCTACAATTAAATACAATTAAATAAACTAACTAAAGTACAAAAAAAATAAAAAAAACAAAGTTACAAAAAATAAAAAATTATTAAAAGATTTTTAAGCTAATTACACCTAATCTAAGCCCCCTAATAAAATAACAAAGCCCCCCAAAATAAAAAAATGCCCTACCCTATTCTAAATTACGAAAGTTAACAGCTCTATTACCTTACCAGTCCTTAAAAGGGCCTTTTGCAGGGCATGCCCCAAAGAAATCAGCTCTTTTGCCTGTAAAAAAAAAACACAATACCACCACCCAACATTACAACCCACCACCCACATACCCCTACTCTAACCCAAACCCCCCTTAAATAAACCTAACACTACCCCCCCTGAAGATCATCCTACCTTTAGCCGTCTTCAGCCAGCCGACCACCAATGGAACAGAAGAGGAAATCCGCAGCAGTCGAAGTCTTCATCCAAGGGGCGCTGAAGAGGTCTTCCATCTGATAGAAGTCTTCATCCAGGCAACGTCTTCAATCTTCATCCATCCGGAGCGGAGCAGAGCCATCTTCAAAGCAGCCGACGCGGAGCCATCTTCATCCACCGATGCCTACTCGCCGAATGAATATTCCAAGATGGCGTCCCTCGAATTCCGATTGGCTGATAGGATTCTATCAGTCAATCTGAATTAAGGTAGGAAAAATCTGATTGGCTAATCCAATCAGCCAATCAGATTCAAGTTCAATCCGATTGGCTGATCCAATCAGCCAATCAGATTGAGCTTGCTTTCTATTGGCTGCTTTGATCAGCCAATAGAATGCGAGCTCAATCTGATTGGCTGATTGGATCAGCCAATCAGATTTTTCCTACCTTAATTCCGATTGGCTGATAGAATCCTATCAGCCAATCGGAATTCAAGGGACGCCATAGTGTGAGTGCTTAGTGACAGGGGTATCAATAAAGCTGGGAAAAAGCTGAAGAGCAGCAAGATCGGATGAGTGATAACTATCCCAATCCGCTGCTCATCGCCCCGTACTTGGTGTGCGGCTTTTTGACAGCTTTATTGATAACTTTGGCGAGCGTATTCAGGTCCACGGTGGCGATGTGAGGCGAGCTTAGGCGGGCGTATTGGGGAAGGCGATGGCAGGTAAGTAGACACGTTGATAACTAGAGGCCATTGTCTTTTTTAAGAATATTCCAGTATTTTAATAATGCTTTTTTAATTTCCTTATGATGACTTTTATATTGTGTTATAAACATTATATTACAGTCCTATATTTTTTCTTGAGATTTTTTGGGGGCTGATTTTCAGTTTCTCTCATCAGACCTCGCTTTCAAATAGCTCTTCTCAATCAGGCTAAGTGGGTAACCTTTTCTATAAACCGTTCTTTTAAGGATAGGCTCTGTTCATCATACATTTGAATATTACTACAGTTTCTCCTAATACGTTTAAACTGGCCATATTGCATATTAGTTTTCCAAGGAATATAATGGTTACTGTTAAAACTAATAAAACTGTTGCAGTCTACAGTTTTGAAATGTGTTTTAGATTCTATTCTTCCTTGCTCATTAAAAGGCAAACTTAAATCCAAAAACACTATAGACTCTGATTGTATACAACTAGTAAAAGTTAAACCCAAATTATTAGAATTTAGGTGGGTTACAAAATCAGTTGCTTCTAGAGAACTTCCCTTCCAAATAAAAATAAGATCATCTATGAAACGACCATAGAAGACCAGATTCGCCCCAAATCTGGAATTATAGATGTAATTGTCCTCAAAATATCCCATATAGAGATTTGCAAAATCTTGTCCCCATGGCCGTTCCTTTAATTTGTAGGTAAAAATCACCTTGAAACATAAAATAATTGTGCTCTAATATGAATGCTATTAGTTGTAAAATAAATTCTCTTTGCAAGTATGGCAAATACCAATCCCTTTCCAGAAATTTGGAAATAGCCTTAATTCCTAGAGAGTGTGGGATATTGGAATATAACCATGAACGTCACAAGTAATCCACATATGTGATCCCTCCAGACAAAAACTTTGTAATTTCTCCAGAAGATCTACTGAGTCCCTGATATAGGAATCTAGGCCTTGAACATATTTTTTTTAGAAAAAAGTCAACATAAGATGAAACATTATCTGTAAGAATACCTATTCCTGCTATGATCGGTCTTCCAGGAGGGGATGTTATATTTTTGTGAATTTTGGGAAGATGGTAATAAAAGGCCATATTTGGTGATTTAGGTAATAAATATTCTTTTTCAGGTTTTAAAATAATCCCTTCAGTATAGGCAAAATTTACAATCTCAGATAATATACCTAAATATTTCTCAGTAGGATCTTCAGGCAGTTTTTTATAATATATTTTATCCTGGAGTATATTTTTAGCCTCAAATAGATAGTCATTAAAATTTTCAATTACAATTCCACCACCCTTATCCGCTTGGCCGATTTTTTCAGACAAATGACCCAGTTCTGAATTTAATTGTAGATTTTTTTTCTGTCATGACAACACTATATGAAAATGTTAATAAACAGTTAAATGCTGATAACCACGTGAGATCCTTAAAGCAAGGAAAGAGGCCTGTCGAAGAATATGTGATGGATTTTCAAATGTGGATAACTAATTCTGAGTGGAATTAGATCAGTTTAAGAAACCAATTCAGGCTTGGTCTTGCTGAATCCTTAAAGGATGAATTATCACGTATAGAATTACCTAGCACCTTGGATGAATTAATCAAATTGAGTATTACACTCTCTCCGTGAGAGAAGAGCAGAAAAACTTACCTCTGATACACAAGAAAACTTACAACATCCCTATCCGAAAAAGTAACTTCAAGCTGCATGCCAATGGAGATGAGCACTATTAAAGGTCCTTTGTCACAGGAGGAAAAATCCAGACGCTGTATGGCTAATCTATGTCTTTATTGCGCAAGTAAGGATCATTTGGTTTCCAACTGCCCAACCCTCACTAGACAAAAACAGGGTAAGAATGGAATGTAACTATAAATTTGGTTACACTTAATAAACCTTTATCTCATGTCTCATTAAGTTTATCTTTACAGTGGCATCAGCGTCGACTTAAGACTGATGCTATGATAGACTCTGGAGCCTATGGGTTATTCATGGACCAAGCTTTTGTTTCTGTTAATAAAATCCTCACTGTTTTGAAACACAAACCTATCTATATGAAAGTTATTGATGGTTCTTTAATACAAAAAGTCCCTATAACACATCACACAATACCTCTTCTTGTTTCAACTCCAGAAGGACAAACAGAATATTTAACATTCAATATCATACCCACTTCTTTATGCTTGGTTATTCTTTGTTGTCTAAACATAACCCTATAATAGATTGGAAATATAACAGGGTTGCCCTCAATTCCCTTTACTGTCAAAACACATGTTATCCACATTTGTCCGTTTCTAATTTAGACATAGCTATTCCCCAAGAATATAAGGACTTGTATGAAGTGTTTGACATATAAGAAGCAGATGTTCTGCCTCATCTCATCATTTTTTTGTCAAAAATAAAGATGGTGCATTAAGACCAATAATAGATTATAGGTCACTAAACAACATAACAATTAAAAAACAATATTCACCCCCTCTTATCCCAGAACTTTTAGAAAGATTAAAAGATGCCACTGTATATACAATCTACACAAAAAAAGGGTGAGCACTAATAAATAGCTAGTGTTAAGCTCAATGATATATAAGCATGTAAATACAATTAGAATTGCCAGCAATTTGGCATGTTAAAGGAAAGTTCAATTTCAGATTAAGAAGTATATCTTTCTTCCCAACGATGGCAGCCTCCTCCTCACCAACAATGGTCCAGAGATGATATATAAAAGACAAAACAAAAGGGCGCCTCATGTGTAGTATCATCAAATAAGCATAAAGCCACAGAAAAAAGCCAAATGGGTAATCACAAGGCTCTGGAGCACACCTATGTGCTTGTAGGGACAGGCTGCAGATTTTATCAAGTGCGACAGCTCACCTACAGAGGATATCAGTCATTAACTGTAGTAGGAAAATAAAACACAGGAAAAGCACCAAATTGTGCAGATCACAAAGGATATGATGTTTGACTTAGCACAAAGAAAGATTGGATACTCACATATTAGATGAGCACACTTATGTGCTAGTAGGAGCAAGCTGGCATATTATGGTAAGGTGTGTCAGCTCACCACCAAGGAACTTTTCCTTAGGATGCAATATCCAAAAGTGGCAGACTTCTGTGTGTTGGGTTCCACTCCAAGCAGGTGCAGGCAGGTAAAATCACTCACAAGAGTATTTTTTAAAAATTAAAAAGTTCTATTTATTAAAAACAAATTAAAATACATATACAAAGGAGTGAACTAGGGGCATACAGTCTGAGGAAATGGTGTATGAGCAGAGAAACGCGTTGCATTTACAGGGGGCTTGACTGTATGCCCCTAGTTGCATTTCACATCTTTAAGTTGATTTTTTTTCTCTATTACCCATGGCAGAATTTTCTTATAACAATTCCCTAAATAGTTAAACTAAAATGACCCCATTTTTCACCACATACGGCCACCATCCCAACACCATCTCCATAGCATCATTTTCAGATAAATCACCAGCGGCAAAAGACTTTGCCTCTAAAATCAAGACTTCACTTGACATTCTCAAACTACATCTCACCAAGGCTAAGGCTAAACAAAATATTAATTATGATAAACGTCATAGACTAGCACCTACATATAAAGTGGGTGACTTGGTTTGGCTTTTAACCAAACAGCTACATTTGGGAGTTCCCTCTAAAAAAATTAGCCAACCTTTTCATTGGTCCCTTCCCTATTAAAAGCATCATCAATCCATCAGCAGTTGTCTTGACCTTGCCGGACTCTTAAAAAAAAACATCCAAGTTTTCATGTCTCCCTTTTGAAACCTTACTCCCAACATGAACATAGAACTAGTAAGCCTGAAACCCCACTTCAGTGTGGCAATCATTTGAATATGAAGTTGAACAGATACTTGATTCTAGATTAAGACGTCATCGATTTGAGTATTTAGTTAAATGGCGAGAACTCCTGGGTACCAGTTTCTGATGTACATGCTCCAAGATTGCTGGCTTCCTTCCACAAGAGGTTTCCTAATAAACCAAGCACCAAATCCTCGTAGCGGATTCCTTGAGGAGGGGGATATGTAACATCCCTGTACATTTAAATTCTAAATACCTCCCATACTCCTCATTCCATATAAATTTCCACTTCCTGCTCTCCCATATTGCTTGATTATTGAGTATAACCTGAGCCTTGTTCAGTCTCTCTCATTGAGAGTAATTACTTAATCCTTAACTTACTTTCCCTTCAAAGTACTGGAATTTAAATCCGCAACACACAGACGCTGTCTGTGTTCTGCCAGCTCAATTACCTTCTTTCCTTTTCTGCAGATCGGAATTCGATTCCGCAACTCACAGACGCTGTCTGTGATCCACCAGCTCAATTACCTTCTCTCCTTTTCTGCAGACCAGAATTTGGTTCCGCATCTCACAGACGCTGTCTGTGTTCCTCCAGCTCACCTCAATCAGCTGCATGCTTTCCACTTTCATTCCCATGACTCTGAAGCTGCCTTGCACTCTCCTTTTGTTTGCTCTCAACATCTGAACGGCAGTTCCGATCTCGCTACATATAGCAGCTTCTGCAGACAGCTCCGGTCTTACCGCAAGTACACTGTATACCAAATTGCCTAGACTTTCTTTTGTACATTATATTGAACTTATTGTCTGGATTTAATCCTATTCGAAATTTGCAATGTAAACTGCCTATCTCCATTTCATATAAATCTGTTATCTCTCTAACAATAACTATGCTGCTTGGCTACATTAGCAAACCTGCTGATTCCTTACCATAGTGTATATATCATTAAGTGTTTATAACTTATCCTGATTTACCATAGTCAGTAAGTTGTCTCTAAGTTATACACTGTTTCTTTTTGATAAGTATTTATTCCTGCTACATTTCAGGCACTTGCTCTTTCACAAAAATATATATTGAGCAGAGTTTACCTGTTTCCGTATCTACAAACCTACTTATTTTAGTTACTCTAAAAATAACATATTTTATAGCTGAGCCTGACAGAATAATCAAGCCTTAAAAAAACTGTTTTCTGTTCTATCTCTGTATATTGTATGGGAAGTGTTTTGCAAAATTGTCTAGTATGGATTCTGCTGAATTAACCACACAGCTGAACACACTCAATCAAAAGATTGACTACTTAGCCAGAGGTCTTACGGAAGTACAGGCAAAGAACACAGTGTTAAAAATTCTAATTAAATACTTAATGTCTCCTAAAGCTCTAGAATCTCCAGAACCTCAAATAAATCCCCCAAAGATATTTACTGGAAAAAGAACAGAATTTAGAAGTTTAAAAAATTCTTGGGGGGTGGAGCCAACTGCCAAAGCAACAGGACGTGTCTATACAAGGCTCCGGCTGCTTGATCAAATAACTTAACATTATAAGAAAGTTACGGGCTTTTCACAAATGGTACCTATCATTCATTGTACTCTGGAACACTGGGCAGAGGTTACAGGTTACTGAGCTGCATTATTAGATATCACTAAGATACAAAGATCTCTTGGCCTGTTGTACACGCTGCATGGAGCGGGCCGCCATCTTAGGGAACGCTCTGTATCTGTTATTAGAGGAACTGGCAATATACTTCATCTCAACCCTAAACTCTACCATGGAAAGTCAAATTATATCTGCACTGCGGGGCTTATTATCCTCTTTAGATGCCCACCACCACGCTCTTATTGTAGACCTAAGAGCTGCCATGGGCCAGAAACAGAATAAGCTGACAACATGCCTACCTGGGGAGAGACTGAGTGCTGTACTTCAGACACGCTTCCATGGGGAGCTGCCGGGCACCTAAGGGAGGTACGAGTTCTAACTACACGGATCCCTGAGTCACATATGACGATCTTGACAGAGGGTCAGAACCCCCCGCAGCACAGCTCCAGTAAAGCTCAGAATGTGGGATCTAGCGCACAGCTGATTAGAAGCCGAGCATCGCAGGTCAGTGTAAGGGGAACGGAGTCACATTTTGGTTTGCCTGAATGGCGGTTAGAGCAGCCTAATCTTGTGAAACTCCCCAAGCTTATGCTCTTAGACAAGGATATGGATTTCCCGGCGAGCGATGCTGATCTGATCGCGACTTGGTGGCATGAGATACAGTCACTAGCAAAACTGAGAACCAACGGAAGACCCCAGTATAACATTTGTGACCATACAGCTCAGTGTGATCCAAAGGTAATATGCTGCTGCTGGATTTCACCAACATGCGACAATTTTTATAAATTACCATCACCCGCTTTGTGGCAGCATGCCTATCAGCTCACTCACCCTTCCCTGCCACCTACACTTGGAACTATACAGTTATATAGAGGAGGCATTGGTTAACTCTAGTGGCGCTGTTAATTCTACAAAACAGGCTATATTGTCATCTATTTACTGTGGATCCAGGCTCTTTAAGTATAGCTCCTATATAGGGTCAGTACTATTTTTTGGATTTGCCTGTTTGTTTTGTCGCCTTACATGTTCTAGTGACTGTTCGCTGACTCAAAGAACATTCCCGGTTCACTCTTGATTATGTATTCCCTATATCAGACTTTAAGTTAGTTCTGTGCTGCTGCACACTTTATGCTCTTCAATCAAACCCTGAGATGAACAGTTCCAGATATATATGTTCCAGAAATGTGTCCGTTCACTTAATATTATACTAGCTGAGAGTTAGCTTTGGTTGATTAGTCTACAGTCATTATAGAATTATATAAGTTATACCAATATTGATAGCATTTTGGATATTAATGCCAATGTTACCTGTCCTGTATTCGCCCACAGTAATATGTTTTTGCTTGTTCTCTACTGTGTACATTTAAATTTATTCATCCTACAGGACTGATACCACAATATGAAAATCTGCTTTGTCAACGGGTTCATGGTGACTTTGTATTTATGCCAGGATTGCTATCAGTTGAACTTTAGTTGAGATATTACATTACTCTATCAATCTATTTTCATATGTTATAACTTGTTTTGACTCCTCTAAATGTTGCTCTATATAATTTTACTCTGTGCTCTGGGAACCCTAGGTTGTTAAGTTTGATCATTTCTGTGAGTGCTATTAATGAGAGAGGGGCTTACTGCTTTTTATAAATATATAACAAGATAGACTGTCTACCAGTTGTGTCCACAAACATATGTAGTACACTATAGCAGGATATATATATATCATATTTACTACTTATTTCTTGTTTTAGATAGTTATCTTGGTACATTTGTGCCTCATGTGAATTCTGCATGTTAATGGCTAATAACCATGTACCTCAAAGAGTGTCAGTACATGCTTGATAAGTATAGATTATAAGTATTTAGTCTGTGTGACTGTTTATTCTTATCAACATAGATGAGTAGGTTTTTTTTTTTATCATAGCAACTCTAGATGTCAAACAATCTCTGAGGCAGCTGAGCATGTTTTATTTTAACTATTAGCCTGTATTGCCAAGCTGGACACAGACAATTACCCCTCCTAAATGCAGATTAACTACCAGCCAGATTATTGTTATTGCTTATGTCGCTCAAGTTAGCTAGAGTTTAACTTAACAGTTCCTTGATTCTAACTTAGCCTTACTCTGTTCCATCTAGATATATTGACTGCATAACATATGAAAACTGTACTTAACTAATGTTTGTCTGTTTAATATTTGCCTTCCTAGAGATTCGGTTATTGTTGAATATGCATGCTACTCCTTATCTATAAGTCTTTGCAAATCCACCATAGTTGAGATCAAAGAATATTTAGCTATGTACCAGCAAGTTTCCCGCTCCTTATACTCCAAACAAATATCCAGAGTACTTACCAGGTTCATCTCCCCCCTCTTTATACCAGCTACATTTCATGTAGAGCAATCTATAATAGCTCTGCCTCCCCCCCCCCCACCCCCTTATACTAGGTCCTATACCCATTTTTCTTTAATCCAAGCGGCTCTTGTCCGCTGTAATCTTTTCCCTCTCTCACAGTATTCTTGTTAGTTATATCCCTACATCGACACAGATCTCTTGAATAATCTAAAAGACCGAGCCAGCTATCTGATAAATATTTTCCTCACCACAAGTGGACTTGCTGATTTCTCACTATGTTATCACTCTGTATCCACTTCAGTCTACAGGGAGTGGTCTTCTTGGCCTAACCCTTCACGAAACAGGGATATAACTTTGTCAACTTATATTCATAATACCCCTCATAACACTAAAAAGAGACCCTATATTCACTCCTGAGAAATTCCAACTCTATACTCACCAGCAAATGAAGAACTATGTATGTGTAAAGTATAAGATAATAATTATTACACCACTGTCGAAGACTTAATGTTTACCTTTTATTGTTTGTAATTTCTATGCACATACCCATGTGGAGTTGTATTACTTTATTTTCTCTTGTTTGTCTCAATAAAAATATTTTTCAAAAAAAACAAAAAAACAAATTCTTGTAACCTATTATTCACAATGAAACCACGTACATATACCACTGATAGGATAAAGGTTTGCACTACTATTTCATATTTGGCAGGGGAACCCAGAGCCTGGGCTGACCGATTATTTGAGACAAATGACCCAATTCTGATTTCAATTGTAGATTTTTTTCTGCCATGATAACAATATATGAAGATGTTATTAAACAGTTAAATGCTGATAACCACTTGAGATCCTTAAAGCAAGGAAAGAGGCCTGTCGAAGAATATGTGATGGATTTTCAGATTTGGACAACTAATTCTAAGTGGAATTAGATCAGTTTAAGAAACCAATTCAGGCTTGGTCTTGCTGTATCCTTAAAGGATTAATTATCATGTATAGAATTACCTAGCACCTTGGATGAATTAATCAAATTGAGTATTACACTCGACCGCAGGATTCATGAGAGAAGAGCAGAAAAACTTACATCTGAACCATAGACAAGAAAACTTACAACATCCCTATCCGAAAAAGTAACTACAAGCTACATGCCAATTGAGATTGGTACTATTAAATGTCCTTTGTCACAGGAGGAAAACTCCAGATGCTGTATGGCTAATCTATGTCTTTTTTGCGCAAATAAGGATCAATTGGTTTCCAACTGCCCAACCCTCACTAGACAAAAACGGGGTATGAAAATTCGGTTACACTTAATAAACCTTTATCTCATGTCTCATTAAGTTTATCTTTACAGTGGGATCAGCGTCGACTCAAGACTGATGCTATGATAGACTCTGGAGCCTATGGGTTATTCATGGACCAAGCTTTTGTTTCTGTTAATAAAATCCTCACTGTTTTGAAACACAAACCTATCTATGTGAAAGTTATTGACTGTTCTTTAATACAAAAAGGCCCTATAACACATCACACAATACCTCTTCTTGTTTCAACTCCAGAAGGACACACAGAAAATGTAACATTCAATATCATACCCACTTCTTTACGCTCTGTTATACTTGGTTATCCTTTGTTGTCTAAACATAACCCTATAATAGATTGGAAATATAACTGGGTTGCGATTAATTTTATTTACTGTCAAAATACATGTTATCCACAATTGTCCATTTCTAATTTAGACATAGCCATTCCCCAAGAATATGAGGACTTGTCTGAAGTGTTTGACATAAAAGAAGCAGATGTTCTGCCTCCTCACAGGATATATGATTGTCCGATTGACATTAAACCAGGCTCTCAGATTTCTTTTGGGAAGATTTAACCACTTTCTGAGCCAGAATTGAAACACTTGAGAAAATACCTGGACGATAACCTCAAAAAAGGTTTCATAAAACCCTCTACTTCACCATCAGCATCAGGTATTTTTTTTGTTAAAAATAAAGATGGTACATTAAGACCAATAATAGATTATAGGTCACTAAACAACATAACAATTAAAAACCGATATCCACTCCCTCTTATCCCAGAACTTTTAGAAAGATTAAAGGATGCCACTGTATATACAAAACTAGATTTAAAGGGTGCATACAATCTCATTAGATTTCGAGAAGGTGACGAGTGGAAAACAGCTTTCCAGACACGTTACGGTTTATTTGAATATAAGGTATTGCCCTTTGGTCTATGTAACGCCCCCGCCACCTTCCAGTATTTCATCAATGACATTTTTAGAGACCTGATGGATACTTGTGTCATGATATACCTAAATGATATCTTGATATACGCCAAAGATATACAGGAACATATAAAGCATGTCCGTTGGATTCTAACTAGGCTAAAAGACCATAAACTTTTTGCTAAACTTGAAAAATGCCAATTCCATGTCAACTTCCTCATAAACGGACAGTACTCTCTACATATATTTATATATATGTTTTCATATGTTTATTATTTATATATCAATATCCTTTTAAACAAATTTTTAGCGCTTTTTTAAAAGTATACAAGTACTATATATGAACTTTAGTATTTTTATATATATATATATATATATATATATATATATACAGTGGGGCAAAAAAGTATTTAGTCAGCCACCAATTGTGCAAGTTCTCCCACTTAAGAAGATGAGAGAGGCCTGTAATTTTCATCATAGGTATACCTCAAATATGAGATATAAAATGTGGAAACAAATCTAGACAATCACATTGTCTGACTTGGAAAGATTTTATTTGCAAATTATGGTGGAAAATAAGTATTTGGTCAATATCAAAAGTTCATCTCAATACTTTGTTATATATCCTTTGTTGGCAATGACAGAGGTCAAACATTTTCTGTAAGTCTTCACAAGATTGTCACACACTGTTACTGGTATGTTGGCCCATTCCTGCATGCAGATCTCCTCTAGAGCAGTGATGTTTTGTGGCTGTCGCTGGGCAACACAGACTTTCAACTCCCTCCAAAGGTTTTCTATGGGGTTGAGATCTGGAGACTGGCTAGGCCACTCCAGGACCTTGAAATGCTTCTTACGAAGCCACTCCTTCGTTGCCCGGGTGGTGTGTTTGGGATCATTGTCATGCTGAAAGACCCAGCCACGTTTCATCTTCAATACCCTTGCTGATGGAAGGAGGTTTGCACTAAAAATCTCACGATACATGGACCCATTCATTCTTTCATGTACATGGATCAGTCATATTGTTCCCTTTGCAGAGAAACAGCCCCAAAGCATGATGTTGCCACCCCCATGTTTCACAGTAGGTATGGTGTTCTTTGGTTGCAACTCAGCATTCTCTCTCCTCCAAACAGGACGAGTTGTGTTTCTACCAAACAGTTCTACTTTGGTTTCATCTGACCATATGACATTCTCCCAATCCACTTCTGGATCATCCAAATGCTCTCTTGCATACTTCAGACGGGCCCGGACATGTACTGGCTTAAGCAGGGGGACACGTCTGGCACTGCAGGATCTAAGTCCCTGGCGGCGTAGTGTGTTACTGATGGTAGCCTTTTTTACTTTGGTCCCAGCTCTCTGCAGGTCATTCACTAGGTCCCCCCGTGTGGTTCTGGGATGTTTGCTCACCGTTCTCGTGATCATTTTGACCCCACGGGGTGAGATCGAGGGAGATTATCAGTGGTCTTGTATGTCTTCCATTTTCTAATTATTTCTCCCACAGTTGATTTCTTCACACCAAGCTGCTTGTCTATTGCAGATTCAGTCTTCCCATCCTGGTGCAGGTCTACAATTTTGTTTCTGGTGTCCTTCAACAGCTCTTTGGTCTTCACCATAGTGGAGTTTGGAGTGTGACTGTTTGAGGTTGTGGACAGGTGTCTTTTATACTGATAACAAGTTCAAACAGGTGCCATTAATACAGGTAATGAGTGGAGGACAGAGGAGCCTCTTAAAGAAGAAGATACTTATTTTCCACCATAATATGCAAATAAATTCTTTTCCAAATCAGACAATGTGATTGTCTGGATTTGTTTCCACATTTTGTCTCTCATAGTTGAGGTATACCTATGATGAAAATTGCAGGCCTCTCTGATCTTCTTAAGTGGGAAAACTTGCACAATTGGTGGCTGACTAAATACTTTTTTGCCACACTGTATATATACTATACCATTAGATAGATTGATTCCCTCATCAGATAGATAGCGCTGAGTATTTGTTTTGTTTTGTTTATTTCCATGTCAACTTCATTACATTTCTTAGTTATATAATCTCCCCGAAAGGACTAGAAATGGATTCTGATAAGATCAAAGCAATTCTAAATTGGCCCAGACCTAACACAGTAAAGGCTCTGCAAAGATTCCTAGGCTTTTCATATTTCTACAGGAAATTTATTCTTAATTCCTCTTCAATTGTTAAACCGTTAACAAATTTGACAAAACAAAAACAAAAGTATGCTTGGAATTCAGATGCCCAAAATGCATTTGATGAACTTAAATCTAGATTCTCTTCAGCACCTATACTCCGTTTACCAAATCCACAATAGCAATACTTTGTTGAAGTTGACGCATCTAACAGTGGAATAGGTGCCATACTCTCTCAAAAATCCAACCAGTCTTCTCCATTACATGCCATAGCTTTTTTCTCAAGAACCCTTCAACCAGGGGAAACCAACTATTCAGTTGGTGACAAAAAACTTTTGACTATCAAGTGTGATCTAGATACCTGGCGACATTTACTTGAAGGAGCTTTATAACCATTTCTGATATTTACAGACCATAAAAATTTGGAATATTTGAAGAAAAATACCACACTTTCTTCAAGACAGGTACGCTGGAACTTGTTTTTTGGTAGGTTTGACTTTCTCATTACCTATAGACCTGGTTCTAAAAATACTAAGGCAGATGTCTTATCTCATGTAAAAGAACAAGAGAAACACTGTGATCCTTAAAAAACTCTTTAATAATCCATTTTGCAAAAAATCCAGAAAACGCTCAAATGTGGCAACAAGCCTTAAAAACGATACTTCAGATAATTCATGTTCAGGAACCAATCTGTCCTACATGTTTCGGTAGTTCCTTAGTCATGGACATGATTGGCTATCCCTACTTCCTGTCTTAAGTACCTGAAGCTGTATTCCTATTCGTCTTCAGCTTTCTAAACATTAACCCATTCAGTACCTTTATTTTTACATCTCACCTGAAACATAAACCTACCTTATATATATATATATGCTGGTTACATTTTTAACATTCTAACTCATTTTAAACATATTCTATATGTGTATACTCAAAATATTATGCGTGAGTGAGAATAAAAATCACTACATGATGCATATGGGAATTTATATTCATTATGTATTCCAAAGCTATTAGAAAACCATTTTAATCTCTACCCTATTTATATGTAGCTTTCTCCACTCACGCAATTTTAAAATAATAAATATGATGATGTTAGTTGTCTTGACTCTATTGAAAAAGTTTTAACTTATATCAATGCATTAATCTATATGGTATGATTAAAGATATTCAGTTTTTATCTTTTCCAAAAATTGATGACATCCCCCTCAATATTGAAGCCCTGCAGTCTCCTCGTCTTTAGTTTAAAAATCCAGAAGACTTCACGTAACATTAACCGTGCTGTTCTGTCTCCACCCCTTGGGGGGTTCTGAACACACTCTATCACCTGCCATGAGAGTGATGTAATATCACCCCCATGAACAGTTATAAAGTCTTGCGAGAGCCCAGAGCACTCATTATCATGAGAGATGTCATTCAAATGCTCCCTTATTCTAGAGCAGGCCTCCCTAGTCGTGCAACCTACATATTGTCCGTTGCACGTTGAGCATCCCACCAAGTAGACCACAAACGTGGTTCTGCAATTGGTACAATTGGCTAAATCAAAGACCCGATTGGTCCTTTTAGATTGAAAGGTGGATGTAAGTTTGCAATGCTGGCATGCTATGCACTTAGTAAAGTGGCATTTAAAATGCCCTTTGACGCTTAGCCAACTGCTGTTGGCCTTTACCTTGTCCCTTAGTTCACTTGGTGCCACCAAGTTATTTATTGTGCACGCTCTCCTAGATACAAAGTTACAGCCCCTAGATACATAGTCTTTTAAACTATCTTCTGCTGAGAGTATTGGCAGATGCTTGCTGATTATGTTAGTGATGTTATTACATTGGAGGCTATAGGTGGTGACCAATGTTGGTTTACCTGAATCATAACCATTTCCTTGCCTACTTTAACCCCCATTAACATTTGTTTTCTACTCATTCTGCTGACCTCAAGATAGGCTTCTGTGAATAGCCTCTCTCAGTCAGAAGGCATTTCAAAGTTTCACTTTCCTTAATGAAGTCTTCTTTCAAGGAGCAGTTCCGCTTAATCCTCATGAACTGCCCCTTGGCCATCCCAAACCCCGTGTGACAAGGATGATTACTCCTCGCATGAAGCAAGGAGTTGGATGTTATGGGCTTGCGGTAAAGAGTGGTAAAAATTATTCCACTCTCCGTATCCTCCTTAAGTTCCACATCCAGGTAGGGAATGGAATTAACTTCTATTTGTGCGGTGAATTCACCTACCCAAATAAAGAGAAGGTCATCTATAAACCTTTTATACGATCTAATCTTATCCCTGAACGGGTTCTTATCTCCAAAGACGTGGGACAGCTCCCACCAACCCATAAAGAGGTTGGCATAGGATGGGGCAAACCTTGCCCCCATCGCTGTCCCATGTCTCTGGAGATAGAAAGTATGTTCCAATTTAAAATAATTGTGGGTCAAGAGGAACGTAAAGGCCTCCACTACAAACCCAATCAAATCCTCATGATAATTGCTAAAATGTTGCAGCCTATATCTTATGGCTTCAATGCCATGCTCATGAGGAATAGCTGAGTAGAGGCCCACTATGTTTACCGTCAGCTACTTACAACCACTATCCCACTCAATGCCATCCATGGCCTTAATAAGATGGGTGGTATCCTTAAGATAAGCTGGTAAAAAATGGATCACGGGTTGTAAAAGGGACTCAAACCAACCTGAGAGCTTCTCAAATAAAGAACCTATACCTGAGACTATGGGTCTACCTTTCACCTCCACCAAGGTTTTATGTACCTTGGGGAGGTGATGGAATATAGGAATAACAGGTTTCTGTACCATCAGATATTCAAAAGTTTCTTGGTCAATTAGTCCCTTCATTAATCCGTCATCCAATAGATGTCTTAATTCTATCCCAAACATCTCAGTAGGGTTATAACTCAATTCCTTATATATTCGGGTGTCAGTTAACTGTCGTAATGCCTCTCCAATGTATTTATCTCTTCCCATCACAACTATACAGCCCCCCTTGTCTGCCTGCTTGATGACAATATCCTCTCTCTTACCAAGTTGATCAAGTGCCAGTTTGTGGGTTAAATTCAAATTATGTGTGATTTTATCATTCTGTTCTGAAAGTTTAAGTCCTCTTCAACCCAGCGATGAAACGCCTCAATGAAGGGTCCTCTAGTTCTAGTGGGGTAAAAGATGGATTGGGGCTTAAATCCTACATGATTAGTCTTAACATGATTATCCAGGTACAAGCACAGAGTTCCTAGTTCATGAAGGGTCAAATAATCTATCCCTTCTTTAAAATCTGTAATATCAGATATGTTGGGTAGATTTAACATAGCATCAGCTACATCATGTGTATTAATACTATCCTCAGTATTTGTTGTTTCCTCTACAATATCTGGACCCCAAAAGAACTTTCTCAACGTTAAATCCCTCACAAGTCTGTTGATGTCGACAATAGTTTCAAACAAATTAAATTTATTAGATTAGAAAGTAGCAAAAGCACTACACTAGTAGAGTAGGAACGCTCAATTTAGTAGTTAAATATATACAGAGAATGTGTTTGAATTATTAGTAATCAACTTGTATTTTAATTATCAATATCAATTTATTAAATCTCTGTATTTTTATTCAATATGTACATATGTGCCTTAATGAGCTTGAGTGTTTGTGCATGGAACGTTACTAGTTACAAATATAGTCTATATCTGGGAGGATAGAGACTAGAAGAATGCCATCCGATACTTTCTCAATATGTCTTCTGATGAAAGTCTAGATCATAACCAATTCACACTTAACCTACTCAAATTTGTGCTAACTAAAAATTATTTTCTTTTCAACAATAAGTTCTACCTCCAAACGCAAGGTACTGCCATGGGCACGGCCTGTGCCCCTACCTATGCAAATTTATTTTTGGGGTGGTGGGAACAAACTGTGGTATTTAGTGATATAAATGACGACTATGCAGATAAGATCCCTGTATGGATTCGATACATAGACGACATTCTATTCTTATGGGAAGGCACCGAAGAAGACCTTGAAATCTTTCTATCAAGACTTAATCAGAACAATCTGAACATCAAATTAACCCACCACAAAAGTCAGACAAATATCTCTTTTTTGGATTTAATGATCTGTAAAGAAGAAGATGGCTCCCTAAGCACAGACTTGTATCGAAAAGAAACAGCTACCAACAACGTCCTATTTGCCACCAGTGCCCATGCACCCAATACTACAAAATCGCTACCAGTTGGTGAATTTTTGAGACTAAGGAGAAACTGCTCACAAGAATTCACTTTCAAAAGGAGAGCTGCAGAATTGGAAAAACGTTTACTTCTAAGGGGCTACAGCAAGAGATCTATTCGCAAAGCCAAAACAAGAGCATTAAAAACAAATAGATCCGAATTATTAAAAACAAAAAATAAAAAAGGTGATAATAAAACCAGATTGGTACTAACTTATAACCAACAAACACAGCAAGTTGTGAACATAATTAACAACAACTGGCACATACTACAAGCGGACCCCTATTTAAAGGATCTAATAGGAGAAAGGGTTCAACTTAGCTATCGCAGAAATAGAAACCTAAAGGAAATGCTGAGCCCCAGTCATTTCGTACAAAAAAACAACCAAACCAGACCACCAGAAAGAGGTTCATTTTTATGTGGAAATTGCTCATCATGTGGCAACATGATCAAAAAGAAATCCATCACCGATAGATTTGGGAAACAACACCAAATCAAAAGCTACATCAATTGCAATTCTAGTGGAGTAATTTATGTACTTCAATGTAAATGTCCCAGAGTGTACATTGGTATGACTACTAGGACAGTGCATACCCGATTGATGGAACATTTACGAAATATACGTAATGCCCCGAAAGATCTGTCTAAAGACAAAAAAATAACGTCCGTAGCTTCACATTTCTTCAAACACCACCAATCCAAAACTTCTGAATTAAAATGCTTTGGAATCCAGAGGGTATCCTTAGGGTTAAGAGGGGGCGACTTAGAGACAGCGCTACTCAAGGCAGAAGCAAAATGGATATATCTAATGGACAGTGTATACCCAAAAGGCATGAACGAACAGAATAACTATTCGATGTTTATATAAGGAAAATTAATGTCAATGACTTGTAAAACAAGTTTCTCCACCTCCATGTAAACCAGTATCTACAAACTGATACGATATACGAGATATCTCAACCAATCCCTGAAGGATGGTGTCATTATTTCTCTTCAACTACACGTGTGCAATCACTTTAACATGTAATTATTATCACATTACTTGTAACTTCACACTTAGTTTTAATAAAAAAAAATTTATATATACTTTATTTGCATTCTATTTTTATCCTCACTTTCGATTTTTTCAAAAAAGTGTCCCAAATATTCACAATTAGAAATACAACATAAACATCACTTGATGTAATGTACTTCCAATAAGTTTCTACTCAACCCCATATGCAGAGCACAACTAGATGTCAATTCCATATGTAGAGCACAACCTGATGTTAATCCCTCACACAGGTAACACGTGATTATATATTTTTCCCTCAATCCGAATTCACATCAAGTATTAGATATCTTCACACATATTTGAATATCCCCCCAGGCTGAGTGCACCTCATTCACTCACCAAAGGATCACTTGCATTCTTCATGCAGTAAATTACACTATTTATTTTATTTTATCTTCCCCATTCAATTGATAAATCTCACATTTTCCCAACACTCAAACCCTCTTCCCTTTTTCCCTCCCATTTTCCCCTTTCCTCCCCCCCCCATCACAACTGACATCCATCTAACATCAAGGGTCAACAACCCCTTCCCCTCCTTCAAGTTAAGATGAGACAATTACAAGTGGAGGGTCTGAGTTATAATAATATACATACAGCATTGACATTGTAATTTCCCCTCAAGTATAGTAAAACATTATTTACAAGTCCAAGTCATGCCCCGAGTATACAAGGGTCACTATGACAATAGGTAACATGTATATACCTTTAATAAAAAGTATATAGTAAAACCTTCAGTACACATGAAGTCCGAAAAATGCAATAGTAATTACTCAAAGGAGAACATGTATTTACAACTTTTACTCATATTATTAAGGATATATAACCCTTGAAAGAAGAACAACACCAAATATATACCGAATAATATACTTCCCATACAGATAGAAAAGTAACACACTTCTCTTGCAATATCGGATAGGCACATACGATCATGATTTAAATCTATCCATGACATTCATACACAGTAATAAACTCAGTTTATGCACAGTTTATATCATGATAGTATAATGCCATGAACCTTCCGCTTGTATTGAACTAATTCACATCAGTAAACACAGAATAATGCTATCGACACAACTAATGTCAATCATACTCTAACTACGCCCCTCCAGACGTTCAGAGGGCCAAGATTGGTTTAAAGGCAGCCAATGGGTTTTTGTCCACGCATTCAAATACCCTAAGATGCCGGCGCGCGTCACCTTTGAAAAAGCCGAAACGCTATCGGCGAAACATGTTAGGGATGGGTATCAGTTAAATACCCTGTCGTTCTTTTTAATGGCATAGCTACCTTTAATTACTCTATTACTAAAGTGGCGAACAAGGACTAGATTAATACTTGACTCTGGGCACTGTTCCGAAAGTACCAGTGGCAAACTTTAAAGGCACTTTATAAGCTGATATTATAAAAACCATATCCGCTAACCGCCGTCACTACTCCTTCCTTCCTTATATAAATTTAAATGATACATCTAATATATATACGGTGAAACCTTAAGGCTATAGCGACAAGGTAGCAAGGAGTGGTGTTGATAAATTATTTAACAATATTTAAAGTAAGAACTGCTAGTCAGTTAGTGTGGCAGGCTAAACATATATTGAACAATGTTCTATCGATATTCAAAAGCATAGAAGCTAGATGCTGGTACTTGTAGCAGCAAACGTCTTTTTGATAATACAATAATATACACTTTAAACGTCTCTAAACCACCATTAATAATTGCTTACAACGGTTGATATATAAGAAACTAAAGATAAAACAATTTCTTGATACTGTCAAAAACTATGGTTAAACGTTTAAACTAGCTATTTAAGTTTGCACTTCAGCAACTAGTACCTAACCATTGATACAAAAAAATATTGGATACCTAGAAAATAATACCCACAATATATCTACATAAGTATTTAAAACACTGGTTTTTGTTCAGTAAATGCTGCAGATTTCAAAGGCAAGATACTGGAATTCTGCCAGATGACTAGACAGTTTAAGTGATAGAAAAAGCTAAACAACTTTTGCCACAAAGTACAAATTACATAAGTATTAAAATTGGTGAAACATTAACACCACTATCATTGTAAACACAAACTCGAAATTCTCAAGAGCAATTGTGTTAAAAGTACACCAAGCACCTGTACATATCAGACATAAATTTGAGCCATTTACACTCAAAAAACTCCTGTTATAACAACAGGTTAATTATACAGTATACACTGATATATACAAATTCTAGCTATTAGAGCCAGCGTAATATATTCGTGAATGAAAAAATGGAGTATTGATTAAATATATGCTGTTGCTTTATACATATATCAATAATACAACCTGGTATAATAGAAGTAATAATTTAAAAATACTAAGCTCAATTTAGAAATCCATTCACTATGATAATGGAAGGTGCAAACATACTGTAGTATCTCCGTTACTAGTATCCTTTACTGATACAAATTTTGTATCCATCTTCAACACAGGATTACCCTATCAGATACAGTAACAACTCCAGTAGGGAAACTGATAGTATTGGATAACACTATATACAATAAGAAAATTATCAGTTAGATAGACTTACACCAATCAGTATCTATATAATCCACCTATAAATCTAGTCCTAAACAACTGATTTCGTTGATACTTAAGAGCCACTTACAATTTCAAAGCTGCTATGTGTTTTTAAAATGCACACACGTACACTTCATATGTTTTATTTGATGTTCAGTTAATAAAAGTTATGTTTTAATTTTCTTTTCAACCCATTGACTACTAGTGAGTGTTTAAATCTTATACAAACATCATATCACTTCTAGGAACTCAAGTGCTACTTAAGTGCATTCTTCTAGTCTCTATCCTCCCAGATATAGACTATATTTGAAATTAAATTTATTGGTAGGAACAAATCCCAATCCCAAACTTAACACCTCTATCTGTGAGTCAGTTAATTCAGTCCCAGATAAGTTTATGACTATTAAACTTTGCATTTGTTGCATACATTTCTCTTTGGTTGGGCCCTGACCTTTCCCTTTTCTCCTGGGCCTATGTTTCCGCCTCCTTCTATTCCTTTTGGGTTTACTTGAAAAACCTGCTCCTTATTCACCTTTACTACCTGAGGCTCAAAAGATGGCGGTCTGATGTCACCCTCACTATCACTGAGAAACTCTTGCTGCCGTCTGTCTATGATGCTACCCTGATTGACACCGGTGGTTCTACTTTCTTTTCCTGTCAACTTATTAACTAGAGCCTAGTGATGTACCTGTTGTTTTCTTTAAAACACTCTTAGGTATAATCACCTGCATTTCATCCCCTGAATGGCCACTAGAATCACCTGCACCATATTCATCTGATCTAAAGTCCTGCTCTTCATCTGTACTGTCTATATCTGAAAATGTGACTTTCTTACCTTCCCCCACTGTTCCTATTTTAGAGGTGTTTCTATTCCTTCTAAACCTGGGTCTATTGGCTCTGGAGCCAGACTTAGTATACCAAGTATAAACTTTATTATTAATGTAATCTGTGTTGTCCCTTGTAAATTTCTTTAGCTTGAAATTGTCAATTTCCCCCCTGAATTTCATGATTGTATCACTCAGTAATTTATCAAAATCATTATACTTTGGGTGCTATATGTACTCATTTAGCTGTGTCTGTATGCTATTCAGCTCCTCCCTAATTTTAACAAGCTGACATTGTTTAAATTTTAAAATAAGTTGCATGAGTCTTTTACAGCAATCACTCAGTATATCATTCCATTCTTGTATAAATTCAGGGTTCTCAACCTGGAAAGTGGGGAACTTGTGCATTCTCAGCCCCCTGAGTATCAAGTCCAGAGTCAGGTATTTCTCCAATGATCTTTGATCCCACCATATGTTATACTCTTTTATTAGGGTACGCTCCATAGTCAGGAATACATCACTGATGCATAATAGCTCTTTCTGATTGACAAAGGTATCCTCTAGGGTCAATCTTTCTGAGTCCAAATCAGAGATAGATTTTAATGAAAAAAGCTTTATTGCCATTGAAGCTATTAATGTTTAACCACTTCTATATATATATATACCAGCAATATGGATTTAGAGAGGACAGTTCACAATCCGAGTTTAAGAGAGGGATAATACAAAAGCCAATGAAAAATAAACAAATACTCCCTCACTGGAACTCAAGGTTTGTGCTCAAATTGATGAGTCCTTGCAAAACACTGCTGAATCCTATGTCCCTGAGTATGCAGAGATCCCTTTGAGCGGCATAGATTTTCATCCCCATACACATTCATTCATACACGTGTTTTAGCCTCAGATATTATGGGAGACATTAATAGTCTCTGTGGGTCGCTCACCTGGCAGTCGTTCCTCCGATTTGTATACGCTCAGGCACTCCGCTCACCTTGTCTCCTAATCTGGGCAACACGCTGCTCGTGTTATGGTAGCCACAACTCTCTCCTCTACTGCTCTCGGGAGCTGGCCCATTCCTTGCTGTATTCTGCTACCCTGCATGTGACGTCAGACGCCAGTGTCTTCCGATCGGGTATCCATCATCTGCAATCAGCAAGTCGTCCTGCGAGTAAACCGGGCTGTCTCCAGTGTTCAGAAACTCTGTCCTCCAGCTTCAAGGATCAAGCAGTGTGAGATAAGTAGCATAAAAGAACAAGAGAAACACTGCTATCCTTAAAAACTCTTTAAGAATCCATTTTGCAAAAAATCCAGAAAATGCTCAAATGTGGCAACAAGCCTTAAAAATGATACTTCAGATAATTCATGTTCAGGAACCAATCTGTCCTACATGTTTTGGTAGTTCCTTAGTCATGGACATGATTGGCTATCCCTACTTCCTGTCTTAAGTACCTGAAACTGTATTCCTATTCGTCTTTCTAAACTTTAACCCATTCTGTACCTTTATTTTTACATCTCACCTGAAACATAAACCTACCTTATATAGATATATGCTGGTTACATTTTTAGTTGAAAATATTTTTTATTGACTTTTGAATATTATTACATACAGCATCTTAAATAACAGTTAGAAACATAAAAATACAAATACAATAACATTGCAGCCTTCAAGAGATTGAATATGTGAGTTTTCCACACAAGACAAGAGTAATTTTGGTTTATCGACCTTTCAGTAACATTCCAACATATAATGGTGTGTTAATTCCACTTTCCATCTAGCCTGACTCAATCTCAATCATGATCAAATCCCTATCTCTTCCCCCCTCATTTCTACCTGTTCATCTTGCTCCTGAAGACTCAATTATCTCACTCATTGAGGCACTCTAACCGGATTGTTTCCTACTGATCTTGTTGGTTTGCTAGGATTCTAGCTCTATTTTCTTTTTCAGTATACATAATATATGGTTCCCACTGTTGTATAAACTTATCCCTGGTATTAAGGAGCTCTGCTGAGGCGCTACTCATTGTAAAGTGATAATCTATTCTCCTTTTAATATATTCAAATGAGGGTGGATCCACCTTCCAAAATCTAGCTATGCTTAATCTCACAACCGTGCAGATCAAAGCTATTAGCTTGTGATGTCTTTTCACTTTATTATCTGGAGGAAAATGAAGCAAAGCCTGCTCAGGGGTAAGTGTGATATTAGTTTCTATAATTAGGCTTAAATACCTTGAAGTCTGATTCCAAATCTCTGTAACCTTTCCACAATGCCACCACATGTGTAAGTATGCCCCTTCCTCCCCACAACCCCTGTAGCACAAGTGGGGCCTGCTGTCCTGTGTATTGGCAAATCTTGTGGGATATATGTACCATTTATAGAGTACTTTAATATATTTTTCCTTCAACATGGCATTTGGAGAAAACGATAGACCTCTATTAATGTTTGAAACCCAGTTATCTATTGTCCATGTCCTGCCCAAATCCTGTTCCCATTTAGTCATTATTACACTCTTGTCCCTATTTGAGCCACCATTAATAGCCGGATAGAGCAATGCTATCAGTCCCCTCATAACCTCCTTCGATAAACATAGTGATTCTAATATAGTATTGTCTGGATTTAAGTTGTAAGTAGTGGAACCACTCATTTTGCCCGGGTGTGCCTAGCTCTGCATATTGAGAGAAGGATAGTAGGTCGCTATTAACATAAACATCTGCTATTCGGTAGAGGCCTTTATTCTCCCATTTCCTTTGAGTATGTATGTCAACTAAAGATTCAAGAGGGGAGAGCGGGGTCAGTCTGGACCTCTCGTTGAGTAAATGATACTTCCTAGTCGCTGTGTCCCAAATAAAAGCAGTGTGTGTGATCGCAATGAACTGTTTGATGTGACCGGGTCTGTTTTGTTGTGTTGCCCAAAGAATATTATCCAATCTTCTTACATTAAGCATGTCTTTTTCTAATTGGACCCATTGTGGTGTAAGTCCTAATTTAAACCATTGTGTGGTCTGGGCCAATCTAGCTGCATAATAATATGATATTAGGTTAGGTAATCCGATGCCTCCCTCTCCCCTATGTCTCATCATATTGTGTTTGTTTATTCTAGCCCTTTTCCCTCCCCAAATTAATTTTAAAATTGCCTTCTGTATTACATATAATTCTGACAACGGTATTGAAGTTGGGAGTGTTCTGAATAGGTATAGGAGTTTGGGCAATATTGTCATTTTGACAGATATTACTCTTCCATACAGGGAGATGTTAAATTTAGTCCATTTCACTAATAGCTCTTTAATGTGTGTGAACATGGGGACATAGTAAGTGCACATCTTTTGTGAGGTTGATTCCTAGATATTTGAGAGATGATTTGGCCCATTTAAATGTAAAGTTAATTTCTAATCATTTCTTTGTTGGCTTTGGGAGATATGTGCTAAGGGCCTCACACTTGCCTTCATTAATTTTATATCCAGACAACTGTCCAAATTTATTTATTATGGAATATACCATCGGGAGCGAAAGTAAAGGTTTTGTGACTGCAAGCATGACGTCATCAGCAAATAATGAAATTTTATATTCCTTATCCCCCACCCGTTTACCTGCAATATTTGGATTATCCCTTATCCTAAACGCCAATGGCTCAATACATAGAGCAAAAAGTAGGGGTGACAGGGGGCAACCTTGTCTTGTACCATTACGGATTTTTATTGTGTCTGATTGATACCCTGAGAGTCTTATGTATGCATCTGGGCTTGAATATATCTTTTTTAAGGCAGTAGTAAAGGGGCCTTTAAATCCCATTTTTCTAAGCACTGCAAACATGTATTCCCAGTTAACTCTATCAAATGCCTTCTCTGTGTCCAATGCTAGAAACAGAGAAGGCATCTTCCCAACTGTCGCATAATTAATCAGGTCAATTACTTTCCTAGTGTTATCTGGTGCCTCTCTTTGCGAGATGAAACCAACTTGGTCATTGTCTATCAAATTTCTAACGGGTAGGGTCAATCGGTTAGCCAAAATTTTTGTGAATAATTTTAGGTCCTGGTTGATTAAGGAAATTGGCCGGTAATTTTGGCAGTATTGTTTGCTCTTGCCAGGTTTTGGAATGACCGTCACCCTTGCAGTCAACAAATCTGGGGGAATATCTACTCCTTGCAAGATGTTATTAAACAGTATCCTCAATTGGGGAGCCAGTGATAACTGCAGGTCTTTATAAAATGAGCCTGGAAACCCATCAGGGCCTGGTGCTTTGTTTCTTTTAAGTTCTTTGATAGCCAGCATAATCTCTTGTATTGTTATGGGGGAGTTCAAATTCTCTAGTTCTTCTTCTGTGATAGTTTTTAATTTGCTATCTTCTAGGAATCTAATCAATTCTTCTCTCTTGTTATTATCTTTATTACTACTAGGCAAATTATAAAGATTGTTATAAAAGTTGGCAAACTCATTGGCTATTTGTAGGGGATCATTTGTGACTTGTCCCGAGGTAGTTTGTATTTGTGGGATTGTAGTCGCCCTTGTCAGGTCTTTTAGTTTATTTGCCAGCATCCTATCTGGTTTGTTTGCGTAAATATAATATCTGGTGTCTACTGCTTTTATCGACTGGATCACTTCTCTATCTAATAGTTGGTTTATTTCTTCGTTTTTAATTTTAAGTAATTTTAAGACCTTTTCTTGGGGGCTTTTTTTTATTTGTTCTCTGAGTGCAGCAATTTCTACCCTCAATCTATCTAGTTTGCCATTATAATTCTTCTTTATTTTGTTAGATTCGGCAATTAGCAGGCCTCTCACTGAGGCCTTAAGTGCACTACATACAAAATTTTGATTGGACGTTGATCCTGCATTAATATCTACAAAATCTTTAATGTGCTGCTGTACTTTCTGAAGAACAATGGTATTCTGAAGTAGGCTAGGGTGGAGTGACCAGGATCTAACTCTATTGGGGTTGATCATTCCCTCTAAATCAATTATCATCATATCGTGATCAGACCATGAACAGTTATGAATAAACGCTAGCTTTACCAGTGGCAATAGGACCTGACTGATTAGGATCAAGTCTATTCTTGAATGGGTACCATGCACTGTGGAGTAATAAGTGAAATCTTTAGCTCCCTTGTTAAGTGCCCTCCAACTGTCTATTAGATTGAAGTCTAGTAATAAGTCAGCTAGAAGCTGTTGGGCTGGTGTTGTTCTCCTTTTTTTATGGGGTGTTTGTGAAGTTCTATCTAGATCGTCATTTAACGTTAAATTAACATCTCCTCCTATTATGATTTTACTTCTCTTCCATGATAGGAGTAGTCTGCTTATTTTAGTGATGAAGGGGCCCCGATTCTCATTGGGTGCATATATATTCATTAATACCACTGGGACTATTAGAAATCTCCCTCCCTTATCTCTAACTATCTCTTCCTCCTTAAAATTCAGAGAGGTATGTATGAGAATGGAAACTCCAAATTTTTTCTTGTCAGTGAATGCATGATATTGCAATGGAAAGCTCATATCCCAATATTTAGGTGTTACATCTGAGGTGAAGTGCGTTTCTTGGAGCATTATTATTTAGGCTTTCTGGGCCTTGTAATCTATAATAGCTTTTTTCCTTTTTGTGTTGGAGTTAAGCCCCCTAACATTGTGTGAAATTAATCTAATGAATATGACTTCTTACCTCGAGCACTGCTTATATAGGTCCTCTTTATAAGTCGCCTATCTATACCTCTTACCTTTATACCTGAACATCTTAGGAAAGCATCATTCTTAATACCTCGAATATTACCCTTTATATTAATTGTCTTGTGAACTTCTATTTTGATGACACTTGAGACTGCATATAAACATATATAAAAATATAACATTAACATAAAACTTAGTGTGTTTGAACAATTGAATAACATTTGAACGTTTTTCTTGTTTTAAATAAAACTAAACAATATAATCAACTCTGGAACTAACATATATTGATCTATGATCTCATCCTATCACATAAGGCAGATCTTAGAGAACCAATCATATCCTTGGTATTAGCATCAGTGAAGATCAAGTATTAGTATTAGGGGAAGGTTAGAAGGGAATGAGTGGGAAAAAGCTGGGGGTAAAGAAGAATGAATAATTAGGGTAGAGGAGAGCAAGCAAACAATGAGATTACCCCCTTTCAACATTGTTTATCATTCTGATAACAGTACCTTCATCTTAAATATTATTATTATCATTGTATGATCCATAGATCACACTTCGGTTTTCTTTTTCTCTTTATCAAACCTCAAAGCTGTCTCTGTTGAGAGAATCACGGTACTGGGTATGCCCAGTTGCTTCCACCATCTTCTCTTGTGACATTAGATTTGTTTTTTTTAGGTTTCCCATTCCTATTTACCTCAGTCCATTCTTTCTGTGGCAGTCTCCTAGTGGTTTGTGGTGGGTCCGGCGAAACATCTTCCTCTATTGGAATCTCAAGCTTGGCAAGCAGCAACCGTCCCTCTTCAACCGTGGTGCATGAATAGGTGGAGTTCTTACATGTGAAGATTAATTTGAACGGAAAGTTCCATCTATATCTCAATTTTTCTCTTATGAGGGTTGTCACTACTGGTTTCAATTCTCTTCACCTTCTTAGTGTCACTGGTGATAGATCTGTAAATATCTGGATATTATGCCCTTCATATGTAATTGTGCATGCTTGTCTTGCAGCTTGAAGTATTAGTTCTTTAACATGGAAATAATGTAGTTTGACTACTACATCTCTTGTCTTGGATTGAGAGGGTTTGGTTAAGGCTCTATGCGCCCTGTCCATCAAAAGCATGGAGGGTTCTGTATCTGGGACAAGTTGATGAAAAATCTCAGTTACATCTGCTTGCAAATTTTTGTACTCTTCTGGAAGATTCCTTATTCTGAGATTGGAGCGCCTCGATCTATTTTCCAAATCTTCTACTTGATCCTCCAGCTTCTTGATGTATATAGAATGATCCATTAGAGTAGTTTTAATCTGAGGGATGTCTTCTGAGATATCTTCCAGCCTATTTTCAATCTCCGTTGTTCTTCCTCCAATCTCTTTGATGTCTTGCTTAAGTTCATATAAAGCTGTTTTTAGTTCCTCATGGAAGAAAGTTTTGATTTGAGACAGAAGCTCATTATTTGGTATATCTCCAGGTTGTCCCACCTCTTCATCTGATGTTTCTGCTTGAGTATGTTGTTTTGGAGGACTATTAGCTTTGTCTGCTGCTTTCAATTTTAGCTGTGACTTAGTGAGGCACTCTTTCACAGATTGGTTTCTGCTCTTCATCTTGAAAAAATTATTTACGTCTTCCCTTAATCAATTCAGAGTGTATCTTCCCCTCTATGTCGCCAGGCTTCTTAGCGTGCAATTTAATTATTATGAATGAAGGGCATAAGTATGGATTTATTCTCTCATATTACATTTATTTAAAGATCATGAATGGCTTTATTCGTTCCAGGTTGATATTTAATGCTTTAACATTGCTTTTGAACTTTATATATAATGGGGCTGAACATTATTATTGTTTTTTACTTAGGAAATTGCAGTATCTCCGTCTCCTGACTTTTAGGGCCCTGAAAAGTTCTCTAATCGTATCCCGAAAACACCACTGAAGTTGCACCTTCAGGTTAGAGAGTCTTGCAGTTGTTATCTGTGAAAACCCTTATAGAAGAGATACTGAACCAAACTTCCTATTTATTTCCCCTTACAATTGCATGTGCAATCTTCAGGTAAATGAAGAGTTTATTAGTTGCTTATGTTCTTGTTGTCATCGTTTTCGTTCATTATATTAGCTTTATAGCCCTTAAAATGTCCAATACTCCCATAAAATGGAGTCTCAATATTAGGCCTTGTAGCCTCTAATGAAAATACAAGGAAAGTAGTTCCTTGATAGTCTGATTTTTGTTAGTGTAAGTGTCTGAAATATCTAGATGACAGTGATGTATATTACACACAGTGGTTTGCTGCTT
Organism: Bombina bombina; assembly: GCF_027579735.1. NCBI lineage: Eukaryota > Metazoa > Chordata > Amphibia > Anura > Bombinatoridae > Bombina > Bombina bombina. The sequence goes on along the minus strand of NC_069501.1, from coordinate 961,396,443 downwards.
GTTTGTTACTCACACTTTGATTGAAGGTTCCTTCTTTTCTCCTCCTTTCAGTCATTAATGTGTGATCTGCCTATATTTAATACCTGCTTAGATCCTGAAGTGCAGTTATTTATCAGGGATGGTAGTTCTGCCTGCTTTAATCTTATTCTTTCATGAAGATTTCAGGCACTTTAATGAGCCAGAGATTTCCGAGGTAGGCCGAAGCCTGGGATTTTCCTGAAAATCCTCTGGAACTCCTTTCTGGGTAGATAGAAACTCAGCCAAATTTCAGCCAATGGTCCCTTGTAGTGAGTAAATACTGCTCCAAAGTTTTTTTCTGGGAATCAGCTCCTAAATAGTGCTTTTTAAGGCTAATAAATGACAGGCTTTAACTAGAGCTCTGTTAAATTGTGACTGTCTAGGCTGCAGGCTAGCTCCTCCCTCCTGCTGGTTACATTTTTAACATTCTAACTCATTTAAACATATTATATATGTGTATACTCAAAATATAATGCGTGAGTGAGAATAAAATCACTAAATGGTGCATATGGGAATTTATATTCATTATGTATTCCAAAGATATTAGAAAACCATTTTAATCTCTACCCTATTTATATGTAGCTTTCTCCACTCACGCAATTTTATAATAATAAAAATGATGATGTTAGTTGTCTTGAATCTATTGAAAAGGTTTTAACTTATATCAATGCATTAATCTATATGGTATGATTAAAGATATTCAGTTTTTATCTCCTCCAAAAATTGATTACATCCCCCTCAATATTGAAGCCCTGTGGTCTCCTCGTCTTTAGTTGAAAAATCCAGAAGGCTTCACGTAACATTAACCGTGCTGTTCTGTCTCCACCCCTTGGGGGGTTCTGAACACACTCTATCACCTGCCATGAGAGTAATGTAATATCACCCCCATGAACAGTTATAAAGTGTTGCGAGAACCCAGAGCACTCATTATCATGAGAGATGTCATTCAAATGCTTCCTTATTCTAGAGTGGGCCTCCCTAGTCATGCAACCTACATATTGTCCGTTGCACGTTGAGCATTCCACCAAGTAGACCACAAACGTGGTTCTGCAATTGGTACAATTGGCTAAATCAAAGACCCGATTGGTCCTTTTAGATTGAAAGGTGGATGTAACTTTGCAATGCTGGCATGCTATGCACTTAGAAAAGTGGCATTTAAAATGCCCTTTGATGCTTAGCCAACTGCTGTTGGCCCTCACCTTGTCCCTTAGTACACTTGGTGCCACCAAGTTACCTATTGTGCACGCTCTCCGAAATACAAAGTTACAGCCCCTAGATACATAGTCTTTTAAACTATCTTCTGCTGAGAGTATTGGCAGATGCTTGCTGATTATGTTAGTGATGTTAGTTATCTTGTGTGTCTGGGGTTACACCTAATTTAAATCCTCATACATTTGTTATACCAGCCACAAATTTTCTTGCCGCTCTAACTACTTTTGAGATTGAAATACTAAAATCTCTGGACTCTGACACTGATATTCCAATAAAGAATCTTAAGAAGAATTTACTCCCATGATAATAATCTCTATATTCCTTCAGACCCCCGACATTCAATCTTGACATATGTTCATGATTCTCTTTTAGCAGGTCATCCTGGTACAAAGAAAACTATTGAATTGATCCGTAGATCTTTTTGGTGGCCTCATATGGATACTCAGATTGAGTAATATGTAAGAACATGTCATACCTGTGCCAGGAACAAATCTGAGTGCAAAAAAACCTTTTGGCCTACTTACACCACTCTCAATACCAGAGACCCCTTGGATTTCATAGTCGAACTACCTCCATCTCAACAATACAATACTATAATGGTCGTAATAAATCACCTAACCAGACTGGCACACTTCATCCCTCTTAGACACCTACCAAGTGCCTTAGAAACATCAAAAGCTTTTCCCTCACAAATTGTAAAGCTTCATAGCTTGCCTACTACTATTATTACAGATAGGGGAAGTCAGTTCACTTCAAAATTTTGGAAAGCTCTCTGTAAACTACTACAAAGTGATTCTAGATTATCCACATGATACCATCCACAAACCAATGGATTTACTGAAAGGACAAATCAAATCTTAGAACAGTATTTAAGATGCTACATTTCACATCTTTAAGATGATTGGTTTTCTCTATTGCCCATGGCAGAATTTTCTTATATTCCCTAAATAGTTCAACTAAAATGACCCCATTTTTTGCCACATACAGCCACCATCCCAACACCATTTCCAAAGCATCATTTTCAGATAAATTACCAGCGGCGAAAGACTTTGCCTTTAAAATCAAGACTTCACTTGACATTCTCAAACTACATCTCACCGAGGCTAAGGCTAAACAAAATATTAATTATAATAAACATCATAGACTAGCACCTACATATAAAGGGGGTGACTTGGTTTGGCTTTCAACCAAATTAGCCAACCCTTTCATTGGTCCCTTCCATATTAAAAGCATCATCAATCCATCAGCAGTTGTCTTGACCTTGCCGGACTCTTACAAAATCCATCCAAGTTTTCACGTCTCCCTTTTGAAACCTTACTCCCAACATGACGATCCACATAGAACTAGTAAGCCTGAACCCCTAGTGTGGCGATCATTTGGAATATAAAGTTGAACAGATACTTGATTCTAGATTAAGACGTCATCGATTTGAGTATTTAGTTAAATGGCATGACTATCCACCCGAGGAGAACTCCTGGCTTCCAGTTTCTGATGTACATGCTCCAAGATTGCTGACTTCCTTCCACAAGAGATTTCCTAATAAACCAAGCACCAAATCCTCGTAGCGGATTCCTTGAGGTTGGGGATATGTAACATCCATGTACCTTTAAATCCTAAATACCTTCTATACTCCTCATTCCATATAAATTTCCACTTCCTGCTCTCCCAAATTGCTTAATTGTTGAGTATAACCTGAGCCTTGTTCTGTCTCTCTCATTGAGAGTAATTACTGAATCCTGAACTTACTTTCCAGTCAAAGTACCGGAATTCAAATCCACAACACATAAACGCTGTCTGTGTTCTGCCAGCTCAATTACCTTCTTTCCTTTTCTGCAGACCGGAATTCAATTCCGCAACTCACAGACGCTGTCTGTGATCCACCAGCTCAATTACCTTCTCTCCTTTTCTGCAGACCAGAATTCGATTCTGCATCTCACAGACGCTGTCTGTGTTCCTCCAGCTCTCCTCAATCAGCTGCACGCTTTCCGCATTCATTCCTGTGATTCTTAAGCTGCCTTGCACTCTCCTCTTGTTTGCTCTCAACATCTGAATGCCAGTTCCGCATCTCGCTCCATATACCAGCTTCTGCAGACCGCTGCAGTCTTACCGCAAGTACACTGTATACAAAATTGCCTAGACTTTCTTTTGTACATTATATTGAACTTATTGTCTGGATTTAATCATGTTCGAAGTTTGCAATGTAAACTGCCTATCTCCATTTCATATAAATCTGTGATCTCTCTAACAATAACTACACTGCTTGGCTACATTAGCAAACCCGCTGATTCCTTACCATAGTGTATATATCATTAAGTGTATATAACTTATCCTGACTTACCATAGTCAGTAAGTTGTCTCTAAGTTATACACTGTTTCTTTTTGATCAGTATTCCGGCTACATTTCAGGCACTTGCTCTTTCACAAAAATATATATTGAGCAGAGTTATCCTGTTGTCCGTAGCTACAAACCTACTTATTTTAGTTACTAAAAATAACATATATCTTATAGCTGAGCCTGAGAAGTTCAGAAATGGTATTGCAGCCAAAAGGGGTTGGATTTTTTTAAAATACATGCCTCTCCAGGGGCCAATGAGATGTTCATCTTCAAAGGGCCTATCAGAATACAAGCACTGATTGGGGCGTATCCGAATGTTTACCAATGATTAGAATAGAGGTGGACTTTATCACTTGATAAAGTCTCATGCACAGAGAAAGGAAAGGGAACATGCTGCTGAATTTTGACTGAGTGGACCATAGGCTCTAGAAAGAAAAACCTTTTTATTTCCAGAATTGCATATACCTCTTTATATGACTGTGAAAATAATTTATTGGAAAAAGCTGAACTCTCATCTGGTTATGTCGTAAAGTATAAACGATTGTTAAGCATATTTTAATATTTAAATCAAAGGTATTCTATAGCTATAATTAAACTGTAGCTGTGATTTAAAAGGTTAAATAATTTGTATTTTGGTATTTATAAGTCAGTCTTACTTATTGTGAAATCTCTTAGATTAATTGGCATATAAATTGGCTGTTGCATTAATAATATACAATTCTTGGTGTTTTAATTGAAGTTGTGGGTTAAATAGTTTAATTACACTTTTCTGAAAGTTATCTTAGATTTATTGAGATTTAGTAAGATTTATGTGAAGTATCTTGTTATATTGTTAACTAAGCACTGTTAAGTTAGCAGTCCATATTTCGACATTGGACTAAGAATTGTTAGCTAATTATAGACTGCTCTAGTATTCTCCATGCGGTATTTTAACAAGTGATTCATTGTGAATAAGGTTAATTTTTAGAGATACATTTGATAATCTGTTTTGTATAGAAAATTGTAACAGAATAAGTGTAAAATTGATTCATAATCTAGTTTTTACATAAATATAATTCAAGGTGTCTTTAAAGATAACTAATCAAGACCAAAGGATTGAATATTAATTATTAATATTCATAATTATAGGATATACAACATTAATTTGTTGGCAACTGCTTGAGATAATAGTAAATTATATTGTAACCCTAGTATATATCCAACACAGGCATGGAGAGTCCACAATTTCATTCCAATTACTAGTTAGATATTCAACTCCTGGCCAGCAGGAGGAGGCAAAGAGCACCCCAGCAGAGCTGTTAAGTGTCACTTCCCTTACCCATAACCCCCATTCATTCGGCCGAAGGGAAACGGAAAAAGAAGATAACACAAGGGTATAGAGGTGCTTGAGGTTTGTTCAAAAAAACTGCTGTCTTAAATTTCAAAAGGGTGGGTCGTGGACTCTCCATGCCTGGAAGAAAGAGTTTTGTCAGGTAAGCATATATTTTGTTTTCTTTCCTATGGCATGGAGAGTCCACAATTTCATTCCAATTACTAGTGGGAATCAATACCTAAGCTAGAGGACACAGAATGAAAGGGAGGGAGAATGAAAGAGGCAGACTTAAACAGAAGGCACCACCACTTGAAGAACTTGTCTCCCAAAGGAAGCCTCAGCCGAGGCAAAAGTATCAAATTTGTAGAATTTGGAAAAAGTATGCAAAGAAAACCATGTTGCTGCCTTGCAAACTTGCTTCAAAGAAGCTTCATTTTTGAAAGCCCAGGAAGAAGGGACAGCCCTAGTGGAAAGAGCTGCAAATCTCTCAGGAGACTGATGTCCAGCTGTCTCATAAGCTAACCAGATAACACTTCTTAACCAGAGAGAAAGAGAGGTAGAAGTGGCCTTCAGACCTCTACACTTACTAGAGAAAACAATGAACAGAGCAGAAGACTGCTAAAAAAATTTAGTTGCTTGAAGGAAAATTTTTAGAGCACACACAACATCCACGTTATGCAAAAGACGTTCCTTCTGGGAAGAAGGATAAGGACAAAAAGAAGGAGAAAGAATTTCCTGATTAATAATGTGATCCACCACAACCTTGGAAAGAAATCCCAGCTTAGTACGAAGGACCACCTTATCCACATGAAAAATAAGGAAGGGAAATCATACTGTAGAGCCGAAAGTTCGGAAACTCTGCGAGCAGAAGAAAAGCAAGAAGAAACAAAACCTTCCAAGATAATAATTTAATATCAACAGAATGCGTTGGCTCAAACAAAGCCTGTTGCAAAATTTAAGATTAATGCTGATTCTGACCAAGGCCTGAACGAAAGATTGTACATCTGGCAGATCTGCCAGACGTCTGTGCAAAAGAATAGACAGTGCAGAAATCTGACCCATTCAGAGTACTGATTAACAAAACCTTTTCCAAGCCCTCCTGAAGAAAAGCCAGAAATTGAGGAACCCTTACTCTCCTCCAAGAGAAACCCTTCGAATCACACCAATAAAGGTATTTACGCAATACCGTATGATAAATTCTATGAGTAACAGGTTTACAAGCTTGAAGCATGGTATCAATGACCTTCTCAGAGAAGCCACATCTAGCCAAGACTAGACATTCAGTCTCCACGCAGTCAGCTTCAGAGAAGCTTTAAGGCATTGAAGATTGCTCTCAACTCCAAGATGTTTATTGGGAGAGAAGACTCCTCCCGAGTCTACAGACCCTGAGATTTTAAGGAACCTCAAACTGCTCCCCAGCCTAACAGAATGGCATCCGAGGACAAAATTACCCATAACGGTCTCAGGAAACATGTGCCCGAGACAGATGATCCTGTGAAATCCACCACAAAAGAGAGTCTCTTGTTAGGGGATCCAGATCTATCTTCTGCAAAAGATCTGAGTAGTTCCTGTTCCATTAACTGAGCATGCATAAATGCAAAGGTCTCAGATGGAGCTGAGCAAAAGGAATGATGTCCATGGAAGCTACCATCAGGCCAATCACCTCCATGCATTGAGCCACTGATGGACAAACAAAAAACTAGAGAAAGGCATGTTGCAAGAAGGTTGGATTTTCTGACATCCATCAGAAACATTTTTCATGGATAAAGAATGTATAATAGATTCCAAGAAACACACCCTTGTATTTTCCAGATTCACTTTCCACTCGTGGGAACACATAATAGACAACAACATCTCAGTATGAGATCTTGCTAGTTGAAAGATGAACCAAGATGTCATCCAGGAAAGGATCCACTGCTATTCCCTGAGATCTGACCACTGTCAAAAGATCCCCCCAGAACCTTTGTGAAAATTCTGGAAGCCATAGTCAGACCAAACAGAAGGGCAACAAACTGAAAAATGCTTGTCCAGAAGGCAAACCTCAAAACTGGTGATGATCCCTAAATGGGAACATGAATATACGCATCCTTCAAGTATATGGTCGTCATGAACTAACCCTCTTGGACCAAGGGAAGAATGGAACGAATGGCTTCCATCTTGAAGAACGGAACCTGAGGAATTTGATAAGACATTTTAGGTCTAAAAAGGGACTGAAATTTCCCTCTTTTTTGGGAACCACAAAGCGATTTGAATATAATCCTTGACCCTGTTCCTCTAGGGGAACTGGAACAATGACTCCCAGGGAAGATAGGTCCTTTACGCAGTTTAAGATGGCCTCTCACTTTACCTGGTTTGCAGATAATCTTGACAGGATGAATTTGCCCCTGGGAGGAGAAGATTTGAATCCTATTCTTCAACCCTGAAATACTATGTCCACAGCCCAAGAATCTGAAATATTGCATATCCACGCCTGCAGAAAAAAGAAAGCCTGCCCCCCACCTGATCCAAGACTGGATCGGGGGCAGTCCCTTCATGCTGACTTAGAATCAGTGGAAGGCTTTTTGGCTTGTTTCCCCTTCGTCCAAGACTGACTAGACCTCCAAGAAGACTTGGATTGTTCCAGCTTGGAAGAGGAAGAGGAGGGCTTCTGTCCCTTAAAGTTTCAAAAGGAACGAAAATTATAATTCTGGCTACTCTTAAGTCTATAATTTTTATCCTGAGGTAGAAAAGCTGCCTTTCCACCTGAAATTTCAGAAATAATTATAGCCAGACTAGGACCAAAGAAGGTTTTGCCCTTATAAGGCAAAGACAGAAGTTTGGACTTGGCTGAGACATCTGCAGACTATGTTTTAACCACAGAGATCTGAGAGCTAGAACAGTTAAGCCAGAAATATTGGCTCCCAGTCTAAGCACTAGCTTGTTGGCATCATAAATAAAAGTATTGGGTAGCATTAGAGCCTAGATCCTATCCTGGATCTCCACTATAGTAGTCTCATCTGAAATCAGATCAGATCAGACTAGGCATCACACCAATAAGATGCAGCACCCACAACTGTAGCAATACTCGCTACTGGTTTCCATAGTAATCCCTGATGAACGTGCATCTTTCTTAAGAAAGTCTCCAGCTTCTTATCCATGGAATCCGTGAAAGAAGCGCTATCCGAAATAGGGATAGGAGTTCTCTAAGCCAGAGCAAAGACAGCTCTCTTTACCTCGGGCACAGGGCGCCTCACGAACAGAGTCAGCAACAGGCGAAATTTGTTTGAAGACAGGGGACAGGGAAAAAGAAATCCCCGTTCTTCCCATTCCTGAGCTATCTTCTACAGAAGAGGGAATGACATCAAACTCTGTTAAGCTTGTTATATTGTTTAGGATTCACAGCCATAGAAGCATCAGAATCAGAAGGTAGCTAAGACCTGCTTGAGAAGCAAATGGAGGCGTTCCATCTTAAATCTGGATTTCACCTCCTCTGGATCTGCTATAGTAGCCACCGCAGTCTCAGAATTAGAGATTTCACCATCAGAAAATTCTGAGGAATGATCCTCCTCAGATAACTGAGTAAGACTGACCAGCGCAGATCTGGCGACATCAGAATGCAATTGAGAGAACTTTTCTTAGATGTTCTCTCCCTCTTAACTGCAGCAGATTTCTGGAAATTTGCTGGGCTGCAAAAACTGCCAAGGTTATTTGTGCAGCAAAATTTTCTAGAAAGGAGACACCCCCAGGTTTCTGTTGAAAGGAACCACAGGGAACTGCATGTGAAAACAGTTAAAAACATGGGACGTTTGAGGAGAAAGTTGAGGCATGGTATTATTCTGAGAGATATATGGCCCAGAAGGGATATCTTTGTTCATAGATGATAAAGCTTTGTTTAAGCAAGAGGAACAAAGTTGTACAGGAGGAATTACTTATACCTGCACTCAATAAAGACCCTTATCAAAATTAAAATCTAAATATGACTCAGTAACCATCTTGGTCTAAAGGGACCCACAGAATTAAATCTTATGTAAATATTAATTATGCCAAAAAACTAGATTCTGAATCTTAAATATGCAACTTGCAAGAGGAAGTTATAAAAACATAAAAAAAGCCCCTGAACCTCTAAAAACTCAGTCTGATTGAGGGGACTTACCACCCTTGAGACCAGGAGGCTCCACCATAATGGAACTGCCCCGAAACAAAACTTGACAAGTACAATAAAAATCCTCTTCTCTCAAACGATATACCCTGATTGAGAAGATTCTCACTAACTTGCTACACGATGCGGAAGCAACTACCAGACTCCACTCTCCCAGCCAGATTCCAACAAGGCTGGAGCAGAAGAGAAGGGGTCACGTGAGCGCAGGATAAAAAGAAACTGCGCAATTATACAAAGGACGCGCGTAACTGAAGCACTGATAAAACTGAAGAGACAACGATAAACAGTTGTACCAGCTGTAGTAACAGTAAATAAGTATAGCACATGAAGGATAAGTTGCAAACACATAAACCCTTAGCCATATACTAGCCTCAAATAAAATAATGGAAATAATATTAACCCCTTCACTCCATAGTACCGCCATGCAATTAGTGCCTGCATTAATGCCCAAAATGAAATCCCTACATAAAGGGATATTAATTCCCAAAATTACCACTGAGTATTAACTCTTAAAGTGCTGCCCTTCAAACCTAGAAGGAAATAGCACTTACCTGTGGTCTCATTGCCGGGCAGGAACAGAAAAGAATCACCAACATCTGACAGGGACCTGTAGAAAAAGAATAAACAGACGGCTAGATTACGAGTTGAGCGTTAGGCTGAAAAAGCAGCGTTAACAGGTCCTAACGCTGCTTTTTTACGCCCGTTGCTATTACGAGTCTTGAAGGTTTAGGGTCACTGCACACTTCTTTGGCCTTACCGCAAAACGACTTACGTAAACTTCGCAAAGTCTTTTTTCTATGGGACTTCCATAGCGCCGGTATTACTAGTCTGTCCTGGGAGGCAAAAAAGTGAGCGGTACACCCTACACTGTCAAGAGTCCTAACGCATTTAAAAGTCAGTAGTTAAGAGTTATGGTACAACGCTGTAACATAAAACTCATAACTAAAGTGCTAAAAAGTACACTAACACCCATAAACTACCTATTAACCCCTAAACCCACGCCCTCCAGCATCGCAAACACTATAATAACATTTTTAACCCCTAATCTGCCGCTCAGGACACTGCCGCCACCTACATTATATTTATGAACCCCTAATCTGCTGCCCCAACATCGCCGACACCTACATTATATTTATTAACCCCTAATCTGCCGTCCCCAATGTTGCTGCCACCTATCTACACTTATTAACCCCTAATCTGCCGCCCCAACGTCGCCGTCACTATAATAAACATATTAACCCCTAAACCGCCACACTCCCGTCTCGCAAACATTAGTTAAATATTATTAACCCCTAATCTGCCGTCCCTTACATCGACACCACCTACCTACATTTATTAACCCCTAATCTGCTGCCCCCAACGTCATTGCCACTATATTAAATCTATTAACCCCTAAATCTAAGTCTAACCCTAACCCTAACACCCTCTAACAAATATAATTTAAATAAGTCTAAATAAAAGTCCTATCATTAACTACATTATTCCTATTTAAAACTAAATACTTACCTGTAAAATAAACCCTAAAATAGCTACAATAAAACTAATAGTTACATTGTATCTAGCTTACGGTTTATTTTAATTTTTTCAGGCAAGTTTGTATTTATTTTAACTAGGTACAATAGTTATTAAATAGTTATTAACTGTTTAATAACTACCTAGCTAAAATAAATACAAAAGTACCTGTAAAATAAAACCTAACCTAAGTTACACTAACACCTAACACTACACTATAATTAAATAAATTAACTAAATTAACAACAATTAAATCAATTCAATTAAATTAAATTAGCTAAAGTACAAAAACAAACTAACACTAAATTACAGAAAATAATAAACAAATTACAAGATATTTAAACTAATTACACCTAATCTAAGAGCCCTATCAAAATAAAAAAAGCCCCCTAAAAATAAAAAAAAACCCTAGCCTAAACTAAACTACCAAAAGCCCTTAAAAGGGCCTTTTGCGGGGCATTGACCCAAAGTAATCAGCTCTTTTACCTGAAAAAAAATACAAACCCCCCAACAGTAAAACCCACCACCCACACAACCAACCCCCCAAATAAAATACTAACTAAAAAAACCTAAGCTCCCCATTGCCCTGAAAAGGGCATTTGGATGGGCATTGCCCTTAAAAGGGCAGTTAGCTCTTTTGCAAGCCCAAAGTCCCTAACCTAAAAATAAAACCCACACAATAAATCCTTAAAAAAACTAACACTAACCCTCTAAAGATCGACTAACCAAGAGAAGTCTTCATCCAAGCTTGGCCAAAGTCCTCAACGAAGCCAGGAGAAGTCTTCATCCAAGCCAGGTGAAGTGGTCCTCCAGAAGGGCAGAAGTCTTCATCCTGACGGCATCTTCTATCTTCATCCATCTGGCGCGGAGCGGGTCCATCTTCAAGACATCCGGCACGGAGCATCCTCTTCCAATGAAGTCTTCTTAATAAATGACGGTTCCTTTAAGTGACGTCATCCAAGATGGCATCCCTTAGATTTCGATTGGCTGATAGAATTCTATCAGCCAATCTCAATTAAGGTAGAAAAAATCCTATTGGCTGATGCAATCAGCCAATAGGATTGAGCTTGCATTCTATTGGCTGTTACAATCAGTCAATATAATGCAAGCTCAATCTTATTGGCTGATTGCATCAGCCAATAGGATTGAACATCAATCAATAGGATTTTTTCAATCAATAGGATTTTTTCTACCTTAATTCCGATTGGCTGATAGAATTCTATCAGTCAATTGGAATCTAAGGGACACCATCTTGGATGACGTCACTTAAAGGAACCGTCATTTAGTAAGAAGACTTCGTTGATAGAGGATGCTCCACGCCGGATGTCTTGAAGATGGACCCACTCCGCGCCGGATGGATGAAGATAGAAGATGCTGTCTGGATGAAGACTTCTGCCCATCTGGAGGACCACTTCGCCCGGCTTGGATGAAGACTTCCCCCGGCTTCATTGAGGACTTTGGCCCGGCTTGGATGAAGACTTCTCCCGTTAAGTCCATCTTCAGGGGGTTAGTGTTAGTTTTTTTTAAGGGTGTATTGGGTGGGTTTTATTTTTAGGTTAGGGACTTTGGGCTTGCAAAAGAGCTAACTGCCCTTTTAAGGGCAATGCCCATCCAAATGCCCTTTTCAGGGCAATGGGTTGCTTAGGTTTTTTTAGTTAGTATTTTATTTGGGGGGTTGGTTGTGTGGGTGGTGGGTTTTACTGTTGGGAGGGTTGTTTGTATTTTTTTTTCAGGTAAAAGAGCTGATTACTTTGGGGCAATGCCCTGCAAATGGCCCTTTTAAGGGATATTGGTAGTTTAGTTTAGGCTAGGTTTTTTTTATTTTTGTGGGCTTTTTTTAATTTGATAGGGCTCTTAGATTAGGTGTAATTAGTTTAAATATGTTGTAATTTGTTTATTATTTTCTGTAATTTAGTGTTTGTTTGTTTTTGTACTTTAGCTAATTTAATTGAATTGATTTAATTGTTGTTAATTTAGTTAATTTATTTAATTATAGTGTAGTGTTAGGTGTTAGTGTAACTTAGGTTAGGTTTTATTTTACAGGTACTTTTGTATTTATTTTAGCTAGGTTATTAACTATTTAATAACTATTGTACCTAGTTAAAATAAATACAAACTTGCCTGTAAAATAAAAATAAACCCTAAGCTAGATACAATGTAACTATTAGTTATATTGTAGCTAGCTTAGGGTTTATTTTACAGGTAAGTATTTAGTTTTAAATAGGAATAATGTAGTTAATGATAGGAATTTTATTTAGACTTATTTAAATAATATTTAAGTTAGGGGGTGTTAGGGTTAGGGTTAGACTTAGATTTAGGGGTTAATAACTTTAATATAGTGGCTGCGATAGTGGGGCGGCAGATTAGGGGTTAATAAATATAATGTAGGTGGCAGCGATGTTTGGGGCAGCAGATTAGGGGTTCATAAATATAATGTAGGTGGCGGAGGTGTCCGGAACTGCAGATTGGGGGTTAAAAAAAATAATGTAGATGTCGGCGATGTCGGGGGCGGCAGATTAGGGGTTAATAAGTGTAAGATTAGGGGTGTTTAGACTTGTTATGGTGTTAGGTGTAGACATAACTTTTGTTTCCCCATAGGAATCAATGGGGCTGCGTTAAGGAGCTTTACGCTGCTTTTTTTTGTGGGGTGGGGGAGGGAAGGGAGCTGTTTGGGAGGGATCAGGGGGTCTGATGTGTCAGGTGGGAGGCTGATCTCTACACTAAAGCTAAAATTAACCCTGCAAGCTCCCTACAAACTACCTAATTAACCCCTTCACTGCTAGCCATAATACACGTGTGATGCGCAGCAGCATTTAGAGGCCTTCTAAATACCAGAAAGCAACGCCAAAGTCATATATGTCTGCTATTTCTGAACAAAGGGGATCCCAGAGAAGCATTTACAACCATTTGTGCCATAATTGCACAAGCTGTTTGTAAATAATTTCAGTGAGAAACCTAAAATTGCGAAACAATTTAATTTTTTTTTTAAATTTGATCGCATTTGGCGGTGAAATGGTGGCATTAAATATACGAAAATGGACCTAGATCAATACTTTGGGTTGTCTACTACACTAAAGCTAAAATTAACTCTACAAGCACCCTACATGCTCCCTAATTCACCCCTTCACTGCTGGGCATAAAACACGTGTGTTGCGCAGTGGCATTTAGCAGCCTTCTAATTACCAAAAAACAACGCCAAAGCCATATAAGTCTGCTATTTCTGAACAAAGGGGATCCCAGAGAAGCATTTACAAGCATTTATGCCATAATTGCATAAGTTGGTTGTAAATAATTTCTGTGAGAAACCTAACGTTTGTGAAAAAGTGAACAATTTTTTTTTATTTGATCGCATTTGGCGGTGAAATGGTAGCATGAAATATACCAAAATGGGCCTATATCAATACTTTGGGATGTCTACTACACTAAAGCTAAAATTAACTCTACAAGCTCCCTACATGCTCCCTAATTCACCCCTTCACTGCTGTGCATAAAACACGTGTGGTGTGCAGTGGCATTTAGCAGCCTTCTAATTACCAAAAAACAACGCCAAAGCCATATAAGTCTGCTATTTCTGAACAAAGGGGATCCCAGAGAAGCATTTACAAGCATTTATGCCATAATTGCATAAGTTGTTTGTAAATAATTTCTGTGAGAAACCTAAAGTTTGTGAAAAAGTGAACAATTTTTTTTTTATTTGATCGCATTTGGCGGTGAAATGGTAGCATGAAATATACCAAAATGGGCCTAGATCAATACTTTGGGATGTCTTCTAAAAAAATATATATATACATGTCAAGGGATATTCAGGTATTCCTGACAGATACCAGGGTTCCAATGTAACTAGCGCTCATTTTGAAAAAAAGTGGTTTTGAAAGTGCTTCTTGTATTTATTTCCCTATAACTTGCAAAAAAGCAAAGAACATGTTAACATTGGGTATTTCTAAACTCAGGACAAAATTTAGAAATTATTTAGCATGGGTGTTTTTTGGTGGTTGTAGATGTGTAACAGATTTTGGGGGTCAAAGTTAGAAAAAGTGTGGGTTTTTTTTCATTTTTTCCTCATATTTTATAATCATAGGTGATTTATGCCCTTTATGGATTAAAACCAGACTCTGCATCAACTATGTCATTTTCCATGGGAGTTTTGCCATGGATCCCCCTCCGGCATGCCACAGTCCAGGTGTAAGTCCCCTTGAAACAACTTTTCCATCACTATTCTGGCCAGTTAGAGTCCCTGTGGGTTTTAAAATTCGCCTGCCTATTGAAGTCTATGGCGGTTCGCCCGGTTCGCCCGTTCACGAACATTTGCGGAAGTTTGCGTTCGCTGTTTGCGAACGCAAAATTTTAGGTTCGTGACATCACTACCTGTTAAGATAAAGAGAAGGAAATATTGTGCATTTAACAGTTTTATTATGAATTTTATTTATTTTAGTTTTAATATGGAGGGAGCCTCCATATCCTCTGAAGTTACATCACTTTAGATACTGAGTTCCTTATCATCGGTTCACATTTATTGAAAACTATTTCTACAGGGCAAACAACTTTTTATGGAGTTAACACAATATATATCATCCCTATGCCCACAAAGCGTTTCTTGGCAATGATGATGCTCATTTCAAGTGCTGAAAATAACAATGTTTTATCGCACTCTCTGATAGACATACAGTATATTTTAATTAGGATTATATACTGGCCATGTTTTGGGACCCATATTAGCTTTGGCTCCTCGTTTGTCCTGAATCTCTCCTAGCTGTTTTTTTTTCTATTTGTTTATGTATTTTTAGTCATTTTTCTTGCATCTGTTGTGTTTTTTCACTCTCTCTTCTCGCTCTAATTTTTTTACGTTGCTCACTGCTCTTCTTACTATCTGTGATTTAAACACTACCTTTCCAATAATATCCAAAACTGTGATTTAACCCCTTTGTTGCCAGCAATAACACAAACAAAACAGTGAATCTTACAAAAGAGCGTTTTGAGCCCTCTGTACTAACATTTTTTGGATATGACCTTTAGGGCATAGGTTCAGTCAATCAATAGCAAACACCTTGTTATTATTTGATGAATGCCTGTCTTATTTACCTGTAGATAATCAAATAAAACAATGTTAAATACATGCTAAAATATATACAATTAGATGTAGTTGTTTAAAGAACAGTTGCAGAAATTGATGATTTATTGTTGATAATCTCTACAGCTGTTTGAATATTTCATGAAAGTTATTCAAATTCCATGATTTAAAACCAAAATACCATATTTAGTAACACATAATAAAATGCATGCATAATTGATAGCATTCAGTTCTAAGACCATGGTTATTCATACAATAAAATATTATCTTTAATCATCTTTTTAAATGTCAAAATAAAATATTTAAATATGTCTGTTTCAATTCTCCAAAGCATTGGCAAGTTTCATTAAAAAATTGAATAATACAACTGGGGTTTGATGACTAAATCTATTCTATATAATCAAGCAGATTGTGTACCGGAGATAAATCACTTTAATATTCTGGAACAGCTGAAAAAGACCTTCACAAATATCTTGCTTAAATTCTGTATTTTAGCAGCGATGCTACATTAGTCTAAAAAATATAAACAGGGTTAAAATACTATTCTTATTTTTTACCAAAACAATTACCTTAAAGGGACACTGAACCCAATTTTTTTCTTTCGTGATTCAGATAGAGCATGCAAATTTAAGCAACTTTCTAATTTACTCCTATTATCAATTTTTCTTCATTCTCTTGCTTTCTTTATTTGAAAAAGAAGGCATCTAAGCTATTTTTTGGTTCAGAACCATGGAAAGCACTTGTTTATTGGTGGGTGAATTTATCCACCAATCAGCAAGAACAACACAGTGTGTTCACCAAAAATGGGCCGGCATCTAAACTTACATTCTTGCATTTCAAATAAAGATACCAAGAGAATGAAGAGAACTTGATAATAGGAGTAAATTAGAAAGTTGCTTAAAATTGCATTCTCTATCTGAATCACGAAAGAAAAAAATTTGTGTTCAGTGTCCCTTTAATTGTCATTATCACATTATTAAATGTGTGTACTAAATGAACGTAAATATTATAAAATATCAACAAAATTGTTAAGGCTATTTAACTGGTATATATACAAATGACTCATTAGAATGAAAAATAATCTAATAAAAATAAAAACAGAAAAAAAATCTCTATTAATTATATAAAACATAGTCTTATGTTCACAGCATTACTATGAACTGTTCTACTTTCTTAAAAAAAAAAAGGCTTTGAAAAGCCATGCTGTTTTTTCTAGCATGAGGACAAATGCTTAGTATCAAATCCACTGCTGGGTCTGCTTGCATAGAAGATTTCTTCCTAGCATTTATGACATGTTCTGCTGTGGGAGGGTTGAAAAACTGAACAAGGCATTTTGCAAAAAAAAAAAACTACATTCCTGTTTAAATCAGTGCAATTCCATTGTGAACACTGCTCTTTCCAGTTAATGAGATCTTGCCACGTGTGTTTTATTTGAAAGAAAACTATTGTTTTGTTTTTTTAGATGAGTAGCCTTTCATAATGATGTCTATAGAGAACGCCAACAAGCTGGACAGATCGGAAATGGCAAAACAAGATCCACATTAGAGGGGCTGGATTCACTCTGACAAGAATGCTTAAGTCTATGAAACTGTGGCTGAAATCATATTGCACACAAGTTCTGCGGAAGAAAAACAACATACAGTAACAGAGGATAAGTAAATGAGATACATTGGCATGGAAATCACTTAATGCTTTACCTGGCAGTATAACTAGGTAAGTACTAGTGTGTGTATGTTCCGTATATATGTCATGTGGAATTCATCTAGATTGTGATGCATGTTGTGTTTTAGGTAGGAAGCAGTTCACTCATCTTTTAGTTAATACATTCCTGTTTTACAGATTGTTTTTGTGTTTTTTTAACACAGCAGTTGAACAATACAATCAATAAACAAAGTCAATTGTAATTATTCTGGCAGATGTAAAATGTCTCAGGCAACATGCAGAGTGCTTAGATAAACCAGAACATTTATTTCTGATTATACTGAACAGGATATGCAATCAAGGGATTTATACTAAGGCTCTAATAATAGTATTTTATTTGCCCATTTTACATGATTATGTTATACCTGTGTGTGAATGTTGTTTTAAACTGTGTTATCTGATTCTCATAGGCTTACACAATGGGCAGAAAACGAGAAATGCCATGGAATAGAAAGAATTTATTCTTTATGAACATTATAACCTATATTTGCAACCTCAGCAGAAATATTTGACTTTAAATTGAACCGAGGACTCTCTGATGGTTAATTTTAAAAGAAGTAGGAAAAAAAAATCAAGGTTTGTGACCTTTAAAAACCGTATGGATTTTACAAAAAAATAGCACAAAAAAAACGAAGACTTTATAGTAAAACTCAGGATCCTAAATTACGATTTATCAATATTGGATTAAAAACAGACCAATGGTGGAAAAAAGTTTTTCCTTGTTCTTTTTTCAGATGATTTCTCTGCAGAACTCAGGTTTAAATATGGATATTCTTGATAAGGATAAGTCTGTGAATTTCACGAAGAGCTCTTTAATCCAATTAAACCATGACAGCAGAAGACTTTACAAAAATAACATTGGCACAGGAGGAGCTAATGTATCAGAAATATTTAACTGGTCCATGGCTTCAGAAAATCTTACTTCAGTAGGAAGTTCATTTTCTTTAGAAAAAAACTGGCCAGCCCTTTTAACAGTCACAGTGATAGTGGTAACCATCGCTGGAAATATACTAGTCATTATGGCAGTGTCTTTAGAAAAAAAACTACAGAATGCCACTAACTATTTTCTAATGTCTCTTGCCATTGCTGACATGCTATTGGGATTTTTAGTCATGCCAATTTCCATGTTAAATATATTGTACGGTAAGTATCAACATATATGTAATAATAAATCAATAATTAATTCAATGAGATCTTCCGAGAAGATCGACTTATTATTGCATCTCAAGGCAATGAAATAGTTAAGTAGCTGGAAGCTGCATCTGGGAATACAGAGTTTGGGA